>NC_064578.1:39334005-39934005 GCF_937001465.1 Orcinus orca | reverse complement strand
TTTTGGGAGAATTAAATGGGATATTTGTGAAGGGCTTAGGGCAGCACCTGAGACGAATTAGTCACTCAAATACCAGTGAGATTGAAGAGGCAGGCAGTTGGTTTCAGACATCAATCTAGGGGACTTCCAGAAACCAGTTATGGCAGCTCAAAAGGCCAGCGTTTCCTGGACAGAAAAGGGTGAGGTCACAGGGATGTTTTCCCTAATGGAGGCAAGAAGGCCTCCTTGGCCTGGATGACTCCTGAGTCCCACCCTGCTTCTTCTGGACCATCTCTCAGCAGTCAGTCTGTGTGAACTCCATCATCCTCACGGACCAATCACCCTGCAGAGCCCAGCCCCTCAGAAGAGGCCCCCGTGCTCACAGGTGTGTCCTGCCACAGGTCACCATGAGGCAGCAGGCCTGGCTTGCCCAGGGCAGGCTCTGGGACTGGAGTCTTCAGGGCCTCTGCGTGGGAGGTGCGGGGAAAGGCATCCATCATTCATCCCCTCCTCCCACCTACAACTACAACTACCAAGTTACCAAGCACTTCTTCTTTGTGCCAGGTCTAGAGGAGACAGCGGGAATTGCTGCCCTTAAGAAGTCCTCAGGATCCTTAGTTCCCCTCAGTTATAGTACATATAGGACCTTCCCAAAGCCCTCACATACAAAATGAACCTAACCCAAGACCAGTGTGTTCATCTGATACAGCTTTTGACATTCACATATTTCAAATTTCACATAAAAGTGAGACTTTATTAATATTTTTATCACACTATTTTTATTTGCATAATTCACATTTGCATTAAAATTCAACCATGGTATATCTTAATGACATCTCCCTGTATTAGTCTTTTAGTACCTGGAAGGCCAAGTCTTTGCATCACAGAACCAAGAAAACATAGGGGCTACAAGGACTAGTAATATGGATAGAATCAGCCTATGGGTTATCTAGATATGAAGATTATCTAGTTATCTAGATATGAAAAATAGCACCATGACCTTGGGTTAGCCTTCCAACTTCAGTCACTGTCTCCCTGCCTCAGTTTCCTTATTTTAAAGTGAGTGAGACCACATGACCTCTAAGATTTCTTCTTGTGCTGACATCTAGGAGTCTGTGGGAAGGTGAGGATTCCTGGTCCCCAGCCAGGGACTGGGAGGGCAAGGAGGCAAAAGGGTCTGTAACAGCTGAGGGTGAAGATGGGCATGTATACCCAGAGGTCTGAAGCAAGGGACTATTGCCAAAGGAAAGTTTGTTGAGCAGGATGAAAGCAGGACATTGGGTAATTGGCCTTGGATATGTGAGGAAGGGAAGTAGGGAGAAAATTGTTTGTGTATGTGCAATTATGCATAAAGGCAGATGTGGCAAGATGGGGGTGTGTGGAAGGGGTCACCGGAGGGACAGAGGGGTTGATATTTTGCACTTTAATGAATGCATCCCAGACCCCCAGGTGTCTGTGTTTGGAGGTGTTCCCGAACTATCAGTGAGCAATGAGACCCCCAGATTGTGAAGGGTGCATCTGTTTGAAGGGGCCTTGGGAAGCCGGGAGGGCTGGCTAGGGTCTCTTGGAGCTGACAGAGGGTGTACCTTCCAGGACAGCTTTGTTTTCCTGAATGAGGAGCTCGTGAGAGCGGGAGTGGGAACCACAAACTTCCAGCCAAGTCTGTGGGAAAGTTGAAATAGCTCAGCCCTAGTGACATAGAAATTCATAAGGGTCCTTAATCATATCCTGTCAAGATGAGTTAAAGATTTGGTGACTCAGGAAAAATAAATGTTTCTCAGAGATGTCCATAAGATGTGTTGGTGAGGGAGGGCATGGCCAAAGAAAGGTTTTTGGTAGAACCCCAATGAGCAGCCATCGTCCAACACGATCTCCCCAAATGCTTTCTGATGCCCAGCCCGTGTGCGTGGGGATATTGGGCTTCCCCGTAATTACCAACCATCCCTTATTATTAACCAATCCCATTTGCTAACTGGATTGCTTGTGAAGGCCTCTTGTTTTAATTAGCGTGTCTCAGATGAAGAGTAAACAAACATTCTAACAAACTATTATGACACAAAGTTGATTTTTCAGTTACTCAACTGCTACGCCGTGGATATGGTGAATTTAGAATTAAATGCCTCTCTCAGAGACTTTAATGATCTCAGTCAAGAACGTTTTGATTAAATTAAAGCTATTGAAATGTGTTTTTTGAAAAGAGAGGGTGAACAAGACATTCAGGAGAGAGTCAGGTCCCAGGCCCCACACTCCCCCTCATTCTGAGGTAGGTTCTGGGAAAGGGGACGGTGGGATCATCCCTGTGGGACTGAAGCAGGACGGCTTATGGCAAAGATGATTAAAACTGCTGTTAAGAAGCCCTAGACTGTTGGGGTCTTAGCTGGCGTCATAGAAGCAGACTATCTAGGACTCTTAGGCTAGTCATTTAAGGAGGGGATGCTCTCAGTAGGGAGTGAGGTTGTTCATGAAACAGGGGACGTCATGGAGAGAACCGGCAAAGCTGTGGCCCCAGCTGGATTCCACAGAGCTCTGGAGCTTGAATGACACCACAGAGTTGTCCTGCCTTAAGGCGAGAGCTTTGTCACCCTCCATCAGTTAGTCATTGGATAGATAGCCTTCTCCCCAAGGAGGGTATAGCCTCCCAGGTATTTCCAAGAAAGGAGGAGGTGATTCTCTATAGAGAAGGGCACAGCTGTGAGAGTTGAGTGGCCCACCCTCAGAGCAGCTGGGGATAGGTTTACCCAGAGGCTCCACACAGGGGACCAGGCAGGGCACCAAAGCCCCTACAGCAGCTGGCCACATCTGGAGACAGTGTGCTTTAGTGAACAACCTTTGTACTAAAATATCACTTTCTCATTCCTAAAGACATCTCGCTTTCTTGGTCTCATTCCATCTCCTTCCAAGTCCCAGGCATGAGAATAAGAACCATCTATAATGTAGACCCTTCATTGCAAGTGAGGACTCTGAGGTCCAGAGCAGTTAAGCAACCTTCCAAGGTCACCCAGGAGAGCAGGGCAGGGATGGACCTTGTACCACAACCTTGTCTGTTCCCATCAGGTCACTCTGCTTCACATCGGGCAACCCCTCAGCAGACGTGACTGGGCCCCGAGAGCTGTTCAGGCTGGAGGCTGAGCCTGTCCAAGACTTGGGTGAGTGGTGGTCAACGGGAGTCTGGATGGATCAGTTTATGGAGGTCTTTCTGATGAATTGAAGAGGTCTTGAGGGTCACTCAAGGGGGCCACAGATTTGGAGTATGACAGTTTCCCCATTTTTCCCCAAAGGCCCCCTCCTTTGAGCAGAAACAAGCTGAGCAAAACAACATCCATACATTTTGTGCTAAAGTTCTAGGAGCAACCCACCCCATCCGACCTCAAAACATTCCTACGAGCTGCTCCCTCTTTCTGGGATCTTTTCCTTCCTTCTCAGCTGCCCTCCACCCAGCTCTAAACATAGTTAACTCTTTTTGGATGTGCTCAAACCTTGCCCTCTCAGAAGAAACTGCCCCGACCCTCCCCATGCACCGCCCAGGGTCTATGTCGGCGTCCGCTGCTAAATGCTCATGTAGTTCCAGACCCTGTTTCCTCCCCAGAAACTGGCACAGTCTGCATTCTACCAGGAAGATTGATTGTTTTCCCCACTGGACTTCTTTTTAAACAGCTTTATTAAGGTATAATTGACCTACAATAACTGTACAAGTTTAAACTGTACAATTTGATAAGTTTTGACACATGGATACACCTGTGAAACCATCACCACAATCACGAAAGCCACTGTATCATTCCCTCCAAAGGTTGCTTCATGCCCCTTAATAATCCCTCTCTGCTCCTCCAGCCCCAGGCCACCATGCTTCTACTTTCTGTCACTATAGATTAGTTGACACTTTCTAGAGTTTTATATAAATAGAATCATACAGAAAGTCCTTTTTTATTTATATGGCTTCTTTCATTCAGTATAATTATTTTAGATTCACTCATGCTGTTGCACATTTCAATAGTTCATTCTTACTTGTTTCTGAGCAGTATTCCATCGTAGAGATTTGCCATAATTTGCATAACCGTTCATCTGTTAGTGGACTTTGTGTTGTTTTCAATTTGAGGCTGACATTGATAAAGTTGCTCTGAACATTTGTGTACATGTATTTGTATTCATATATATTTCCTTTTTCTTGCTTAATATCTATGAGTGGAACGGCCGGATCATATGGTGAATGTCTGCTTGACTTTTTAGGAAACTGCCGAACTGTTTTACAAAGTGGTCCGACTACCAGCAGTATGTGAGGATTCCAGTTCCTCCCCGGTTTTGGTGTGATCAGTCTTTTATTTCAGCTATTCTCAAAGGTGTGGAATGGTATCTCACTGTGGTTTTAATTTGAATTTCCCTAATGACTAAAGATGTTGCACATCTCTTCAGGTGCTTATTTCCCATCTATAGATCTTCTCTGATAAAATGTCTGTTCCAATATTTTGCCCATGTTTAATGGGCTGTTTGTTATTGTTGAGTTTTGAGAGTTCTTTGTATGTTCTTGATACAAGTCTCTTATCAGATATAGGCTTTGCAAGGATTATCTACCAGTCTGTGGCTTTGTCTTTTCATTCTCCTGACAATGTGTTTCAAAGAGAAGAAATTAGTTTCAATGAAGTACAAGTTATCAATTTCTTCTTATATGGATTGAGCTCTGGTGTCATATCTGAGATATTTTTGCTTAATCCAAGGTCACAAAGATTTTCTCCTAAAAATTGTATAGCTTTACAGTTTAAAATGTAAATACTCCATTTTGAGTGAATTTGGCATGTGGTGTGAGGTGTGTATTCAAATTCATTTTCTTGCCTATGAATATCCAACTGTTTCAGCTACATTTTTTGAAAAGGTTATTCTTTCTCCAGTGCATTGCTTTTGCTCCTCTGTAAAAATTAGTTGTCTATATATGTATAGGCCTATTTCTGGATTCTCAATTTTATTTGGTCCATCTATTTGTCTATCTTTATGCCAATACCATGTTGTTTCAATTATTAGAGCTTTATAATAATTCTTGAAATCAGATAGTATTCACTTTCCAGGTTTGTTCTTCATTTCCAGAGTGGTTTTGGCTATTCCAGGTCCTTTGTATTTCTATATGAATTTTATGAACCAGCTTGTCAATGTCTGCAAATAGCCTGCTAAGACTTTGATTGATTGAAATATCATTAAATCAATTTGAGAAGAATTGACATCTTAATAATGTTGAGACTTCCAACCCATGAGCATGGTCTATATCTCTCCATTTATTTAGGTCTTCTTTAATTTCTCTCATAATACTTTGTTGTCAGTGTACATGTCTTTCATATCGTTTGCCACATTTATGACAAAGTATTTCATATTTTTGATGCTATCATAAATGATATTTTTAAAGATTCCAATTTACAATTGTTAATTGCTAGTATATAGAAATACAACTCTCTGTTTTGTATTGCCTTTGTATTCTGCAAAATTGCTAAACTAATTAGTTTTCTTAGTTTTTTTTTTGTAGATTCCATCAGATTTTCTATATAGGCAACTGTCGTCTGTTAATGAAGACAGTTACTTCTTCCTCTCACTCTGGGTGCCCACTAGACTTTAGGCTCCGTGAGTGCTGGTATGTTGTCCTGGAGCCTAGCAGGAACTTGACGCATGACACGTGTAGGGCTCAGGATTTGCTGATGGCAGAGGCAAGAAGCATGAAGACTCTCTTCCCATACCTCCCAGGCAAGGTTTAATAACTTGAAAGTATCTATCTACCTGTCACCTAAATAAGCAATTGTGAAGTGAAATTTTCCCAAAATAACCATCATCATTTGGCATAATTGGAACAAAACATCCATTTAGATATCCATCATTTGAACCAATTTAATTATCTATCTATCTATCTATCTATGTATCTATCTATCTGCCTTTGAATTCAGGGCATGTGTGTAAACACATTGCCTTAGCCCAGAGATGTGTTTTCATCACTGTGTGGTCTTAAAATATACTCTGGATTGAGTTCTGGGCTTCACTCCTACTTCTTTTGTGGCCCAGGAAGCACTGTCACTCTGTAGACCCAGGGAACATTCTTGTTGTACAAGGCCAGCTATTCAAGGCATGTTTGGGGATCACTTACTGTGTACCAATCTGTTGTGTTCATTGTGGTTTCTTTGGACAGGACATCAATTTCCTGCTCTTATGGGGCCCAATTTCTAATAGAGAAGACAGAGAAGCAATAAACAAATCTATATCTATAATATCCTTATGTGTGTGTATCCATATTTATATCTTTATCCATATTTACCCCCAGCTAATGAAAGAGTCTAGAAAAAGCATAACATATGGGCAATCACCAAGTTGCTCAGACTAAAAGCTTTAGAATCATCTTTGATTCCTTTCCTCCCTCAAGTCCATGCCCAGGTTCATTTGCTAAGATGGGGACACTGAGCTCGGGCTTTGAGAGAAGAAAAGACGAGTTGGCTTTAAATACAGTTAATCTGAGATGCTGAAGAGATATCCAATAGGCATCTGGTCATGAGGGTCTGGAGTTTAGAGGAGAGATTGGAGCTGGGTCAGAAATTTGGGAGCCATCAGCACATGCAAACCACGGGGTGACATGAGGTGGCTTAGAGTGTGCATATAGAAGACAGGAGGGCACCCTGCAGCATGATGGCTGAGGTTAAGAGATTGGGAAGGAAAAGAGGGATTGACCAGCTGTCTAGGAGGAAGCACAGATGAGGTCTATCCTCTAAGACACATGAAAAAAGAGCTTTAGGAAGGAGATGACTTCAGCTCGTCCAAATGCCAAGAGCTAGTGATGAGATTTGACCACATGGAGATCACTGGGAACCTTGAAGAAAGCAGTTTTGATGGCGAGCTTGGGGTAGAAAGCCTGTCTGGCACCTAAGGGTTAACCAAGTCTCAGAGGGTGTGAGGGCTGCCCATCACACACAGGGCACCTCATACTTCCTTACGCTCCAAACTATGGAATATAATCATCTAACTCATGAGGATCCATGATGATTCACTCAACTTGTGTATTGTTCTGTTTCAATGGGGTTATTTCACCTTCCTGCAGCTTTTACAAGAAACAGTAAGAGAAATGAAGATCTTTAACTTGTTTTCTTACACGAGTAATGAGGGATGAAAATAAAAGATACTGTTTTGGAGGATTTTCCCTTAAGTGTTAACCTATTTATCCCCATAACTCTTAAGAGGTAAACACGTACCACACCATGTTACAGACATGGAAGCTAAGCCACAGAAAAGTTATGTGACTTACAGGCTGGGGCTGAGATTGAAGCTTCGACCTCTGAAGTCAGCCTCTGGGTCAAATAGCAGCTCTGCCAGGGACAGCAAGGGTGAATGTGTCACTCAGTGCTGGAGCTCTCATTCCTTGGTGCCTACACAATTCTGCACTAAGGAGACCTAGAGAGAGCTCATTAAAAACATAATGGCGCCAACTAAAAACTGGCACTTGCCATCAGCCTATACAAGGATTAGGTCAATAGCCACTGCAGCCACTGACCTTCAACACACCCTGGAAGGAGTTCAGGGTGGAGATCAGGAATGAGACACTCTGGGCTCTGGGAAAAACTGGCAGAACAAGTCTTCAGATAGTTAGATATTTTCAGGAGAAGATTTTATGAGCCCAACTCTTACATCTCCTCATATCTAGAAAAGCACTAGATTCATAAATAGTGACATCTGCTCCTTGTGATTACCTGCAAGCCTCTGCCAAAATATGTGTCTGATTGAATGTACCCCTGTTCACTAAAATCATATATAATACTGAATTTCCCCCCTACCTCTCTGGAGTAGTTTCTCAGAGCTATCTGAAATGCTGTCTCCCAGGCTATAGTACTCTTTTTTTTTTTAACATCCATATTGGAGTATAATTGCTTTACAATGGTGTGTTAGTTTCTGCTGTATAACAAAGTGAACCAGTTATATATATACACATATCCCTATATCTCCTTCCTGTTGCTTCTCGCTCCCACCTGCCTATCCCACCCCTCTAGGTGGACACAAAGCACCGAGCTGATCTCCCTGTGCTATGCAGCTGCATCCCACTAGCTATCGATTTTACATTTGGTAGTGTATATATGTCCATGCCACTCTCTCACTTCATCCCAGCTTACCCATCCCCCTCCCCATGTTCTCAAGTCCATTCTCTACATCTGCATCTTTATTCCTGTCCTGCCCCTAGGTTCTTAAGAACCTTTTTTCTTTTTTTTTAGATTCCAGATATATGTGTTAGCATACGGTATTTGTTTTTCTCTTTCTGACTTACTTCACTCTGTATGACAGTCTCTAGGTCCATCCACCTCACTACAAATAACATAATTTCATTTCTTTTTATGGCTGAGTAATATTCCATTGTATATATCTACCATATTTTCTTTATCCATTCATCTGTCGATGGACACTAGGTTGCTTCCATTCCTGGCTATTGTGAATAATGCTGCAATGAACATTGTGGTACATGACTCTTTTTGAATTATGGTTTTCTCAGGATATATGCCCAGTAGTGGGATTGCTGGGTCACATAGTAGTTCTATTTTTAGTTTTTTAAGGAACCTCCATATTCTTCTCCATAGTGACTGTATCAATTCACTTTCCCACCAACAGTGCAAGAGGGTACCCTTTTCACCACACCCTCTCCAGCATTTATTGTTTGTAGATTTTTTGATGATGGCCATTCTGACTGGTGTGAGGTGATATCTCACTGTAGTTTTGATTTGCATTTCTCTAATGATTAGTGATGTTGAGCATCCTTTCATGTGTTTGTTGGCAATCTGTATATCTTCTTTGGAGAAATGTCTATTTAGGTCTTCTGCCCGTTTTTGGATTAGGTTTTTGGTTTTTTTTTACATTGAGCTGCATGAGCTGCTTCTATATATTGGAGTTTAATCCTTTGTCAGTTGCTTCATTTGAAAATATTTTCTCCCATTCTGATGGTTGTCTTTTCGTCTTGTTTATGTTTCCTTTGCTGTGCAAAAGTTTTTAAGTTTCATTAGGTCCCATTTGTTTCTTTTTGTTTTTATTTCCATTACTCTAGGGGGTGGGTCAAAAAGGATCTTAATGTGATTTATGTCATAGAGTGTTCTGCCTATGTTTTCCTCTAAGAGTTTTATAGTGTCTGGCCTTACATTTAGGTCTTTAATCCATTTTGAGTTTATTTTTGTGTATGGTGTTAGGGAGTGTTCTAATTTCTTTCTTTTACATGCAGCTGTCCAGGTTTCCCAGCACCACTTATTGAAGAGGCTGTCTTTTCTCCATTGTATATTCTTGCCTCCTTTATCAAAGATAAGGTGACCATATGTGTATGGGTTTATCTCTGGGCTTTCTATCTTGTTCCACTGATCTATATTTCTGTTTTTATGCCAGTACCATACTGTCTTGATTACTTCGTAGTAATCGTAGTAGCTTCGTAGTATAGTCTGAAGTCAGGGAGCCCGATTCCTCCAGTTCCATTTATCTTTCTCAAGATTGCTTTGGCTATTCGGGGTCTTTTGTGTTTCCATACAAATTGTGAATTTTTTGTTCTAGTTCTGTGAAAAATGCCATTGGTAGTTTGATAGGGATTGCATTGAATCTGTAGATTGCTTTGGGTAGTAGAGTCATTTTCACAATGTTGATTCTTCCAATCCAAGAACATGGTATAACTCTCCATCTGTTTGTATCGTCTTTAATTTCATGCATCAGTGTCTTGTAGTTTTCTGCATACAGGTCTTTTGTTTCCTTAGGTAGATTTACTCCTAGGTATTTTATTCTTTTTGTTGCAGTGGTAAATGGGAGTGTTTCCTTAATTTCTCTTTCAGATTTTTCATCATTATTGTACAGGAATGCCAGAGATTTCTGTGCATTAATTTTGTATCTTGCTACTTTATCAAATTCATTGATTAGCTGTAGTAGTTTTCTAGTAACATCTTTAGGATTCTCTATGTATAGTATCATGTCATGTGCAACCAGTGACAGCTGTACTTCTTCTTTTCTGACTTGGATTCTTTTTATTTCTTTTTCTTATCTGATTGCTGTGGCTAAAACTTCCAAAACTATGTTGAATAATAGTGGTGAGAGTGGACAACCTTGTCTTGTTCCTAATCTTAGTGGAAATGGTTTCAGTTTTTCACCACTGAGAACAATGTTGGCTGTGGGTTTGTCATATATGACCTTTATTATGTTGAGGTAAGTTCCCTCTATGCCTACTTTCTGGAGGGTTTTTTTTTTTTTTATTATAAATGGGTGTTGAATTTTGTCAAAAGCTTTTTCTGCATCTTATGAAATGATCATGTGGCTTTTCTCCTTCAGTTTGTTAATATGGTTTATCACATTGATTGATTTGCATATATTGAAGAACACTTGCATTCCTGGGAAAACCCCACTTGATCATGGTGTATGATCCTTTTAATGTGCTGTTGGATTCTGTTTGCTAGTATTTTGTTGAGGATTTTTGCATTTAGGTTCATGAGTGATATTGACCTGTAGCTTTCTTTCTTTGTGACATCTTTGTCTGGTTTTGTTATCAGGGTGATGGTGGCCTCGTAGAATGAGTTTGGGAGTGTTCCTTCATCTGCTCTATTTTGGAAGAGTTTGAGAAATATAGGTGATTGATTTGAGTCTTCTCCCATTTTTTTCTTGATGAGTCTGGCTTATTGTTTATCCATTTTGTTTATCTTCTCAAAGAACCAGCTTTTAGTTTTATTGATCGTCAGTATTGTTTCCTTCATTTCTTTTTCATTTATTTCTGATCTGACCTTTATGATTTCTTTCCTTCTGCTAACTTTAGGGATTTTTCTTTCTTCTTTCTCTAATTGCTTTAGGTGTAAGTTTAGGTTGTTTATTTGAGATGTTTCTTTTTTCTTGAGGTAGGATTGCATTGTTATAAACTTCCCTCTTAGAACTGCTTTTGCTGTGTGCCATAGGTTTTCAGTCATCGCGTTTTAATTGCCATTTGTTTCTAGGTATTTTTTGATTTCCTGTTTGATTTCTTCAGTGATTTCTTGGTTATAAAGTAGTGTATTGTTTAGCCTCTATGTGTTTTTTTTTTTTTTTTACAGGTTTTTTTTCCTGTAATTGATATCTATCTCATAACGTTGTGGTCAGAAAAGATACTTGATACGATTTCAACTTTCTTAAATTTACCAAGGCTTGATTTGTGACCCAAGATATGGTCTATTCTGGAGAATAGACCATAAGCACTTGAGAAGAAAGTTTATTCTGTTGTTTTTGGATGGAATGTCTTATAAATATTAATTAACTCCATCTTGTTTAATGTGTCATTTAAAGCTTGTGTTTCCTTATTTATTTTCATTTGGACGATCTGTCCATTTGTGAAAGTGGGCTGTTAAAGTCCCCTACTATGAATGTGTTACTGTCGATTTCTCCTTTTATGGCTGTTAGTATTTGCCTTATGTATTGAGGTGCTCCTATGTTGGGTGCATAAATATTTACCATTGTTACATCTTCTCTTTGGATTGATCCCTTGATCATTATGTAGTGTCCTTCTTTGTCTCTTGTAATAGTCATTATTTTAAGGTCTATTTTGTCTGATATGAGAATTGCTACTCCAGCTTTCTTTTGATTTCCATTTACATGGAATATCTTTTTCCATTCCTTCACTTTCAGTCTGTATGTGTCCCTAGGTCTGAAGTGAGTCTCTTGGAGACAGCATATATACGGGTCTTGTTTTTGTATCCATTCAGCCAGTCTCTGTATTTTGGTTGGAGCATTTAATCCATTTACACTTAAGGTAATTATTGATATGTATCTATTACCATTTTCTTAATTGTTTTGGGTTTGTTATTGTAGGTCTTTTCCTTCTCTTCTGCTTCCTGCCTAGAGAAGTTCCTTTAGCATTTGTTGTAAAGCTGGTTTGGTGGTGCTGAATTCTCTTAGTTTTTGCTTGTCTGTAAGGGTTTTAATTTCTCCATCAAATCTGAATGAGATCCTTGCTGGGTAGAGTAATCTTGGTTGTAGGTTTTTCCCTTTCATCACTTTAAATATGTCTTGCCACACCCTTCTGGCTTGCAGAGTTTCTGCTGAGAAATCAGCTGTTAACCTTATGGGTATTCTCTTGTATGTTATTTTTTGCTTTTCCCTTGTTGCGTTTAGTATTTTTTCTTTGTATGTAATTTTTGATAGCTTGATTAATATGTGTCTTGTCGTGTTTCTCCTTGGATTTGTCCTGTATGGGTCTCTCTTCACTTCCTGGACTTGATTGACTATTTCCTTTCCCATATTATGGTAGTTTTCAACTATAATCCCTTCATATATTTTCTCAGTCCATTTCTTTTTCTCTTCTTCTTCTGGGACCCCTATAATGTGAATGTTGTTGTGTTTAATGTTGTCCCAGAGGTCTTTGAGACTGTCCTCAATTCTTTTCATTCTTTTTTCTTTATTCTGATATGAGGTAGTTATTTCCACTATTTTATCTTCCAGGTCACTTATCCGTGCTTCTGCCTCAGTTATTCTGCTATTGATTCCTTCTAGAGAATTTTTACTTTAATTTATTGTGTTGTTCATCATTGTTTGCTCTTTAGTTCCTCTAGTCCCTTGTTAAATGTTTCTTGTATTTTCGCCATTCTATTTCCAAGATTTTGGACCATCTTTACTATCATTACTCTGAATTCTTTCTTAGGTAGACTGCCTATTTCTTCTTCATTTATTTGGTCTGGTGGGTTTTTACTTTGCTCCTTCATCTGCTATGTATTTCTCTGTCTTCTCATTTTGCTTAACTTACTGCATTTGGGGTCTCCTTTTCACAGGCTGAAGGTTTGTAGTTCCCGTCGTTTTTGGTGTCTGTCCCCAGTGGGTAAGTTGGTTCAGTGGGTTGTGTAGGCTTCCTGGTGGAGGGGACTGGTGCCTGTTTTCTGGTTCATGAGGCTGGATCTTGTCTTTCTTGTGAGCAGGACCATGTCTGGTGGTGTGTTTTGGGTTGTCTGTGAACTTATGACTTTATCAGCCTCTTTGTTAATGGGTGGGGTTGTGCTTCTGTCTTGCTAGTTGTTTGGTATGGGGTGTCCAGCACTGTAGCTTGCTGGTCATTGAGTGGAGCAGGGTCTTAGCATTGAGATGGAGATCTCTGGGAGATATTTTGCCATTTGATATTACATGGGGCCGGGATGTCTCTGGTGGTCCAATGTCCTGAACTCAGCTCTCCCACCTGAGAGGCTCAGGCCTGACACTGGCCGGAGCACTAAGACCCTGTCAGCCACGTGGCTCAGAAGAAAAGGGAGAGAAAAAAAAAGAAAATAAAGTTATATAAAAAAATATGTTATTAAAATAAAAAAATAATTTAAAAAAGAAAGAAAGAAAGAAGAGAGCAACCAACCCAATAAACAAATCCACCAATGGTAACAAGTGCTAAAAATTATATAAAACCAAAAAACAACAAAACCCAAGAAAAACAGAGAGAACCATAGGATAAATGGTAAAAGCAAAGCTATACAGATGAAATCAGAGAAAGAAGCATACACATACACACTCACAAAAAGAGAAAAAGTACTATATATATATATATATACATATATACATATATATATGTGTGTGTGTATGTATATATATATATATATATATATGTATATATATATATGGAAGAGAGCAACCAAATCAATAAACAAATCTACTACCAATGATAATAAGCTCTATATACTAAACTAAGATAAACATAAAACCAGAGACAAATTAGATGCAGAAAGCAAACCCTAAGTCTACAATTGCTCCCAAATTCCACTGCCTCAATTTTGGGATGATTCATTGTCTGTTCATGTATTTCACAGATGCAGGGTACATCAAGTTGATTGTGGAGCTTTAATCCACTGCTCCTTAGGCTGCTGGGAGATATTTCCTTTGCTCTTCTTTGTTCGCACAGCTCCTGGGGTTCAGCTTTGGATTTGGCCCCACTTCTGTGTGTAGGTCTTCCTCTGGCATCTGTTCTTTGCCCAGACAGGAGGGGGTTAAAGAAGTGGCTGATTCAGGGGCTCTGGCTCACTCAGGCTGGGTGAGGGAGGGGTACGGACTGCGGGGCAAGCCTGTGGCCACCGAGGCCACTGTGACATCGCAGCATCCTGAGGCACACCATGTGCTCTCCTGGGGAAGTTGTCCCTGGACCACGGGACCTTGGCAGTGGTGGCTGCACAGGCTCCCGGGAGGAGCGGTGTGAATAGTGACCTGTGCTGGCACACAGGCTTCTTGGTGGCTGCAGCAGTAGCCTTAGTATTTCATGCCCGTCTCTGGTGTCTGCGCTGATAGCTGTGGCTAGCGCCCCTCTCTGGAGCTCATTTAAGTGGTGCCCTGAATCGCCTCTCCTTGTGCACCCAGAAACAATGATCTCTTGCCTCTTAGGCAGTTCCAGACTTTTTCCCGGACTCCCTCCAGGCTGGCTGTGGTGCACTAGCCCCCTTTAGGCTGTGGATCTGATCTCCGAAGCCCAAGCCTCAGCTTCCAGCCCCCACCTGCCCCAGCATGTAAGCAGACAAGCCTCTCGGGCTGGTGAGTGCTGGTTGGCACCGATCCTCTGTGTGGGAATCTCTCCACTTTGCCCTCTGCACCCCTGTTGCTACACTATCCTCCATGGCTCTGAAGCTTCCCCCTGCCACCCCTGTCTCTGTCCGTGAAGAAGCTTCCTAGTATGTGGAAACGTTTCTTCCTTCACAGCTCCCTCCCAGATGTGCAGGTCCCATCCCTATTCTTTTTTCTCTCTTTTTTCTTTTGCCCTACCCAGGTACATGGGGAGTTTCTTGCCTTTTGGGAAGTCTGAGGTCTACTGCCAGCATTCAGTAGGTGTTCTGTAGGAGTTGTTCCACATATAGATGTATTTGTGGGGAGGAAGGTGATCTCCACGTCTTACTCCTCCGCCATCTTGAAGGTCCTCCCGAATGTTCCTTTTTTCTTATCAGAATAAGTTGTAATTTTTAGCCAAAATTCTCTTCTCTCTTTTTTACCCCTGAAACATTCCTCTGCAGCGCTGAATATATATCTGACAGGCATCATAAGGAAGGCTGTAAGAACGGCCAGAATCCAGAACATGGATAACACCAAATGCTAGTAAGGATGTGGAGCAACAGGAACTCTTGGTCATTGCAAGGCTTCCTCACCCAGGACCTCACACAGGACTTGGCAACTGTCATCTTGTGTGTCCTGGAAAAGGTCCTTCACTGGAACACTGATGCCTTTCCTCCAACCGGGAAGCCTGTAAGGCCCAGCCTGGGTCTACAGGTGACCTCATCCAACAGGAAAGATGAGAACTGTGTAGCAGCAGGGGTGCCTGTGTTTTGCTCGGCATCCAGAGAAAGGGCAGCAGCGATCGCCTGGTCCTGAGGAAGCTGGAAAGTGCTGGGCTGTGCAGGTTCACTCCTCGCCTGGTCTTACGCTGCACTGGGCTGAGGCACTGGCCTCTATGGTATTCATTTTAAACCAAGTAAAACTCAACTCACAACTCTCACGTTGTGCATTTCTTTTCAGTCGACAATGGCAACTTCACATTTTCTGTGATTATTTTTGTTTTAGATTTATTTAACATTTTATTTTTGTTTTCTTTCTTTTTAAAATTTTTATCAAGATATAATTAACATAGAATCATTTTTGTTTTCTCTCAGCTAAGACTTATTGCAGGACCATGCATGTTTGGCTCAGAGCTAGGTCCTGGAAACGTTAAATGGATAAAAACACCTCTATATCCTGAGTTGCTCACTGTCTAAGAAGTGGGAAAATATGTATATTTAAAGAGAAATGCTTTTCATTGTTGGTGCTGCAGGGTCCCAAGTACTGAACTGTGAATGTCACACTTCCAGAGACTTTGAGGAAGAGTTGCTAACTTTCCTCTAAAGAGTAGACAGTAAATATTTCAGACTTGTGGGCCATACAGTCTCTGTCATAACTCAGCTCTGCTGTTGTGATGTGAAAGCAGCCGTAGACACATAAACAAGTAAGCATGGCTGTGTCCCAATAAAACTTTGTTTATTAACACTGAAATGTGAATTTAACATATGTTTTACATGGTAAGAAATATTAATCTTCTTTTCCCCCAACCATTTAAAATGCGAAGGCCATTCCTAGCTCCCAGGCAGCATAAAGTGGCTGGCGGGCCAGATTTGGCCCGTGGGCTGTTAGCTTGCTGACCCCTGTCTTCCAGGCTAACAATGATCAAGGGCTGAGCTTAGGACTTTGGACAAGTGCTGGTGGAGGCTGGGACCCAAGAGAATCAAGGAGTAGTAAAGTGTAGTGACTGGACACCCTTGTCCTAGAGAGGATAGTTCACAATTGTGGGTTTGGGTTGTAAGCTTTGATGTAGGTTTAGGGGGGTTCAAATTAGTTCATTTCACATTTATTACTGGAGCAAATCCAAGCTCCTCTCATCACTTCTATTCAGAAATTTTGTAATAATTGGGGCCCTTTTGTAGCCAAGTGACAAAAATTTAGTGCAAATTGGCTCAAGGGAGGTAAAAGGAATGGATCAGCTCACGTAAATGGAAAGTGTGGATGTATGTTGTCTTAGGTATGGCTGAATATAGCTACTAAAACAAAATTGTCAGGGGTGGGTCTCCAGTCCTCTCCATCCCTTGGCTCTGATCCTCCTACCTCACTTCCTATCCACCTCTGGGCTCATGGTGCCCACAGTGAGTAACCACCATGGATAGAGGGCAGCTTATCCTCAGGAGGGCCACCCAGGTCCTGGGATGTGGTCTTTCTAGCCCAGCTGGGGTGATGATGTGTATCTCTGAACCAATCACTTTAGGGGCTTCCGGGATAAAGTATTTTTATTGGGTCCAGGGCCACATCCCAACTCTCATTGGAAAAGGGGAAGGAGAATCCTTCCCATACACATGGATTGAGAGCAGGGAAGAGGTGGTTCCCAAATGAAAATAGATGCCTTCCCTCCAAAAGAAAGTGGATGGATGCTGGATGGGTGAAAAACAGCAGACTTCCATGACAAATGTTTTCTTGAGGGGGAGCAAAATGCACTGGCAGTTAGAGGCTGAAATTACACATGATCCAAAATTTACCAGAGCAGGCAGGAGGGTACCTCATGTGTGGACTTCATTTGATTGCTCCTGAAACAGAGCACAGGCTAAGAGCCAATGTGCTGAGAACCGGCAGTGGTCCTTGGACTGTTGTTTTTTTTTTTTTTTTTGCAGTACGCAGGCCTCTCACTGTTGTGGCCTCTCCCGTTGCGGAGCACAGGCTCCGGACGCACAGACTCAGCGGCCATGGCTCACGGGCCCAGCCGTTCCGCGGCATGTGGGATCCTCCCGGACCGGGGCACGAACCCGTGTCCCCTGCATCGGCAGGCGGACTCTCAACCACTGCGCCACCAGGGAAGCCCTGGACTTTTGAATATGATACACCAACAAAACATCAAAGGAAATCTGGGAACTCCCTTAGGTGGCCAGTGGTTACTGTTAAGTTAAGGTCAGGGAAAGTAAAATAGAGACTCTTATCTGATAGTAGTCACCATCTCACAGCAGAAGGAGCATTTCCACACCTCAGAATAAAGGGTGGTCCATCACAAGGGAGGACAGTTGGCCATGATCACCCTTTGTGCTCCTCAGGAGGAAGGCTCTGAGATGTGGATTTTTGTGCAGAAGTTTTACAAGGGAAAGTTCGTGGACTCAAAGACTGTGGGGAAGGGAAGAGGCAGAGTGGATTGAGGGAGAATTTAGGCTGCAGTGCTGTCTCAACAAGGTCTCAGCTGACCTGAAGAAGCTTTGGAGCTGGAACAGACTTCAGGGTTGTGTTGAGGAGGGGCCAGGGGTGGGCTTTAATATACTTGTCAACTTGTCAAGCTCCTTTCATGGAGCTTCTCCAGGGAACTAGGCATGACCTGGGCCAGGCAGCTGTCTCCAGGTGGGGTGATTCCTGAAGAGGGCTGGTAATGGAAGACTGTCAGCCAACAACCCTCCCAGCAGGTAGGGGAATAAAGTTCTTCATTCCTAAAGGGGCTCTGAAGCACAGCCTCTGGAATAGCAACTGAATCCCAAGTAACTGTGTGCATGAAGTTAAGTTTACACACACACACACACACACACACACACACACACACACACACACACACTGCCCATATGTTTCTCCCTTCACTTAGGACAAGGGACTTGCTAGCATTCGTTAACTCTTTGGGTTAGCCACATCTCTCGTCCTTTGGGAACCCACACTTCCCCCACCTCACTACAGTTGCCTGGGTGCTCCTGTCCCAAGCTCCTGCCACCCAAGCCTGGCCAGCCAGAGCATCCCCCCTCCTCCACTTGACTCCACCTCAGCTGCAGAATGGACTCGGGTGTGAGCACATATTAGTCGTGCTAAGGAAAGTCACTTCCTGGGACAACTAGAGAACAGGCTCGGTGGACCCGGGGGGGTGTCAGCCTGGAGCCATCGATGACCACCTTGCCACCACATGGGGACCCCTCACCAAGAATGAAGCAGAACAGAGATACTGAGAAACAGGGTTTCTTTCTTCCCTTTTTAGGATTGTTCTTGAGATATTTTTATTGTGGTGTAATTTTCGTATGGGAACAGGCACAAATCTTAATTGTGCAGCTTGATACAATTTTACATGGTTATACACCTGTGAACCAGCACCCAGACCGAGAGAGAGAACATTTCAGCTCCCCAGGGTTCCCTTGCGTCTCCTTCTACTCAGAACACTTGCAAGGATAACTGCTATTTTTGAACTTCACAAAAATAAAGCCACTCCTACAAAGCAAGCAGTCTCTGTGCCTGGATTCTTCACTCACACATTATGCTATGAGGTCATCCACGTTGCTGTGTGTTGTTCTCTGGCGTAGTATTTCCTTGCATGAATATATTCCACATTATCTACCTGGTCTACTGCACTGGATATTTGGGTTGTCTTTAGGTTTCGGCTGTTATAATGAGTCAAACCACCATGGGCAGTCTTGTGTGTCTCTTCTGGTGGACACGAGCCTTCATTTCTTTTGGGCTTGGACCTAAAATTTTCCTGGATAGATTATGCATTTTCTCAGCGTCTGCAGGTCGTGCCCAACAATTCTGCAAAGTGGTTGGGCCAGGTTCTGACCCTCCAGCACTATATGAGAACCCCTGCAGCTCCACAGCCTGCACACAGTTGGTACTGCCAGTAAAACATGGCTTCAGGATGATATCGCTTGAGCGCCTGGATTAAGTTGTATTTGAAACTAAATGACCTCTGGAGTTTTTCAGTTAGGTGAACAAGTGTCCTGACTAACACCACCACTGAAAGTTTTGATAGAGATTGGCCGAGTTCTGGTGTTTGGGCCTCCCTGGTGCAGTGCAAGATGACTTTTTAGTGGAGTTGGAAAGGGATTCCCTCATGGGTGGGAAGGTGGGAGATGGGGAACCTTGGGAAGGTCACCCCAACTCTCTAGATGTGTGGCTGCCATCCATAACTTGTCTCAGACGGGGTTTAAAGCATCAGAAGGCTTGCAAAACCAAATGGGAGGCTCTCATCAAGGCCCAGGTAGGCGGCCCTCTGGGTAACCAGATAGCAGTCTTGGCCAGGTGCCAGACATGCCGGGGAAGGGAGAGTGAGCTGGTTTTCTGCAGTGCACTCTCTGCCCTCTCTGGTCCATCAGCAAGCTCCCTGGAGGAATGTCTCCTGAGGAGTGAGGAACAGTGAGGCTGATTTATCCACGAGAAGCCATGCGCAGAGCCTGGTGGCGTTTGTGTTTGTTGTCACAGATGTGATGAGAAAAGGCAGCCCAGGAGACCACAGCAGACCTCTCCAGCCCTGGGGGCCCGAGACACCAAGGGAGATAAGCGGCATTTGGCTAGCTCCCTTGATGGACTCAGGCCTGGGCTTGCAGCGGGCTGGGGCTCCTCTCCACCTCCTCCCACGGGAAAGAGAGCTGCAGTTTGCAAAGTACTTCCTCGGGTGTCATCTTTTGGGATCCTCAAGGCAGCCCTGTGAGTCCAGCCAGGCAGGCATTGTGATTCCCATTTTACAGGTGAGGAAACTGAGGCTCAGAGAGAAAGAGTGAGGTCCTCAGCCTCCAAGTCCAGAGCATCGTCCTCCACCAGGTAAGGCTGCTGTCTTTAGGGCACTAGACTTGGATGGGCATCCTGTGCTAGGGCTTTTGGACCAGTCACCAAGTAGAGACCAGCCCTGAGTGAAGAGAAGATTGTTAGGGTTGTTGGATATACTTGTTGATGTCTGTGAAGACTGAAGGCAAACACAGGTAGACTGAGGAGCTGGACTCGAGGGCTTGGGCAAGACCTGAGGTGCTGGGGAAAGGGAGGCCTCAGAGTAGACAGAGGGCTAGCAATGCCCTTCTCCCTGCCCAACACACAAGGTCTGCTCCTTAACAGACAAGGCAGGGTGCTCCCCCGGAGCGTCGAGGCTCCTCCCACAGGTGGGCTGGTCTAGCATAGAGCTGATTGTGAAGATGCAAAGCATAGAAAGGCCCTGAGTCACCAAGAGGTGGCCTGACTCTGAGCCGAGGCCAAGGCTGCCTGGAAAGCTGCTGCTCTGCTGGGCACCCAATGACTCACAGCTCGAGGCTGGGAGCCCTGTGGGGGCAAAAGGAAACATTTGCTGGAGGATTCCCCAGATTCTCTGAAGAGTTGGTGAAGGCAAGCAGGAGGGAGTGACAGTATTGGTGAGGAATGAAATCACGGCGGCTGTGCGATGCTATAAATATTTGGTTTGAAACAGCAGAGACATTCGAGATAAAAGTTAAATAGAAATAAAAGCAGTCAGATGTTTATTATATGTTGCCATAAAATTCAAGAGCAACCTAAAAAGGCAGATCAGGATTTGTTTAACAAATAAGAGAGGAGAATGAAAGAGGTAGAAGTCTGATGGTGGAAGGGTGTATTGGCTCGAATTTAGACAGTGATGGAAGCAAAATGGGAGTGACTCAGCCCACAGACCTGGGGGATGGATGTCATCAGGTGGCTGAGAACCCGGTGGACTTCCGCCAGGTCTCATGGCCTTGCAGACACCAGCAGGTACCCTGGCTCTCTGTGTCCCCTACCCACTGCCGAGGAGCAGGCCCAAGGGACAGCAGTGGGATCAGCTGGGGCACAGACACTGGGCAAGCACAGCACACACAGGGGCTGCTGAGGAGGGGGCAGCGATGACATTAGGAGTCTGATGGCACATTTTTCAGTTTCTCCACCTCTTCCATAGCTGATCCTCCAAAGTGTCATCAGGTATAAGAATTACAGAAAAAAGGAGTTGGAAGGGACCTTAGCGAGCCCCACGCTAGTCCAGGGGCGGCAGATTTTGTCTGTAAACGCCATATAGTAAATATTTTCAGCTTTGTGCACCATTCTGTCTTTCTCACAACTACTCTGCCATTGTTGTATGAAAGCAGCCATAGATAATCCGTAAATGAAGGTGCATGGCTATGCTCAATAAAGCTTTATTTATACAAACAGGCTGCAGGTCAGATCTGCCCTTTGGGCCGTAGTTTGCCAACCCCTGTTGTAGCCTAATCTTTATATGTAGGGAGACTGAAGTTCAGAGAGGCAGAAACACTTTTGCAAAGCCTCCCAATCTATTAGTGATGGAGCTGGGAGACTAACCCAGGACTCTGGGCACTAGTTAGGTATCATCTCCATTGCATCTGGGCAGCATTGCCACCAACAAGTACTTTGCCCAAACTTCTGCCTTAATACTAAATGCTACCTAGCTAGTTATCAGGCTAAAGGTTGGAAAGGATGGAGTGGACACATATATGTGAATTGACAGCGTTTGTCCATTCCTAAAATTAAATTTGGAGACATTTTTCTTCTGATCTTCTTTCTGTGTTGCTCTCTGCCATATTTTTGATGGAAAACCATGCAAAGTGAAGCTCTGGGGACCCAATCCCTGGTCATATTCTAAGTGTGACAAAGAGCATTGGGAGAATCTATGTTCGTGGTAGAGTGATCACAGCATCCTTTGAATTTCAGTGCTCGGGGAACTGAGGTATCCCTGGCAACTTGCTGCGGGCCACAGTCATAGTTTCCCTTCTGGGATTTCGTTAATGATTGACAACTTTGGGGGAGATATTTCTAAAATAAATTACATAAAGGGAAGTGTAGTGGGTTGAATTGTGCCCCCCCCCAAAGATATGTCCCTGTCCCAGAACCTACGGATGTGAGTTTATTTGGAAAAAGGGTCCTTGCAGATGTTAAGGATCTTGAGATGAAGTCTTCTTGGACTACACAGGTGGACCCCAAACCCAATGACAGTGTCCTTATAGAAGACAAAAGAGAAGACACACAGGAAGAAGAGGTGGAGGCCATATGAAGACAGAGGCAGAGACTGGAGTGAGGCAGCCACAAGGCAAGGAACTCCTGAGCCATCAGATGCTGGGGGAGGCGGGACAGGACCCTCCCCGAGAGCGTTTGGAGGGAGTGCGGCCCTACAGACACCTTGGCTTCAGGATTTTGGCCTCCAGAACTGTGAGAGAACACATTTGTTGTCCAAAGCCACTGAATTTGTGGTAATTTAGTTATAGTACCTATAGGAAACTGATATAGGAATTTCATCTTGAAACCTAAATTTGGCAAAGGAAGGGCAAAAGGCACAGGGGAAGAAGGGCAAAGCTTCTCGAGCAAAGGGCAGAGGCTTTCTGGAAATAAACATTCTATCAAGGGCACCTGGAGGTCTAGCCAGGCCAAGGAAGCTGAAGCAGCAGGCCGACAGGAGAGGCATTGAATGGCCCTGCCCAGAAGGTACTGTGTCTCCATTGGAGGTTCTTCCCAGGGCCCAGATGGATGGCGAAGGCAAAGGAAGGCCAGCATCACACTGCCTCCAGAAACTGCTGAGATTTTCCAGAGAGGAGAAGCCAAAGCCACCTGCACTGGACCACGGGGCTCACGGCTTGTCGGTTCCCACTCCCAGAAACTCTCCAAGCCTGCAGTGGCTCAGCGGCCGCATGCGAGTCTCACGGCACAGGGAAAGCAGTCATGGTAAGTGCAGGACTTTGGTCTGTGGTCCCAGTGCCTACGGCATGTGATTCTAAAGGTCTCTGCAAGAGGAGGGAAGAAGAGAAATCAGGGATGCTGTGCAGGCCAACGCAGGTTGGTGGAGGTAATTCGGGGAAACAGGAGAACCAGTGAAAAACGTAGTCAAAGCATTTATCCAGCATTAACAGAGCAACAGTCTCCTCTATACCTAGGTAATCGCTTCTATGCTCGGCTCATTTCACTTCTCACCCCAGCTTTTATTTGGGCCTTTTCCCCTGCTTGCTGGGAAGCCTAATTTCCCACCATGCCCTGTGTGCCTCCTCTTTGCTCAAAATCAGATTAGAAGCTCCTGGGGACAAGACTTGAGACACAATTACACGTCTATCCCCCAAAGACATAGTCAAAGGTTGGACACATACAGCCTAGATTAACGTTGTCGTCATTTATCCACACATGTTTATGAACCCCCTTCATCCCAGCTCTCTTCTGGGGCTGGAGGACAGAAATAGATAAGAAAGGTAAGTCCGCTGCCCTCAAGGAACTTACAGAAACAGAATTTTCAAAATCAATAGTTTCATCTATTGCAACAAATGTGATGAAGAAAGTACAGCAGACTATGTCAGGGAGATGGGGCCTGGGGGCCAGAGGCAGCATCTTGGAGGAAGTAGCATGTACTCTGAGGCCCACAGTTGAGAAAGGGACCGCCTTGTGGGTTTTGGGATAAGGGATGTTCCAGGCAGAAGCAAAGCAGGTGTAAAGGCTGGAAGACGAAGGCGCTTAGTGGGTTCCAGGACCAGTAGGACGCCGACAGCTCAGCCCTGTGACCTGGACAACAGGATGAGATGAGGCAGGAGTCGGAGAACCAGGCATGGCTATGCAGAGTGGCTGGATTCGCCCTGAACGAGAGAGCAGAGGTAGCCACACACTGGAGGGGTGAGGGTGGGGTGTGATGTGATCTGGTTGGTGTCTGATCCTGGCTGCAGTGGGGG
Organism: Orcinus orca; assembly: GCF_937001465.1. Lineage (NCBI taxonomy): Eukaryota > Metazoa > Chordata > Mammalia > Artiodactyla > Delphinidae > Orcinus > Orcinus orca. The sequence continues at coordinate 39,910,165 of NC_064578.1, read as the reverse complement.
ACAGTGGAGACTCCAAGGCCAACAAGGACAAGGCAGAAGCCACCAGACAACGGACGCTGGAGGCTTCGGTTAGGGTGGTGGCCATGGTTGGGGAGAGGATGGATTTAAGATACACATTTGTGGATTGATTTTCATAAACTCCTTTAGAGCTGGCCAGCTGGGGCATTGTAACCCCATCCTTCCATCCCATTCCTGCCACTGGCTGCGACTCATGATTCTTCACCCTCCTTAAAAGGAAGACGTGGGTTTTCCTCCCCTAACTGGGAGGGCTTTTCCAGCCTGGAGCCATCGTCAGCAGGTCTTCCCATGGGGAGGCCAGCTCCCCTGATCCAAGGCTGGTGTCTTCAGGGGCGCAGCGTCCTCAGCTTTTCCTGCAGTGGCTGTCCACTGGACGTTGGTAGGGTTTTGAATGTGAATGAAAATAGATGATTACACATTTGGCAAACATTTATTAAGTACATATGTGGCAGTGATGTGCAGAGCACCACAGAGCGACATAGAGAGAACGGACCACCAGGCCCAGGTTCAAGTCCTGGGTTTGGTGCTAATTCGTGGTGTATATTTGGAGAAGTTGCTTGAACTTCTCCACCCTCAATGTTTTCGTATACCAAATGGGCACAGAAATAACCAGTTTACAAGGTCCTTGTAACAAGTCAAGGTGGAAACATAAGACTCTACCGATTAGAAATAATAATAGCGACTTAGGTGGCAGCTGTCATGGCCAGGCCCTGGTCTCAGTGCTCTGGGTACTTGTTCATTTCGTCCTCGCGGCAAGCCTAGGAGGCATTTTTGCTGTTCTACAGAGGAGGTACGAGACGTGAAGTTACTTGTCCAAGATCACAGTGTTGGTATATGGCAGAGCTGGGATTTCAGGCCTCGGGTGCTGGCACCCGTGTTCTTTACCGCTATGGCCACTGCCTCTTAATCAAGGCACTTACTCACAGCCCAGAAAATACTCTCTGAGTCCAAACCCAGGAGTTTTTAGGAAGTGAGCCTACGAAGGGAGGACCTTCTATCTTGGGATACGTATCCTTGTGCACAATGAAGATAAGCCATGTCTCCCTGCACGATATGAACTTAAGCTGATAAATGGAGAGATACAAGTGCATGGAGGTGGGTTGGGGGGAAAGAGAGGAAGGGAGAGAAGAACAGAGCTGTAACCTCCAACTTCTAACTAGGAGCTACCGGTGGTGGGCAGAGTCCGGGGAATGACGAGAGGCCTGGGCTGGATTTGCCTTCCTGCCGTCCGCCTGGAGGCCCCTTTGGAGCCCCGTGTTCTTGGAACGCCACAGAGGAGAGCATAGAGGAATCACAGAGCTGTCACCAAGAAACGTCCTTGGGCCTGGGGTCAGGAGAGGGGAGAGAGGCCCGGGTCTCGAAGGCTGACTGACAGGAGACATGGCCAAGGCTGGAGACTGGCATCCAGGGCCTGGCGGGGAGGAAAGTTGGGGTGGGGGAGGGAGGGAGGGGGGAGAGCTGTGGGCACAGAGGTGGGCTGAGCTCCTGGAGGTGCAGCGGGAGAGGGGGCTGGCTGGAGAGGACCTTGATTGTAGGAGTGGCCCTGTGCACAGCCAATGGCCCCATCCCCTGACAGGGCTGCCCAGGGACGATGCAGGCGGCCATGCACTGTCCAGCAGCCCTCCTTCGTGTGCTGGGAAGCTGCCACCCCAACACAGGAAAGTTAAAGACATACTCCGAGCCGTCCTTTTAACTTTCCTCTGCCACAGCAGAGCTCAGATAGAGATGCGGGGACCTGTGTCTGGTAATTAGGAACATCCCAGTCCAAGCGTGGCATTGGCAAAGCTTGGACACCCTTCCTTGGGTGCTGGGTCACTCCAACTGTGAGAAGTTTTCAGTTTAATCAAAAGATGCTTTCTTCCATGTAGAAAACAAACATGACACAAACCTGACGTTTAAGGCAAAAAACCACCTTTTTTCTTTGGTCGATGAATTCATTCAGATGAGGCATTCTGATTCAAACATCTAACAGATTGATCATAAGTCAGACTTTCTGGGGAGCTTGTTCTATTGGAGTGGCTTCATACCCCCCTCTAGACGGCTCTGAACAAAGCTGGGGTACATCCAGGTCAAGTTCAAGACCAGACCTCATCACCTGCCCAGCTGGAGGCTCTCCTGTTCCCTGCACACTGATCACTGCTCACCTGCCTTTAGTCAGTAGGCAGCCCCCTCCTCTCTTCCCCCAGGCCCTCCATGGGCTCCTCTCTGTACAGAAACATCCAGAATGAGGCTCTGAATCAGCAAGGCCCTGCGAGAGTCACAGTCACTAGCTGACCGGCCAATCCATGGGTCATCCACGTCTCCAGAGCCCCCTTTGGAGCAGCTGTGGACCACAGGCTGGCTTCTGCTCAGTCTGCAGGGCCTCGCAGGGCCCGGAGCCCACTCGTTTGATCATGGATGGTGGGGCGGCCTCGCTGGGTCCCCGGGAGGACAGACGAGGAACGGAGAGCCGGAGGGCCCCAGAGAGAATGCGCCTCGCCTCTCACCTCCTCACTCAGGCCCAGCTGGTTTGGAGACAGGTTTGTTTCACGATCCTTAAAGCGTCAATTCTGCTCTTCTTTGGGGGTGCCAGCTGAAATTAGATTGATGTCACTGGCTGCTTCGGAGAGCAGTATTTTGAATGATTTCTCACTGGCTAAACAAAATGAACATATTCTAATAACAAACAACCACAACTTTAAACTCCAATTCAAAGTAACGTTGGATCAAAACCTACATGGCATTTAATAAAATTTTTTTTGTAGTGAACTTCTTTTGTATTGAGGTATAATTGACATATAGCATTATATTAGTTTCAGGTGTGTAATATAATGATTTGATATTTATGTATATTGGGAAATGATCGCCACAGTAAGTCTAGTTAACATCTACCACCACACCTAGTAACAAACTTTCTTTGTCTTGTGATGAGGACTTTTAAGATCTACTCTCTTAGCAACTTGCAAACATGCAATAACTATTGTTAACTATAGCTGCCATGCTGCACATCACATCCCTATGACTTATTTAATTTATAAATAGAAATTTGTAATTTTGACCCCCTTCACCCACTTTGCCAATCCCTGAACCCCTGCCTCTGACAACCACCAATCCATTCTCTGTATCTATGAGCTCATTTTTTTGTTCATTCGTTTGTTTTGTTTTTTAGACTCCACACATAAGTGAGATCATACTTTGTCTTTCTCCATCTGACTTATCTCACTTAGCATAATACCCTCAAGGTCCATCCGTGTTGTCACACAAGACTCCATTCTTTCTTATGGCTGAGTAATATTCCATTGTGCATTTTCTTTATCCATTCATCCATCAACAGACACTTTGGTTGTTTCCACAACTCGGCTATTGTCAACAATGCTGCGGTGACCAAGGGGGTGAAGGAACTTTTTTATATAGCTCCCTCTTACACAGGAGCCATCTTTTAGTGGTCAGCTATGACTTCCTCTGCCCAGTACTTTCCCTTCTGGGAGCATCTGAACCCCCCACCTTCTGTATGCTCCCCATGGAAGCAACCATGTTAGGCCCATGTGATGCACACTCTGGCCACAGTTTATTGGATCAGGAAAGGACATATGATCAAGCCTGGCTGATCATATGCTTTCTTAAGAATCTTAGAAATGAAGCTTAGAATAAGAGGACAGTATTTTTTTTTTTAAGTTGCTGGGCTGTATGATTTGAAGCTTAAGGATTGCTGGTAATTTGTTTTGTTTTAACCGCAAGGAAAAATTAAGTGGCAAAAGCAGGAAGGCAGGGCTGGGAAGAACACTGGCAGAGGTGAGCAGTGACAAGACACAGAGGCTACTGGTAGTGTTTGAATCCCAGTGCTTCTCGAAGTTCAGCTGGATTCTGGTGAATGGGTTTATTGAGACCCCGCAATTCTTATACAACATCCTTTCCTTTCTTACCCTCATTTGTGTTGGATTTCTGTCACTTGCAGCCAAAGTAGCTCTCATACCTGAAAAGCTCCAATGGCCTGGCCACCTTGTCTTAAGCTGTTTTTTTTTTTTCCTCTGGCTCCCCCCTCCCCTCGACTGCTCACTGACATCTGGAGAATGTCAGAACCCGAGGATGGAATGAGGAACCCTCTGGAACCAGATCCTTCAATGCCACAAGGTGTCTCTGGTCTCATTTCTAAATGAGAGAGTCTTAAATGGAACTCACACTTCCTGGACCCCGTCTTAGCATTGGCCTTCCTGCCAGGAAAAGAGTGAGAGAGAGGGGTCCCCAGCACTGAGAGGTTTGCTGAGGGAGGTGGAGGGAGGTTCCAGCACAAGAAAGAGGTTAGGACTTCGGCTGTCACCAGGAATGACAGAGACACTTCGCCTACAACTTCGAGGGTTCTGAACTTTGCATGGTATGTTGGAGTGTTTCCTCCACTTTAACTATATAATGGAAAGGTATGTGAGAATAGGAAAAAGTTGTGTGCTGTCCTGTAACTGCAGGAGGGACAAGACCGCAAGCCCCTATGAGAGGTCTTCTCTTAACCTCATCCCAGGTCGACCAGGCCACCGTGGTCTGGTCTCAGAGCCAGCTGCAGTGCACCGCTCACCATTGCCTGCATCTGGCAGGTCCTCACCAACAGTCCCTACAATAGCCATCAGCCTCAGGATTTGCATCAGTTCTCAAGTCACCGACTGGGAGAAAACAAAAGCCTCATTTGAAGTCTCTCCTGCCTGTTTGTCTTCAGAAGCTATCCCCCAATGTCTCTGTGAGGGCTGGCAGTCGAGTTGACTAGCCCCTGCCGGACAACTGTCAGATTGGCTGAAGAATATTAGAGGGAAGTTGATCATGTGTCAACACTCCTCAGTGCCCACTCACATCAGGGAAGTGATACCACTGTCACTGTGGCCAGTGAGGCGACTGGCAGGACAGGCCACATTCACCAGCCCAGCTGTCCAATTAGATGCAAGGGCCCGACCCTCAGGTGTGCACAAGGCAGGGAATCAGAGCCTAGCAGGGCACCTTCGTGGCTGCCTCTGTGGCCCTCTGAGGGTCCAGGGCTGCCTCTGAGCCTGCCGTGGGCACTGGATACATCAAGGAATGCCAGCTTTCTCCCATCTGCTCTTCTTTCCTCCTCACTCTCTCTCTTCTTATATTTCCTCCTCCCTCCCTCCCTCCCAGTCTGGATTATGTGAGGAAAATATCAGAAGAGTACCTAGAACTCATGTTGGCAGACAGTAGGAAATATATGAGGTTTGATTAGACACCAGAATAAAAGCCAGACAACGGTAAAGAATTCTTTATTGCTTTAAGTGCTTTTAAGAACACGTGTGTTTAAGTAACATCATCAATTTGGAAACAATGCTGAGTGTAATAATATGGGAAAGTGTAGTTAAAAACACTGCTTTCTGATTGAAATGATGGGTCTTCCTCCTTAAAAAAATAAATAAAGGCGTGTGTTTTCCTTGAGTCAGAAGCTGTGCCTTTGGGTGTCTTATGGAAACAATAGTATTTACTCAGGAGGTGAGCCCATGGCGGAGATGGGGGTTTCTATGCACCTTACCTCTGAGGGCTCTTGCAAGGGTCCTGCCTTGTTCTCTAAGACCGGGTAGACCCGTGGATCCAGCATGATGAGTAAACAGCACTGGGGGACCTTCCTTTATCTTTGTTCAGAGGACCCTTGAAATAGACATAAGGATACCCATTACTTACATCATGACTTGAGTTTGCTAAAGACTTTCTGACCCCATAACTCCTTTTGCTCCTCACTGGCACCCTGTAGGGAGGTTGCTATCCCTCCCTTTTCATAGGAAAGGGAATGAAGTCCCAAAGGTACGGTGCCTTTCCCAAGTGTGTGCAGCCAGTGAATGGTAGAGGCTGGACTTGAACTCAGAGCTTTTGATTCCAAGCTTACTGGGTCTGATCCCTGAAAAAGTATAATACACTGAGCTAGACTAAAGAAGAGCTCTAGCTCCTACCCATTTCTTTGATTTTCTTGTTTCTGACTCTGTGTCCACCCCAAAGCAGCTGCGTGATTGGGTGTAGATAAAGTCCCCAAAGTAATAGTCCCTACAAAACCCTCCCTGAGAGTTGGCTTTGGAGCCTGGGGTAGGGGTGGGGGAAGAGGTTTTCCTAAGCTAGTCCTTATAGATGCTTATTATGGGATCTTGTTTCAGGGTTTCCAATAAGATACCCTATCCCTTTGTTTAGGAAATTCTAAATCTCCACCACAACACTGGACTGTGCATGTCCATTCTCAGCTGTGCCAGTGGGTGTCCTGGGGATTCTGAATTAACTACCCAAACACTGCTCTATAAGAACGCAGTGCTTAGCATCAGTTTCTGAAGACTGCATGTTGCAAACCTATCATTTAGCTGGATTTCCATTTCCATTAGATAATTATCAAGCCTTCAGCTTGTCACTCCCTGGTACACACCCTTATCCAGTCAAATAGGGTCACTCATTCTTGTTTTGCTCATTTTTTTACCTCCAAGACTTTGCTCTTGGGGGATTCTTCTCCCGGAAGGTGCCAGTCCCCCAGCTATCTCCCTGTTGTTCCCTCCGCCCCACCTTCCACCCAGCAAAAGTCACCTCTTTCCTCTGAACTTCCATAACACTTGATACCTCCCTTCTGGTAATCTTCACTTTTCCCCTAAGGCCACCGCTGTCCATGGAGGGCAAGTCCTGTCTTTGGCTCTTAAGGGTGAATTACAACGACTTTCAGATTTACATATTACCGAGGGTTACTTACCAGTAACCCATTAAGAGGGTTATTGAGGGTTACTGTAATTAAGAATTCATAAATGGAAATTAAGAACGTACTATTGTCTGTGGAGGACTCTCTTACCGAGTCTGGCTGGGGCACTGCAGAGCTCCTGGTGCACCTGCCCCCATGCAGAGCACTGGTGTTTCTGTGACTTTCCAAAAAGACTCTCCATGACTTGTCTCTTGAGTAGATCATAATATTCAAAGGCTGCCAATCTTGCTTCTTTAATTTGTAAATTGCGTTAAACTTTGCTTCATTATTGGTTTGCTATAGGTCATTGCTCTACCCTACGGTGTATGGGGGTACATCTTTCCACTTACAGCAATATTGAACTCTAAGTGAAACTTTTTAAGTTGAAGACATGTTTGTATTGTGGTTTGAATGCAAATCATCCTTACGCCTAATACTAAAACCGACGTATATATTATCCCCCAACTGTTGTGCTGTACAGTCCTACTCCACGGATGATGGTCTGCCAGTGCATTTGTTCTGTTTAAATGGTTTGCAAAATATTACCAAGGTAAATGCAGTAAAACTGCTGGCCTAGTGTTCAGTTTATGAGGCATTGTTTTATAAGATAAAACCTAGTGCATATAGGCTCGTATTCATAGCTTATAGCGCACAATTTATGTGCATTGCTAGCAACTTGCTTATTTTGTGACTTTCCAATTGTTTGTATCATCAGGTCCTTCCCCCAGAAAAATAGGAGTGGCTGGGGTGAGTGTACAGCCGATTTTAAATAGGCAACTCTCAGAAAAATTTGAGAAAACTGTTTTTGCGTGGCGGGTGACCTCCTTGCCCCCTTAGCGAAGCGACTAGGGGACCCATCTCTGCATCTCTCGGTGAGCACTCCAAAGCTACATCAGTTCACAAATCTGAACCTCATGATCAGAAGGAGCTGAATGAATGGGCCACATGCTCAGAGACCACCCACAATGTCAGCGTAAAAACAGTCATAAGGGTGGCTTGCATCTAGCGCCTTTCTTCCTGAGAATTTCCAGAAATGTTTTCATTTCTTTATTTCACTTCACCTCACTAAACTTCTACCTGGGAGATCAACTATGGAATTGTCCCCATTTGGTGCGGTTTGTGTCTTTAAAAAGCCCTCCCCCAGCTGCCCACTGCCCCCTTTTAGAGTCAGGTCCCCTTAAGACAGGGCAGGCTTCTTGCTCTGGGGCAGCCTGGCACCCACCCTCACCAGGACCATTCCATGCAGTCCCTCGAAACAGAGAAACACAGGTGAAAATCAAGGGTATGAATGCAAAAAAGAAAAAAAAAACAAGAAAGAAATTCTGTCTTGCAAGCAGGAGCTCTTGGAAGAAGGGGAAAAAAATCCTGGGCATTAAGAATGCTTAATTGGCTTAATTTACTTGCCGTTGCTCTAAAATATGCTTGTTCTGGCCTTGACACTGCTTCTTGATGTCTCGCCTGGACCCTGCATCAAATGCAGCTCACCGATAGGGGGACTGTATTTTAAAGTGATGGCTTGAAAAATTAACCGTTCTCCTTTTGCCTTTTCAACTCCCAGATGGAAAATCCCACCCTGATTAGCCAATTGATTTACTCAAAATCAAAACATGAACTTCCAACCTTCTCACCCCTTTGCCCAACTTCTGTGGGGAGGAGAGAGCAGGTACATCTGGAATCCGGGCTTTCCTTCTCCCCTTAGGGTTTCTAACTGGGTGAAGCAGGTGCTTTGCTGCCCAGAGGGCAGCATCCTTTGGGATGCTCAGTACTAAACCAGGAGAGCATCCTGGGCTTTCTGTAACAACTGGACCTGTGCGTATGCCTTCCCTCCTCCCAGGAGCCCTTGCTCTGGTCTAGCAGATGCCTCCATTCTGGGGAGCTGCACTGATTAGACACAGGTATGCAGGTGGCTGGCAGTAGCTGAGAGCCGGGCTGGGCGCAGGGAACGCCTCGATTAGCACCAGAGTTTGAGGAGGTGGGTCGGGCTGTGAAGGAAAGGGTATCTGATGGCTGAAGAGGTCCTTTGGTCTAAATGTTTTAGGTGTCTTCAGTGTTGGTATCTGGTTTATGAGCTCTGATGTTCTGCATTCCGCTGGGGTCTAGAATTACTACTTTGACTTCAGGAGACAAACAAAATGAAACCAAACCATCGGCCTTGGAGGTGGCTGGGAGAGCCCTGAAAGGGTCTGGAGCCCTGGTTCTTGTCAGTCTCAGCTCTCTGTGGACTTGCTTTGTGGTCTTTGACAGCGCGGCCCTGGCTGGGCTCCAGTGAGCTTGGCCTGTGAGACGGGGCGCTTGTCTGGTCCCTCTCCCCTTCCTCTAGGCACCCCCCACATCCTGCCCCCCCCAGGAATGCTTGTCCCAGAAACAAAAGGAGGACGGCCACCCCAGGGAGATGGTGTTAGGGGAACAAAGACATCTGGAAAACTCTTCTTCTCTTGTAGGGTCTCCCTCTGTCCCTTCCTATTTTCCTGACAAGACAGTCATCATGTGTGTTTTGTGTGTGTTATTATTTTTTTGTTTAAAAATATATGTATATGTATAATGTTATGTTGTTTGGCTTGTACACAAATATTATACACAATGAAGCCCCGCCCAGTGAGGTGAGGGTGCATTACTGCATGGTACATACATATTTCAGTTTTCTGTGATTTAGGGGTTAGGAGGGCTGATAGCTCTGACAGTGGGGAGATGCAGCAGCCCGAAGACTGTGGGCTCCAACCCTCTTTACTTCAGCAAAAAAGAGAGGGGAACATTTAGGCAGGGCCAGCACAGGGCGAGGCCGGGAAGGCACCAGGGAACAAAATTGAAGAGGGCCTTGCTCTCTGCTGAACCCTGCACTTGCATCACCCTGGGAGTGAGGCGGCCTTAGCTCTCACACCTGGGCACCTGGCTTGCCTCTTCTAGTCCTGGCCTTGACCCAGAGAGGAGCTGTGAGCTCCTCAAGCCCTCAGAGAGGGCCCTGGGCTCCTGCTTCCCCACAGCACTCACCCCAGTTGGAGGTGTGAATCTCTTTGTCCTTTATTTGGTGAATGTCTTGGGCTTCCTACTGGCCTGTGGGTCCCATGAAGCCTGAGATCAGGTGTGTTCTGAGCTGCACTCCGCACTGTGCATAGCCCCGTACAGACTCCCCCGAAAGAACACATGAATGCAACAGAAGAAGCTGGAGGAGGCACAGGGTCGCTGGGTCCTCAGGGGAGCACAGGTAGTTCACGGTGGAGAGTGTGGTGGAGGCTGCTTCCCAGGGGCGCTCCTTGCAGCCTTACCCAAGAAGGGTCACGACGGGCCATGTCCTAGGACTGAGCTGGCAAAGCCAAGACAATGAGAGGACAGCCCAGGATGGCCTGCTTCCTGTCAGGGGTGGGGTAGAAAAGCTCAGTCACCCCACAGGCTGCAGGGCGGTTCAGGGAATCCAGAGTCCACGCCTGGTTCTGAGGACCCCGCGCCATCGGCACCCCTGAAAGGCACCCTGATTCATCGCTGCTCTCCCATAAGCAGACACAGCCACGCTCGCTTTTCAAAGCTCCAGACCCCCCCGTTCCCCATCCACAACTGCTAGTATGTGAAGCGCAAATGGCACACCCACAGTCCCCGTGAGCCAGCTGGCCCTTTAGGGGCACCTCCATCCTCCCGCAGTGCGCCCACTGCTGCCCTGGCCACGCCACCAGTCCCACAGCTCAGCCTGCACGGCTCCCCCTAACTCATCCGTATTATGTTCATTTGCTGGGTGGTAATAAATATTAGAATAAAATAAACCAAAGATGGCTGGCGAGGGCTCCGTTAGCTGTCTTTCTGGTTTCCACAGCAGCTGAGTGACAGCTCAGCTTGGGAGCCAGCCGTCTCTTTCCACCGAGTCAATTCAGCCTTGGGAAAGACGAACATCAGCTGATTCCTGGGCTGTGATGGTTGTTGCCAGTCAGTAAATCAGTCAGATTTTAATTACTGGATGGATGACAGGGTGCGGTGACAAGTTGCCGTCCATGGGAGAGCATTTCTTCAAAGCCGCTTGAAAAACGGAGAGCACTTCAAGAGAAAAAGCCAAGTGACCATGTAGGAGCCCGGATCCAGTGGAGGGACGGTCCCTCTCACATGCTTTCACCCACTTCCCACCTGGCTGCAGGCAGAGTCGGGGAGCCAGCACTGACCTGTTCGGGAAGTTTCCTTCCTCCACTCTCTCTTTTAAAGCTCCCCCTTCCCTTACTTGCCTTTTCAGGCCTGTGAGTTTTAATAGGTTCCTACAGCTCTTTGCCTAAGCAGCTGTTCCGTGCCAAGAAAGCCATGGCAGATTTGTAAAGTGGCAAACCCTGCTAATTAGTTAGATGAAGTTGCCTTTCTGACAGTGGCCCTGGCGTTGAAGAAGGCGACATACCTTAACGTGACTGCACCAGGGAGGTCTCTCACACTGTTCTCGTGGAGCGCTTCCATCCTTATTACTGATTCCGTGACAATCACCCTTCCTGGGAAATCCCACCCCGAAGCTGTTCATCCCAGGGCTGGCTCCTGGCAGAAAGTTTCCTGTCTTTTAGGAATTGCCCCGGGGACCCTGTGATCTTCTCTGGGGAGGCTGTGGTCCCAGAACCAGGGAGGTGGCAGGTGAGGAATTAAGGATGCGTGCACCCAACATTTCACCTAGTATGGGGGTGCAGCAATTCGCAGCAATTCTGGGGATGCTGGGCCATGCTGCCTCTGTGTGCCCTTTGGTCCTGCCTGCTTGCAAAGCAGCTCTTAGCCTCCAGTGGACTGCAAGCTGCAGGAGGGCCAGGATGATTTCTTGTTGAACGTGATGGAAATCATCCCTCCCGTAGGCTAGATGATGTTCTTATCTCTTCTTCTGTGCAAGGTTACAAGACACCAAGGGACCATCTTCTACAACATCCTCATCTTGTCAGTAAGAAAATAGGACCCAGAGGAGGGCAGGCACTCATCCAAGGTCACCCAACTAGGTGAGGCCGGGTGATGGGTTCCCTGCTTTCCATTTCACTCACTCCTGCCCGATCCTGTATTAATCATCCTTCACAATTAGGCTTTGAAACAAACAACCGTCAAACCTCCCACTTACAACAGCAAACCTACGTTTCTCACTTCGGGCCCATAGATTGTATGTGGCAACTTTGCTCCAGGCTGCAGGTCAGATTTGCGTCTGTGCCATGTGCCCGTCATTCCAGGGCCCAGGCTGAAGGGACAGTGGCTACCTAGGGCATGTGTCTCTCACAGTAGACTGCAGGAGTGGGAGAGGGCAAGCCAAATCATGCAAACACATATGAAGACTGTGGTCACATCGTGTGCATTCAACATTCACTGGCAAAAGCAATCACATGGCCAAGTCCAAAGTCACACCACAAAAGTTGTGGATGTAAAATCCCATCCCAGGGAGGGAGAAAGAATGGGACGTGACATCCCAACCTATCACATGTTTACCTTCCCTATCCCAACTGACGGAGCTTTCTAAAAGGCAAATTGGATAAAAAGCCTTCTTCTGAAAAATTATCAGTAGCTCCCATGATAATCTCTTACACACCTTACTTCAAGGCTCCATCAGCTGACCCCTGTTTGTATTTCCAGCCTTGCCTAACCATTCCCTGAATACCTCCTAAATTGTACCCAGTCTGACCTAGAAAGCCCTTGACCGCTTCACCAACTCAGAGATAGCCAGAGCCGGCATTCCTTCTGGAAGAGGCGCTGACAGAGACCCACAGCACCAGTGCTCAAGGCTAGGGGTCCATGCGCTGAATGGAACGTTTACCAGGACTCAGATAAGTTTGTTCTCAAACCTGTTTGCACCTGGGTGACTTGTAATTGTCTTTATGCAATTTAATAAATGGTGCAAATTGATTAAATGAGAATGAAAAAATAGACTTTTTTCCCTATGAAAACTAAGTTGAATGCTTTGGGGAGATGCAACAGGAATGGACTTACAGATAAAAAAATCCTGTTAGAGGGATGACAATATTTGTTCAAGGAAAGAAATCCTGAAGATAGCGAGGGATTCTGCACCCAGGTAGCTGTGTGAGAGCTTCTCCACTTTACAGAGCCGGAAACTGGAAGTTGTGGTTGGAACATCAGGAGGACAGTGTCTGCAAGACTGATGTCCTGAAACCCATTCAGGGAATCTTCCCCCTAGGCTCTGCATCAAAATGTTGGGGCCCTCCATTGATACGTCCTTCTACACCAACGTGGTCCCTCTTCTGTCCCAGCTCACAGGTGGAGGACTGCTAGCTGCGCTAGCAATGGGGAACGTGCCCCCGTAGCCTTAATAGGAGGGCGGTCCATTAGATTCCACTCCTTGCCCTCAAAGTGCTTTGCATGGAAGAAGCCCTTCAGGATCCAGAAACAGTTGGATTCACCTTGACTGCGGGATGTGTCCATCTAGACCTTGAGCATGCCTTCTCTCTCCAGCTGTGGTCCTGGCTCCCCTGGCCATCCCCCAACCATCAATCACAGATGGGCTCTGCTTCTTGGGATGCCTCTGCTTATCCTGAAGGCGGAGCCAGAAATCACAACTCAACTTCGGGAAGGCTCCTCTGTGGCACCCACTGGGAGGTGCTCCACGATCCTGTATCAGAACTGAGATGCAATAAACACATTTTCCATCTCCTTTTCAGGGATACCACCCCATGTCTGCAAATGAATTCCTCCTCCCAGGGGGAACATGACAATGCACTTGAACTCTGTTTTTAGTTCAGCTTCAAAAATAATTTTAATATTTAGACTCCTGTTGGGAGAACGTTGTAATGGAAATACAGTATTTTCCAAGGATTACACAAAGCAACCTGCAGTGAGTGGAGGGTTCTTCGCTGGTCTCCACACAATTGTAAATATAATTTTTAATGAAATAAGGTATAATACAAATGATTATTTATGCCTCTTTCCCCTATTCCAAATAGAGAAAAACCTACCCAGCATTTCTGCTTTTCTCATTTCCTAATTCCTAAAGTAATTTAACAAAAACAAACAAGTAAACTGAAGGGAATGGTAAAATAATCGGTAACTCTCGAAAGAGAACAGCAGTTTCTCAGCTTTTAGATGAATTCATTTTGTTCAATGCAGATGTGTTAAATCTATTCATATCCACATATTCGAGATGAGTTATTTTACTACATTGTTGTGCTGTATAAAATGAGTTATTTTGGTGAATTAAATGCTGGGGTGTAATTTTCAAAGGAAACAGAGATTTGTAAATGCGGCGCAATTTATGTCAGTGTTTCAACGTGATTATTAAATATTACAGGAAATACATCTCATAATCTTTACCTTTCTCCCTTTGCCTTTTTTTTTTTATGTGTATACAAGTGGCAGTGCAAATGGATGTTGCAACTCCAAAAATGTCAAAGAAAAGGCACCCGTCTCCCTTCATGGAATTGTATGTCCCCTTGGAGGACGCATATACTCTCTTCTGCTGATCACCATTGAAGTAAGTCAAACAACAGAGTCAATTCTAGCATCTCAGAGCCCTTTACAAACAACAGTGAGAATGGGTGAGAGAGGGACGCAGTTAAGTCCCACGGAAAGAACAATTCCCATGGAGTATTCAATTTGCCAACATGGTGGCTCAGAGAAAGTTAAATTAGTTGATGAATGTACCCAGTAGGGATTTATTGAGTGTTTCTTGACTTCTGAAATGCTTTGCCCACAATTGAAAAATGAGCTCTGAGATTCTAGGCCCAGGAGGGAAACGTGTGGAGATGTTCCTTCTCCGTAGGGTGTGTGTGGCCAATGTCACTGTCCCAATGAGGGCAGCCTTTCCCTCTCAGCCCCTGCAGAATCCAGCAGCCCAGGACACTATGACCTTTCCATCTCAGTTGTCATGCAGATTGAAACCTTTTTTACTGCCTGGAGTAAGACCGGCTTGTGCTCCCCTTTTAGTGCAGAGAGCGGTTCTCACCTCCAAGTCTTAGAAACCCTTCAATTCCTGCCCCTGCTTAGATGGGAGCTTCCTGCTGGGTCAGTTGCTGAGTTAAGAAGTAGCATCCCATCTAGCGCCTTGACACTGACTGTGGCCTGTTCCCCTATGATCAAGAGAGAGCAAAGCCACAAATAGGGAAAAATAGAGAAGGGAGCCCAAGCCCACATTTTGTACCAGGAAGGAAGTTTTAGGTACCATGTATTGGCTCGTAGGCCGTTTCCTCCTGGGACGGGGGACCTTGCCCATGAGTGAGTGAGTCCAAATGCTGGTGAGGTTTTAAAACCAAATATGGCTGGTGCTGCATAAATGTTTTCTCAAATTTCAGTTCAGGAAAAAAAAATGCTTTAAAATATTCCACTAAAAAGTAATTTTTTAAAAAGCCCTTGATTTTTCCCGTTTTCTTCTGTGTTTGACTCCAGATCGGATGCCGCAAGGGACAGAGGGCTGGAGTGAGAGCAGAGGAGATGAGAGAGAGAAGGTCAGGGGAGAAGAGAGAACATGTGAGTGTTTATTCCCCGGAAAATACCCCCAACTCCCCTGCCCAACAGACAAACACAGACGAAACACAGGAGGTAAGAGAGCTAAAGAGAAATTTGTACCCCAAATATAAAAATCTCCTTGGCAGAAAAGAGATATCTGAGACCCAAATGCTCTGAGAGCAGGAGTCTCCCCTCTCCCTGGCCTCCTCCTTTATCCTTTATCCTTCAGATTAAACAGGAAGCGGAGAGCCCAGACCGCCTTAGCCGTCTCTCTTTTCCCCTCATTTAAGTGGGAGCTTGAGTGATTTGGCGGCTGGATCTGAAAACCCGCCTGCCAAATTCCACCTGCTAAAGGGACTTGCTCCAGCTGTTTCCTAGAGCTCCTCTCCTGCAAAGGTTTATCAGGGAAAAGAGAGCTAATAAAAAAACATGATGAATCAGGAGGCTGAGGAAAGCAGAGTTGCTGCTGTAATGAGTCTCCTCTTTTCCCTCCCCTGGTGGGCTCACCTCAGCTCTGCCCAGGACTCACCTGGATGTGAGCTCAGGGAGGGTCCAGAAACAGCAGGACTGGATTTGCAAGCCCCCAGCGTGGGTCACCCACGCCAGCTTGAGCCTCTGCTGCTTCCCCTCACGAGTGGATGCTCCCAGGGAGCTGTGGGGGATTCGATGGGACAGCGACAGTGACAGTATGGGAAATGAGGCTGCTCCTATTGGCCGGGGGTGGGCGTGAGCTGGGCGATATGACCTGGGGGCAGATCCTAAGTAGTTCTCCATCCCCCCCCCATAGCGTGAGCGTCTCACCACTCCCTCAATTCAGCAGTCCAGGCCACTATTCCCAAGAGCGATATTTTACAAGTGAAAGACATGTATTTTTTATTAAATTTTATTGAAGTAGTTGATTTACAATGCTATGTCAATTTCTTCTGTACAGTGAAGTGACTCAGTTACACATATAACTATACTCTTTTTCATACTCTTTTCCATTATGGAATAGCACAGGGAAAAACATGTATTTTTATACCACACGCCTCCTCAGGACAGGCTAGCGGCCTCACCATGCCCCTCGCCCAAGCAGCAGTGTGCTCTGACCCTGGAGGGGAAGATGGCTTGCCAACCAAAAGGGAGGCCTCTGCATTCTCCAACAGGATGTCCTCCTGAGGGACTGTCAAGGATAATTTTGATGTAAAGTGATTTTGACCTTTCTTGCCACCTTCAGACTGTACCTCGGGTATGTTTGGCCTGGGCTCAGAAGCATTAGAGGACACTCTCTGACCCCTAAATCTGTCATAACGCAAGATTGAGGCTTCAGAGCTTAGGGTCCAAGCCCACTCACTGATTCATTTGCAAACATTTACTAGGCATTGACTATGAGTCAGGCCCGTGCCAGATGTTATGGCCAAGAAGATGAAAAGATAGAACTGCCCTCAAGATACTAGTATTCAGCTGACACAGAAATAAAGGAAGATGGAAGTGAGAAGTATCTTTCCATGACTTTAGTCCCCAAATCCAAATCTTGCTAAAAATTCCCTTTAATAACCTCGTTGTTGGTTTGACTAATGTGTACACACATGACACACCCCATACTCTCTGCAAACCTGCTAATTCCTAGGACCAGGGGCCTCGGGGACCCAGTTTTGAGTCATGATGAGTTAGAGCTGGAAAGAAAGGCCTCTGCTGTCTGCACAGCATTTTGCCAAGCCTCGTTCATTGATTTATTCAACAAATGTTTACTGAGCACCTACTTTGTCTAGTGCTGTGCTTTGTCCGGGGGATGACAAGACGAAGATGATCTGTCCTGTCCTTAAAAGGCTCACACTCAGAAAAGGAGATAGACACAAAAACCATCATGAGAAAACAGTGTGTTCTGTGGCTTTCTGAGGATCACACAGGAAAGAGGGACAGGGATACAGACTGAGGGCATCAAGGGAGACTTCCTGGAGGAGGTGAGGCTCTTATCAAACCTTATGATAATCTTCAGAGAACCTGAAGTTCTCTCACTCCACTTGAGTCAATGTCAGTGGGTTTTGCTTGACATTCCCAGCCTTCCATACTGATGCCGTGAGATTTGAGGAAGGGAGATGTCTGTAGGGCGTGGAATGAAGAGCATTTCAGCAAAAAAATGTACAGGAAAATATATATAAGTAGAGACTCAGAGGCAGAGAAAGTGAATTTGCTCAGGATAGAGGTGGGGAGAGCACTCTGGGGTCAGGAGTAGATGCCAGACTCCTATAGGCAGACATCCTGGGTTTGGTTAACGCCAGCACATTGCCTCAAATCTCTTTGGCTCTGCGCAGTGGAACGTCCCTCCCAGGCCGACCAGTTCTCAGGGGAGTTCTGCCTGGCCCATCCCCACTTCTCCCAGAGACATCCGTGGCGTAAGCCATGTCTGAACAGGAGGCATTGCATCTGTCCTTCCCAAGGACCAAGGGTGTTGTACGTTTCCGAGGGAGGAGTGTGGCTTCTCCCAAGCTGACTCCTGGGCTTTCACGCTCACCTGCTCATTTGATTTGTTCTCTAGTTCCTTCTCTGAGCACACTTCCCTCCTCTGAAACACACCAAGAGGGCCACTTTTGGAAAACAAGCCGGAGCTTCCCATCACCCCATCATCGGTCAGTGCCCACCTTCCCTGCAAACCCCGGGGCCCGCCCAGCCTTGCCTTCTCCACCTCTCTTGGCAGGTTTCGAGATTTCAAACACGAGTAAAACAGGTATCTCCCCAGACCGCTTCTACGTATGTGGCAGGGATCTTCTTTTAATAAGGGCTTGCAAAAGCAACCTCTGCTTCCGAGCTTTGCAAAATGCTGCTCTATAAAAAGTTAGGAGCCTCCTTGCAGCAAGCCTCGTTACCTCCCCGCGCCACCCGCTTCCTGTTCATTCCGTGATTAAACACTTTGCCCCCAACTATACAAGATAGGAGATGGGAGTGAAGCAACCCTGCATGCAGCCGTGGGTGTTCAGGAAGAGGATTCTTTTCTTTTCCTCCTCCTTCTCCTCACAAATAGGAGATTTACAGTAATTAATGCCATTTAGTTTAATCTGTAAATGTTTGAGGAAGTGATGCTATTTGTTTTAAGTACTACTCTCAGCGAGAAAATGCAGAGTCCCCTCCAATTTCTGACTTCATGCTCAAGAGCTAATGAACTGAATTCTTCGTAAACATTGGCAAAAGATGCAAATGAACAGATAGAGACTCCAAATGCAGAGGGACACATGAGAAGGAGCTAATTTTACACAATTGACTCGGTAACCTTTTTGGATCAGTGGAATTAGAGACTGATTAATCAGCCATGATTAGCATCTATTGGAGCTTCTGACACTGGCGCATTGTTTGCTGTTGCTGTGTCTTTCTTTCCATTTTTCTTTTTCCTTCTTTCCTGCTTTTTTCCCCTCCTGTTTTGTCTCCTGGGGTTAACAGTTTCTAATCCATTTAACTGCCAGTCTATCATCCTGGATGGGTCAGAGCTAGTCTTTATGGACTTTTAAAATTAATACTAGACAGTCCTCCTGTGACATGCCCTTGCTTCTCGCTGCCGCACTCGGCTGTTTAATTGTAGAGGTGGCCTCTTGTGGCCGCATGCTCCCAATGTTTAGCAAGGGTTGGAAATATGGATGTTAGGAGAAAAACTGGCAGATGGCTGACAAGGCATTTTTACTCATAACACACCAGTAAAACTTTAACTCAGAAGATTTAGTGCGAGAGCGTTCCAGCCAGCAAGCTGCAGCCATATGCAGATTTTTTTCAAACTTCTAAACTGATGGTTTTGCAAAGTGTGCATAAGCAGCCTTTATTGATTATGATGTTAAAAATTGAAAGCGTCAGTATCATTTAGCTCGAGACAGTTTTAAAGGAAAAATGAACATTCGTTTTCATTATGAACTACGAAAAGGCCAGGGGCTGGTGAGGTCCACATTCATTATTTCTTCAATTCCAGAGAGGAATTCTCTCAACTTGGTGTCTCTTCCAAAAAAAAAAAAAAAAAAAAACCAAAGAAAAAACTGTGTGCACTTGAAGGATATGAATCAAACCACAGTTCACTTATTCAAGGTGAGGTTACAGGCAGCTCACAAGAGCGACTTGTTGGCTAATTTTGGGGGCACACCCCCTGGGCTGCTTCTTGGCACATTGGGGATGGTATTTATACTGGGCTCAATGTGTATTGATCTTACCCAAAACTATGCTAAATAACTCTAAGGATCTGGCAGGAAACCACAAAACTAGGGCAGGCCAGCTCAGGGCCTCTGGCACTGGCCCTAATTCATCCCACAGACAAGGACAGCTCACGTGGAGAAGCCATCGGCCTTAACCTCCAAGACATCTTTTGCTTTTTTGTCAAGGAGGAAGCTGTGTTTGGGGCTGGACACACCAACAACATGGTTATGCATCCCTCTGAGGACAGTTCAACACCAGACAATGCGACATTCCATCCTCTCTTGATTTAATGTTAAAAATGCCCAAAGGCCTTTGTTTCCATTACTGTACAGCTTAATGGCTTAATATTTGTTCCTTAAAATGGGATACGCTTTGCTATGTTAGGGAGCGAAACAACAGCAATAATGAGAGAATAAGACTTAAGGAAGATACTCTCCTTTGCCCAAGCCGCTGAGGGAAAGTCTTCTTAAGCCCCGCCCCTTTGTATCTGCAGATACTGGAGAAATCATGGCCTGGGAGGAGGATGCTGAAGCAGAAGAAACTCCATGCAGAGATGATGAAAGAGGCTCCGAAACTTGACTAATGTGGGCGGAATGGAGCCACCATTCCCAGCAGAGACACTAACTCGCAGCTTGATGAGATGCTACTGAATTCTAATATTGTTCCGGCTCAGTCTTTGTGTTGGGAGCTGTGATGAGCTGTGTTACCTCATCTTTGCAGCCAGCTTAGTATCTCCATTTTACAGATGGAAGTGTTTATTTTTACGAGCACTGGGCTATTGGATTGCCATTGGCAAGTAACTTGCCCGAAGACTCCCAATTAGCAAGGGGAGAGATGCTCCTGAGGGCTGCCCTCCTTCTGGGAAGACGGGAGGCGTGGCCACACTGGATAGACGACATGCCTGCTTCTGTCACCAGCCTCCCCCCCACTCCTTAAAAGCACCAATGTGCCTGCTTCTTTGTTCCCTCTCTTCAGGCCTGAGGTTAAAGGACCTGTCTTTGCCAGAGATGCTGAAGATATAAGGTGTGTGGATTTAGGTGTCATGCCTTCAGCCTGGATGTCAGAGTTCTCCAAGTGCTGAGAGATTAAACACAGACTCTTTTCAGGATAAGCAGGGTCGCATCTGCTCTGAAGAAAAATGATGCTGGCTTATGAGTTTTCGGGGACCGCAGGATGAGTATTAAATATTTGGGTAACTGAAGCAGAAAGAGTCATGGTTACGGCTGGAACAATCCTTCCCCTATCACAGGACAATTGCCTCCTGGGAAACCTTCTCAGGTAAATCCATTACTCCATAGCTAGGGAGCATCGTAGCAACATTTTACAAGTTTAATTACCAGAGAGTTTAATAGAGAGTCCTTACCCAGTGCCCTGACAAGTGATGAAGTAACTGGGCCAGGATCGGCCGGATTTTCTTCTCTGTAGGATGGGTCTAGTGGGTTGCCAGTGAGTGAGGGCTGCTGGGAAACCGGCTCCATTCCTGGCTTGGGGCATGAAGGCAGGGTAAACCTTTGTACAATCACCGAGGCAGAGCGCTGAAATCTCTTGTAGAAAATTATTTTGGAGAGTAGACTAGATTATGTACTCCAGCAAGAGCAGCATTTTTGTTCTATCTTCTTGGGTCCCTCGCAGACCCGGTGTGGCCAGGAAGAAAAAGCATCATTCTAATGTCTACATCTGCCAGGGCTCAGTTAGTGGCATCCAAGGACAAAACTCGGACTTTTCTCTGGGCTCCAAACACTAAGTTGCGACCATTCTCATTTATGTCCAGTTTGGGATCCAGAAAGTTCTCCAGCTTGAGGGTTGGCAGGAAAACCAGGAGGGACCAGAAGGACCATGTGGTATTGACAAGTCCCTTAACTCCTAGACAGCTCCAGGCACCTTTATGGTGGGATGGCCTATCCTTATTGGTCCAAAATTGGCATTAACTAATGCTCATTGGATGGTGAATTATAACAGAAACTCTGTTCATGTGTGGGAGAGCCACATGAATATCAAACAAATTTATTATGATCGGTGCTATTACAGTGAATACCAAATGAGTTCATAATGATGGAACAATGAAAGTGTTACCGATAGGTTTTATTTCTGTAACAAATCCTCCATGTGAAAGCCCCTCCTGTAGTGTTAATTCTAATATAAGTTTGCATTTGAATATTAGTATCATCAAGTAAATTACGTTTTTCAGTAGCCCACACAATAACACTCAGGGTAGCGTTTTATTCTGTTTGGCTTTCTTGCCATTGGGACAAGCTCCCCAACCCCACAATTTCCAATCTGCCTTAGAGTTTGATGACTGCTCTGAAGGGGTCACATTTTCCTTTGAGTGTCCAATCATTAGAAATTCATTTAGCATCCCGTATAATAGCACTAATGCAATAGGACAGGAGGAGTACGAAATTCATCTTGCGTTCATCTAGATGTAATATGTACTTCTGAAAGAGTTCCACTCTGATTCAGCTTCAGTGTAGCCCTAGTTAATGGACAGTTTAACAATAAAGCATTCCTAGTAGATGAAGGCTCCATTTCTCTTGATGGACATTTGGAATTTTGTGGAGTCACAGTTATAATGTCAAAAGGGTTTTTCCAGCTCAGTCTAAAGTCATTCAGAGTGTGGACACCGGTGCTCCTGTGGGCCCAGGCTTAGGAGGGAGACGCAATTGACCTGAAATGTATTGATAGCATGAAGGCAAGCTGATGTGTATGGAGAGTTTGCTGTGCTCCTGATTCCATGATAAATGCCAAGGTAGGTTATCACTTTGTCAGGTAGGTATGTACCATTCATAGCTTGATTTACAGCTACGAAGGTTCAGTAACCTATTCGGTGTCTTGCAGGTAACACATGGCAGAGACAGGAGTCAAGCCTGTAGTCCTGTCCGCTCTAAAGAGCTGCCTCTCAAAACTGTAGATTTCTTCCCGGAGTCCAGCCAGGTTTAGGCTCTCGAAAAGTATTTGAATGAATGCACCTTTGAAAGGATCCCTCTTGGCCAAAGAAATGGAAAAATTCTGCAGGAATTAAGTAATATTTCAAGCTCAGGCTTGTGTATATGTATTAGCTATTGCCTGGGATCAAATGTTGGAGTCCAGAGAATAACAAGGCTTATATTTCTCTGCATCCCCCTGCATCCCAGTCCCCTGTGCCACCTGCTCACCCACATTTACAGGTGAAGAAGAAACTCCAATGCGCCAGAGCAGGGCGCCAGATAATCCTGTCAGACCCTTTGCATCAGGCGTCCGTTCCCACTAGGTGGTCAGCACAGAAAGCAAGCCCAGTCATTTCCTGTCATTTCTGGGAGGCACACCCAAGTGCCTTGTGAAAGACTGAGCATCTTCTTAGCAAAATCCTCATTAAAATGCACTTAGATCTCCTTCGATAGAAACATGTATACATGTTCAGTGCACCCTCAGAGCCCTCTGAATGGAGCACACATGCATACACACATGCACAGTCACACCACACACACACACACACACACACACACGCCCCATCTTAAACTGCAACGCAGACTGGCTGATTCCCAGGTTTACAGTTAGTTCTCTATCAAGAATTAATGCAATATCATGCACACACCATTACTGAAAAATTCTACGCTGTTTTTTGCCAAGTGTTCCTATATAACAGTTTTATCACAAGTCTGACAGCCTCCATAAAAATTCCAGGCATTCTATATCAACAGCCCTCTTTGTACTAAGTTATTAAACATTAAATTTTTATTCGTCATTTGTATTCTGTTATGCAAAATAAGCTCCTTGATAAGATGTGTCTTCTTAATTGGGCCCTTGATGCTTCTTGGATCGGAGTTGTCAGATTAGCTGGAAGAAGAGGCGCTGCGTTGAGCCAGCTTGCTACCAGGAGACCAATAGCTTTGTAACAACGATATTAAGTTAGAGAGGCCAAATGGAGGGCAGCGCCAGGCTCAGGTGAGGGTTTGCATCTGTGCATGTCTTATGCTCAGGCACTTTTCTCCTGGCATCAGCAGGGCTGATGGAAATAGATTTGTTTGTTGTTTACAGCATGCAGCTGTGGGCAATGCTGCATGGGAGTTGTATAAGATTGAAGCAAATTTGTACTGAGACTAAAATATTGAGCTTTGCTCCCGTCAGCAGTCTCTGGAATCTTATTGTCGAAAACTTTATCTAGTTGTAACCTTCCCCAGGGTGATTTTCATTTGCAGCTGCCCCGTTCTGTCTCTCATCTCCCGTCCCCCACTGCCACCGCCGCATTAGTACTTAGCGGGAGCCAGCCAGGACGGCCGGAGCGCAGCTCCTTCCTGACGGGGCCACACACGAGGGCCTGGCGACAGGGCTGCCATTTTCTCCACCCAGCCCTGCCCGTGGCCGTCCAGCGCTGCAGACACACATCCCATCGGCTGCCTGGCTCTGCTGTTACTCTGTGCGCGGGCTCTGCTGGCTTCCCAGCCTGGCCTGGGCTGCCCAAGACCCGGCAGATCTTTGAGCGGGGAAAAAGCAGCTGACAGTGAATGATTTGTTTTGTTCGTGAGCCCATTTGTGTACCTTTCCTGAGATATTTTTAATCTTACCGTGTGAGGCCTGTTTGGGTTACTGCAAGTTTCTCTTGGTCCTCAGACACCACTGAGAGGAAAGGAAAAGAGAAAAGGAAAAACTTTCCAGGGACCCTGGGGTGATACCAGTTACTCAGTGGGGATACATGCATGGTTAGGCCCAGCGGACCAGGGGGCTGAGTTGAATGAATTTGCCCTGGTGAACCTTTCTGTGTCTTTAAAAAGCAGTGTGTCTGTGTCTGTGTGTCTGTGTGTTTCTGTGCATCTATATCTGTGTGTTTGTGTATCTGTGTATGTGTGTCTGTGTATCTGTGTGTGTCTGTGTGTCTGCGTGTGTATCTCTGTGTGTTTGTGTCTGTGTATCTGTGTGTGTCTGTGTGTTTGTGTGTGTGTGTAGCTATGTGTGTTTATGTCTGTGTATCTGTGTGCGTATATCTGTGTGTGTCTGTGGGTGTCTGTATGTGTGTGTGTCTGTGTATCTGTGTCTGTGAGTGTGTCTGTGTATCTGTCTGTGTGTGTATGTTTGGGTCTGTGTATCTGCGTGTGTCTGTGTGTGTGTCTGTGTATCTGTATGTCTATGTGTGTGGATACGTGTTTGTTTTCTGTGTATCTGTGTGTGCCTGTGTGCCTATGTGTGTGTATGTGTGTATGTGTCTGTGTGTGTGTGTGTGTGTGTGTGTATGTGTTTGGGGCAGGTGTGAGGAAGGACATTGGGTTTCTGAGACACAGAATACAACTCTCCTGTCTTCTGCAGCTACTGACCATTGTATTCAGGATGCCTTTGGCTGTTGGCATGAGGTTGGAGAAGGGAGTGTGGTAAACCCTCTCTGACCTACTCTGAACCTCCTTGGCCTGACAAGAAAGAACCCCTCTGGGCCAAATATGCCTCCTGGCTGCAGAACCTCTGCCATCTCTACTTCCCAGACCAGCAGGAGGGCCTCTGCTCCATCCTCATGGAGACAAAGATGCCAGAAGGGAATAGGATGAGGGCCCTCAGACCCCCAGCTGGTGGCCGGGGCTCCCTGGAGTAGGACCTTCTCCCCAGGGTGGCTTCACCTTCTGGGTCATCCCATGCTGATGTGTCCATGGGGCCTGGAGTTTGGCTGGAGCACTAATGGGATTTTGATCTCTTCAGTCAAGCAGCTTTACTTGGAGCACATGGTCCAGGTTTTCTGCTTCAGCAGTCCTTGGTTTTGGTCTCCTGGAGGACCTTCTCTGGTGAGGAGGGGCAGATCCGGGGGCAGGGGTTGTGGGGGCAGGGGTTGTGTCTTTGCACCTGTCAGATGGTGCCTGGGGACTTAGAGAGAGACCAGGTAAGTGGAGAGGTGGTCAGGTGCCTGGAAAGATGTACAGGTGTAGCCTTCACCTGTTTGAACAGACCTTCATCCCAATTTCCTTTCATCTGACTAAGGAACACCCTCAAAATCTCTGTGGTGAGAATAGAATTATTAGCTATGCCAGTATTTGCCATTATATAAGTCATGCTTCTCTGAAGCTTCGAGACACAGAATTTCAACTGAAACTTGTTTAATCTAACAAATAAATAAAAATGTATCCCCTGCCAATGTAAAATCTAGGAGTGGGGGAGCCGGCTTCAGACATGGCTGAAGTTAGGTGTCAAATGATGCCATCAGAACCCTTTCTCCAACTCTTTGATCTTCGTCGCCCCATGTTAACATCACCCATAGGCAGGCTCTCTCCAAGCAGTGCCGGGATGACCGCCAGCTTACATTCTACCGGCTTAGAAATCCTAGCGGAAACAGCGTACCTCACTCATGAAAGCCAAAGTTACAGGGCTGATTCCCATTGGCTCAATCTGGATTATAGCCCATCCTGAACCAACCACTGTGACTGGGGGATGAAGCACTTTCAAAAGTGGCTGTTAACTGGATTTGCTGTGGTGATATTTTGCAATATGTACAAAACATCAAATCATTATGTTTTACTCCTGAAACTGATACAATGTTATACGTCAATTATATCTCAAAAAAATGTTTAAGTGGTTAAAACTGGCTCATGTGTCTAGAACTCAGGCAAAGGATCAGGCCCAGCACGGATTGAGAATAGAGAAGGATTGGTTCGTCAACAATGTGAAGAGGAGGAAAGAGGAGAAATGTAGGAAGAACTGTCACTGCAGGCTTTGAGGGGAAGGCCCAGCCCTTCTGGCTGTGGTCCAAGCCTCTCTAGCCAAGCCGGCCATGGTGCACGGACACTCTGAGAGGCAGGCCCACCACAGTGCTTTCTGGCTCCCGTATGTGCTATGTGCCTCTAGACCTTTGGGTCCTTGTTCTTACAGATCCATCTGTAAGGAAAGTCTGCTCACCCATGACCCCTACTCCCATCTAGTTCAAGCCTGGCAGCAAGTCCTGCCCGTCCCTTGAGGCCCAACTCAGTGTGCTCTCTGAATATCTTCTCCTACCCTTGTCCCCCCATTCATCACCCTATGCTCTGCATTCCCGTGTTCATGATAATGTCACTCTCAGCCCAGTGTTTCCCCCTGTAGGCTGAAGATCCCTGGAAGGCTTAATTCCCTTGACATGGAGCATCTGACATGGTGAACATTCAAACCAGTGGCTCAGGGTTCAGAGAGGTGAGTTCAAACCATCCAGCATTGAGAGCTCTAAGCTCACAGCCCAAGTGGAAGGGTGATAGGAGAGAGAAACTCTGTAAAAGATTAAAATTCCAATGTTAGGATCGAGTGCCCTCCACTTTTAGCCTCTTGGATAACATAACGAGATCTAAGTAGTTATAACTGTATACTACAGGGAACTCTACTCAATACTTTGTAGTGATCTATATGGGAAAAGAATCTAAAAAAGAGTGGATACATGTATATGTATAACTGATTCACTTTGCTATACACCTGAAACTAACACAACATTGAACTCAACTGTACTCCAATAAAAATTAATTTTAAAAAAAGTCTAAGTAGTGATAATATCTATAAAATTAAGGCCCCCACTGTCACCGAGGACAAAGAGATTTAGTGGTCTGATTTAGCTCCCAAAAGGACCCAGATTCACTGGGGAAATGCTGAGGCCCCCAGCCCTCTTGTCTCCCCCCACACAGGCTATGAGAATAATGAAAGACAGACATTATATACATTCTAAATACATATAGGTTAATGAAAAGATCACCATTTTCTGGCGATCCATAATTCTCTTGAGATAAAAGACTCTTTCCTGGACATTCAAGAGCCAGTAGCCACTTGGACCAGAGTGGCCTTGGTTTCAGCTCCTGGCTGTGTTTTGACATTTCAAATTTGTAGAGGTCATGTGTGCAGTAGGAATGGCTGGCTAGAACACTGATGATAATATTCCTGGCAGGCTCAGGCGCTGGAAATTCCAGTTTCAAGATATCTCATTATCTGCAGGTGCCACAATGGGAAGCTGAAGGCAGAGCTGTCAATCACAGAGGAACATTTGGAAACACAGCCACCCCATGAAAGTTTTCCCTGACTTACCCCCTCTGCTCAACGAATGAGGGAAGGAATCGCAAAGAAAACATCTTGCAAGCAGTCCAGCAGCATCAAGTGAAACACTGGTGGGCTTGGCCATCTGACGTATACGGTGCCCGCAAACCACAGGCCATGCGAAGAGCCCCATAGAGTGCCTGCCTTTCTCCAGAACCGAGCTTCAGGAAGGCGTCCCTGTCTGCAGAGATGGTGCGGGGTCCTCTGCCTCCTTATCGTCGGAGTCTCACAGTGAGACCACACCATGGAGTTACAGCCACACACCGGCCACCGGACCTAGATGCTTCTCTGGGTTCTCTGCAAACTAGCCCAAATGGCTCCTGGCAGAGCTTGGCAGGTGAGGAATGGAGGCATCGTAAAAACCCAGGAAGCTTCCATCTACACATGCAGAAGGTACTGGCAACGGCAGGGAGTGGGGACTGGGAAAGGGTAGAGCCGTGGCGCTTTCCTTGTTTCGGGAGTTTGGCTTCATGCTTGGGGCTAGGCTTGAGAAAGTCTCAGCAGTTCTCAAAACAAAACTGAACTTGATGTGCTATGATTTATTTGCAAGTAAAACCTGCCTCAAAGTAAATAGTCGAGAATGGAATTAATAAGCAGAGGTTAGTTAGCAAGATTTTACTAACTTCCGTGTTGCTGGCCTCTGCTGGTGACTCCCAGGCATCCTAAGGACAAGACACAGAATTGAGGGTTTTTAGAGCTGGAGCTTCTCACAAGCATCCATGGCCCAAAATGAATGGAAGAGCTTGTCTCACTTTTGCTCAGTGTTAAGTGGTGCACATGGACCACAGAGAGGAGTCACAGTGCAGACCCCTCTCCAAACAGACGGGAACTACCCAGAGTGCTCAGGGGCAGGTGGGGACCCTTCTAAAGCCGTAGCTGCTACTCAGCTCCAGCCAGCCTTTTGCCAGGAAGAAATGGTTGGCCAGGTCTGCCAGATTTTCCAAAAAAGTTGGAAATTCAAACTTTTATTTAATTTTTTGTTTCCAATTTTGGCAACTGATTCAGATTTTAAGAACAAAAAAATGAAAATACTTTGGACCTCCCATTTACTACTTCACCAATAAGAACTAAAAGGTAATTCCCAAATGATAGAAACCAAGGCTATCACTAGGTTATCTCTATAGTTGGGCAATAATTACATCCCTAATCCTTTAATTTTTCCCTAAGAGAAAGTAACTTCAGTTATAGGAATGGCTTTCCTTTCATATCGGTTACATACTTTTTATTCCTAATTGAGTGCTTTATTCATTCATTTATTTATCCAACGAAGAGTTGTTGAGCTTTTAGCTATGTACCTGAGTCATAGGAGATGCTGCTAGAACAAAGAGGGATAAAGCCTTCCTTAAGGACCTCAGAGTCCAGTTAGCAAGAGAGAACAGGCACGGGAGGATATTTGCTAGATGAAATGTATGTGCCAAAGGCCATGCCCCCAGGCCTGGTGGGGTGTGGTTATTTGAGGACTGCCCCTCGGCCCCTTTGGGAAGGTTCCCCTGGTGCTTATGAGGATAGGGTAGGAAGGAGATAACCACAATGGAAAGTGAACAGACAGTGTTTGTTTATTCAAACCATGATGTTCACAGAAGGCTATGGTCACCTACCCTGTGTTTAAGAAATGGTGACTGGGTTTCCGGAATGAGCTATTTAGCCTGCAAAAGATGAGGCTTTGGGAAGGCTTGGGGTGAGGGTGAGGGAATGGAAGGGCTGACCACTTCCTCCTTGGCTGCCATGGTGTGATGGTCAATTTTATGAGCCTCTGGGCTAAGGGTTGCCCAGAAAGCTGGTCAAACATTATTTCTGGGTGTGTCTGTGAGGATGTGTCCAGAAGAGGTTAGCATTTGAATCAGCAGAGGGAGGAAAGATGGTCACCCTCAGCAGTGTGGGTGCGTATCATCCAGTCCACTGAGGGTCCGAAAAGAATGAAAATGTAGAGAAAGGGCCAATCTGCTCTGTCTGCTGGAGCTGTGGCATCTATCTTCTGCTGCCCTAGGACACAGACACCCTTCTCTCAGGCTTTCGGTCTCAGACCAGGACTTATACCTTTAGTCCCCCAATTCTTAGGCCTTCAGACTAGAGCTGAATTACATGTGGGATTCCTGGCTCTCAAGTTTACAGACGGTAGACCAGGGGACTTCTCAGCCTCCATAAACATCTGAGCCAATTCTCAGAATAAATCTCCTTGGATGTGTGTGTGTGTGTGTGTGTGTGTGTGTGTGTGTGTACATACATGTGCTTTGATGCATAAAATAACCAATGAGATTTCTAGCTATTATGGAAAATTTTCATATTCAAATGAGTGAATGATTTAAATAATTTTAATTCACTTCAATTTTAAATTTAGATATTGTAGATATTTGACTGTCCCTGCTGGCTCCCTGCAAAAACAAACAGGTGCTATGCCACATCCCCATGAGATCAAAGGAGAGACGCAAACAGCCACGCAGGCTTGGAATCCCTTGGACACCCCAACAGTGTCAAGGGGAAAGGTGCCATTCCCAAGGGTAGCAGCGTGATAGGAGAGGAAGGCATGTCCAGCCCTTCCCTGTTGCTCTGTATTGGACCGTTTTCCTATATGTCAGTCCTTGAAAATAACTTGCCTAGAAGCTCTATTGGTTGTCTCACAATAAGCTGTGAAGAATGTAATTTTATTTTTTTTTTAATTAAAAACAAAGTTTTTGGTCCTTCCAATCCCCACTCCTCCAGCCGATGATGTCACTGTCTTCTCTTCCTCTTTCCTTTATGTCTAATATTCTTCTCTCCAAGCCTACTTTCCTACTTTGAGAAACTCATTGACACTTGTGGGTTATTTGTTGCTGAGGGTGTTTGCATGTGAGCAAAAGTAAAAGTCCTAGGCTGAAATCAATTCCAGTGGTTGAGTTTCAGTTGGCAGGGGAGGTATTTAAGAGAGTCCTTTAGGATAGGGAAACAGAACAGGGTACTCTCGAAAGCCCTTGAAGTCTCCCCAGGCAGGCAGCTGTCTGGTTGACTGACACGTCAAGATTTGAGGTCCCAAGAGATGAATATAAGAAGAAACCACTTAATACTTTTTCACTCCATTGGTTGGGTTTTATTCTGAAGTTTCAAGAAATTGTCCATTTACCTCAAACTATAATTTGGTCTTGGATTTATAAACTAACTCTCACCCAAGAAGAGCCATTCTAGAGACTCCATAGCTGTTGACCTGGGCTTCGAGAAGACCATTTGGCTGAAGTCACAGCCATCACACCTCATCCACCCTTTCCTTGCACATCTTCTCCCCTGGCCACCTCCTCACCTCCTACCCCCAAACTTGCTTTCAAAGATGGTCTGTTCTGCCCCATTATATCTGGAAAGTTACCCCATGCTAAAGAGAGTGTTTCCACTTTTATCTGATGGTCTTTTTTTCTTCCTTTTTGCCCTTTCAAAAAATGTGATAGAAGTCAGAATGGGTTCTAAGGTTGCCTTGAGACCATCTGCATGTCCTTAGCAAGTTATATAACATCTCTGGACAGCAATATGAAGATAACAGTAACTAGCCTGGAGGGCCACACCTAAGATCAAGTCCCAAAAGGCCCACATGGCATTAAAATGCAAATAATGAAGGTCTCTCCAGCCCTTTCTTCTTTTTTCCTTTCTCCCTTTCTTCCTTCTTTCAAAGAAGAATCAGTAGAAGAAAACCCAATGCCAGCCAGAAATCAGGACCAAATGATCATTTTACACCATGACCCTTAAAGGACCTGAACCAATGTCATTCCTTTATAGGAATGTGAGGCACGCAAGCAGCCAGAGCTGGACACAGCCCATTCTCCTGCAGCCTCAGCACCTCCGGCTCCTGAGCTGCCACCTCCTCCCCTCCTTCCTCTTCCCCAGGAGCAGCCGAGCCTCAGAAGGATAGCCTCACGTTCCCGGACTCCAGCTCATGACCAGGAGGGAACACCCTGCATTATGAAAGCCCCACCATAGAGACTGCTGCACATTTTACTTTTAAATGTTGAAATTGATTGATTCTTTCTGACAACATTTTCTTAAAGCCTGTTTTACCCTCCTAATGAATTTGAGCCCTTGCAAAAGGCATGTGATTGACGGAGCCACAGGCTGACAGTTTCAAGTTTCTCCGAAGACTTGGGGTTTACAGCAGCCTGTCTGGGCCCAGGTGAGCAAGTGCAGAAGGGGAGGCAAATATCCAGGGGCTTCCATTTTAGAATATAGCTTCAGCTGGCAACATGCTTGAGGGTTAGGACCTTTTCTTGTTTATGTTGCCCAAATAATTGCTTCAGTTTTGTGAGGAATTCACAAGCATTTCTTGAGTCTCCAGGATTTGCATGCTGGATGATGACAAGACCCAAAACCACCGGTCCCTACCCTAAAGACACTCAGTCTTGCCAGGTAACTAAACAAGAGAACACCAGCAACAGAGGATGGTCCTTCTGTAGGGTGGTGATGCCCAGGCTGGGACAGCACGAATGCAGGCTGCGAACAGGAGCTGAGCCTTGAGAGAACAAGATCGTGAGGAGTGAACAATGACAGGGAAAAGCACTTCTCCCTCATCCACACCTTTGCCCAGGTGGACTCCTCAAGTTCAAGTAGTGCAGCTCCTTCACGGTGAGCTTTCTATCACAGTTGTGTTGTCAGGTCTGCAGAGGGATGCTATAGCATCAGGACTCAAACATTACCAGGCTAGAGTATCAAGAAAGTCCTGGAAGGGCACAGCAAAATCTGTGGGACTTATCCAACAGCCAACAGAGAGTCAGTAAGCACTTCTAAAGAAGAGGGTGGTACGTGCCAGCCCATGTTTAGAATGCCATCTCTGGTGGTAGCATGGAGGGCCGATTGGAGATGAGATAAACTATAGGTGGGACTGCGGAAGGTCCAGGAGCACCCTGGCTGCTCTGTGAACTTGACATTTACTGGTGTTGGGGATAGGTAGTGAAAGGGAGGGCTCAGAGAAGATGCTCTGGTTTCCTTCTTCCATCAACCAGGTCAGCAGCCAATGAGTTTGGCCATGGGCATGTTGACTAAAGTGTTGATGGAGTACCCAAGAGGATGCATTCAAAAGAAATCTGAGTTTAGTATTTAAGATCAGGGCTGAAGATGCTTCAGAGTCTATTAAATAATGAGGTACATCTGGATGTTTTTGGTTGAATCAGTTACTCAAAATGGAAATACACTAATTCATGTCAAGCACACCCACCCAGACTGGTGTGTGACAACCTGTGTTTAGACTCTAAATTCATAACTCACTCCACTCCCACCCCAGTCTTCCATTCTCCTGCTGGGTCATCATCCAGTTGTTTTACCAAGCTGACCAGTCATTCATGTGTGAGCAGGGTGATTCTTTGCTTGGGAGGTGGCTGTTTGCAACATGCAGGTTTCCTATCTGCATTCCCTCGACCCCAGAGCACACAGGTATGGGGACCAAGGAGTAGTCCCAGCTCCTACAGTTTGTAGGCACCCTGTCAGGCACTGGATATGAACACACCTCCTAAACGAGAGGTCTGTGATGTTCACCTATGGAAGGATCTGCTGCTTTCCCTACATTTTGGGGTGACTTGTTTGATCAGATGTAGTCAGACAATCCAGTGTCAGTTTTTAATTAATGACTTTTAATTATGCATTTCATTTGCAGCAATGAAAAAGAAAAAAACCAGTAACCCACACACTGCCTTAGGTTAGCTCAGGTGACTGAATTGGTATTAAAAAATAAAAAAGGAACTGGCAGGCACCCTGTCTGTGAGTCCTCCAGCAAATACCAAAGCCTTTTTGGAGTCAGCTCTACTCACTCCTGCCACTCCCCAGGCGTCTCTTCCTTCCTGATCGTCGAAGGCTCCTGCCACCTTATCATGGTTTAAAATAGGATGGGGCGAACAGCATCCTCCGCTCCACACTTTGTGCCTTCATGGGATTTCACCCAGAAATACAGGCATAAAAAAACCAGGAAGGTGCCAGAGACCCCTTTCACTTCCCAAGGAGAAATCTGAAGCCAGAGGAAATGGGTGGGAAGGTCCCCACCAAAGTACCCTGATGGGAAAGTGGCCTTCAAAGGACCCCAAAGAAAACTCCGCCAAGATCCTGGGTGGGTCATAGCCTGTCTCCCAGGCAATACTTCAGAGAGTGACATGACGGAGCCAGTAAATTACAGATTCTTCCAGGAATGGTGCCAGAGAACTTGACATTTCACATTCACTCACACATTGGCAGCTGTCACAACGGGTAACAAAATGCAGGCACTACCTACAGCTCAATAGGTAGCCCGTCCCCCAGAATTTAGAAGCACCCATCTTCATCCCTGACAGCCCAGTGGCCAGGGATGTGACTCCAGATGCAATTCTGACGAAACATTACTGCATGCATGTAACAGGAATAGTGTTCTGTGAATGTGTAAGTTGGGCTTAGCATAGAAACTAGAAACAGACGGCTTTGGACCGCCTAGGTTTGGCTTCAGATATTTTTGCATTCTTCTGTGTGAGTTTTCTTACTGCTAAAATAGGGCATTGTCATTGAGGATAATGTAGAAAATTCAGATGAAACAGACAAAGAAAAAATTGAAAACATCTATAACCTGCTACCCAAATATAATTATTAATTTTTTTGTTTTAAATCTTTTGATTTATTGATATATATACAGTAAGAGATAATATAATATATAATTAATAAATATATACTACAGTATAGTACAATATTTCATACACACACACACACTCACACACACACACACACACACACACACACACACACACACCCCTTTAATGGCACCATCAGTCAGAAGAAGCACCATAGATTCTTTATTGGGAGAGGAGGACACTATGTTAAATGAAAAGAAAAATGTTTTGACTCAGGAAAAAGATTTTCATTTATCCATTCCATTTCATTCTGATTTATTCTTCTAAATCACAAAGTTATCAAAATTTGAATCTATGCTTTCTCTTTTTTAAAATTTTTATTAGGGTATAATTGATTTACAATATTGTATTAGTTTCAGGTGTACAGCAAAGTGAATCTCATATATATACTGAATATATGCTTCCTTCACATTCAGTTACGCTTGGCCATAAGTGGTAATGCCCCACTTCATGGGAGTGTTGTTTTTTCAAAACCCACTTTGGTGATCTTGATTTTGATATCTTCAAACACTTTTATGATTGACTGCCTATCTTTGAAGTACGTCAAAGTATATTAGGGCTTGCTCTGCATTTCCTATTTGATTAAATTTTTAAATAAACTTCCCCCCACCTTCATTCAGACATGTATTCTTTGAAGACAAGGGTGTTCTCTTGAAAACCAGTTGGAAGCTTTAGGCAGATTCATGTTTGGTACTAAAAGACAGTCCTCCCTGAGTTAGACACCCAGAGCTCTCCTAACTGTGAAATCCCTAAGGACCTGGGGGTTTCTACCACCTGTAATTTCATTGTCAGGCATGTGAAGGTCCGCCTTTTTTGTCCAGTTAAAACATTGGTTTCACTTAGTATGATAAGTGAAATAAGTCAGACAGAGAAAGATATCACTCATGTGGAATCTAATTTTTTAAAAAATGTTGTAAATGCATTTACTTACAAAAGAGAAACAGACTCACAGACTTCGAAAACAAACTTACTGTGACCAAAGGGGAAACGTTTCGGTGGGGGGGATAAATTAGGAACTTGGGATTAACAGACACACACTATTATACATAAAATAGAAAACCAACAGGGACCTACTGTCTAGCACAGGAACTCTACTCAATATTCTGTAGTAAGCTATATGGAAAAAGGCTCTGAAAAAGAATGGATATATGTATAACTGAATCACTATGTTGTACACCTGAAGCTAACACAACATTGAAAATCAACTGTACTCCAATAAAATTTGAAACAATAAAAAATAAAGTTAAAAAAATTGGTTTCATTCTGATTCCTGGTAGCTTCTTTCTAAAAACATTTTGATTGACAGCCAGGGGTCCAATTTTAAGTTATCATTCTCTCTTCATGCTGTCCCAGTGCTAACGACTCCCAGCAGAGGTGAGATTCAGACAAACAGGTACACATCCATCCAGAGCTGAGTTTGCCTGCGTACACCTAATGACAACCATGTCTCAAGGTACTGACCAGGGGCCAGCTGCTTGCTCTCAGTACTGACTGTAAGAGTCAGAGTGCCCATGTCTGAATCCTGGCTGACCGCTCACTGGCCTGAGACCTTCAGCAACTTTTGACACCAGTTGATGGAGACTCTGTGAGAAACAAAGTCACAATAGCTTAGCCTGGAGGCTGGCACATCACACAGACTCAGCAAGCACTTTCTCTAGCAGCAGCAGTGGTTATTTTGTGATGTACCTGTTCTGGGCTGGTCTTTGTTCCAAATGCTTTACCTGTGTTAACTCATTAAATCCTCACTCCTGTCTGACAAGGCAGGGGCTGATGTTATCCGCATTCACAGAGGAGGGGACCAGGGTGTGGCAGAGTTAAGTAATTTGCCCTATATTACATAGCTAGCAAGCAGTGAAGCCAGGATTTCGCCAGCTGGTTTGGCTCCAGAGCCCTAAGTACTATGCATACTCTACCTATGTAGAATGTGTGCATTTACATAAATCTGCATTATATATGCGTATATTATGCATCCTCTTCCATCTTCCCCAAGTCTCCACAAGTTCCTATAGCACATTCTTTGTAATGGCAGCAGTACAGCCTACTGTATGCAAAGAGAGAAACTTATTGCTTGATGCTGAGCTCATTTGCAACGTTTCAGTATTATAAATCATGCTCTGGCAAAAGCTTAGTGGCTAAATCTTGACACACACCTATGATTGTTTTCTTAGAGCAAATTGTTAGATGTGGGACTGCTGGGTAGGGTGACCACCCATCCTGGTTTGACTAGGACCGAGGGGTTTCCTGGGAAATGGGACTTCCATTCCTAACCCAGGCAAGCCATGATGATTTTAGGTCACAAGAGATTTTTGCATCTGTTATTTGCAAAAATGTTCTGATGATTGCGACCCCTTAGGTGTAAGGCTGATGTAAAAATGAGAGAGGAAGAGAAGAGGGTCTGTCCAGATGGCCGTTGGGATTACCGTGGAGAGTTTGTATGTTTGTGTTCTGAAGGCATTGATTGGGGGCTTGAGGAGGGGATACAATGAAAGCCACAGGGACCGGTGAATACAAGGAGGACTTTGACATCAAGGCACAGAGTGTCAGAAGAATCAGAACCAGAAGAGGGCAGGGACAGCATCATGGCCGTTTCATGAAGCCAGAGCCAATGTGGCCAAGAACAGGGAAGCATGTTTGAGATGATGTCAAGACCTGTGTCAGTTTTGGTTTTTTTTCTTAAACACCTTTATTGGAGTATAACTGCTTTACAATGGTGTGTTCGTTTCTGCTGTATAACAAAGTGAATCAGCTATACGTATACATATGCCCCCATATCTCCTCCCTCCCTCCCTATCCCACGCCTCTAGGTCAGTTTTTTAAGTAACCAAGTGTACTGATCCATGCTGCACTCGCTTTTTCATCAGTTCATTTCAGCAAATATTTACTGAATGCCTCCTCTGCGCCTAGTACGCTGATGGTTGCTGGAGAGACAGAGGAGAATAAGTGTCTCTGAGAAAGTGATTTTCCAAATTTGTGGCAACCTCCTTGCCAGACACGCAGATCCTCATGTAGGCTTCACTTAGTCATTCATTAGACAAATATGTTTCTGGTCCCAGGCGTATGACAGGTTTCAAGGGATGTATAGCCTTTCTCCTGCTAAAAACCTTCTTAGGAGAAAATCTGTTTTCAGCTTTGGGGAAGAAACCCTTTCAAACCTAAGATCATCTTTAAGTATCTCAACTTACTTCAAGATACTTAAAATACTCCTTTCCTTGTTAAGAAGTTTTCAGAATCAAGGAGCAAGTAGAGAAGAATTTGGGGGCAAGTCCACGGAGAGCCCAGCCCCACCGTGGGAATAGCCAAACAGCCTCATGGAAGGAAGACCCAGATCTGTTCCTTTCCAGGTCTAAGCAACAGAGGAAGGACACCAGACGAGGAGAGATGTCCATGTTGCCAGGTTTGGGGAGTGGTGAGCAGCTAGTCAAGGACCAGGCTGATGCCTCGTAACAGTCTGCCCCATTAACGCCCTCCCTAACACTGTGCAGTCGGAGAGCCTACCAAGAGCATGATTTCCAAAGTGTAAATTTCTGACCCTACAGTTGCAGGAAAGGCAATTATTCTGATGAAGCTAATATTTATTAAGCATCCAGCAAGAACCAGGTTGTTTGTTCCAGAAAGACAGTTGGGCAGACACCTGATTTCATTAAGCTCTGCAAAGTAAGTATTAATATGTTAGTTTCTAAAAGTAGTGTTGAAGACTGCCCTACTTGGACCCCACCATAAAGTAATTGCAGTCCAGTCTCAAAGGGCTGGTTCAGTTTAGCACGTAGCCTTCCCAGCTTCCCTCCAACCCGGAGACCAGGGGACTCTGCCTGCTTTTCTCTGGCCACCAGGAGCCAGTCCAATGGCCCATCTCATCCTGGTCTCAAACAAGTACAGAGGTTCCTTCTTCTTTACAACTTGTCTACTGTGTGGCAAATCTGAGGGGTGGATCCCCCCATTCCCGCAGAGGGCTGGATGCTAGGGAGAGACTCAGGGACACCTGGGTTCTCCCATCTTCTTGGCATGGACTCTGCCCTATTGAGAACATTAAGAGCACAATCGGGTGAACTTTCTGTTACCGTCAGGTCATAATCAAAAGTGGCTCACAGGACCTGTGTGCAGATACTCCCAGGACAGTTGTGTACACACCGCATCACACCTGTTTGCATTCTTAACACCCTCACACCTTAGACTCCAAGCCTGCTCTGAGCCCCGTCTGTGCTCCTGGGTGCCTAGTGAACCTCCTGAAGAATGTTGCCCACGTGCGCCTGCCCTCAGGGACCTTGGAGGCACATGTCCTCCCAGTCACTGCAGTCAGAATGCCAAAGGCATCAGCATCTCTCAAAGCTGCAGAAGTGGCTGGAGACCTGGATCAAGATGCGGAGCTGAGAGCTCCCGTCCAGCTTGGAGCAGGGGCGCGTTAACCATGAGCCTGCTGTCCAGTGTCAGCTGATCCGCTGTCCTGAGAAGTCAGGAAATAATGACGACTCCTAATTATGAATATTTGTTGAGAACTTCATATATGCCACGTTCTGTTCGGGGTTGCATATTAACCCTAAGGGGTAGGGGACCAAGGCTTGCAGAGGCGAAGTCACTTGATCAAGATCTCACGGCTAATCAGGGACAGATCTGAGATGCCAAACCCAGGTGGGTGACCACCGTGCTCTCCTGCCTTTCCTGAACTTCACGAGAGGCCCCCAAATCCCAGCTAATGGCAGACATCTCGAATCACTTAATTTTTTTGTGTTTCAGAATGAGCTATAAATGGCTGGCATTTGAAAATCAAAATCGACATCATCAGAAGTATAAAAATAATGAGGTGGGTGGGAAATGGCACACTGCGTGTGTGAGCCATTTGCACAACGAAAGGAGGGGCCATTTAGAGCCAACAAAGAAAGGGCTTTTCTCCAGCCGCAGATAGAAAGCCATCTTCAGTGTTAGGGGAAGACAGATTTTAAGTAGTTACACTTATCGTAAGCTTCCTTTTGATCATGGCAAAAAGTTTTCCTTTAACGGGAGACTTTCTTATAAAAGGGAGAAAAGGTAGATAAAATAAGCTCGGCATTCTGGTGCAAATGATCTTTTCAGGAAGCCTGTCCTCGGCCCAGGGCCCGTGCTCTGCATCTACGCGTTCGCCTGCGTTTCGTGGGGCCTTTTCCAGAGCGGGGTCTCTGAGGCTGACCATCGAGGTGCGCCTTATTATCTCCCGGAAGCACATAATGTGTTGCAGCAAGTGACTGCATTACGGCAGGCCCCTAAATTGTATTTGGACAAAGAATAATTGAACACTGGACAGAATAACAAATGCCCTGGTCGAGTTTGCTTCATGGGTTTATCGTGTTGTATTAACATGATAGAAATATGAATACTTAAATCTTATCTCAGGTATAGTTTATAACTGCATTAATCATTTAGTGTATTATATATTTTTCATGTCAGTAAGATTGTGAGGAAAAGATTCAATTTTCACAGCACAGTCGGAGAGTGTGTTTTAGATAAGTAGGAGGCCAGGATTAAACCAATGCAACATGGCTTTCAATTGCAGACCCTATAAAGGGAAGGTTAGCATATATCAAGCAATATTAAGCAAGATCCTTCAGGCTTTGGAAAAAAAATCAGCAAGCCATTCGATGCCATCACCGTGTTTGCCTGAATCAGATAAACACTTACCGACTTTTTACTTATATGCGATCGGTCCGACTGGGCTGGCAAAACTGCCGTTCTTCCAGGCCTGATGCTCTGGACTTGGCAGTGTGTGTGCCAACTGCTGACTTCCTGTGCCCGTCTGGGCAGTGGCTGAGTGGTCTTTTTGATTTGGCGCTTGCTGGAAAGAGCCGTCACTGTCAGACGTGCTCTCCATCTCAAGGGAACGGTTCTTCCAGAAAGGCAGCCCTGGCAAAGACTTTGCGGGGGGGGGGGGCCGGTGCCTCCGTGTTTCTAAAATAACTGGGTGGGGAGGGAGGCTGCCTCCTTCCCTCTACAGGTGATAGATGACACATGGCTTCCTACCTGGCTAAGTCCTCAAGAGTCATGCCAGCATCACATTAAATCTCAACAGACATTCTTACTGGAGGACGCACAATTTTTCAGATTACCAGCTTCCATCCATTCTGATGAAAGGCTAAGATGGGAGAACTTTGTTTTTCAATATAAACTTTCTGAAATTTCAGTTCACCCCAGCTCCCCGGCAATGTCTTTCTAAAAACCTT
The DNA here is from genome assembly GCF_937001465.1 of Orcinus orca. Classification (NCBI taxonomy): domain Eukaryota; kingdom Metazoa; phylum Chordata; class Mammalia; order Artiodactyla; family Delphinidae; genus Orcinus; species Orcinus orca. The sequence continues at coordinate 39,870,167 of NC_064578.1, read as the reverse complement.
ATCAGAGGTTTGTCACGGTTGGTTGTGTCCTTTAAGCCCTTGTGTTTGCCCAGCAAAGGGAAGCAGCGGTCACGGCACAGAGTAACTTATTTCTCAAAGTTTAGGAAAAAATCAAAACAGCAGGCCATAGAATAGAAAGGTGAGATGCAAAGACACAAATCACTTCCCAGTCACAAAAATTGCCAAAAAATAGCAGCTTGCAGCTGTGCACAGCAGGGACAGAAAACATTAAACACATGTTAAATAACAAATAGGAGACTTAAATATAGCTAAAAATGGACCTTATTCTGAATAAATCATGCAAGCTGCATCTTAACCATCCTGAGGAATGTAATGGATCATGTGAAATCTGCCAAATTTGTATTTAAAAAAAAATCAATAGCGTGTGCCTCTGCTTTTAAAACGACATGCACTTCAGTTCGGGGAAGATGTTCTGTGCTCTGTCGTCCCCCACTGCCCCCCAGAAGCCCCCACCCCCCCACCGCCCATAAGACTACAGCTGGATTTAAGAAATTTCACTTTAGTTAAAGACAAGCAAGACATGCATTTGAATAAGTCTATTTTTTTTTTTTTGGTGGATAAAAACTATTTAACATTCACTTTGCACTGCCTTAGCATTTCACAAAATTGTTCCCTCTTTCTTTTGAACATGTAAAGGAGTTGGCTCATCTATTCTGAACCATTTTTTGAAAACCGCAGAAGTTCATTTCTCTGATACTTCTCATCCATTTTTAGCCTCCACTAAAACATAGCCATTGCCACTCGGCCAAAGAGGCTTTATCCTCTCTCCTTCACTGTCTGGGGAAGAGGGGGGTGCATTTGCCTTTTATGATGAGAAGGCCAAATAAATCTCCAAGCAGAGTATTCAAATCAATCCTGCTGGCAAGTCTCCTTCTCTTGAAATGTTTGCTGCCTCTATATTTCTGTCTTCAGATTATTTTCAAGTCCTTTGGCTTCCCTTCGTCACGGAGGGCCATATTCTGGTTTATCCCACGTGTGCGTCTCTTCGGAGATTAGTGTACCTTTAATGACATGAGAGAGGACTTTGATGAGAAACTTCTTAACTCTGCCTTTATTTTGTCACAATACCACATTTTTGGCTTCAACCGCTACACACACACACACACACACACACACACAAATTCACGTGAATGCACATGTATCTATTTCTTGAAGGAAAGGTAGCCCGTGGTCTTGCACTTCCCAAGGCAGTGCAATTACATTGCTGTTTGATGTATTTCTTTGGTCATCAATAATCAGTAACCAGGGAATCCAGCGTGAGGGCTGGGGTACGCTGAGGGGAGCAACCTGAGAAAGTAGAGGCGCTCCTTGCCCACCTGCCCTCCGTGTGAACCAGGGGCAGCCTGCACTGACACCAGCCTTTGTGCCTAGCATTTTCTCCCAGAGTTCTATTTTCATTCAGAATATTCATAATACTCTCTTAGCATGAACAGCAAATCCGTGGCTTTGAGGGCAAAAATATACATGTGTGTAAAGAGAAGCAGAGGAAAAAAAAAATTAAGAAACAGGAAGTAAGTCAAGTGCTGCCGGAGAGCATGGAGGGGTACGCTGAGAATCCTCCCCAGGCTGCTCTGCCCCAAGCCGTCCTTTCTCAGCTCCTACAGGGAGCATTTCCACCGAGCTGTGCTCAGACAGGGGCTCTCCAAAGTCAGTAATGCTCTGATGTACTGAGAAGTCATAAATATGGAATACGGCACCGCTGCTCTATTTCCTGTATTTCAAGGATATGGGTGGAATTACAGATGGTGGTATAAATAGTGATGAAAAAGGGAGAAAGAAATGTAAAAAGGAAGGAAGAAAGGAAGTCTGGTAAAAAAGAAGGAAAGAAAGAAACAAAAGAAGGGAAGGAAGAAAGGCAGAAAAGGAAGGAAGGAAGGGAGGGAGGGAGGGAGGGAGGGAGGGAGGGAGGAAAGAAGAAAGAATTTGATGTTTAGCTTAGAAGTCATTTAGCATCCAGTTGCCCCAGAAATATTTCCAGGAGAGGAGCCAATGGATGAGCACCATCTTCTCATTGGCAATAGTGAGGAGAGAAGATGGGTTTACCTAGGCAGTGATAGCCCCTCCTTAGAGAAAGGTCTGGTCCTCTATGGCTGTGGGAAATCAGTTGGGTTTGCTCCTTTGCCCTCCCACCATCGGCCACAAAGAAAATTCCCAAGCTGCTAGCCACCCCTCAGTATTCCCCACAGGCAAATTATTTTTGAATTTTCCTGTGGGGGATTAGCTCAAAAGGAAGCAGCAGAAAACTATTGTTTGCAAGGTTGGTGGCCCACCTCAGCACGGCCCTATTTTTTTTTTTTTTTTTTTTTTTTTTTTGCGGTTCGCGGGCCTGCTCCCTGCTGTGGCCTCTCCCGCCGCGGAGCACAGGCTCCAGACGCGCAGGCTCAGCGGCCATGGCCCACGGGCCCAGCCGCTCCGCGGCATGTGGGATCCTCCCGGATCGGGGCACGAACCCGTGTCCCCCGCATCGGCAGGCGGAGTCTCAACCACTGCGCCACCAGGGAAGCCCAGCACGGCCCTATTTTAAGACCATACAAAAAAAAGAAAGAAAAAGAAAAAAAGGAAATGGAGTGTGTTTGCAGCAGAAAAGCCAAAGCAAAGCTGAATAGGTTAATAAGGTAACATCTGAAATGTACCATTATTAAGACTCTATTTCTGACTTTCCTCCCCTCCCCCATTTTGAATCCCCAGTAACGCACTTGCTTGTATGATTTCGTTTGGTTTTAATGGTCCTGGAGATTTGGGGTTCATCTTTGGCTTTGTGTGCTTTTTTTAATCTGTTCCTTTCTCTTATAATATTCCTCCTCTAACTTGCCCGATGTGATTCATTTCTTTAAGATCTTGTTTTATTTTTAAGTCATCAATTACTCAAACTTCTTGGGCCTATCTATCCTCAGCCATCTGGACCCCATACCTTATTTTAAAGCATGTTCAAATAATGACAACCTTCTTTTCTCAATTAATTTATGGGCTGCGGGGACCATTTTTCATTTGTTATCATGCACTTCCATTTGATCTCGCCTATCTTTCTTCTGCATCTGCAACCATGGAGTATAAATCTTCCCCTCCAGCATTGTCATGGTGTCCAAGATATATAGGTATAACTCCCTATTAGTTCCACAAAACTGACCTTAATTTCTAAAAATGGTATCAGATGTGAATAAAGTTTGGTAAGATGATTTGTTCTGATTTACTTTGTACCACTTATCTTTGAGTTTTCTTCCTAGTTTTCTTTTATCTAATTTAGACAGTAGAGTCTTGCAAGCCGGGTTACGATTTATCCATTACCTTCCTGCCAATGCTGCTCCTTGGAGAGATAGGGCTGGGAGATTTTAGGCTGTGGATAATAATAATGTGGCCTGTGGACATGCTTGAGGTTGGTTTGTGTTGTTTTCTATTTTATTCAAGCTGACCTCCAAGCTTCAATCTCTTTCCTATTTTGGAAATGTGAAGATTTTCCAACAGCATGCCTGTATCAAGCTATTAGATACTGGATCTGAGACTTGCACAAGAAAATTAAGCATGCAGATCCAAATATCTCTTCTCTTCTGATGTTCAGTGGACAAATAGGAGTATTGGAAAGACCAGTTCTCTCACCAACCATTAGGAATGGCTGCTTTTGGATGTCTGAGGGGCTGTGACTTACAAAACAGAATCTGTGTGTGTGTGTGTGTGTGTGTTTTTGTGTGTGTTTTGTTTTACATAAACAGACTTCTGTCCAAACTAAGGAGTGCCAATTAAGCAAAAACCATGGCCAGATGTTTATTAACACTTCTCAGGTTCACGGGATTTGGAGAGTGTGCAGTTTTCATGGACTAATTTGAGAAGGGAAGCACCTTTATTGGAATAATGGCCAATTATAATTGTCGACTTTGCCTATTGCTTTTCGTGCTGGTGGAGCTGGGGGAGGGGGTCCCTCTTGGTGGAGAGGTGAAGTTCCTGGCTTATTCTGGCGCAGCTGGCTCTGGAGGCACCACGGATTTGGGTGTGGCTTTTGAGCCACATGCAGGCGCAGCATGGAGTCGTGAAACACACCACACAGACACACAAAATGAACCTGTCAGTTTGTTATGCAGAACGAGTTTTTATTTTGTTCTGTTTTTTAATCACATTTTGAGTTTACCTGGTGCTCACCTTCATGGGCACCTCTTGATGTGGGGGCAATCAGAGCGAACCCTTTGCCAAGCAGTGGAGCATCTCTGGAATGCCAGCGAGTGGTGAGACAGGAAGAAGGGCTGTCAGGCCTCAGCATGGTGACTTCACTTGGGGCCCAGATTCAAACTGTGGAGTAATAAAACTGAATAGCACCATATAAAACTCCACGTTTCATAAGACAAATATTGCTCTATGCATTCATGTCCCTTGCACTATATTAACTGTAGGAAGAAATGGAAACAGTTTTAGTGACCCCCTGGGACCTATAAAGGCTATTTCTGAGTCTGAATCTTGCTGTTTAATTTAATCATTTATTATATTAATATTCAAATGGGCTGCATCTTATTAGCTACTGCAAAGATGTTAGACTGTCTGAAATAAATACCTAATTATGCTTTTGAAGACAGGGGTTCTAAAGACTTTGGTATGTTTGTGCTAATAGAACAGTTCATTTGCAGATTTTTCTGCAGAAATCAGCAGTTTGAGGCTTTTTTCCCCTCTCTTTTAAGAAAATAAAAACAAGGATTGAATATACATTGAGAGGTTTCAATAGCAGTTCCTAGTTCCACCAGCTCCCAAGCCTCCTTGGAACTAGGGTTTTTGTTCTCCGTGCCCAAGTGAGGGTCCACCTTGGAAGGACCAGCTCTCTCAGCTCAATGACACATTAATACAATTAAGTGTTTTAACCAAATGACTATGAAAATAGATAGTTCAAAGGAAAAAAAAATAGATATCCTCTAGAAAATATATTTTTTGAGTTCAACATGCTTTTATTTTTTAACATGACTGTTTCATTATTTTCTATCTGCCTTTCAGTCTCTCTCTCTCTCCCTCCCTCTCTCTTTCTCTCTCAATTCCCAGTGCAAAATCAAAATCTTATGTAGGTCATTGATTTTTACATCCACAGACAATGGACACCAGCAACTTGGAGAAATCAGACTGTGCCATTTGGAGATACTGCGCAAAACAAGAAGCCAGCACACCCTGGGGGAGGGGCGTGGGGAGCGCACACCCGCGGTGTCTCCTCGGGGTGTGTTTGGGGCCAGAAGCTGGCGGGATCCATACGGAGTCCGTTTTCCTAATGCCGAGCATTAGCTTCATGAGGATGGATTATGCCGCTGGCGTAATATACACAAACGGTGATGATAAATTCTAAACTAAATGTATACACTGCATTTGGAGCAGTGGAGAAATTAGTGGTAAGTGCAAAAGTTACAGTCTGAGAAACTGGGAATTACACGTTACTATCTTTCTAAAGTAACTGCCTCTGGATTTGCAATCACTTTTTTTTTTTTTCCTAAAATTACTGAAATGGTATACCTGTTACTATCCAATTATCTGCTTCACTTTTTTTTTTTTTTTTCGAGATGAATATTAGAACCAAAGGTTAAAGCCCTGCGCGAGTGGCCAAACGACTGCTCCCTAGTCAGGGGCAGTCTCAGTTCCCCCTCGCTGACCTCCGTTTAACCTTTAAATTGACCTAGAACGAGTTTATTTTCCTTCTCCTCACATGGATGGCTGTCCCAGGAGAGGGGACCCCTCTTTTCCTGGGTGGATAATTACATTGTGGCTGAAATTTGCTTTCAACTGCACAGCGCTCAGTGTCATCCCTTGTTGTGTTGACAAGTCTCCTGCAGGCTCGCCTGCACACAGCCTGCACTGTCGCTGCCCCCAAACCACGTCCGTCGTCTCCACCATCCATCCCTTCCGTTCCATCCTCACACCTGCTGCATATCCGGTCCTGGTCGGCTGGTGGCGCTGTGTACACAGGCCACTGGGAATCACAGCGGGCCCTAAGGCTTTGCCCACAGGGAGCTTGCTTTCTGGCGGGATGGTCACAATTGTTGAATTTTGATCTGCTGTGATCTTTAGGCTGTCTGTCTTCCCGGTAAAGGAGGCCAGGCTGCAGCTGGGATGGTGGGAGGAGGAACAGGGAACAGGGCTGTGAGCCGTCAATCAATGGGCGCCATCCTCCATGCCTCTCCAGAAACCCAGAGGAAGCACAAGCCCTGGGCGAAAGGATTCACACTTAACTTATGGGTCGAGGGAGCCTGCAGTGAAATCTCCAACAAGCCCATTGAGGGCTCTGAGGGACCACAGGGTCTGGGGCTGGAGACCTAAGTAGATCAGGGCTGCTTGGAGCATGCTTGGCCTTTCCCCAAACCTCAGGCCAGGGCACCACATCACCTGCATCAAAAACCCCAAGGACATCCCCAGGAGCTGAGATGCCTCATGGTGGCCAGGCTTGAAAGTTCTCTGTGGGATCCCCTGCATTTCCCATGGAGCCTTTCTAAGGCAAATAAATAATGGAAGACCTAGTCAGGTGTACCAGGAACAAGAGGACCCACGGGGCCAATGCCCAGGCTGCCCGGGGGAGGACGAGGGAGGTGGGGTTGGGAGTGCAGGCAGAGGGTGTTCCTTCTGTTCCCAGTGGTGCTGATGGCTGGGGGAGGAGGTGACGGGAGCTCCCCTTCCTGACCTCCTGATTTCCCTCCAGAGTCAGAGAGGGGCAGTGTCCGCAGAGCCACCCCCGCCTCCATCCCACACATAACAAAAGGTTGAGCAGGTACCTATACATGCCAGGGGGCTAACTGACTTGTTTCATTAATGGGCTTAACTGGTGTATCCCGTCCTGCATGTCCTTGGTCTCCCATCATGTGTGGCCCCACTCAGAAGGCCCTCTCACATGGCTTCCTGGACTCCCCAGTCTGAAGTAGATTCTCTTCCAACTCTCCATCCCATCACTGATCCCAAATTTCTTATTCTTTTATTTATTTACTTGTTTATTTCTTCTTCTCTGCACGGAATTGCAAACCCTTCAAATAAGGAAACCAGATTGTTAATGATTTCACAAAATGAAATTGCAGGGCCCCTTGCTTAAAAGTTTTTAAGAATTTCAAGACGGTGACATCAGAGCATTAAACCAGTGAGCAGGGGTCCTGTGTGATAGCACAGGTCACAGATCCTTGAAGCTACCCTGGATGAGACCTTGTCCAGTCCTGACTAGTTCACTGCTGGGTCTAGCATACTGCCTGGAACACGGCAAATACTCCACGCATCCCGGCACCACTCACCCTGCCGGCGGCACCCTTGCTTTCCTCATTACTTGATGGGACCAGGCAGAGAAGCCTGGTCTAGGGGATAAGCCCATGGGGTAGATGCTTCACGAGAGCAGAATCCAGGTCTCTGTCTCATCACCACTGGATCTCCCAAGGTGAGGCAGAGTGCATTCCACTAAATACTAGTTGAATGAATGAACGGATCAGTGAACGGGTGAATGTCCACAATATCTGAAGCACTATGGGGCTCAGAGAGAAGAGAGATTACTTCCATTGTGGGAGATGAGACAGAACTGCAAGGGGAGAAGGAGCTCTATTTCCAATACCAAGTGGACTTGAGTCGGAGAGAAGTGGGCATTCCAGACAGAGGTGGGGAGTGTGGGGCTCCAGCTGTGCTCTACGGGCAGAGGGAGGGCCCTGAGCAGGAATGCGGCAGGGGTGCTCCCACGTTCCGAGCCAGCCCTCCTTTCCTCTCCAGCCAGAGTTGAGACTCCCTGGGAGGGCTTCCCCAACAGCAGTGTGAAACAGGTTCAGTCCAGGGTTGGGACCAGGATGCTCTGACGAAGCCAGCAGACCAGGCGCTGAGCTCTGGGAGCTAGTGTGCCCGGGACCTTGGCTCCCCAGAACCAGCAACGAGCTGGGCACCGTCTGTTGGAGGTTAGAGGGCCCAGGATGCCTTGATCTGTCTCGAGCGCTGGGCGTTTGAGGAGAGTGACTAGGGGGAAGTCCGAGTGAAATCAGCCAGGACTGAGGGAGCCACCGTGGGGGAGTTTCAATGTCTCTGAGTTTTCCAGTGGCATTTGGAGATAGGAAGGCTGTGTCCACTCTGCATGAAGTCCTGGGTGGTAAAGGGAGATGTTCCAAAACTGACCTCGTAGGTCCACTCATTCACAAGAAGGACAAAAGCTTTAGAATTCTAATTAGGTTCTTAATCATCCTAGGGGGGAGGGCGGGGTATAGCTTTGATTTATTCTTGGATTTGTATTTTAAATAACATCTCTGAGGACACGGTCTTATGTGAATGACTTTGAGTCCTCAGCACATAGGCCCCTTTCAAAGGCCCCTCCCTGCCCACTCCCTGGCCATCATCTTCTACTCTCCTGGGGATTCTCATGCAGCACCAGAGCTGGATGCCAGAGGGAGCAGGTTAGAACACGGCAAGAGGAAGCTGATGATCCGCTGCCCCAGGACTCCATCATGTCTGTGAAAGCCTGGGCTCTCAGCACGCCGTGGGCCTGGCTGAGCTTGGCAATAGGACTTTATCACTTATTCATTCGCTGCTCATGCGGGTGGGTGAGTTGTGACAAAGCCTGCACTCTATGGAAGATGTGGTGATAGTTTCAAAACAGAAAATATAGTAACCTTGCAACTGAGGAGGCCCCAGTGCACTGGGATGGGCGCCCATTATAAGGACAACAAGGGACAAACAGCACACAAAGGGTGAGATGCTGATGGCAGGCTGCAGGGGTGGAGGAATGAGGCCTGAAGGTGGCAGTCAGGGAAGGCTTCCCGATGTGTCAGCTGGAAAGCCTTCCTGAGATCCACGGATCCAGGGCCAGGGATAGACTCTGTGTCTGAGCCAGAGTTATCTGTGCCTGGCTCCCCTGGCCCCCTGGTCTAGTCTGGGGGTTCAGCACACCATTTCCAAATAAGAGCTTCTCCCCAGGGATGGGTCCAAGCACTGAAACGTTATCTTTGGGGGGAGTATCAGACACTGATAGAGCAAGTGATGAGATGGTGCTTGGGGCAGGAGGGGGCCTGACAGAGGGGGACATTGAAAAAGCTGCCCCCAGACCGAGTGAGCCTTTGACCCCACAGAAATTAGCTCTGATTTCTACTGGTTTCTGTGGCCAGATTCTTTACATTTAGGTTTATTACTGCAGCCTGTCTTTCTGCTGACCCCACCCCCCCCTTCTCCTCCAGACTAGATTAGATTCTCATCAAAAGTCTGGGGGTGGGGCAGAGCATTTATGCAGATGAGCCTACGTTAGGGCATCCACGGTTAACCCGGTAATATACACTTCCATTACCCTCCGTGGAACCCTCCAAGGATCGATGTAAGGGTTTAACTACCACACAACGAAAAAGCATATATTCCTGCTGCCTTGGAGCAGCCATCGGGAGGCTGTGTATATGTTTCCCTCATTATTTGGATGTGCCGTTTGAATGTTGTGATCAGTGATTCAGTGCACATGATTCATCAGGAAGACATTTGCTCGGCAGACATGTGAGGAGCTGTCTGCCTCTTCAATCTCACTGACAGGGCAAAAATGCTGATTTATAGTAAATCATTAAAATCTGCTTACTGTGGCGCGGCTTGTTCCTCTTCCCCACTTCAAGCCCGCGACTTGATCAGCATCATGTCTCTCACGATTTTATACTACAGCAAGCAGTTATTTAAACAAGAGGGGAATGATCCTTAGTCTTTATTAGTGCATATGAAAGGGTATTTTGTTTAAAGAAGACTAATTAAGAATTCAGACTATTTACTTGCTCAGTATAGGGGGCAAAAAAATAGATTTAAAACGTCTAAGCGGAACAAAGAATGACTGTCCTCAAACAATACTTAAAAATGATGATTTGGTACATATTTTAAATCGTCGTAAAATATCAATTCACATGTTGCCAAAATTATTGGGAAGGCAGGGGCCAGAGGCTGGTTGCCCTGGAGTTTGAATTGGAGGGAGGCCATGTGGATCTCTCTAGAAATTAATACCAGGAAGAGGATAATGGTATGACTGTGCCCGGCTCAAATATTGTGACAACGGTTCCATTGCTTTAAAAATCATTTGGAAAGTTTTGCTCTATAAAAGGAGAGGTTTAAGATTTGGTGGAAACATAACATGGGAATGTGTCGCTTGCTAGGTAAACAAAGAAATAACACAAAGAGGTCTATATTTCGTATGTGTTACTTACAGTAAAAAAAAAAAAAAGTTAATTTGATGCCTGGGGACAAAAATCCTTGCCACTGAATTACAAAGAAGTGAATAAACTGACTCAAAATTATCCATACAGATCTGTCCCCTTAATAAGACTAATTCCAGAGAACAAAGCAGAACATAATGCATTTTAAATTAAGTTGGAAAATGCATAATTTATATTTGTTTTATTTCTTCATATTTTAACACAGGTGCGTTCCAGAATGCTAAGAACCAGAGAAGAAGGGCGTGCTTCTGTCCGTGGTTTTTTTAAACTTTTTTAAACCGAGCTAATATTTCTTTCCTTGTTCAGGAGGTGAGAGCGGACAGAAGCAGACCAAAAAAATGAACACAGTGAGAATGGAGAAAGTGAATATGTTTGGCTAAATTTAATTTTAAGGACTCCTACTTCTTAATATAACATTCAGAAACAGAAACAAAATATTGCATTAATCTGGATGAAAATCATGTTGTCTTTTGTCTCAGTTTTAGGACAACTTGGGAAGGGCAGGCAAACTCAGCTGGAGAAAGGGCAAGGGCTCTCCGTGCAAGGGGTCCGTGGAAATCCCCCTTCCTGCCCCACCTGCCCGGGGGGGGGGGCAGTGAAAAATGCCCAGAGAGATGGGCCCAGTTCTTTGCAGCATTTTGGCTGCATCATGGGACACCCTTCTTCCCTTCTTTTCCAGCCGGTATTCCTTCCCTTCTGTCTATCTATTCCACCCTCACCCTGACTCATCTCACCTTGGATCCCTCCCGTTAGTTTGATGGCATACATAAATAATCAAACCCGTTGCTTTAAGCTTAGCTTAACTCGTTTTAAGTTATGCTTTATTTTTAAATTGCAAACTAAACACAGCATAGAAATGAGTACTAAAATCAAAATAAGTGACTTACCATTATTCTTTAAAATAAATGGTGTTTAGGGGAGACTTTTGCTAATGATAAAACTGTAAGGAAAATGTAGGTGAGAGCAGAACCAATACTGCTCAGTTATTGAGCACCTACTAGGTAACTAGGTAAAAGCAGGACAGACATGTCACAGGACGTGGCCGTTCCCTTTTAGATGGGAAACCATCGTGCACACTTTTTTGTGAGTCTGGCTTTGGGGGCTGGGCTCTGACTCCCTGGAATAGCTCAGTACTTCTTTGATTTGCATGCAGAGAAGAACTGTTGAAGGCGGTGACTTCTGACCTGCTAAGGCTGCATGCCCTGCTTCTGGAAGTTTGAACGAGATACTCATTAACATAGAATATTCTAACAGGTTAAATTTAGGGTTTGAGTATATGAGTTATAAACTGGATGAATTTTTATTCATGTTAAATGTTGGTATTTGATAGCTTTGTTTGCATCAGGTCCTAATTTTCCTTCCGATATTCTGTGGTCCATGCCAGCTGTATTTTCGCCGGGCAAAGAAGGTGGGCTGGTGCTCCCCAGACTTGCAAAGCCACTCTCCATGCCAGGGTCACATTTCCTCCCTGTCTCTGCTGTAGAATTTACTAAGCTTGCAAGTCTTGTGCCCTGGCCATCCTGCCCACCACTTTCTTCACTGTCTCCCCTCTCTCTTCAACACAGTTAATCGTAGGAAGGGAGGCAGGACATTCTCAGTGACAGGAGACAGTGATCACAGACTGGGCCAGCCTTCCTTGGAGTCTAGCAGTTGGCTTTCTGCTGTGGCCAGAGTTTTAGCTTTGTTTTCTCTTACAGCACTTTGGTTCCTTTGCTGAATGTCCTCACGCTGTCAGTTTTCCCATGTCTTGGCAACCAGGGCCTTTCCAGTCAGGGTCCATATGGGGAGAGGGCAGAGGGCACACGTGGGCAGCGGCTTCCGCAAAGCCAAGGACTGCAGTGTCCCTGTGTGCACACGAATAGCTACTCTCTCCACGTGCTCCCCAGATGGGCACGCAGGTTGAAGCCTGGCCACTGTGTGCCTTTGCCTGGACCTAGTACCCACTCCTCTGCTCACCGGAACAGGTTTTCTGCCCTCTGGAGAAGGTTGGTAACAGACTGGCATGGGCCCAGCACCTCCACCGGGTCAGCAGAGGACAGAAGAAGGGACCAAGACATGGGTGTCTTTACCGCCAGCCACGTCCAGGCAAAACTCCAGTGGACTGTCTTTGCTGGCTGGCTGTCTTGTCCACTTTCTGGACCGTTCCTTTGCTTCACCCCAGGCACTCAGTGCATTCAGCGTCCTGCCAAAGACACATCTAATGTCTGACCCATCCACTCGCTTTGATTGCACTGCCCCTTCCTGGGACTTTGAACTCTCATGTGACCCTGAGAAACTGTGAGAAAGGACCCTAGAGAGGGATTTTAATCCAGCATTGCAGTGGTGGAAAGGTGTGGCATCAAAGACTTTTCAGCAATTCTAAGAAATATGATGCATTGGAAAGGGTACTCGGAAAAAAGACAGACTGAAGGCAACTTCCAGTTCTGTGGTTAATGGGCTAAGTGAACCTGGACAAGTTTCTTTACTTCCTGAGCCTCAGTTTCCATATTTAAAACAGAGATGAGAGAATGCCACATGTCTTTAAACATTTCTGGGCCACTGGCTTTTTCATCAACGTTTAGAAACAAATTCTTTCTTCCTACTCTCCCACTGCCCTCCTGGGCTGCAGACTGTCTCCGCCACCCCTCACTATCCAGCTTTCTGGAAGCGTTGTCTGTGTCTTCTGTTGACACTCGCCGTCCTCTTGGTCACTCTCTGCAGTGCCTGGGTCACGCCAAGTGCCCCCGATCCTACCTTCTCCTGGAGACACCTCAAGCGTGCAGTCACCTTTCACCCTCACCTGCTTCTCTAGAGAGCTTGAGCTTTTGACCGTCCCCTCCTTTCCTGCCACCGACAACCCTTTCTCTCCTTGCCCGCTGCAGGAGGCTGCTCCCCTGCGCGTGAACTCAATTTGCACAGAGAGCTGTTTGCCTCTTTTTAACCTCAGCTACTCTCCTGGGCCCAAACTACCCTCACTTTGGGGAGTCCTTGGAAAATCGGATGAAAGCTGTGAACCCTAGCTCTTGAAAAAGGAATAGAATTTTGCATCAGATTCAGGGGATTTGTGGACTCATCAAGGGTCATATAATGATATTATTAATAACATCATAATAACCATAATAATAACTAATGCTAACTCCTCAAAGCTTGTACAATGATAATAATAATAACAGCAACAACAACAATAATAATAGTAACTGAAGTTTACTAACTCCTCAAAGGCAATACAACAACAATGACAACAGTAATAGTAACTGACACTTCCTCACTGAAGCAGGAGTACACAGCCATGGCAGGCCGGGCTGCTCCGTAGACTCCTTGCCCAGATGGGCCCCATCCCCATGTGGCTGATGGGAATTCCTCCCAGGGTCCTTAATATCTTTGATTAACAAGCCAAGTGTCCATGCCTGTTGAAAATTTTCTCCTTTTATCCATGAATATTTTTAGGAATATTTCAAGGGAGGGGAGGGGAGTCAGTACAGCTCATGAACTGCCATTTTAACCTGAGGATGTCTCATGCATGTCTCAACTGTTTTAATTCTGATGACAATTCTGAGACAGTTATCACAATTGTCCCCCGCCAATATCACAGATAAGACAGGGGCTTTAAGCAGCTCTTGTATTAGGATTTGACCAAAACAGACCTCAGACAAGCCATTGGGATGTAATCCCAGGAAGCAGAATGAGGGAAAGAGCCAGGGAAGGGAGGGGATCAACTGAGTGTGTTAAGGAAGGGTTACCATTCGGACAGCTGGGAACAATGCCAAGGGCCCATCTAAGAGACCTGTAGTGGAGAGATTGTTAGAAATGCAAATCTTGCCCCCCTCCTTCCCACCAAACCTACGAAATCAGAGTCTCTGGTGGTGGCCCAGGAATCTGAGTTTTAACAAGGGCTAACCTCTGACACATTACACTATACTACTTCCATCCCAGCACTTTGGACCTGCTCTGTGCAGGTGCCAGGCAGCGCCCAAGGCCAGAGAATAGCTCAAACAAAGAGATGCAGAAAGCCACAGGCCTGAATGGGAGGCATACACAGCATCCAACTTGTGGGTGAGCCTAGAGAATATTGGGGTGCTGACAAGGTCTGCTTCAGAACCTCTTATCTAGCTTATGGCAACTTCCAAGTTGAGGTCCCTCCTCAATTCCAAATTCTGGATGCATGCACCTGGATGCCCCATCAACACAACCCAAACTTCACTTGTTCCTCGAACTCCCTTTTGTTCCTCATCACATCAGTAGGACCACCCATCACTCCATTACTACAGCTCAGACCCAGATCCTGCATATGCTTCCCTTTCCTCACTTCCTCAACCAGAGCAGCCAACAACTGCTGCCCATTTCACCTTCTTCATATCTGTTTGATCCTTTCATTTCTCTCCTTCTTCACTGCTACCCTTAACTTTGAGTCCTTGTCACTTCTACATGAGTTTCTCACCTGGCCTCCAGGCCACCAGTCCTATGCACATCCATCCTTTTCCTACGTGTCACCATGGTCTCCTTTAAGCTCAGATCTGATCATGTGGCTCTCCTGCTGGAATCTCTTCTTGGCTCCCATCATCCAAGGATGAAGGCATTATCCTTGACCCACTGACAGGACCTAAGTGGCCCCCACACTGAACCCAACAACTCCTGGAGAAGTCAAGCTCCTCCACACCCCAGGCCTTCTTCTGCCAGGCTTACTCTTCCCTCTCATCCCATGCTCACTCTCTTCCCTGGCATCTCATGTCCTGCTGCAGGATGCCCTTCCTGGCATCCCCTGCCCCAATTTTGGCAGGGCTCAGACTCCTCCTAGTGTAATCCAGAGAAATCTATGGGGTATCCTCTCTTAACACATATCATAATGCAGTGTAGTTCCCTGGCTACCTGTCTGCCTTCCACACTGGATTATAATGTCCCCAAAGGAAGAAATCAGATCCCACTTACTTTTCAATTGGCAGCACCAAGAACAGTGCATGGTATGTAGCAGGAACTCAATAATTCATTCAAATTAATGAATAAAAAAGTGCGTGAATGAAATGTGGTTCAGTAAGTATTCAACCAAGTTAGTGCCCTCCTCCTTAAATTCTCTAGTCTTGCCACATTAGGCAAATACCCAGTCTATCTTTGGGAAGTCTGGTTTGAATACTAGGCCATGCTATACTACAGGCTGGTCTGTTGTCACAGGGCTCCATCCTGCCCTTCAATTCCTGTCTCAACAGGCCTATACGGTATAAATTTGAGTCTTAAATCTTGTTTCAATTCATTTCAAAGTTTATATTTCTAATACATGTTCCTGAGAAATAACTATTGTTTATCATGATTGATTATTTATATTTAAATTCTGGCATTTCCCTCAGGCTGTATCTATTTATCATGATTGTCCCCTCCCAGGTTCATAGAACATGGGAAGCAGATGGGCATCTTTGTTCTGTGACATCAGGAGAACCATTAGACATCACTAATAGCAGTATTGTCCATCTTTGTTAAGGAAGCCATGAAGTCTAGCTTGATGATATCTTTAAGAGTAGACAAAGGAAGATGTACACAGACATTATATTGTAATATGCATGACCAATGACAAAAGTCTCTGATGCTTCTGCCCAGGCCAATATTGGCATCTCTTCTCATTCTAAAAAGAAATACCCTTAAAAATATGTATTTAGGGACTTCCCTGGTGACACAGTGATTAAGAATCCACCTGCCAATGCAGGGGACACAGGTTCAAGCCCTGGTCCAGGAAGATCCCACATGCCACGGAGCAACTAAGCCCATGTGCCACAACTACTGAGCCTGTGCTCCAGAGCCCATGAGCCACAACTGCTGAACCCACACGCCACAACTACTGAAGCCCGTGTGCCTAAAGCCTGTGCTCCGCAACAAGAGAAGCCACCGCAGTGAGGAGCCCATGCACCACAACAAAGAGTGACCCCCGCTCGCCCCAACTAGAGAAGGCCCATGCACAGCAACGAGGACCCAACTCAGCCAAAAATAAATAAATAAATAAATAAATAAATAAATAAATAAATTTATATATATTAAAAAAAAGATGTATTTAAATTGATGCAATGAACCTTAGGCTGCCAATTTCCACATTTTCAGTGAGTGGTTAGAGTCTGCATCTGAATTAATCAAAATAATTTATAAAAAACTCCTTTTTGTGTCTAAGTTAAAAAGTACTGAAGGCTTCTGGTTTCAGTTTCAATACGAAAAGAGCTTGGAAGTCACTGTTCCTGTCCTAACAACAACAAAAGTTGGACAAACTGAAAATAAACAACTTTTCTTGGATGCATCCGAGAAATGAGGTGGCAGGACAGAGCCACCTTGAAATCTGGAGAAACAGGCGCATAAAGAGAGATACAGAAATCTGTTTAACTGAAGCTGAAGCCACTGGAGCCATAAACTGGTAGAAACCCTTAAATGATAACTTTGATGGATTGCTGGAGACTGAGTGTGAACTAGTGTGAGAGTGAGAAACTTCTGAGGCTGAAGTATTAGGGAGGCCCCCGCAGCTTTATGAGCTTGATCTCCAGGAACCCCACCAGGTTCTCACGGTGAGAATAGAGGAAGATTCCTTTATGGCTCTGGCAATGGGAGGGGAAGCAAGCCTTCTCCATAGCAAAGGTCTGCTCTCTAGGGAAAAGGAGTTTGACAGAGCACAATTCTGAAACTTCACTGCAGCTGGAGGAAGGGCATTTCTCTCCACTCAAGCCCCCTTCAGCCTTCTTGTTGCACCTAAACATGGGGTAGGGATGGAAACATAGTCAACAAGGATCAGGGCTTCAAAGAAATTGCTTGGGAATGCTACAGCCAGAGAAGGGAGTAGGGAGCAGAGAAGAAAAAACTACGCCACCTGAAAGATGCTTGTGAAGGTCACAACACTGAGAAACACTACAATACTGAGATTTAATCAGAAAATTATAGAATGGTCCTCTCCCCCACACCTTATCACCACCCCCCCGCAACAGGGTTAGTACAGTAACAGTGGATCACAGCTTTATGAGTTGCAAGATGCAGACTGTATCTGAAGAGGAGTCCATAGGGAAGCCCAAAGTTGAGAAGGGAGGCAAAAACATGAACCCTGGAAGAATGTGAAGCTTCTAGTACTTACATCTAGAACAAACATTAAACACAGCCCAAGTCCTAGCTAGATAAACATAAATCCTCACACTGAAGGCCTATTTGCTTCAGCTCCTACTGCCCATCATATGCCTGACTTTCAACAAAACATTACAAGGCACACTAAAAAGCAAGATGAAACACAGTCTGAAGAGACAAAAAAAAAAAAGCATTGGAAACAGACTCAGATTTGACACAGATTTTGGAATTATCAGACAAGGAATTTACAACAATTATGAAGCCAGACCTAGTTATGTTTTCAAATATTTAACACCAGACTTCAATTTTAGTTTCTCTAATTTTAGAAAATCACTACTAGAATTAATGTCATCATGTATACATTTAAAATAATTGAAGAAAAGCTTTAAAAGAATATATAATCCAGAAAGCATAAAATAAAGGAACCAGTGAGGCAGGAGTACATCGTTGAACAAGTTGACTGAATTAAGATCCTTTAACTCAATAACAAAAAATTGACAATAAAAGGAAATGAATTCATCTTTCCTATTAAAGACAATATTCTTTTTCTTTGCTTAAAACATCTGTTTAAAAAACAAAAACTTAAAATTTGATAAGCGAAAACTGCAACTCTAAAGATGGTGAAGGAAAGTAGCTTTTCCCATTCCATGCACTCTTCAAGCATGGACCTACCTGTCTTTTGCTCAAGGGAGTAGTTTGACCATTACGCTAGCTGTCAAACTCCTGTGAGCACACAGAGAACTACTATTTAGTCTGGAGTCTTCCCTCTCCCTGCCAGACCTGCAACCTTGCTTCCTATGTGTCTCTTGCTTCTTGCCTATTTGTCCCCCTGTCCAGCATCCACAGGTTTATGAGTAAGTCCTTTCCATCTTTCAAGGAGTTTACCATTCTCATGCTGTTTAAATCATTTCTGACCTCAGAAAATGAGAGTAGATGGGCTTGGATTGTGTGATGTCAACTTGTCTCTGCTGTTCTTGTCTGAGGCTGGGACATGCATTTCCCAGAACAGCCCGGAGTGTGGGAAGGAAGCAGAGGTTGAGGTAGGCAAAGTGACAGACCAATGCAGAGCTGCCTGCAGGTGCCCAGGGTGGCTTCACTCTACTGTCACTCTACTCCTAGCTTATCTTCCCATAGCACTCCCCAAGACTACATCACTGCTTGGCTGCAAGCATGTAGAGGCACAGTTCCCCCAGAAGGACCTCTTTCAGGACCTCTGGCCACGTACGCTACATTAACTACAGGTACTTATGGCTTTTCAGATTTTTCCACAAGCTCTAATTTGCCCAGCCAGCCAGCCAGTAAGGCTGAAGAGGTCAGTAAAGGTTTCTCTGATCCTCCAACTTTCCCCACACCTCACCCTTCACTCCCCTGATCCTCTCCTGACCATATAATTTTTCATTCTTTTATAATGTCTGTGGTAGTTCTTTTTTTCCTCACTGAGCCCTGAAAGATACTATAGATTTCTGAATGTGTTTCACAATGTTATCCTCACTTTTTTAAATCAAACTCAACAAGAATGGCCAAGAATCTACAGCTCAATCTCCTATTTGAATATGAGAATAAAAGAACAAATGAAACTACCAATGAAATGTAATTAGCAGTATTTTAAATTATAAATTAGGAACAGATGGGATTTATTCCAGGAATACAAAGTGGTTTAACAGGTAAAGATTATATTAACATATTAATATAATTAATCACATTAGCCATCTACCAATATGGTTAATTATATTAATATGTTAATGTAATCTTTACCTGTTAAACCACTTTGAATTAACTATATTAATTAATAATAATTAATTTGTATTAACTATATTAATGTGTTATATTAGTAGATAAACTATTATTAGTGACATAGTAAATAGTAAAATAATAACATTAGTAGATAAAAATAACAAATACATGGTTGTAGTAGGCAGAATCTTAAGATGATCCCCAACGAAGTTGTATAATTTCTTCCCTCTGACTATGGGTAGGAATGGTAACTTGCTTCTAGTCAATAAAATATGGCAAAGATAAAGGGGTTTGGCAGGTGTAATTAGAGTTCCTAATCAGCTGGTGTTCAGTTAATCGAAAGAGGTTATTCTGGGTGGTCCTGACCTAATTGGGTAAGCCCTTTATAAAAGGATCTAGAGCAGAGGCTCTCACCTTCCCCACCCCCCACTCTCTTTTGCTGGCTTTGAAGAATCAATGTTCCTTGTTGTGAGACATGGCTCCCTGGAAAGTGCTACATGACCAGGAACTGAAGGTGGCCCCAAAGGTGGTCCCTAGGAGCTTGGAACAGTTCCTGGCCTAGGTCTTGGCTACACCCTAAAGTGTAGAGCCAGGTCTGTTCATCTATCTCTCTTTCTGTTTGTAGTAGAGGCTTACTCTGGAAGATGCTCTTCTTGTGGTAATGACAGAAGCACAAGATGGGATGTCCGCCACACATGTACATCTTGAACTTCTGCTTGAACATCCATTTGGCCAAAGAAGGTCACGGATCTGAGCCCAATGACAATAGGGCAGAGAAACCTACTCTTTCTCTAGTCAGAGAAACTGCAAAGTGTGTGAATACAGGGCGGGCTGGAGAAATGGGAGGAGTGATGCATCCCACTGCAATACCCAGATGGTGTTTACAGGAATTCAACATTGATTACTGATTTTAAGGGGAAAAATAAAATAGAATAAAGAGATAAAGAGAATGGCTTAATCAGGCAAAGATTACCTATCTTAAATTAACATTTAACATTCCTCCAAAAGGTAAAATCCTAGAGAAAAAATCCCTAATCAGGTTTCATGGACTTTCGTGGTTCGTGGAAGTCTATGGGGGCTGGGAGAATTTTGAAAGCTTAGACTCTCGGAGTCTGGGTGTGGGTTCACATTTGCTTTTATCTGCACATCTTTCAGCAGATTTTGAAAAGGGTCA
This sequence comes from Orcinus orca, assembly GCF_937001465.1. Lineage (NCBI taxonomy): Eukaryota > Metazoa > Chordata > Mammalia > Artiodactyla > Delphinidae > Orcinus > Orcinus orca. The sequence continues at coordinate 39,850,046 of NC_064578.1, read as the reverse complement.
TGACCTTCCCCACACTCAAGAAAAATTAGGTAATTATAAACCACTGCACTAGAGGCCTTCTTATTAAAATCAAGAACAATATCACTAATATTAGCCAGTAAAATAACACATAAGAGAGAAATAAGAGGAGAAACTAGGAGAACAGATGATACTATCATTATATATCAATAATATGATTGTTCTGTTTATAATATCTAAGTTCCTTCATTCTAAGATGTAGGACTTTTTAAACATCAAAATGCATTTTTTTGTAAACAATGCATTCATTTAACATGGCAGTGTTTCTTTGGTTTTCCTAAAGAATCTGTATTTAAAATTTTGATTAATCTAAAAGTTGATGGTTATTTAAAATCACTTGAGAATGATTAAGAAAGTTCAAAAAGGTAGCTAGTTACAAAATCAAAATACAAAAAAGAATCAGCTATCCTGTATGAAAAAAATAACCAAATAGAAAATTAATGAAAACAAAAATCTATTCTCAGTAGCACTAAAATATATAACTAGAAAAAATGTCATTAACCAGAAATATGAAAAAACGTACATGAATAAAATGTTAATGATAAAAAAAGATGTGAGTCTTAAAAATGATAAAATATACTGATCTTTGATTAGGAAATATATTAGCTTTTGAATATTGTGAAGATATCAATTCTTCCCATATTCATTAATAAAGTTAATAAAGATCCAATAAAGATCCCACAGAGCTTTTTAAAAAATTATTAATTTATTGATATGGATGATGTATGAGAACTTGAAGCATTAATTCTAATCTTAATCTGGAATGAAAAAAAAGTAGTCAGGAACATTTTAGAAGGAAAGAGTAATGAGGAAGAAATTGTCCTACTAGATATCAAAAAAAAAAAAATTCAAAGCACCATTATGCTGGTGCAAAGTAAAACAGACTAGGTAATCCAGAAACTGAACCCAAGATACACTACATGTTATATATGATATACCATATTTCCTCAACTCTAACATGCATTATTGATTATTAAACACAGTGTTATTATATGTACCAATAACAAGAAAAATTCCCAGGGTGGAATCTAATAGGGGAACTCCTCTGGCTACATCTTCTGTAAATGTCCACCTGAAAGAAACCCATCATGCAGAATGGGACAAAAAAGAAATGTATGTGTGTCTTAACCTTGGCACTAAGTGGAGGGAGGAGAATACTTCTCCCCTGAGAATTGGAATTGGAGCTAATACCCATCTAGCATTGCAGAGTGAAGTCTAAAAGAACTCCAGACTGTAAACCTAAACTGGTCTTGGGCCCATAGTGCCCTCATGTGATGGCGAGACCAGCGCAAACCTCTGGGAGAACTAGCCTTCAAGTGGAGCCAGCAAAGACCTTAGACACTAGCAACTATAAGGTCCTCCAGATTTCAGAGAGGTTAACATGGGGAAAATCTGCATTTTACAAGCAGTAGGGTATAGTAATGGGTCTCAAATATCCAATGCTAAAGTTAAGAATCAGGTAATAGATGTTGATAGAAACACTGCTTAGTGGTATATAATTAATTGGGAAGTTAAACACCAGCTAGACCAAAGATAAAATTGAAAACACAAACTCTTAAAAGAACTAGAAGAAAACACAAATCTGAGAGTGGGAATATGCCTTTCCAGAAAAGAAGTGATGGAGAAGCACTGATCTATTGGATTAAAACAAAATGTAAGATTTCTATCCATCAAAAACGACCTTAAATAAACATCAAACTAAACTGGAAAAAAATAGTTGCAACTTTTATGGCAAAAAGAGACAGTAACCTTGTAACACCCTAACACTTCAATATGTGTGAGAATTCTCTCCTTGGCAATTTTTATTCTAGTGGAAAGATTAGAAGCAATGAAAGAGGAGGAAAGTGAATCACTCATCTATACTAGAAAACATGTTTTTGAAGAAAATGTATTAGCACAGGACAATTCTGTTAAAACATTAAATGAAATAACATAGGATATGAATTATAGCCAATGTACCTAATGTATTTATATTTCTCTCTCTTTCTCTAACTTTCTGAATACATACAGAAAAAGCTGAAAAAAATTACCTATCATAGTGGGTATCCCTGAGTGGCTTTATGGGTGATAGTTTAGACTTAGTGTTTTCCATTTTTTTCTCAGGAGTCAGCGTATTAGTTTTCTACTGCTGCTGTAACAAACTACCACAGACTTAGTGGCTTAAGTAACACATTTATTATCTTGTGGTTCTACAGGTCTCAAGGGGCTAAAATCAAGGTCTAGACAGGGCTGTGCTCCTTCCAGAGGCTCCAAGAAAGGAATCCTTTCCTTGCTTTGTCAGTTCCTAGTGACCCCTGGCATTCCTTGGCTCTCTTGGCCCCCTCTTCCATCTTCAAAGTCAGCAACAGAGGGTTGAATCCTTCTTGTCCTCAAATCTCTCTGAATCAACTGGAAAGGTTCTCCACTTTTAAGGACTCGTGTGATCTGACAGAATCCACCAAGATAATCCAGGATAATCTTCCATCTCAAGGCCATAACCTTAACCACATCTGCAACATCTCCTTTGCCATGTTAGGTAACATAGTCACAGGTTCTGAGGATAAGGGTATGGATATGTTTGAGGGCAGGAGATATTATTCCACTGAACACAGTTAAAAATTAAAATAATAATTTTAACATCTGAGAAACACATATACCTGATATAAAAGGAAAAAAAAAAGAGGTATGTATTCTCTTCATCACCATTATTTTTCATCTGAATTTTTATCAAAGTCATTAAAGCCTTTGGAAACACAGCTTACTTTAGACCAGGGGTCTGCAAACTACGGCCCACAGGCCAAATCCAACCCACCACCTGATTGGTAAATAATGTTTTCTTGGAACATAGCTAGTCTGATTTATTTGTTCATTGTCTGTGGAATTGTGTGTGTTCAAGAGCAAAGCTGGATAATTGCAAGAGACAATCTGGGCAACAGAGCCTAATATTTACTATCTGATCCTTTGCAAAAAAAAAATGGTTTGCTGACCCTTGCTTTAGATCATTGCTTCACAATCTTGGTTAAAATTGAATGTAGGCTCAGAGGATACATTTTACCTTAGAGAACTGGCAGGGTCTCCAGGGCTATCTGCCCATCCCTCCTTTCACAGAAAAGACACTGACACCCAGGCAGGTGAAGGGGGTCCCCAGGGCTCTTCTAAGGCCACAAACAAGCCTGCAGAAAGGCATTCAGTTGAATCTTCCTGAGTCTCATCTACCACCTCCTGCTTTAGCATTTTCTTAGCAGGTACTGAATACCAGTAATGCACTGAAGCTGTCTCAAATTAAAAATAAATAAACAAATAAATTAATAAAAGCAAATTAAAAAATACAAAATTTCTACAAACATGTTAGGTATTATGATGGTTATTTTTATGTGTCAGTTTGACTGGGCTACAGAGTGCCTAGATATTTGGTCAAAGATTATTCTGGGTGTTTCTGTGAGAATGTTTTTGAATGAGATTAACATTTAAATTGGTAGACTGAGTAAAGCAGATTGTCCTTCCCAATGAGGGTGGACCTCATCTAATCAGTTGAAGACCCAAATAGAACAAAAAGACTGACCCTACCCCCAAGTAAGGGGGAATTCTTCCTGGCTGACTGCCTTTGGACTTGAACTGAAATATCATATCAGCTCTTTCTGGGGCTTTAGCCTGCTGGCCTTTGGATGGGAACTTACACTATTGACTCTCCTAGTTCTCAGGCCACTGAATTCAGACTTAAATTAAACCATCAGCTTCTCTGGGTCTCCAGTTTGCCAAGTCACCTTGCAGATCTTGGAACTTGCCCACCACTTCCATAATCAAGTTAACCAATTTCTTATAATATATCTTTCTCTCTCTCTCTCTCTCTCTCTCTCTCTCTCTCTCTCTCTCTCTATATATATATATATATATATATATATATATATATATTCTCCCTCTGGTTTGACTTCTTCAGAGAAATAAGACCTTATCTAGTATGCTCGTGGCTGCATTAAACTCCCTGTGAATGGCCCTGATGCAGGGACTTAATGTCCCTGTGGACCATGAGGGTTTCTACCTATGACACCAAAGGGTGGTCATGCAGGGAGCAGAATAGAGAGAGACTCTGGAGGTACAGCTTAGAAGACCCACTTTTCCAGCCAGACTGTGACCTCCAACACATGGGGGCCATGAGTGTCTAGTTCATCACCAAGCAGAGGAACCACATGGAGAAAGACATCAATCATTATCTGCCCTTAGTTCCTGTAGTCCTATTGCTCCATTGTCCTTTTCTGAGCTGTGGCTCTGAGTCAGAGGGGCTGTCATTAAACATATATTGCAGTTTTATTACAAAAGTTATGAAAGTTATTAAGTAGAATTTTTAAAAACACTGATAAATTTTTTAAAAAACAGAGAAAAGAAAAATTACCCATAATTTTATTATAGAGATTACAACTGAAAACAATTTATGTTCACATACATAAACACATATATGTCCTACATTCCATCATGGGTGATGCTCCCTAAGTTAACTTATCCCTTCTTGCTCAACATATGGGAATATAAAGTATTCACTAATATAAATACACTAAGATGAGTGTCCTTGTCATTAAATCTTGCCCCTTTTCACCATTATCTCTCCACTATTAGTTGATGGAGGTGGGATTTTTAGTTCAAAGAAGAAACACATGTTAAGACTTTTGATACCAATACAAAGTGGCCCACCTAGATAACCTATGCCTGTTTCCTCTGGTGGAGCCAGTGTCTCTCAGAAACCACAGTGACTTCTGCCATGTCAGGTACACTTCAGGGCATTTCCACAAAACAATTTCACTTTAACTTCACAGGATTCGGGAAAAAAATGACATGAATTTTTAAAAATGAGGATACTGAGTAAAGTAATTTGCCCAGAGTCATTCAACTAGAGAACAGGAAGCTGGGCCTTGAAACGTGCACAAAAAGCAGAGAGTGTCAGGAGTGTCACTTTAGGCCGTCATTGTTTCCAACATCCCCTTCCCCGCCTCCCATCACATCATACATATTAAAATGTACACACTCCCAACAATTGATTCATAATGTATGTAAGTGTTCCTTTGCAGTTGCTTGGCTGACATAAAGGATGTGACATTGCAGATACATTTAAATATGTATGGATTTCAATTTTGTAGGATGTGCAGGGTGTTGGCCAGTTGGTCTTCAGATCCCTTCCTCACACCTCCTTCTCTGCCAATGTCTATGTCCACTTTCCCAGGTTCCTCTGTCAGCTGGTTGCCTGGTGGGTTTGGCCAGTGGGAGGCCCAGGAGTTAGGAAAGGAGGAAAAGCCCCACTCGTTTGGTTACTTGTTGCATTTCCTCTGTGACTACCTCCCGCTGGTGGATCCCACTGTGGTCCCAGCTGCCACTGAATGACTCTGCTTCTTGGATCTGGTAACACTGAGCCCTCTTCTCCTCCCTCCGGCCTGGGCGTGGTAGAGGATTCCTGCTGTTACCAATCTCTGGGCTACTTTTCTCTCCTCTGTTTGCTTCTCAGTATTTCCAAGGTCTGTGAAACAGATTCTCTGCTTTCTGTTTTCCAAATTGAACCCTGGCAGATAGAGTTTTTGTATTGTTCTGTTTTGATATGGTAGAACCAATCGTCACAACTTTGAACCCTTTGTAGGATCCTATACATAGCTGCGCAAATAGTGCTAAACGGTAAGAGTTCTCTGAGTGTCCTTCCTGAGAAAGGATGGCAACCGATGGACTCAGGGACACTGCACCCCTTCCATCCACTCACTCACCCATCTGCTTATCCATTCACTGATCTATGCACTTAGTCCATTTACTCAACCGCTCATCTTTCTACATTCATTTATCTACCCACCCTGCCACTCACTAAATCTCTAACTCACTCCATCTAACCATCCATCCGTCCCTTCCTCCCTCCCTCCATCCATCCATCCTACATTTATCTAGCCACCCATTCATCTGTCCCTTATCTATCTATCTATCATCTATCAATTCCTCCTTTCATTCAATAAGCTTATATTTCTCATTTGAGGGTCCAGGTTGGAATCTGGGGTAACAGAATGAATCAGGCTCAGTTCCTGCTCCACAGGGCCTCACAATCCAGTGGGAGAGTTGGCCATGTAAAGAGTCAATTACTTTAGAGGTGCTCAGAATAGTACTAGATGCTCAATAAAATATTTCTGGACTAAGTGATTAAACAATGCTAGCATGGAAGTAGCAAAGGAATGTCTTGAGTGTTCAGAGGTGGTAGCTACTCATGTGGCTCAGAAGGGCAGGAAAGTCTTCACAGAGGAAAAGACAATTTGAGCTGGTTTGGGACTGATCAGTAGTGAACCAGATATGGAAGTGGAGGAGAGTGGCAGCCCACAGAGAAGGAATAGTGTATAGTAAATGAGGAGGTATGAGAGAGTACCATCTTTCTAATAAATGGAAACCTATACATTATGTATTATTTCAAATATGAGGGCTTTTTGTGTGTATATTGTTACACTCACTTATGTACAGGTAGTTAGATTGTTTCCAGAATTTCATTATAAAAGCATTAATGGATGCCATCATGCCCATATCTTTGCACCCGTTAGCAATTATCTCCTTAGAATAAATTCCTAAGAGTATGGATTGCTGGGTCAAAAACATGCTTCTTTAACAACAACAACAACAAAAATTCATTTCAGTTGACAAACTTCTCTCCAGAAAAGAATACCAATTTGCAAGAGAATCTCAATTTTCCTGCTATTTTGGGGTTTTATCAACCTTTTACTTCTTTCTAATATGACGGGTGAAAACACATGAGTTATTTTTACTTTTATTAGCATTTCTGATTACTAATGAGGTAGAATACCTTATGGTATATATTGACAATTTATACATTTTATTTTGTCACTTGCCTCTTTGTGTTTACTACTGAATTTTCTACTGAATTTTTTTTCCTTTTAGTTTATAAATATTTTTGGCAAATTAGGGTTATTAGCTTTTCTCTGTAATGTGTGTGGCAACTTTATCTTTTGCACTTTGTCACTTTTATTTGTGTATTTTTGCAGTTCATAATTTAGTTTCATTTTTATGTAGTTAAATCTATCAAATTTCTGTTTCATATAAAGTTTCTGGCTTTCTTAGAAAGCCTAGAAGGGCTTACTCCACCACATTATAAATTAGTCAGCTTTATTTCTTTTATGGTTTCTGTTGAAAGAAGTCAACTCAAGATCCAACTTAATCACCAGTGGTTGATCGATTAAACCCACATCCTTGATAATCTCTCCTCCAGTGTACTGAGATGTCACATTTATAATCCACTAAATTCCTCCATGCACTCAGGACTATTTTTTTCTAGTGATTATCAAATTTCAGTGTGTGTTGTGTACGTTGCTTTCAATACAACCCTCTTCTCAGCGATCTTGAATCTGTGAGCTCAGATCCAGGAATATGCATTTGTAACATGCTCTCCAGTTGATTCTGTTTAGACTAGTCATTCTCAACAACTGGATGCCCATTAGAATCACCTAAGAAGCACTTTTGAACTGGGAAGCCCAAGCTACACCCGTTCTAGACCAATAAAATCAGCATTTCTTGGGTGGGGTTGAGACCTGATCATCTGTATTTTTTTCTTAAACTCCAAGATGATTCCAATGTACAGCTACAAACTGCCATTTTAGCTTATGACCTACATCTCTTCACTAGTGTGACCCTATTTTAGTTACTGTAGCTTTGTCGTGTGTTAATTGTTAGCAAGAGAGCCAGCTTCTGTCACTCTTTTTTGTTTGTTCCATTATTATTACATTTGATTAATTTTGTAATCATGGTTACAGCTCATTATTATTATATGTTCGATTAATTTCATAATCTTCATTTTAGCCTCTGTTTATTCTTGCAAATAGCACCTACAATTATCTTATCAGTTTCCTAAAAAGATAATTTTGTTTGGATTACATTGACTTTATATATTAAAGTATAGCTTTCTGGCTTAAGCAGCTTTCCTAAACTCCCTCATCTTCAGATTCATCATCTATTACTTAGGGATACAGGTACTTACCTGAACCCCAGATCTGTCATTGCCCCTGGGCCACCATGAGTTCCAGGGAGCCCCAGTGAGCTGCCAGGAAGGGACCTCTCCTCTGTAGAGGTTTCAGTTTTTCACCATCAAGAACAATGTTGACTATGGGTTTGTCATATATGACCTTTATTATGTTGAGGTAAGTTCCCTGTATGCCTACTTTCTGGAGAGCTTTTATCATAAATGGGTGTTGAATTTTGTCAAAAGCTTTTTCTGCATCTATTGAGATGATCATATGGTTTTTATCCTTCAGTTTTTTAATATGGTGTATCACATTGATTGATTTTTGTATATTGAAGAATCCTTGCATTCCTGGGATAAACCCCACTTGATCATGCTGTTGTATTCTGTTTGCTAGTATTTTGTTGAGGATTTTTGCATCTATGTTCATCAGTGATGCTGGTCTGTAGTTTTCTTTTGTGTGTGACATCTTTGTCTGGTTTTGGTATCAGGCTGATACCAGCCTGCTAACTTCTGCTAACTTTGGGGGGTTGTTTTGTTCTTCTTTCTCTTATTGCTTTATGTGTAAGGTTAGGTTGTTTCTTTGAGATTTTTCTTGTTTCTTGAGGTAAGATTGTATTGCTATAAACTTCTCTCTTAGAACTGCCTTTGCTGCATCCCATAGGTTTTGGGTTGTCATGTCTCCATTGTCATTTGTTTCTAGGTATTTTTTTATTTCCTCTTTGACTTCTTCAGTGATCTTTTGGTTATTTAGTAGTGTATGTTTAACCTCCATGTGTTTGTATTTTTTCCAGTTTTTTTTCCTGTAATTGATATCTAGTCTCATAGCGCTGTGGTTGGAAAAGATACTTGTTATGATTTCAATTTACTTAAATTTACTAAAGCTTGATTTGTGATCCAAGGTATGATCTATCCTGCAGAATGTTCCATGAGCACTTGAGAAGAAAGTGTATTCTGTTGTTTTGGGATGGAAAGTCCTATAAATATCAGTTAAGTCCATCTTGTTTAATGTATCATTTAAAGATTGTGTTTCCTTATTTATTTTCATTTTGGATGATCTGTCCATTGGTGAGAGTGGAGTGTTAAAGTCCCCTACTATGAATGTGTTACTGTCAATTTCCCCTTTTATGGGTGCTAGCATTTGCCTTATGTATTGAGGTGCTCCTATGTTGGGTGCATAAATATTTACCACTGTTACATCTTCTTAGATTGATCCCTTGATCATTATGTAGTGTCTTTCTATGTTCTTGTAATAGTCTTTATTTTAAAGTCTATTTTGTCTGATATGAGAATTGCTACTCCAGCTTTCTTTTATTGTCCATTTACATGGAATATCTTTTTCCATCCCCTCACTTTCAGTCTGTACATGACCCTAGGTCTGAAGTGGGTGTCTTGTAGACAGCATATATACCAGCCTTCTTTTTGTATCCATTCAGCCAGTCTATGTCTTTTGGTTGGAGCATTTACCCATTTACATTTAAATTATTGATATGTATGTTCTTATTACCTTTTTCCTAATTGTTTTGGGTTTGTTTTTGGAGGTCTTTTCCTTCTCTTGTTTTTCCTGCCTAGAGAAGTTCCTTTAGCATTTGTTGTAAAACTGGTTTGGTTGTGCTGAATTCTCTTAACTTTTGCTTGTCTGTAAAGTTTTTAACTTCTCTGTTGAATCTGAATGAGATCCTTGCTGGGTAGAGTAATCTTGGTTGTAGGTTTTTCGCTTTCATTGCTTTAAATATGTCCTGCCACACCCTTCTGGCTTGCAGAGTTTCTGCTGAAAAATCAGCTGTTAACCTATGGGGATTCCCTTGTATGTTATTATTTGTTTTAACCTTGCTGCTTTTAATATTTTTTCTTTGTAGTTATTTTTTGATAGTTTGATTAATATGTGTCTTGGCGTGTTCCTCCTTGGATTTATCCTGTATGGGACTCTCTGTGCTTCCTGGACTTGATTGACTATTTCCTTTCCCCTATTAGGGAAGTTTTCAACTCTAATCTTTTCAAATATTTTCTCAGACCCTTTCTTTTTCTCTTCTTCCCTGGGGCCCTTATAATTCAACTGTTGGTTTGCTTAATGTTGTCCCAGAGGTCTCTGAGACTGTCCTCAATTCTTTTCACTCTTTTTCCTTTATTCTGCTCTTCAGTAGTTATTTCCACTATTTTATCTTCCAGGTCACTTATCCGTTCTTCTACCGCAGTTATTCTGCTATTGATTCCTTCTAGAGAATTTATAATTTCATTTATTGTGTTGTTCATCGTTGTTTGTTTGCTCTTTAGTTCTCCTAGGTCCTTGTTAATACTATCTTGTATTTTCTGAGATTTTGGATCATCTTTACTATCATCACTCTGAATTATTTTTCAGGCAGACTTCCTGTTTCCTCTTCATTTGTTTGGTCTGGTGGGTTTTTACCTTGCTCCTTCATCTGCTGTGTATTTCTCTGTCTTCTCATTTTGCTTAACTTACTTTTTTTAGGGTCTCCTTTTCTCAGGCTACAGGTTCATAGTTCCCGTTGTTTTTGGTGTCTTCCCCCTGTGGGTAAGTTTGGTTCAGTGGCTTGTGTAGGCTTCCTGGTGGAGGAGACTGGTGCCTGTGTTCTGGTGGGTGGGGCTGGATCTTGTCTTTCTGGTGGACAGGGCTGTGTCCGGTGGTGTGTTTTGAGATGTCTGTGAACTTATTATGATTTTAGGGAGCCTTTCTGCTAATGGTTGGGGTTGTGTTCCTGTCTTGCTAGTTGTTTAGCATGGGGTGTCCAGCACTGGTACTTGCTGGTCATTGAGTGGAGCTGGGTCTTAGCATTGAGACGAAGATCTCTGGAAGATCTCTTGACGATTGATATTATGTGGGGCCAGGAGGTCTCGAGTGGTCCAATGTCCTAAACTCGGCTCTCCCACCTCTGAAGCTCTGACCTGACACCATACTGGAGCAGTAAGACCCTGTCAGCCACACGGCTGCTGGTCTTGGAGAGTCTCCTGGGGGAGGAGAGGGCTGATGCAGGTCACCCTGGAGACATAGACACTTGCCATGTTGTGGGATTTGATCATCCATCTGGACCAGGTCTTACCTCCTGGCCACAGTGTGTGTCCTCCCCCCACCCCAGGGCAGCCTTGGGTTCCTCTTTGTTGCTCTTGCCACATAAGCTTGGAAATGCTGGTGCGTGTCCATCTGCCAACCTCCAGTCCATGCATGTATTCCGGGGTCACACTCTTGGACACTTTCAAGGGCCAGGCAGTGATTCTTGATGAGCTGGAGAGCAAGTGCCAAGCATAAGAGGCTCAGTCAGTCATGTGGAAGATGAGGCCACATGATGGGGACTCAGATTCATAAAGCAGTAACAGCAAAACCTAAAAGCCTAGTGTTATATGAAATCTCCTGATTTTTAACTTTTGTCTCATGCTTTTGGTTTCTTTTTTTTTTTAAGTAAGCACTGACACACACACACACACGATTTTCACAGCAGGATACAGCTCTGCTCCAGAGGTAGCCCTTGAGGACTTCCAGCCTCTCCAAAATCAGGGCCTGCAGACCCCAGTGTGTAAGTGGTACTGAGGCCTGGCCCATGGCCTTTCTCCAGTGTGTCTGAAGAGCTGTTGTCTCATCACTTCAAGTGTCAGGGAAGCACTTGACATCGATGTCAATCCGGGCATCCTTCCTGTCATACCTCCTCCCTCCTGGCTAAATTCTGCTGCTCTCTCTCTAGATCACATCCTACACTCCCCCCAAACCTGAAAGGAGCAACCCTTGCCTTTTCTAAATAATTGAATAGGAACTGCTGCCCTGTGCTCTCTCTCCAGGGACAGCTGTCACACAGAAGATAGGTATAATGACTCATCCACTTGGTTGCATGGCAAGACTCAGCCATCCATGGGTTTCTCATCAGACAAGACTTACAGCTTAAAGACACTTCTGCCTTCCACTGGGGCGAGCCAGACCCTGGTCCTGCATAAGCTGCCTGGGAAACCCAAATCCCATCCCTATCCCACCCACCCCATGTGGCCCCCAAGGCTGAGACTTGGGGAGTTGTATTAGGCGGCCCACTGTGGCCATCCATCTAAACCATGTTCTTCCCTACAGCTGTATCATCAGTGTCCTAATGCTTTGCTCAGAAGCCCTTTAATGGGCCCAGCACCCACAGTCAATGACCAGCATGGGCTGCACACGGCTCCCAGACACACCCCTCTCCAGAGAACTGCCCTCAGAGGCTGCCTTGCCCTGAGTCCCTGGAGCTGACATTCTCCTTCCTGGGTGGGGTAGGGGCATCCCCAATTGGCGACTGATATGCGGGCATAAAGTTCAGTCCCTCACCTCAGAGCAGGACAACTCTGGAGATTTGGGAAGCATGTGTCTTCTTAGAGTTTCCCATGTGCTCAAGGCCATGCTTCAGCTAAAACCAGATCTCTGCCTGGCTGTGTCCCCTGCCCTGAGCTGCGTTCCTCACCCCTTGCTGGTTCCCCTGAGAGCACTCTCCCAGGAAGTTATCAGCAACAGAATCCCCATCTCAGCATCCATTTCCTGGAAACCTGACCTAACGCAATGAGTGGAGTTCACAGTTCCACCCTTCCCTGACCTCTGTATTTCCTGGTTCAGGACTTGGACTCGAGTCTTCACAAAACCTGACTACTCAGATCACCCGGGCAACCTTTGATTACTCCCTACTGAAGCCAGGGGGCGGGGTGGGGTGGGGTAAGTTCTTTCCTCTGTCTGAACATGAGACATCTTCTCTGGGCAGGCATACCGTGAGCAGAGATGGCCAAAGGCTGAGCAGTGCTGCCCTGTTCAGGGATCTGACCCTATGACTTCCCACCCCTGGTTTTGGGCTCTGACAAAATGGTTTTGGGACAAAGCCTGAGGAATCCCACCCAGTGCAGCAGAGAGAAAGCATCTGGAGCTTGTTATACAGGAGTAGGCACAAACTGGGCATTTCTCCAGGCTCAGAACGTTTATAGGATATTCCCAGTTTGTGGATGTTTACAAAAGTTGTGGTCCAGATGAGCCACCATGTTTCCCCCCAAGTGGGCTCCTGGGGTCTCCGTCAAAGCCAGGCTTCTGTGCTGTAGCAGCTCTAAGTAGTGACATTCCTGATCTCACCAAGGAGCCTGATGAGAAGAGCGGTGGTTGCCCAACCAGTGTCATGGGATAACTTTTAAGACAATGAGCGAGTCTTCTCCTGTATTCGTATCCAGGCTTAACTACAAAATCATTTTTCCACAGGCTCCAAGGGCTGGCCAGGAGAATTCTCCTCTGCACAGTTGACTTGATAGCCCTATTTCATTTTGTGGTAAATTGTTGAAGTCAAAGAGGCTCTGAGCAACACAAAACCCTAGACTTAATGACTAGGAAGATGCCAGATCAAGAGGAAATACTCACACACACATGCATCATTTTTTAAAATACACCTTTGCCTTTTCATTGAGAAGAGGCAGGTCACCTTGGCAAGGACATTCCAGAATCTCTCCAGGAGAATGGACTGCTTTTTTTATGAGCATGTTTCTTTGGCTATTCCAATTTGCATATGTGAAAAAAACTGAAAAAGCAATTAATTCAAATCAAAATAACTTCCATGCTCAGAATTATGTTTATGGTCTTCCCGCAGACAAATTTATGGGGACATCTGGAGACCAGGCCTCTGACACAGAATAAGCATCCATCTCTCCTGGAGACTGGCCGCAGGTTTATTTCTCAAACTCGAGCAGAATGAGGGAGAAAATCTAGAGTGTTTAAGACCTAATGATAATCACACACTTTAACACATTTAAATCATGATGTTGCAGGAAGCAGCAACCTTGGCTTTCCTTATAGTTCTAAGCAGGGCTGTTCCCAAAGGACAATCCTTCTTCAGAGAAAATAAGACACTGAGTTGGTTACAATCCCAAGTAAGGTTTCTGCACTGGAAGGATTTTTTTTTAATACAATTTACACAGAAGGGGCTGGCTGCCAATGTGATAATTGAGAAACACCTGGTGAAAATGTCTCTCTATTAATTGACAATGGCTTTCTCCTCCCCAATCTTCCACCCTCAGAAATAAAAAAAAAAAAAAATGTATGAAAGAAAAAAATTTTAAAGGCAAAGAAAGAGGCAAAAAAGAGGAACTAAGTGAGCTTGAGATGAGACATATAACTCTCAAGGCCCAAAGGAAATAAGGCAGGAGCTTGATAGGTAAACATGGCCGTGTTGGACCAACAGGAGTGGTTCTGATGACAGCACCCCACCCCAAGAATTATTTCTTTGGGGAAAGAGGAAAAAGCAAGAGAGTCCCAGAGTCACCACTTCTAAAATCAGTGTTCTGAATTTGTGATCATTTTTCTAAGCAAACTTGAAACTCTAGAAAAGTGGTGGTGGACCCTCCTGGAAGAAGAGATTAGTTTCTCTAATCCCACATTCCACTGCAGTCACCTAACAGTCCCCAAGAGTTGACCACATCCCAACTCCTGCCTCTGATGCTTTGTTCTCATAGCAACTCCTAGGAAAGCAAGCTCCTTCACTGAGCACTTCCCCAGTGATACGTGGGTGCACTATGCCCAGTGTAGATTGAAGCAGGGGATGACTTTCAAGAGGTAAAATCTCTATATTGTTGCTGTTGTAGTAAAAGATGTGCCTGTGTAATCAGAATGGACTCACTCCCGGAAAAGGTATATAAATACTACATCAACTTCATTCCTTAAAAGAAAGTACTGGGCTTCCCTGGTGGCGCAGTGGTTGAGAGTCCACCTGCTAATGGTAAGGGACACGGGTTCGTGCCCCCATCTGGGACGATCCCACATGCTGCGGAGCAGCTGGGCCCGTGAGCCATGGCCGCTGAGCCTACGTGTCCAGAGCCTGTGCTCCGCAACGGGAGAGGCCACAACAGTGAGAGGCCCGCGTACTGCAAAAAAAAAAAAAGAAAGTACTTTGAGCACCAGATTTGTGACTTTTCTATGTATCACTCCAGTATTTAGCTTAATGTCATGTAGCTAGTTGATTCTCAAAAAATATTGAGAATATGAAAGAGATAAATGGAAAATAATTGGCTCTCTCCTTAAAAATATTTTGTTTCCTTAGGTAATTCTGGCTAAAATCTTAGAACTGAGATTATGGAACTATATGACCTGGGAAATCCACATCCTCTCTGGCTCTCATTTTCCCCTGCAACTGCAATGGTTGTGAAGAAAACTAGGCTGCTGATTTTTACACTGAAATCTATGGAAGCTTAGTGATTCCTCAGAGGCACTTCAGCTCAAGAAGGATGCACCAGCATAGACCTGCCACCAATGCCTGTGCCCTGACTTAACTAGTACATCTATTTATTATTATTATTATTATTACTATTATTATTATTGGTCTTAGGGCAGGCCTACATTTCATATTTATTTTCTGCTCACTTCCCCATACTCATTTTACTTTATTTAATTTCATTATTTTATTCTATTTATTTTTTGATTGGACACCTGGGTGACAATCAGTCAAATAAGGACTTAGTAACCCTGGACACTAATATGGATGGAATGAGACCATCCAGTTCCAAGTCTACACTATTCCAGAAAGATGACTGGCAGATGAGTAGGCCAATAGTAGCCTCTTAGCAAGGATGGAAGACGAGAGAAAACAGCACCTTCTCTGCCTATTCCAACCATCCCCTGCTAAAGCCTCCCACTCCTTCCACTCCTCTCTTCAGGTTTCTTTCCCTGTTTCTGATGTTTAACCCTCAGGTTCCACTGCTCTCTCCACACATCCTCTTCTCCTCAATCTCTAGCGTTATTTCTCTAATTCTGATTTCTCATCCAGTATTTAACTTTCTTCTCACTTTTTTTAGCTCCTCTCCTGAAAATAATTCATTACTTCATTGCTTATTAAAATTCTTTTTTCTCTTATTATTTTAATCATATATACTGGGCATAATTTATATACAATAAGATTCACCAATTCCAAGTGTATAGTTTGAAAATTTTAACAAATATATATAGTTTGAAACTACCACCACAATCAAGATATAGAATGTTTCCATCATTCTAAAAAGTTTTCTCAGGCTCCTTTGCAATAAATGCCTTCCCCCACCATGGCCCCAGGAAGCAACCACTTTACTACTTTCATTATTGCTTTTTGATTGTTTGTTTCATTTTTTTGTTTTTTTCTGGAATTGCAGTATAAACAGAATTACATAATATGTAGTTCTGTATGTCTAACTTATTTCATTTAGCATAATGCTTCTGATATTCTTCCATACTGTTGGGTAGTTAATCTCTTTTTTTTTATTGCTGAGTAATATTGCCTTGTATGGACATCACAGTTTGTTTATCTATTCACCAGTGGATGGGCACTTGGATTGTTTGGGGCTAAACTGCCATGAACATGCATGAAAAAGTCTTTGTTTGGACATACATTTTAATTTCTCTTGTGTAAATACCTAGAAGAGGAATTTCTCAGTTCCATGGTAATTATGTATAGCTTTATAAGAAACTGGCAAACTGTTTTCTCAAAGTAGCTGTACCATTTTGCATTGTCAACGGCAATGTAGGAGAGTTCCAGTAACTCCATATCTTAATCAACAGTTGGTATTTTCAGGCTTTTTACTTTTAGCCATTCTAGTAGGCATGTAGTAGTATATCACTGTGGTTTTAAATAGCCATTTCTCCAGAGGGTAGAATGGTGGTTGCCAGGGGCTGAGAGTGGAGGATATGGAGAGATATTGGTCAAAGGGTACAAACTTCAGTTATAAGATGAATAAATTCTGAGGATCAAATGTACAGCATGGCGACTATAGTTAATAATACAGTTTTATATACTTAAAATTTGCTAAGAGAGTAGATCTGAGGAGTTCTCACCATATTCATACTTTATAAAAGGATACCATTTGAGGTGATATATGTGTTAATTAACTTGATTATGGTAAACATTTCACAATATATATATTTAAAGTATATGTGATGGTTTGATATATAAATATATATGTATATATATTTGTATATATATACTTGCATATATGTATATATATATGAAACCATCACATTATATACTTTAAATAAAATTTTATATATAATTATATCTCAATAAGTAATATTACTTATAAATTTATAAATAATATTTTATAAATACATTTATAAATAAAATTAAGTAAAATATGTAATTTTACTTCAATAAATAATGTTATTAAAATAAATTTATAAATAAAATTATATGTATAATTATATTTCAATAAAGCTGGAAAAATAAATTGCATTTTTCTAATGACTAATGAGGTCAAGTATATTTGCATGTGATTGTTTGCGTGTATCTTCTTCACTAAATATGCTTGAGATTCAGGCATAAAAGCCCTTCCAGGACTAAGACTGGAAAAGGACAAGAGAGAAGCCTGAAGACACCCACTATTTGCTTAGCAAGCACCAAAACCAAGCAACAGTAATCTACCATTGGTGAAGAGGCGAAAGCATGGAGAAAGACCTCCTTTGTGGTGCAAGTGAGCAAAGAGAGCTGAAAATCTGAAGGTGGAGCACTGATTCTAAGAAATAACTTCTGGCTACTCAGCCTTCACCTAAGTACAAAAAAATGACAGCCCATTACTAATGGAAGTTGAAACCTATGGTGCACTGTGGGTAAACTATGGAAACAATAAAATCTAAGCCCAACTTAGCATCTACTTGTCCACACACAATGTCAGCATTTAATGAAAAATGACAAGAAACATAAGAAAGCAACACTGTTGCTTTCCCTGCCCTCTCAATAAAACAACAATCTAAAACAAAAACACAATTCATGGTCAGATTCATAAATGACCCAGATACTGAAATCATGAGACAACAACTCAAAAATAAAACTGTAATTAATATTTAATGGATCTAGTAGAAAAGATGAACTTCATGCATGATCAGATGGGGAAATTTAGCAAAGAGAAGAAAACTATAAGAAAAAGTCTAATGAATATGTTAGATGTTTTTTAAACATATGGTATGAGAGATGAATAATTCCTTCAATGAACTCAAAACAGCTGGAGAAAGAATCATTGAACTTGAAGATAGTTCAATTGAATTACTAAAATTGAAACACAAAGAGAAAAAGAGCATGAAAAATAAAACAGCACAAAGCATCCAAGAACTGTGGGACAATATCAAACTGTCATATACATATATATATATATATATATATATATATATATATAAATGGAATGCCAGAAAAAGAAGAGAGAATGGGGCATAAAAAGTATTAATAGAGAGAATGGTTAAGATTCTTTAAAAATAGTGAGAAACATCAAACCAAAGATCTAAGAAGCTCAACGAACCCAAATCAAGATAAATTCCAAAAGCAAGAACAAAAATGCCCTTGGTATATCATTGTGAAACTGCAGAAAAGAATGAAAAAGAGAAAATTTTGAAGGCAGCCAAAAAAAAGGACTCATTTTGTAGAGGAACAAAGAGAAGTCTGCTACAGCAGCATTCTTGTCAATAATAATGGAAGCCAGAAGGCAGTGGAATGGCATCTTTAAAGTACAGAGGAGAAAACGCTATTAACTCACAATTCTATATCCAGCTAGGATTTACCAAAATGAGAGTGAAACAAAGCCTTTCTAGGAATAAAAAACCAAAACAAACCTGAAACTATTCATTGTTAACCAACTGGAGCTACAAGAAATACTAAAACTCTTCAAACAGAAGAGCATAATATCAGACAGAAATTTCGATCTACATAAAGAAATGAAGATCTCTAGAAACAGCAAAAATGAAGTAAATATTAAAATGACATTTTCCTTATTTTTAATTACTCTAAAATATACCTGACTGAATTGTGGAACTTAACATGAAAAGGAAACTTCATAGTAATTATAGCACCAAAAAAGGGAGGGAGGAATTGTGAGGGTACTAAAGTAAGTTTCTTAATTTATACATGAAGCAGAATAAAATAATTTGAATGTAATAAATTAAAAGGTGTATTTTGAAACCACAAGGAAAACACTAAAAGATTTAAGAAGATGTATAACAAGTCAATAGTGGAGATAAAATGTAATCATAAAAGTACTTAATCTAAAAGTATCCGTAATGAGGTAAAAAGGATAAAATAGCAGTTGAAATTAAAAAAGCACAACTGGAAAGTGATACATTTAAATCCAACAATATCTGTAATTGCATTAAATATAATTGGTCTAAATTCCCCATTTAAAAGGCAGCAAAGTTTGTCAGATTAGATAAAAGCAAAACCCAGCTACATGCTATCTATAAGAAAGCGGCTTTAAAGATTATAGATAGGTTAAAAATAAATGGATGGAAAAAAAGATTCAATATGCCTGCATTAATTTTAAGAAAAATAAGGTGGTTATATTAATACAACAGAATGAACTTCAAAACAAGGAGTGTTATCAGTGATAAAGAAAGACACTACAAAATGGTAGAGTAATTCACCAAGAAGACATAATTTGAAATGGGTACGTACATAACAACAGCGCTTCAAAATAAGGAATGGAGGGGCTAAAAAATAGACCTACACATGTATGGTAAGTTGATTTTTGACAATGGTACTAAGGTAATTCAATGGAGGGAAGGAGAATATTTTTCAAAATGATAGTCTTTCAACAAAAGATACTAGAACAATTGGATATCTATATGGAAAAATACAGCAACCAAAAATCTCAACTGTCTTCTCACACTACACGCCCAAAATAGGTCAAACACCTAAATGTAAGAGGTAAAAATTAAAACTAGAAACAAATATAAGGGAAAATTGGGGGGCCTCAAGTTAGGTAAAGATTTATTGGGTAGGAGGCAAAAAGTATAAAATATAAAACAAAAGAGGGTGAATTTGATTTAATCAAAATTACAATATTTTACTCATAAAAAGACATGGTTAAGAATGTGGGGAAAAAAGAGATGGTGAATGAACAAGACAAATTCCTGGTGAGACTGTGATTCAATAGTTCAGCCTAAAATCTATACCAGAGTTTTTCACAACAACTAAGAATCTTAACCAATAATATAAAAAGTGTGTGTGTGCATAATAAAATTTGGTTACATGAGGTACAAATTGGCAAATCATAACTACCAGCTGTATGCACAATATGTCTTTTTTTCTTTAAGTTCAGCTTTAATTAAACCATAATTTTAGGGACTATAAAAAATTAGCATCAAGAGTTTGTGGGGGTGGGAAAGAATATGAAAGAGCCAGCCACACACTGGGAGAAAATATTTACAAAACATATATTTTTATCCTAAATACATTAAAAAACTCTTACTCCTGAATAATAAGAAAAGCATATGTATATATATATATATATATATATATATGTATTTTTTAAAAGGACAAAAGCATTGAAAAGATGTTTTAATAAAGAAGATATACAAATGGCAACACTTGTCATTGGGGAAATGCAATTTAAAATCACAGAGATACTACTGCACACTCACTAAAATGGATGAAATTAAAAGACCTGAAAATACCATGTGTTGCCAAAGATGTGGAAAAACTGTAACCATCATACACTGGCAGTAGGGATGCAGAAAGGTACACCCATGTTGCAAAGAAAAATGTTGTTTCTTATTATGTTAAACATATACCTACTATCCAAACCTACCGTTCCTCTTCTATGTATTTTTACAAGAGAAATAAAAACATATGTCCACGCAAAGTCCTGTAAGCACATATATTGTTATAGCACTTTATTCATAATAGACCCAAGCTGGAAACCACCAAAACATCTATCAACAGGTGAATGAATGAACAATTGTGTTTTATTCACACCATGGAATGCTACTCAGTAATGAAAACCTATTAGGTACTAATAAATGCAACATTATGGGTAAATTTCAAAAACATTATGCTAAGTGAAAGAAGTTTGACACAAAAGATTGCATATTGTGTAATTTTATTTATACAATATTTTATATAAACAAACCTATAGGTACAGAAAACTGATGAGTGGTTGCCAGGGACTGTGGTATAGGAGGAGATTGACTGCAAAAGGCAGGAAAAATTTGGGGGGATTGAAAATAATGTTCCATATCTTGATTGTGCAGTGATTACCCAACTGTATATGTAATATGTTACAATGAACTGTGTACTTAAAAATGGTGACTTGCATCTAATGTGAATTATACCTCAATAAAAATCAATAGGAAAATATCTGTAAATATAAAAACATGTGAGTTTCACTAAAAATTTAAATAGTAACGTGACAGCTATGATTAATATTTTTCAATGCAATCCCAAAATGACCTTATGGAACAATTCTTTAATTCAAGTCTCCAGTTCCCCAAATATGCCATAGTGCATGGTAGGTGTTAGACATTTGTTGAATGAATAGATGAGTGAGTGAATCATCACTATATAAAAAGGGAAACCAAGACTATAAAGACACACAAAATTCATGCCACATTATGGTACCCACCTGGAGGCATCCACATTAATAGTGGAGATGGTGACATGGGTTACTGCAAGTAAATCACTCCAGAAGCATTTGCATGAACAATCAGGCTCCATGCAGTTCTGATGGTTGTCTTTCTTGCTGTCATAGAAAGAACCAGCTTTGGGATTCACTAATAAGGTGTAACTTTTTTTTTTTTTTTTTTTTTTTTTTTTGCGGTACGCGGGCCTCTCAGTGTTGTGGCCTCTCCCGTTGCGGAGCACAGGCTCCGGACGTGCAGGCTCAGCAGCCATGGCTCACGTGCCCAGCCGCTCCGCGGCATGTGGGATCTTCCCGGACCGGGGCACGAGACCACGTCCCCTGCATCAGCAGGCGGACTCTCAACCACTGTGCCACCACGGAAGCCCATAAGGTGTAACTTTTTATATTGCTGTTCTACTTCATTACTTTTTATTCTTTATCATCTCCTTTTTTTTACTTTCTTAGAATTTATTTTTTCTGTTATTTACTTCCTTGTTTATGCCTACCTTTTGTTTTAATTTAAGATTTTTTTGTTTTGTCTTTTTAAAATAACATTTATGGCTATGACTTTTTTCTGAGTTCTGCTTCGGTCACATTCCATCTATTTTGAAGTGTAGAATATTTATTGTTGTTCATTTATAATTTATAACTTGTTCATGATTTGGGGCTATTTTTCTTTAAATCAAGAGATTTTTAAAATGATTTTTTTTCAGGTGGATCATTGCTGCTCCTCACCCCTGATCCCCACCCCACACACTTGCTTTCTTTTGATATTAATCTCTTACTTAATTTTGTTATGGCCAGAGAAAAATGGCCTTAATGATTTATGCTTTTTGTAACTTATATTAAAATTTTTGATTTTAATTACATTACACAACTCTGTAAATGTTCCATGGGTGTTAAAAATTGGGGGATGGGAAAGAGTGTGTTTGCATGCGTGACTAAGGCATGTTATTTGTGTTAATCATGCTCTCCATATCTTTGCATATTTCAGTTGACATGATCTATATTTTCTCAGAGAATTGTGTTAAAGTCTGTCTATAATCAAGGATTTGTCCATTTCTCTATTTGTTTAGACATCAATATTGCTGCATTGTTTTTTGGGGTTTTTTTACAAATTTTTTTTTTTTTTTTTTTTTTTTTTTGCGGTACGCGGGCCTCTCACTGTTGTGGCCTCACCCACTGCGGAGCACAGGCTCCGGACGCGCAGGCCCAGTGGCCATGGCTCACGGGCCCAGCCGCTCTGCGGCATGTGGGATCCTCCCGGACCGGGGCACGAACCCGCGTCCCCTGCATCGGCAGGCGGACCCCCAACCACTGCGCCACCAGGGAAGCCCTTTTGGGTTTTTTGTTTGTTTGTTTTGCTTAACATCCTGATCTGGATTTCCTTGTTTATTTTGTAAACTTCTACCTTATGCACTTTTTCCATCCCCTTATTTTCAGCCTTTCTGTTCTAATTTGTTTAGCTGTACCTCCAAGGACAGCTACATACTGCATCTTATCTGATCATTAAATCTGGGAACTCTGTCCTGGTAGACCCATTGGATCCTCCAAGAAGCAAACAAAAGAAGACAGTAATATGCACCACATTTATTGGGGGAGTGCAGGTCAAGATAAAAGGGTCATAAATAGGAAAAGGCAGGGAGGGACTTTCTATAGCAAAACAGATCTGCCCCGTATGGTAGCAGAGGGGAAGGAAGAAGGACTGGGGAGGAAGAGCCTCTGACTCCTCTGCAGGTCCAGAAAAGTTCCAGCCTGGCCTATGTGAGGCCCACGGCCAAAGCAGTCTCTTCCAGGGGTCCCGTGTTCTGTAGAAGTGGTCTGCATGAGTACCCTTGGGAGCTGCCCAGGGCAAGCTTAGCCTTGGGAGGAATGTGGTGGAGGATTTGGAGACGGCACAGATGGGGCTGTCACTCACTATGTTCTCATCACAGGACATCTGAGTGAGTCCCCTGACACATGAAATTGATCACTATTATTTAATGCTTAGATTAATTCCTATCATCTTATTTTATGTTTTCCACCTTTTGTTTGTATTTCTTTCTTGCATCCTATTGGACTGATTAAGTTTTCCTTGTTCAGTTTCATCACAAAAGTGATTTAGAAGTTACACATTTATGTTATTCATCTGTACGTATATGTTTTTAATTTTTTATATATTTGTTTATTTTTGGCTGTGTTGGGTCTTCATTGCTGCGTGTGGGCTTTCTCTAGTTGCGGCGAGCCGGGGCTACTCTGCGTTGCGGTGTGCTGGCTTCTCATTGCACTGGCTTGTCTTTGTTGCAGGGCACGGTCTCTAGGCACACAGCCTTCAGTAGTTGTAGCACGCGGCTCAGTAGCTGTGGCTCGCGGGCTCTAGGGCACAGGCTCAGTAGTTGTGGCACACGGGCTTAGTTGCTCCGCGGCATGTGGTATCTTCCTGGACGAGGGCTTGAGCCCATGTCCCCTGCGTTGGCAGGCGGATTCTTAACCACTGTGTCACAAGGGAAGCCCCTGTACATATTTTTTGATGTATGTAATTTTTAAATTTTAATTGGAGTATAGTTGATTTACAGTGTTGTGTTAGTTTCAGGTGTACAGCAAAGTGAATCAGTTATACGTATACATATATCCACTCTTTTTAGATTCTTTTCCCATATAGGTCATTACAGAGTACTGAGTAGAGTTCCCTGTGCTATACAGTAAGTCTTTACTAGTTACCTATTTTATATATAGTAGTGTGTGTATATGTCAATCCCCATGTCCCAATTTATCCCTCCCCCACTTACCCCCTGGTAACCATAAGTTTGATTTCTACATCTATGACTCTACTTCTGTCTTGTAAATCAGCTCATTTGTGCCCTTTTTTTTAGATTCCACATATAAGTGATATCATATGATATTTGTCTTTGTCTGACTTACTTTTGAAAAAAAGTTATCACAATAATGCATGGACCTGGCTGAAGAATGAAGTGGTTCGGAAGCCCTTACTCTTGGAAGCAAGAAGTTTACACTTCCCAATCCCAGCCCAATTTTCCAGAAGTGAACCCTTTAACCTCTCTAAATCTTCTTATTACTATTTCTAGAAATTTAGTTCACCATTTTTGACTTATTGGCTGTAGATATTGTCTACTAACTTCTTCCCATGTTTTTTTTTTGTTGTTGTTGTTTTTGTTTTTTTTTCTGCGGCACGCGGGCCTCTCACCGCTGTGGCCTCTCCCGTTGTGGAGCACAGGCTCCGGACACGCAGGCCCAGTGGCCACGGCCCACGGGCCCAGCCGCTCTGCGGCACGTGGGATCCTCCCGGACCGGGGCACAAACCCGTGTCCCCTGCATCGGCAGGCAGACTCCCAACCACTGCGCCACCAGGGAAGCCCACTGCTCATGTTTTAAAGATGTTTGTGCTCAATTACGTGACATCTTGTAATATTTCTATCCTTCTTCTTCCCAAAATATTTTTTTCACTTTTATTAATTTTTCTATTGTTCATCTCTGAGTTTGTAGCAAATGTGTACATAATACTGACTATGTGCCCTACACTATTCTAAGTGTTTTAGATAGATTCATTCATTTAAAGTGGTTATGATTAATACCCTCATTTTCCAGATGGGGCAACTGAAGTATAGAAAGATTATGTAATGTGTCCCAGGTCATACAGCTAATAAATGGCAGAGCTGGGATTCAAACTCAGAGAGTCCATGCTCTTAACCACTAAACCATCCTCCCTGTCTCTATTTCTTATTCAATCAATGATAGGTTCAATCTTTGAATTAAATCTTTTGAATTTTAACTTTGTAAAATGAGGGTAGTATTTCCACCTCCCAAGCTCTTTCAAATGAACTTTTACTTTTATTTGGCCAAGATTTATAATATTTGCAATGTGATGATAGTTGGATCTTCTGTGATTCATCTATGGAGTGAGTCTGCTAGTCAAAGACTCATAAACGATGTTCATTTTATTATGATTATATGAATGTTGCTTACAGCAGAACAAAGTAAAGTACCAGGATTCATTTTTTTTCACCAGGAGACCAACCTCTTGACCACAAAGCCACTCAAAGAAGAATGTACCCAGAGTCAAGTTTAAATTTATTCTCAAAAAACTAACATCGCCAATTGTCTTTAGCATGTCCCATAGTTTTTCTAATGCCTCAATCGTTCTACATAATCCTCCAGTTGTTCCTTTATTCAGGAGCCATCTTCCCACCCTGGTCTGAACTTGTTGCTCTCTGGGCTTGGTGCCTGCAGGGATTCTGAATAGGACAACATTATTTCTCAATTTGGATCCACTGTTTTCTGGATCCCACAGCATTCTCTTTCTTGGTTTACTCTGTTTTGCTAGAGTCATCAAATAATTTCCAAAAAAAAAAGTGTACTTGAGGTAAATTTTCAGGTCTGTGCAGTCTGAAAATATCATTATTCTTCGCTCTCACTTGACTCATAGTTTGCCTGGCTATACGCCTCCAATTTGAAAGTCAATTCACAAGCCACCCTCAGAACTTGGAAGATTTTGCTCCATTTTTTTTCTAGTGTCTAGTAGAGAGGGTTAGTGATGCCAGTCTAATGCTTGCTCCTTTGTAGAGGATGTCTTATTTCTCTGAATATACTGATATGGTAAGTCTAAGTGTGGGTATATTTTCATTTATCATGGAGTACTTCCAACTGAAGATTCTGTTCTGAGAAATGTGTTATATGTTTTTAATATAATTTCATTTCCTCTGTTTTCTCAGTTCTCCATTTTTGGAATTCTTATTAGTCTAAAGGCATAGCTTCAGGTTGGATCCACTATACCTGTTGTTTCTTTTCTCTTCTTTACTTTTCTTCTTTCTTTCCTTTCCTTTCCTTTCTTTTCTTTTTGAAATTAATTTAGAGTAAAATTGACATTTGTGGACATTTCTAAAAAATTAAGACATGCATAGATTCATGTAACCACTACCACAACATGTATACAGTAAAGTTCCATCACCCAAAAACCTCTCTTGTTGTTATCTCTTGTTAGTCACATCCGTCCCCCAAGTCCTAATCCCTGTCTACCACAGATCTATTCTCCATCACTATAATTTTGACTTTTTGAGAACATCATTTAAGTAGAATCATATAGTATATAACCTTTGGAAACTGGCTTCTTTTACTCAGCACAATGCCTTTGAAAACCATCCAAGTTTTTGCATGAATTAATAGTTCATTCCTTTTCATTGCTAAACAGCATTCCACTGCATAGATGTACCACTGTTTATCCATTTACAAGTTGAATAACATTTGGTTTGTTTTCAGTTTTTGGCAATTATGAAAAAAAAAGTTGCTATAAACATCTGTTTACAAGTATATAAGATGATGCCATTTTCATTATTCCCTCCCAATGTAATGTTGGTTGGTTGGATATAGATTTCTAGGTTCAAAATTCTTTTCTTATGGTCTATGGACCTTGCTCCACTGAATCCTTACCTGCAAAATTTCTGATTATTTGGATCATCCTGGGCAATGGTGTGAAGGGGACTCTAGTAAACCCAGTTCCCTTCTGCCTCCACTACCTAATCCAAGCTACCAGCCTCTCCTAACCACAGAGTTGCTGAAACCTATAGGAGTTGGCTTGGTGGCATGAGTCTTTGGAAAGTAATGGCCCTGGCAGGGGACATAGGTGGTGAATAAGTCACCAAGCAGCAGTGATGCTATGCCACTCAGGAGGAGGACAGGAGTGTCATGTGACCTGGGGAGAGCTGTCTAGGGACATTCTTGAAGGTCAAAGTGTAAAATGGATGGGTGAACTGAGGCTTTTCTGTTCTTACTGCTGGAAGTGTGTTGGGAAATCAAAGAGCAAGGGATCTCTCCAGGTACCTTAGTGGTAGGTGACAGCTGCTTTTACTTTAAAGGCTCTTGGGACATGGAACCACCACATCTTTTACCAGCCACACAACACAACCCTTGCTGTTTAGAGAACTCCAACAGCCAAGGCTAACTCAACAGTATAAACCAGAAAGAATAATAATATCCTGGTTAAAAGAGCCCAGAAACCTTAATGAGGAGGAGCAGGAAGAACAATTAGCATGCAAACCCAGTAAAAAAAAAAAAGACTGCTGGAGGAGGCTGATGAATACCTAGATAAGAAAGAACTATGAGATTTAAGGAAATTCATTCTCATAATAAAATACTTTGAGAGGCTTAAAATATTATTTTAAAGTGAAAAAATAGTAAATAAATTAAATGAAAGATTTATCACTGTTAAGATTAAATTAATGCTGCCACAAATCAAGAGATATTTGAAAGAACAGAGAAAAAAATATTAAAAGATTATGAACTTGATGGAAAAGATAAGAGGATTAAGGGATAAATCCCAGAGATCTAATATGTGAATGACAGAAATTATGGGAAAAGAAGCAGCTTATATACAAGAGACAGTCATTAAACCTGAACAAATGTATAAATTCCATGAACTGAGAAAAGTCTGCAGATTTAAAGTGCTTAAAGAAGTTAGACTAAATAATGAGAAAACACATATACACACAAACACATGTCTTAGACCTGTTTGGTAAGATTCTTGAATTTTACAAAAAAATTAAAATTGTACATGTTTCCAAGTAGAAGGCAAAAGTCAGTGACATCAGATTTTTGATCTGCTATACTAGAAGCTGGAAAATAGTGGAATTGTTTCTACAGATGAGTAAGGAAAGGTCTATAACCTAAAATTTCTATGTCCAGTGAAGTATCATAAATCTAATGGTATGAAAGAAATGCACTAAAAAAATTAGAAAGTACATCACCCAAGTATCCCATCTGAGGAGAATACTGTAAAATGACTCTAATGAAAAAAATAAAGATGAGGGAAGATGAAAAGAAGAGGAAAGTGCAGTGAGCAATGAACCTGGCTAATATATGAAATATCAAATATTCAACATATATACATGCATATATATGGCAAGTTTAATTATATTTGTAAAGGCACAAAATAAAAGGCACATAGTAACTAAACTATTTCAATAAAATCTACAAATGAGAGTGATAGGTAGAGAAGAGGGAGGAAAAAAACATATCAAATATCATACACTAAGCAAGAAGAAGGCATGGGAAGAGGTGGGGGAAGTGAAATGACTCTATAGCTCTCATCTTATTAAGGAATTCTGAGATGGGGGAAATTAAGGCTTCACGAGGGAAGAAACAGTGCATCTTGATGGGGAAACAAATGGTAACTGACTTTTGAATAATGGTGGAGTAATATGTATTTGAATCAAAGAGCAGGGGAAGGGAAATTAGCTACAAGTGTAAAAGAAAGGTACAGTACATCTTCTTAATAGCAAAGGCAAAAGTGGAATGAATAGCAACATGATCAAACCAGGAAAATAAGGAAAAGGAAACAGGACACCACTGCGTGCAACAAGCAATAAACATAAAGTTAGATGGAGGAACCGAGACCAAATGCATTCATGATTCCCCCAAATGTAAACGACTGAACTCCAGCAGTTGCTGGAATTGCTAGAATGGTCAGCAGCTCTTAGGATTAACAAACAAAATCCCGCATGCTGTTTGCTAAATCATACCTAAAATAATAAAGGCTGAACAAAACAATAGTGTTTGTGGTTTTGAAAACTCAATATGTTTAACGTGTCATTTTTTCCCCAGAACTGATCTCGTGGAATTTGACAAGGTGATTTTGAAATTATATGGAAAAATTGAATGCTGAGTATAGTCAAGGCGCTCTTGAAATGGAAGAACATGGTGAGAGGACTTGATATATTTACCAATCTGTGGCCAACATCACACTGGCTTTATAATAAGTCTTTGATACCCAGAAGATGAAAACAGCAGAATGGAAAAATCCACAAACAGAGAGATTACTGTAGAGCAATGGGGAAAAAACATTTATTTTTAAGTAAATGATTCTAGAACAATATAGTATTCATACAGAAGCAAAAATTGGAATTAGATTCTTACCTCACACCACTCACAAAAAGCAACTTTAGGTGTATTATAGAGCTAAATGTGAAAAGCAAAACTTATAAAACGTAAAAAAAATAATTTGGGAACATATGTTCATGACCTTTGATATAGGAAAAGCCTTCTTAAACAGACACAAAATACACTAATGACAAAGAAAAGAGATTGATAAATTTCACCATATCAAAATTAGAAAATGAAACGTACCATATACAACTTAGAAGCCACAAAGTGGGAGGCTATACTTGCAACACACATAACTAACAAATGATTTCTACCCAGAATATGTAAAGAGCTCTTTCAAACATATAGATAGATGATAGATAGATAGATAGATAGATAGATGATAGACAGATAGATAGGATAGATACTATAATCTATCTTTCTATCTATCTATCTAAAATAGCCTAACAGAAAAACGAACAAAACATTTGAACAGAAACCTTATAGAGAAACTATCTTCCCTCTGCTCCTTCCATGAGCCCCTATTAACCCCCTACCAGGAGGTTTCTTTTTCTTAGAGGGCATTTCTCAGATTCAGCTGATGGATGCTCAGTTTATAGGTGTGTAGAGGGTGGGATAGGGGTTGAGAAGGAAATTTCCTGGTGGTTGCTATGAATGCAGTCTTCTAATTCATTTTCCTTAACACATTAACTATGTGTTCTCTGCAACTGGCCTCTCGAGAAATGGGTCATAATTCTCCATTCATCTGGCTGGGTAAGAATTCCCAAAGTCTAAACTTGAAGGGAGAGTACCAGGATATTGACTTTGGCTGTAGGTCCAAGCTATTCTCTCCGATAATTTAGCAGATATCAAGTTATCTCACCAAAGCTCGCATCTGATTCTCAATCGACTCAGAACTTACAGATAAGAAGTGTATGATGGAGTTCTCCCTGCAAACCCCAAGAGTGCCCTAAAACATGTCATGGCCAGTGAACCTGGGCATCTGAGATGCCTGAAATGCACTTCCAGGTTGTTCCCAGCTCCATGCAGTAGTCACCTTCCCTTATCACCAGAACTGTAGGAAAATTCTGCTATCTAATAATAGAAATGGATGCCTTGAGCAAAACATTCCTTGGGAAATAAGTGAGGAGAGGAGAAATGTCTGTGAAAGGAGGTGAGAAATGAGGACAGACGCAGAGGTGCGTGGGACAATGGTGGGAGAGCCAATGGAGGGGAGTAACTACAGCCATTGCCATGAGGAGAATGCAGGTGCCTCTCTCCCACCTTCTAGAAATCCACAAAAAGTCCTAGGGAAGGCGTTGACTTGACTTTTTGCAGCCAATTGGGTACCTTAAAATTTTTTGTTTTTGTTAAAGAAAGATGACTTTATTTTATTTTTTACATATCCTTTTCACTTTAATGAATTCCATTAAAAAAATGATGACTTTACATGGTCAAAAGCTTTGGGGCTTTTAGGTTGCGTGTAAGAAGATACATTACATCAAATTAAATGAAAACGTGCTGTAATCAAAATTATCCATGTGATGTATTTTATCCTTGGAAAATAATAAAATACTAAATAAGATAAACATTAAAATTATTAAAATGAATGAATGAATCAATGCTATGCACAGAAATACCAAAAAGAAAGAACACCAAAAGGGTAAATATGGTTTTTTAGTGTTTCTCAATGGGAAAGAACTCAAGAGGCCATTTGGAATCATGAGTGGTGGTGGCAGTGGTGGCAGGACTGGTCGTCAGAATGACATAAGCCATTACTACCATTGGTTTTGGGGGATCCAAAAATGTAAACATCCTGCAATACATGTGACAGTCTCCAACAAGGTACTGTCTCATAATACAAGTAACTGTCTTGGTGAAAAACACAGTTTGGGTGTTTTTTTCCTACTTTTCTATATTTTCCAAATTATTTTCACAAGCCTATTCCCTTTGTTAACAAACATTAAAATGCACCTATTTTATAATTTGAAAATGTAAAAAAAGATAGGATAAACTATAAACAAAGCAAAGATAAAAAGAATCATCTGTATTTTCACTGTCAAGAGATAACACTATTCACATCTTGGCTAGTATCATTTTAGAATTTGTGATGGACAGATCTCCTGTCTCCATGCACTCCACCATGTGACTTTGGAACTCCTCTCAGGATGTCAGAATGCATTTCTCCACCCCATGTGACTTGCTTTGGCCGAAACCCAAGGCAGAAGTGATGGCCTGTCCATCCTGAGTGAGGCCTCAGGAGGTCTTGCATACTTTGGCCTCTGCCTCATCATGAGAACAAGCCTGGGCTCCTCTGATGGAGGAAGAGAGACATGTGGAGCAGAGTCAAGTAACCCCAGGACCCCTGTTGCAAGGAACATAAGGCTGAAGGGGTGCTTTGTAACTGTTTCCCCAAACCAGAAAGGATGTGGGGATAACCTATAGGAAAGAGTTTATGATAGTTCTTCACAGAATCCCAATAGAAACAAGACCTCTAGGAAATGGGCTTCTGGATCAGGAAGAAGACTGTTCCCATGGTCAGCTTCTATGGTTTGTCTAGACCCCTGAATGTTGCCCTGGGGTGTGGGGGTGAGGGGCATCTAGCCTCTGTTCTCATGGAGTCAGCAGCCTGCATTCCATGCCCGCATCCAAGTATTTGAAACCACACAGAAAACAGGACTCCTACATATGGTTGGGCAGAAGCTTAGGGGGTGACTGCCATAACTTTGACATGGTAGATTTGCATATTATGATGTCACTTTGCAACAAATGAGAGAAAAATGTCTTTAGGAAGAGCCCCTTTTCCTGATCTGCCCATCAGTAGTACCTAGACTGGCACTGGGCACAGTAGTAAATAGTTTGGGACAATGGTGCTGTTTGTTCTGGTGGTCTAGAGAAGTGAGACACCTCAGTACAGACACTTCAAAGAATGATTGGCCTTGGTGTAGCTGAGGCTCTATCCATGGTCCAATATGGTAGCCACTAGCTATAAATGGGTATTAGAATTTAAATTGAAAATTTAAAAACTTAAATACAAGAAAAACGCAGCTCTTCAGTCTCACTGGCCATGTTTCAAGTACACAATAGCCACATGGGGTTAAGGGCATTATCCTATTATCAAAGGGACAGTGCAGATGTAGACCATTTCCTTCACTGGCAGAAAGTCCTACTGGACAGTGTTGTTGGTAAATAGCCAGAAAGACTCCCTCTCCTGCCTGGAGGCAAAGAGATGAACTGGAGGGGCCCCTGTTGCTCCGGTTTCTAAAGGAAAAAAACCAAGGCAATACCCTTTCCAATGCGGTGCTCCAGGCAGAAATAGAGACACCAGGAAAACCCTCCCACACTTGAGTGCCTTCGCCCACATTATTTTACACAAGCACTTCATTGGGGTCTGCTATTACTCTATGTCACCCACCTAAATTCAGAGTGAATGTCTCACCATTCAGAAAAATTACATGAGCGAGAGCCCCAGATGTATGTGCAGGGCTCCTGTGAAGTGAAATCCAGTCTTAGTACATTGCGTTTAATACAAATGCATTTCAAAAACAGTGGTTTCAATTGCTGTAAACTACAGAAACACATGGAGAATCCCTGGAGAAACAGATGTCAGGTCTTCTGATAGCAGTAAAACATCCCCTCTCCCTCCAAAATCTTGTAAACATGAGCTGACTTGACTAATAGAGTATTTGGCCGTTAAAGAGATAGGAATGCACGGTGGATGTCATTTGGCTTTATAAAATAGTGGCATGAGTGTCATTAAAAAAGAAATATTCTTTTAAATGTCTGTTATTTAGTTTTAAAATGAAAAAAATATTGAATAGTTAAACTTTATTAAGTGTAAAATTGGTTTTTAGAGTGCTTTGGAATGTTAGCTACCAGGAAGCAAAACTTGAGAAGTCATTGGAAGCAGCTGCTGTTTAAACAACAAAAAAATATTCAAAAGGCTAATTTTTAGGACCAAGTCCAAGGTGAAGCCTCTGGGTCAATTGAAAAGGCTGTTGTCGGTACAGGCCTTACATCCCAGGGAGCTCTACACATATGCACAAATATAAATATATATATTTAATTTTTGAAATTGTAAGAAAGTTGGGAGACATGGGGTTCAATGCAAAAACTTACAGGATACAGCATTCATTTCCACTAGATTCAAGAGGAAGTATCTGTAAACGGGTTCATAACTTACAACTGGACTCCTGAAACTGATGTAATCATTTTAACTTTTGTCTCTTTGGCCTCCACCTGTATCTGCCTGCACTTAGTAAATCAATGTCACAACAGAGAATAAGAGAGACCCAGCTTATGGGACAGAAGAACCTCCAGGTCTTTAAGGGCCCTCCTTCCTTGCAGAGATTGGTTCAGACTCCATTGGCATCCGTGACACTTTCCAATGTGAGGGTCCCTTGACTCCAAGCCCTGGGTCTCTGGAGGACAGGGCTGTATTTTGTTCTCCTTTTCCTCCTCACCCGGTGTGCTACTCTCCTGCAGTAGATTCCATCAGAATAAATGAATGAATGAAAGAACGGATGAATGAATGAAGGGAGTGTCATTAGAGGTACATTTCTCTCGGGCTGTGAGACCCAGATATGGGAGCCATTGTTCAATCAGTTTGGAGGATTTTCTTAAGAGGCATTGTGGTTATTTACCTTCAGTATTACAAACTGCTTTTTAAAATGAACCTGCCCAAGACCTTTGCCAAGTTAAAGGTGTGATCTAGTGGTAACTGTGCGGCTAGGCTTCATTTTGTCACTTAGCACGGCTGCACTGACCATACCTGTGGTGGAAACTTCATGGAGTGACATTAACTCTGCCTAGAGGATTTAAGGATAAAGCCGATTCTCAGTAGTTTTGTCAACCAATAAACATTTGTCCAAGTATTTTTATTGATCATCTGCCATGTGCCAAGGGTGTGCTGTCTCCTGATTGCTCATTCAGATACTAGAAGCAGAATTGTCCAAAATCTAAAAACGCCAGGATTACCAAAGAGAAGCTGGCTATTTTTTTCTGGGAGCACAAAATAAATGGCCTATCATTTTATTAGTTAGCTACTTTCACATTTTAATGAATAGTTATAGCAATAATTACCAAATGTCTATATTAAAGAAAAACAAGTCAGCACTTTACAAATACTGGATTGTGCCATTATCAACACATGTGCTGGTTTTCTGTAAATAAAGAAATTTGATATTTGTCATTGAAACTGTTCACTGCAATTGAAAGGAGATAAATAATGGACGGTAATGCCACTTGTTCATGAAAATTCTGCAAAAACAAAACATTCACCGGTGATTCCTTTAATGTGGCCACTGAAGATTCATACACGATCGTGCTCCACATTTCCTTCTAATTACTGTGAACTTGATCCAGGCCACCCAAAGTGCAGAGCAAAAGGACTTTCCTGTTCCGTGTGCCTGGTTCTAGGTGGAAAAGCTGGAGTCCAGGGAGCCGCGGTGGCTTGAATGGGGGCCAGGCCCACCAGCGGTAGGTTTGTGCAGGGCAGTGCCTGAGGCAGGGCTGCTTGCCCATCTCTTGAAGGGAGAAGTGCAGCTCTTGGTCTCTGCTACCTACCCTCTACCCACAGGTTCCACCCTGTTCATCTGGGCGAGTGTTGGTGTTCGCTTGGTAGGTAGAGAGCTAGTATAGAACCTCTGCCCAGACCCCCTTGGGCACACCCTGGAGGCCACTTGAAGAAGGTTCTGTTCAACCCAAAGCTTCCTACCTGAGGGTGTTCTAGGGACCTAGGAAGCGTATTCAGGGAGGGAGGACCAGAGAGCTGGAAGTTTCCAGCCCCAGGAGTCACCCTCGACCAATGAGCTGGTAGATATACACCCCAGCTGCTCACCTCTTGATGGAAGCATCCTGGGGTGCACTCTAAAGGTGTTCAAGGAGCCCCGATGTTAGTGACTGAGCCTCAGTTTCCCACAGCACTAACCTCTTCACTGACAAGGCCTTTTTGGCTTTCCTTCCTTCTCTGTCTCGCTTCTGCCCACCCTCACTGTGCTTCCTGGTGTCACCTCCCACAAACACCACTTGCCCCCAGAGCCTTGTCTTGGCGTGTGTTTTAGGGGAACCCCAAACCAAGTCACCCTCACCTTGACTAATGCCAGCATGTGATTGGGAATATGATGTTTCTTCTCTGTCCCCACTGCTCCACCAAGAAAAGTATTTTGTCCTGTGTGAGCCCCCAGGAATGGAAGCCCGGCCTTTCCTGTCCTCTGCCTTGTCCTCAGGGTCCCCCACAGCAGTGACTAATACCTGGGATGTGCCCACCTCTATAATGACCTGGCTGGGGACACCTGGGAGGCCCCAACCATGATCATTGGCCCCATGGGTGGCGGCACTGGGATCCTGCACAGTCCTCACCACAATGGGTACCCCAGGACACAGAGAGGGCTGGGGTCCATTCATCAGGACAAGCAGCAAGGGCTCTGGAGGCTATTTTGCTGACTGTGATGATTAAAACCAAAAAAAGAGAGAGAAAGGAAGTCTGTCCTTGTTCATGAAATTTACCCCACAAAATTGCTTCTCATATTTTTTGTAGTGTGTCCAGAAAGGGGCATGTCTGGAAATGGTTGCTGAACAAGACACTATTTTAGAGCCTGCGACCCTGACTGGCGGTCCCCAGGCCACCTTGCCCACTCAACACTACACACTTCTCCTCCCTCCCTCCCTTTTTTCTCCTGCCATTTCCCTTTCTTCCTTCCCTTCCTTCTTTCTTCTTTCTTTCTCCACTGCAATCTCCTTTCTTCAGAACCTCTTTCTGCCTTCTCTCTTCCCACACCAGAAACTGGTTTCCTAGTGGCCCTGGATTACCTGGAGCTCTGAAGACCATCTACCTCTGTCATGGAATCAATCCCATCATAACACTAGTAAAGAGGGAAAAAAATCCCCCAAGTGTTTGCTTTGCCTCTTGTGTGACTCCGAATGTTTATTCCTCAGGGGAAAGGAAAGAGGTGGCTGGAGTTTGGCTGGTCCTTGAGGGCAGGGAGCACCTGGCAGGACTTCCTGGGAGCTGATTCTGATGACAGGCCAGACCTCCTCCGGGCAGGGCAGAGCGCAGTTAGGAGAAGCTCTCTGACTCCCTCACCCAGCCCTGCCTCCTCTTTCTCTTGCTTCTTCTCTCCCTCTGCCTTTCTTAACAAGGTCACAGCCCCCCTCAGTAGCAGATTCTGCACAAATGAGCGTGAGCCTGGTGGGAGAGTGCAGAGAGAAAGGGGAACTTCACTTCAAATTCACTAAACATCTTAAACCTCTTCAGGGGTTTGAGGAAGCCCGGGTTGTACTTTGCCAAGTACGTTTCCCCTTAATTTTCATACCCCAGTGTATTCTGAAGGAAATGAAATCCACATGTTTCTGATCATTTATACTTAAATCACCAAAATATTGCCTTTAAGGGGCTTTGTGTGTCAAGGAACCCATTGAACCTTTTACTCAGAGTGCTCACGGCCTCCTGGAAAGATAAACAGGAAGTGGTGATCTGTAGGGGGCAGCGGTGCTGACCCCAGGTTGGGCCTCCCCCAAGTGGACCTGGGTGGGGCCTCCGGGTGAGGGGCAGGAAGGTTTGCACCACCCAACATCTGGGTTCCATCCCTGGCCTCTGTCATTGGCTTGATTTCAGACATTGGACACAACCAGTTAACCTCGGGGCCCCCAGTGTCCACTTAAGTCAATGGAAACTGTTAGGGAACTATTCGATTAAGGGAATATCTGGGAGGGGAAATATAAAGACTAAAAGAAACTTAGAGTCATGTCCACCAAACACAATGTGCGGACCTAATATAGACCCTGCTTCAAACAATCTATCCTTTGTCTATACTTTATTGGATTCTATGTCGTATGCGTGTGTGTACTGAATCTTTGACAATATTAAGAAATTGTCATTAATTTGTTTTTAAATATTTTGGTTATATATACTTTTAAAATATTCCTTATCTTTTAGAAAAACATGCTGAACTGTCTTCCAATAATTTTATATCTTGATATCTGGGAGTTGCTTAAGAATAATTGGGATGGGGGAAGGAGGAAGTGGGTGGAGTGAGATGGAGATAAAATAAGACTGGACATAAATTTGATAGTTTTGAAGGTGGGTGAGGAGTGTCTGGGTCTTCAGTATGTTCTTCTCTTTACTTTTGTGTATGGCTTTAACTTTTTAAGATGTTTAACATGAAAAACTAAAAGTAGAACTTATGCTTCCCTGATAACAGGATGCTACAATGAGGAAATATATTGAACATACAAGATCAACAGATCCCAGTGTATAAAGTTCAGACTTGTCTCTTGATAAGTCATAAACCCCAATAAAGGCAGATGCAGTTTATTTCCATTAAACTATATGAGATTGCAGTATTTTTTAGGTGAAAAAATAGTTATTGTCAACTTCAAATAGTTCAACCTCAATAGCGCAGATCAACCATCATTACTGAGCTTTCCAGCTTGCAGTGCCCTGTGTTTAATGAGGGGAACATAGCACCAGCCTCCAGGAACTTAGGGACCAGTGGGTGAGGAAACCAAGATTCTCAAAATAAGTGAGTGGAGCTGGTGCCAGAAGAGCTCAAACAGAGGTTTTAACAATGGAAAGTCATTTTCTGTATGAAGAAAGTGCCCAGGGACATGGGCCTGGAAAGATAGGTCAGGTTTCCATGGGGATGAGATAGAGCTGCTCCCAAGGGGATGGCCTTCTTGGGCAAAGACACAAAAGAAGGCAAGTCTAAAGGATATTCGGTGCTTAACAAATGATGAGTGAATTAATTATATAATACATAAATGGATCTTAGACTCTCTGGAAAGGACTTGAGAAGACTCTTGATTTAGTTTCAGAACCTATTAGCTGAGTGACCTTGAATGTGTTCCTTAAATCTCTAAGTCTCAGTTTCCTCACCTAGAAAGTGGGCGAAAATAAATCTGTCTCACAAGATTCTTATAAGGATTAAATGAGGTGAGGTGAATAGACTTTCCCATGGTAAGTGCAGAAATGCCAAAGCCCAGACACAGACCCAATGCTGAAACTTGATCTAGAACTTGGGATGAGTTCAAGTACAGAGCTAAAAAGATATTGTGGGGCTAGGTTGTGTAGAAATCAGATTCTGAGTACAGGGGAAATTTCTTTTTTGACTATTCAATATTTAAACTGTTTTTTGTTTTATTTTGTTTGTTTTTGTAAAAGTGCACGGGTGTCTCTTTGGAAATGACTTCTACTCCCAAGCCTGCAGTCTGGTGTGCTGTACACTAAGGTGTCTCAGCTCAACTAGCCAAGCAGCAGGCAGGTGGCCCAAGTGAGGCCAGCTAGACTCTGCTCCAAAGTGGCTGTGCAAATTTAGGAAAGCCACTTGACCTCTCTGGGCATCAGTCCTCTGCCTTGTATTTTGGAGATGATGACTCCTACCTGCATCTTTCACAGAGCTGCCAGCAGACCTATTGAGAAAGGATACAGACAAACCTTTGTTCTGTAAAAGCACATCCCTGGGATGTCAAAAAACAATGACAGAAATCACTTAAGAGTGGTTCCCAGGAACATGGTGTTGAGAAGGATCCTGACGCTGAATCTGGATTCTTCAAGAAAGAAGGCTTCTGATTGACTAGCGATGTCTACCCTGGGCATAGAAGCGTAGAGGAGTGCCTCGCTTGTCATAGACTTGATATCTGTTCTGTGTCCTCTCAGTTCTTTGTGTGAAATACAGATGTTTTATTTCCCTGTGGGAAGACAAACTCCTTCAGGGAAAGCTGTCTTGCTTCCAAAGCTCATGCAGTGGTGCATGAGGTTGGTGAACTGGTTTAAATGGGGTATCTTCTATGTGGCATGTTTCCTGGAAAATGGAAAGCTTATCTCTGTTCAGCAGCAAAGAGTTGCCTTGTGCATCCAGTAACTTAACTAGTTCTGAGGGCTGTTACGAGGATTAAGTGAGTTAATAAACATGTATTGCTTAAAAGAAGGCCCCACCCAGAGCAAGAATGAAAAAAATATCAGCTGTGAAAAGATCTTACTGTGTTTGGGGTATTGTTCTTGCAGCTGCCTGGGTGTCTCCTTCAAGAGCTTATGGAACCTAAAGCGTGAAGCTGCAGATCAGCCTCTCCTGCAGTTTTACACAGGGTAGTTTATGCCCATTTCCTGAAGCCCCGAGAAGCAGAGACCCCTCTAAAGTTTTATCAAAGAATCCCTACTTTCTCCAAGACATACCCAGTAAATCTGCAGAAATTCCTGCTTGTGTGAACTTTTTTTCTTCTTGCAAAGCTAGATACACAACAAGGGAAAAGTGTAACCTGGAGAAGGAAATTCCTTAAAAATGTCCTAGGGTGTTTCTATACTGCACACCTGAAACACAGCCCAGGCCAAACTGGATTTTACTGGACCATTGGTCTATGCAGGTTAAACTTTAGAGAATCATGGGAAGAGGGGGT
This sequence comes from Orcinus orca, assembly GCF_937001465.1. Classification (NCBI taxonomy): domain Eukaryota; kingdom Metazoa; phylum Chordata; class Mammalia; order Artiodactyla; family Delphinidae; genus Orcinus; species Orcinus orca. The sequence goes on along the minus strand of NC_064578.1, from coordinate 39,810,490 downwards.
TTTGGGGAAACACACTGGGTAGTCTGGTTCTGAGTACTTTCAAGCAAATGGTCAGCTCGGTTACCTGATTGTGTGTGTGTGGCCAGCTGGACCATAGGATGCTACCCAGGCCCAGGGCTAAGCTGAGGACTGTGTCCCTCCTTGAAGGAGAAACATGGATGTCTATGGGGATGATGGTTGACCCAGGAGTGCATAGCTAGTCTTTGCCCAGAGTGGATACCAGACAGAGTGGCAGGGACTGTTCACACCGTGACTCTTTCTGACCTCACCTTGTCCTTGGCAGTTTCTTTGTGAGCCCTGGACTCGAGGGAGAGATCATCCCTCTAAGGCTCGGTCACCAACTGGCAGCAAACACACCCCAGGTGTAGTGGGAGCCCTCATGCTACACATGAGAAAGCAGACCCAACAGAGGGAAGCGCTCACCCACAGCACATGGGACTAAGCAGCACAGTGAAGGAAAGAAGAGGGCAGGCCTCACTTAGGGTCTCCTGTGATCAGTGGCACTTAGGGACCCTAGGCAACATGGTGGACAGCCTTACAGAAACACCTCACCTTTCTTCCAGCAGATGCTTGCGTCTCCAGACCAGCAAGCTAAAATGTGTGTACATTTCTCATATTTATTAAAGCAAATAGCTTGCAGTGTTTTCATCTTCTCCCCAGACTGTCCTGCCCATGTCCATATTGAGTGAGGGGGCCTTTTGGTTCCCTCCAACACTCTTCCGCCAAACCAGCCTCCTTCCTTGTCCAACCAGCCTACTGCTCATCCCAAATAGCATCCTTACTTCAAATGGGCCCCTGGGTAACATGGGGAGAGCGTTGAAATTACAGTCCAGCTAATGGCTGTGCCCTGCTCATCTGGCCCCACCCCTTAGGAGTGAACATCCTTGGGTCTCACCTGATGGGACATGCTTAGGACCACTTTTCAGACCCCAGCTCGGGGGTATGACCCAGACACTTTCATTCTCATCAAATAAAACCAAAAGCTGATCATTTCCTTCACAGAAAATCTGCCAACTAATGTTGTTCAAGCCTGTTTTGCCTCTGGCCCCACAATAGGCCTTACCAGATACCCAGTACTGCTGGGTGTGGGTGTTGAGAGGCATGACGCATGGCACCATGCTGGTGCCTTAGAGTCATCGTGCCTTTTTGTTGTGGTAACAATCTGCTGAGATAAAGTTTACTATACCCACTATGAATAGGTTAACTGAGTCTTGGAGATGTTAAGACACTTACCAAAGTGTCAATTGCAGTGAGCAAATAGAGCCTGGGACTCTGCCAGCCTCCCATGCCTGAGTGCTTTCACCTCCTCCTTGCAGAGGTGAGACAGGAGCCGGGCCAGCCCAGGGAAGGTGGGGGGAAGAGCAGTAGTGGGGGTAGGAAAGTGGAGGCTTCCAAATTGTCCTTTGTCATATGCAAGGCTTTGTCTTCGATACCATTTGGAGGTTCAAAGGAAGCCAGAATCCTTCTCCTTTCCTCATCCAAAATGATACACTTTCCCATTGAACTTATATTTCAAAAAAGAGAGAGTAAGAATGAGAGAAAGAAGACAAGAAAGGGAGAGACAGACCAAAGAGGGCAGAACCTCAATCTGAGCTTATTTGGGGACATTAGGTTGTGTAATTTAAGGCAGCCCGAAGAGTCTGCTTGCTAGACAATGTCTGTCTCATGGCTTCAGTTCAACAATTTTAACATAAACCATGGAGTGCTTTAATCTATTTCTTCTTTCCTGTTGTTGTTGTTGTTGTTTTTGTTTGTTTTTGTAAATTTGGGATGGCAAAGCCCAATCCCAGCCCACATCCCAGCTTCAGGTAAAACTGGCACTTACTTAGCTGTTGCTCTGTACTCCCAGGATATTGTGAGTTCCAAGGGCTCAGACAAGTTGATGAGGGTCACAGCATGGGCAATGCAAAGGGGCCTCAGCTCGGGCCTGACTTCCATGGAGAGAACAGCAGGTATATGCTTCCCTTTCTACCCTAATGACACCCACAAGAACGAGGCTTCCGTCTTAGGGTCAATTGCACTCTAAAGGTTCAACTCATAACAACTCTAAAGAACTTACATGCATGAAGTGAAGGGTTTGCGAGAGCAAGAAATAGTTATAGAGCAATAGAGAAAGCTCCCCTCACTGCTCACAGCACCCTGATATTTAAAAACAAAAGGATAATCAGAGGAGAAATGAGGGTTTTACGTCAGATCTGTATGGTACCACACTAGATAACTCCTAATTTTTCAAATTGTCACAGCTGAGTTTATCCTGCTAGATGAAACAGATATATGCAAATAATTCTGCTAATTGGAACATCAAATGCCCTTGCACTTCTCTATTGTTCCCTCACTCTTCCCACCTTGATCTGTGGTCCACACTGGGCACCTGCGCAGGGCTCCCTCAGGCAGCCAACCTCTCTCTGCTCTCTGCAGTGACTTCCACGTGATAGATGCTTGGCTGGTGTCTGCTGATTACATAAATGGACAAGTGCATCAACCACAGAGTAAGGCCTAGGGATGGTTGACCCAGTTTTTAATTCTGTTTTGTATCCAAAGCCATAGTTACTGTGATGGGATAGATTTTACAAATGATTATACAGCTTTTGACAATTGCATTGTATAAAATTGTGTGAAAGATCATGCCTTGGTCTGCTTTCAACCTGCAGGACCCTGGAAAGAGGACTTGGAGTTGACTGTTATCTTTACTCCATCCATCAGGAAAATTCCCACTGCCTGGGTGTGGTCCTGAGGACAATTTCGGAATCTCTGAGCTCTGCACATTTGCTAATTCTGAGTGTCTGGAGTGCTAACGGCGACAATATCTTTATCAGTTGCACTTCTGATGTGGCTGTGGTCTGTGTGGTGGGTGTTCTTTCAAGGATCAGTAGTGGGGTGATAGTCCCTCCACAGGAGAGCTCCTTCACAGTGGATAACAAGGGCTTCCAGAACAAAGTGGGGCAAGGAATGAGCCCCGGGCCTGGACCTTGCTGGGGGTCTCCCACAGCTTGGTTGCTGAGACCCAGATCTCACTCTTATCTGGGAAAAGCCAGATTTGTGGGGTAGGGCTTACAATTGAAATGTTCAGCATTACAGATTCTTCCTCCAAATGTCAAGAAACTTACCTAAGAGAAAATTCCAAATCATGTAATTCCAGCTGCTCTCAGGAGTCTGTTCCCAAGAAAGTGTGCGTTCTGGTAGCAAAAAACCAAGTTGGAAATGACAAATTATGAACAACAACAAAACCTATAGTCTTCTGCACAATCGATTGCTGAACAATAGATTTCAGCATACCCACTTTAGGTGATTATTTTTTCAATGCATCCAATAAGAGAACCCCCCAAAATAAAAGAGAAAGCCAAGGATATGAATTGGTGAGGTTGTGTGGGAAGCTGGCATTGCTGTCTCTTGCCCAAGAGCCTGGTTTCTTACAGGCTCTGCTCAGTGTGCGGTCCTGAGAGAGAGATGAAAGGATCATAAGAATTTCTGTGTGTAGACGTCCCGTGTGCACAGATATTCACACCACGACCACTGCACAGGACCAGCAAGACCAGTTGCTCAGACTGCCATTGTGAGCCAGGGCTCTGACAATCATATCAGAGTCCATGCCTAGAGGTCTTGGGTAGTTTCCAAACCTCCAGGAAGTTGCCTTGGAAATCACTCCAAGAGGATCTTTCCTGCGAGGTTCCCCAGTTTTCTGTAGGGCAAACTCTTCCTGCTCAAGAAGAAAGTCCAACAGGCACACGAAAAAATGTTCAACATCACTAATTATTAGAGAAATGCAAATCAAAACTACAATGAGGTACCACCTCACACCGGTCAGAATGGCCATCACCAAAAAAGTCTACAAATAATAAATGCTGGAGAGGGTGTGGAAAATAAAGAACCCTCCTACACTGTTGGTGGGAAATGTAAATTGGTACAAACACTATGGAGAACAGTATGGAGGTTCCTTAAAAAACTAAAAATGAGCTACTATATGATCCAGCAATCCCACTTCTGGGCATATATCTGGAGAAAACTCTAATTCAAAAATATACATGCATCCCAATGTTTATTGCAGCACTGTTTACAATAGCCAAGACATGGAAGCAACCTGAATCTTCATCGAGAGATGAATGGATAAAAAAGACGTGGTACATATATACAATGGAATATAACTCATCCATAAAAAAGAATGAAATAATACCATTTTAAGCAACATGGATGGACCTAGAGATCATGATACTACATGAAGTAAGAAGACAAATATGATATTGCTTACATGTGGAATCTAAAAAAAAAGAAAAACTTATTTATAAAACAGAAACAAACCCCCAGACATAGAAAACAAACTTATGGTTACCAAAGGGGAAAAGGCAGGGGGACGGATAAATTAGGAGTTTGAGATTAACATATACACACTACTATATATAAAATAGACAACCAACAAGCACCTACTGTACAGCACAGAGAACTATACTCCATATTTTGTAATAACCTATAATGGAAAAGAATATGAAAAAGAATATCTATCTATCTATCTACGTCTGAATCACTGCTGTACACCTGAAACCAACACAACCTTGTAAGTCAACTATACTTCAATAAAACATAAGATGCAAGTCCAAACCAAAGACTCTGATCAGGCTCAAAGTAATCATGATTACCCACAAGGCATGGACTAAAATTTGAAATCAACATTTAGATTTTAATTAAATCATTTGGGGATTATATGTTATAGGATCTTTCCCAAAATATTTAAAAACTTACAGAGAATTTATAGACATATTTTCCCCTTTCACTGTCTTGGTGTTCTCATCTGTAGAAGCTGAATAATGATCCCTGCTCAACTACTAGAATCTGGGGGAGAGTTAATAGCATTGCCCACTGTCATACAGATAACAGGTGCCATGCTAGGAGTGGGAGCCACAAGATCCTTTTTAGGTCCACTACATTCCACCCAAGCCAGTGCTCCACAGTTCGGGGAGCAGCTATTCAAAGGAACGGTCCCTCTCTCTTCTCCAAGGTAGACATCAGAGCAATTGCCCGTAAGGGTGTGGGAGGAGTGAGATGGAAAACACTAGTCATTCTATCTCTCTGGCAGAGAAGATGCCCAGTGACAGCCATCCTCTGTGGTCCCAAATCTGCCCACAGCTCAGATGGTTGGTGGGGTGAGGGGAGGAGGAGAGGAATGCTGAGGGGTGAGGGGAGGAGGAGAGGAATTACTGGCAGAGTAACATGGCTCAGGGAGCAGTGTCAGGACTGGAGGACTGACAGGGCATGGCACCCTGCTCTGGGTCCAGGGCATTGGATCCACCATGCAGCATTTCATTACACTCCCCTGGTTGCTATGTCTTTAGCTTGTTCTTTTGGTATTTTCTAGACCATTTCAAATATTCATCTTGAAACAAAGACAAAACTTTTGATTACTATTTGAGTGAGAGAGACCAGCTTTCCCATCATTTTTAGAACCTGAGTTAAAAACAACAAATTATCTTGAGGACAACGCTCTACTATGCCCACCCCCCAACACATATGTGGGAATTCTAGAATCTTGGGATTATCATCAAATCTGGAGGCTTTCAAATTTTAGCAATAGAATTCATCTAAAAAAGAAAGTCATATGTCAAATCCCGATATACAAAACAGTTAAAAGTGGGACTGTTCTGATTAAAGCAGAGACAGAGTATGAGATGTCCAGCACCTCACCTCTGCCTCTTCCCCCCAGAAGTGTCCTCTATGACTCTGAGACTCTCTGGCTTCATTCTTTCTTAGAACTCTCTATCTTCCCTCCATCCACATGGCCAGATGTGAAAGATTTCAAGATGGTAAAGAGGAGGGAGCCTGAATCCCTGAGTCACCACCTGGAAGAAACTTCCCACAAGATCTAACCCACACTGGATTTTGAGCAAGAAATGAACTTTGGTTAATGTCTGTCTTCTCAACGAGGCAGCAAGTCCTCTGAAGGCAGGAACCTTGTGCTTTTATTAGTCAGGATAATTCATGCTAGCTTCTGTAACAAACAATCTCCCAAGTCATTGGCTAAACACAGTAAGAGAATCACCCCCTACTGCTACCTCCCTGTCACACAGAGTCATTGTTTCTTACGTGGATGATTGCAAAGGTCTCCCAGCTAGTGTTCTCATCACTGAAGCCACACGATCCCTTGAATCCATGGCACTCCCCTGCCAGAACCCTCCATAGCTCCCATCTCACTCACAGCAGAATCCTATGTGGTCTCATTGTCTGGCTTACAGACACCTCTCACTCACTCACTGAGCTTCCACATTACTGGACTCTTTGCTCTTTCTAAACAAGTCAAAAGAACCCCATCTCAAAGGCTTTTGTACTTTCTCGTCTTCCCGTCTAGAACATTTCTTTGCCAAATACTGTCATAGCACCCATCCTCAGTGCATTCCAGTCTCTGCTGCAGTGTCCTTTGTCAGAGAGGCCTGTGCTGAGCACTCTGTATAAAGGAGCCCTCTCTTCCTCAGCCCTCCTGTCCTCCCCATGGTTGTGCTGTTGCCCCATCTCCACTCTCCCTTCCATTACAAGCTCCATGAGGGCAGAGACTTTATCTTGTAGTCATTGCTCTTTGGGGCAGTGCAAATAATAGGCACTCAATAAGTATGTGTTGAATGAAAGAAAAATCAAATGAGGAATGTATAATCATAAAGACATAAGAGCTTCTAAAGACAGAATTGTGGCATAAGACAGCATATAATAAAAAGTAAAACCAGTCTTGGAGTAGGGGTCAGAGAGAGCTTCACTGGGATATCTGAGCCTGTGGCCACCATTTTGGCTTCAACAAGTGACTTCAAAGAGCTCTAAGACCTCAGGGCATGCAGGATGCTTAGGAGGCGTGAACTGCCTGGAGGAGATAGGATTCTGGACCAGCTTTGCCTCCAAGTGGCTGAGTTTGCACAGTGTAGCGACACTTCTTTCCAAGCATTTATATATATTTTTTTCCTCATGTGAAAAAGATAAATGTTAAGCAAGGGCTTACCACAGGGCTAGAACGAGCCTGCTACGTACTCAGGATGAGATGTATTCTTGCTTAGTTCCCCTGCGGAGTTTGCACTCCCAGGGAGTCAGGCTCTTTTGTTCCATGGGCCACTACCCTGTTCCTAGTCAGGGCTGAGGGCCAGGAGGCGGCCTTGGAATAGATGGGTTGGGCCCATCTGATTTTCTGCCTTGGGAATATGAAGTCAAAAACATGAAAATTGCTGAGTGTATAAGGTTCAGAGGGAGAATTCTGAGGTGGAAGAGATTATAAAGCAGTTTTTGCTGCTAATTATTATTGAAATCAGTGTCTTCAAGGGATTATGGACAGGTCCCCAAAGGCTCTCAAGAGACTGAGGGAGAACATGTGAGGAAGGGGAAGTTGCACCACGTGTGTTCTCCTGCTGCCAGGGCCGGGAGGGGCTTCAAGGGCGTACTTGTGGGTTACCAGACAGCACAGGGTTGACGGCGGGGCTGGCCTGCGTGTGCCACACACAACTCACTGCTGCTTCCACTCCACACTGAGGAGCAAAAGCATGTGCAAATGAGTAAACAGTCATGTCTCTTGGCCCTCCTGCGGGCAGGTCTGGGGAAAGCTTGGAAGACCCTCTGGGCATGAGGTCATGGGGAAGAACTTGAGGATGAATGAACATGTTAAATGTAAATTTTACACCCGAGAAAGGCCCTCTGACCTCTTGGTCAATGTCCCGATTTACCTCTCCTGGAAGGAGCTATACCCAAGGAGATACAGTGTTCTCTGTTCAGGCCCCGGGTAAGTTGACTTGGAAGAAAGTTCTCTAGGTCGTTCCTCTCACTGGGGGCTTGAGCCCTGAAAGGAGGCAGCACATGGGTCAGGAAGGAAGGAACTAAGATTCCTGCAGTGGTGGACCCCAGAGGGTGAGCTGGGGTCCCAGCAGGCCAAAGTAAAGGAAGGAGTGAGACAGAGACCAGGGAAGGTGGGCAACCATTTGATGATGAAGATATTAATAATATTAAATAATTAACACGTTTTGTCTGCATTCCTGGATTCATGGCTCCGAATTTTGTTCTCTTATTTCTACACTATGTTGCTCTTGCTCTAAAGAAAGGAAAAAGGAAGCAGATATGCAGAGAATAATGACAGTCATACTAATTCTAGGTAGTGTTTATTGAACTCACCACTCACCACGTGGCAGGTAGTTTTATAAGCAGTTTATATATTAATCCACTTAACAATCTTAGCGTTATCAACCTTCATTTTGCAGGTAAGGAATCTTGGGGGAAAGAAAGAAAGGAAGAAAGGAAAGAAGGAAGAAAGGGAGGGAGGGAGGAAGGAAGGGAGGAAGAAAAAAGAAGGAGGGAAGGGAGGAATGAAGGGAGGGAGGGAGGGAGGAGGGAAGGAAGAAGGACTTACTCCTGGTTAAACAACTAATAAATCAAGAAGTCAAAATTGAGACCAGGTAGTCTGACTCCTGAGGCCGTCTTCTCAACAGTATGAAACTGTCAGCCAGTATTTTGCTGTTTCAGTCCCACAATACAGCATTTCTCTGCGATTCAACCTAGTGCCTTGCGTCTTTGACCTCAGAGCCTAACTCCATAGACTCCTCCTGCTGAGGCCCACGGGCCCCCTTTTTCCAGGGTCTTGTGGCTCCTGACGTTGTGTTTTTCTGGACTTTCTTCTGATGCCTCACAAGTACCTGTACAGATGTGAATTTGCAGCTCCAGGCTCAAAAACCAGAAGTATCTCATTTCTCAATATTATTCTAATCAAAGATATTAGACCCTTAATTCCTGATCCCTTCATTTGATAGAAAGACACCATTTCAGGCATTTTATACATCTCTTTGCTACTTAACGAACCTCCTCACAGTCAGGCAAAGCCTCTGAGATGTTACACAAAGCAAAGTGTCCCAGGAAGGGGCCTCCTTTCTTCTCTCCATAACGGTTACTGCTAAAATGCCTGTGGTCCACCTTGACATGATCCCTTGATGTCTGTTACTTCTGCCGCTCCTGTGTTCCATTGTCAAGGCTGAGGACCACAGGACTTGGCTGTATCCCCACCAGGTGCCCCATGAAGCCATCCCCTTCAAAGCCTTACCAGCTCCAGGCACGGTCAACGAGCAAGGGGGCCACACTGGCCACCTGAGGACCACCGAGTTCTGTCCTCTTTCCGGCCTGAGGGACTGTCGGTCTCCCTAGCTGCTTTCCAGGGTCTCCACCTCCCTTAAGGAACCCCCACTGTGGACACAATCCTCATGACTTGAGCTTTCATAAAAGAAAGGAAGAGGGATTACCCCCGGCTTTAAACATGCACATGCACCCGAAAAAGAAAATACGAAGTGCCCGGTTTGCTTTTGGAAGTGAAGTGCAGTGGGGAGAGAAAAGTGCAAAGAACAGAATTCAATTCCCATCCCAGTCGGGCTCCCAGTAAGCCTCCTTTTCTGGTGCATGTTTGGGTGGGGTTCTGTTCATTGTGATCAAAATCACGGAACCAAAATGTGGTTTCAGGGACTCTCCCGTTTCTTCTCTGGAACCTTCCTCTCAGCCTCCTCCTTCTGGATCTCTAAGACATACCATGGCCTAATGCTGCCTCTTCCATTTAGCTGACCTACGCATTCACGTGTCACCTCCCACCTCACGACTGCGTGTTGCAGAAGACAGTCTGCAGGGATCAATGACATATACAATTGCAATTGTTTGTCTGGTCTGGGGCTCCTGGAGGGAAGAGCGGGTTGGGTGTCAGACCCCTTTTTGCTTCTTCAGATTATATCAGAGCACTGTTTCTGTCCTTCTCAGGGAAAAAACCCTACAGAATTCCATTTTCTTTGCCCAAAACAGTGAAAAAGCAGGTGTCACCCTCTGGCTCAAGTGTGACTTAAGACACGCCTGGCATCTCCTGTGGTATGGAGGCAGAGTGATCTTGCTGGGCTCATGGCTCCTGGCAACCTCCCAGCCCTGGATGGACGGCACAACACTGAATAACCCTGCTCTGCACTGTCTGACACAGAGGTCATTTCCCTGAAGAATTACCCATGCACAGATAATCAAATAAGTCTTTGTCTTACTACCTGCAGTCGAGAAGCCCCGCAAAGTGTCCCAGGTCGCAGCACAGAATAGATTAAGGCCAAGAATCATGGGTGGAATGGACGGCTCAGTGCAGCTTTCTAGGGCCACACTGATGTACCAGGTGGTTCTTCTGACCAGGCTGGGGCTTTGGGGGACATATCAATCACCAACTCCAGTACCCAGGTGAGCTTCAAGGCAGTGGGCAAAGCGTCAAGTTGGTGGGGAGAGGAGAAATGAGGAAATAAATCAGCTTCCTTCAGTGAAATTAAAGACCTTGCTTTCCTAAAATCCCACTCTCTGGGAAAAGGGCAGAATGAGGGGTCACCCAGTGTCTGTCCCATCCCCCAAGATAGCAGCGGATGCTTCTTCTCTCTTTCCTGATAGAGTGCTATCACAAACTGGGAACCAGATGGCTGCCTTTATATTTCTTTTTTTCTTTCTTCTTCTTCTTCTTTTTTTTTTTTTTTTTTTACTGCAATACTAAAGCCACCATAAAAAAGCAAAGTTGAACAGAGCTAATAATATAATCATTCAAAACACCTGCAAACAGTGCAGATGGGCAATTTCTGTCTGCAGAATCATCGGTGAAAGACCGCCTCTCCATATGGGCAGTTCCAGAAGCTCAGCGTTGCCCAGGCTCTGTCCCTTACCTTAAGAAAACCTGCACAGAGCATATGCATGCTTTTTATAGTCGAGCTGAAGAATTGGTGGCTGATTATTTATGTCCTTCTGGTATGTCTTGGAGCCGGGCAACCTGTGAAGGGTCTGTCCATTCTGCTTCCCTAGGTGTAGAGGGGCCCAGGGGAGGCCAGGGACCCAGGATGCAGCCACGTGCTCAGCCTGGCCACAAACAATGGCTATTGTCTGAGAATGGATCCATCACCATTGCCATCATCTACCTGCTTCCTTGAAATAAACAGTCCTCAAAATCCAAGAGCCTTGCTTTCCATTTCTCACTGAAAGCACAAAATGTGAATCTGTAGAGAAAGAAATTTTACTATGCAAAGCTTCATTTTGTTCTCTGTTGGAGCAGGTTCCTCACTCTGCTGCTCCCGGTTTCTTGCAATGGAACTCAATTCTCAGGAATAAAGTGAGTGACTGGGAGCCTGTGAAGAAGACAGGCCACCCCCTCAACCACAGGGTCAATCCTTAGCAATCAGCCCCTCCCCTCAGCCCCACCTGTTTGATAGGAAAGATGCATTTCCCGAGGCGGCAGAGGCAGGGCTTGTTTCCCCATGTGCAACCGTTCATGGAGCGCTGGGGCCCCTCTCACTGCTCCTCCCGACACTGAGCTGGTGCCATGATTCACAGTGCCAGGTTCCCTGTGGGGGAGCACAGATGGATGGGAGGGTGGACCAGAACTAACGGTGAAGCTTGCCTGCCAACCACACAGAGCAGCACAAAGTCTGACTTCTTTCAGGCAAGTTGGGCAATTGCTGATTGCTGAGTGGCCGTGAGTGTCAGGCACTGCACTGGACCCTCACGGGAGCAAGAAATGGACGAGACTGGGTTTCCATCTTCAGAGAGCTCACAGGTCATCGGAGGGGCATGTTTGAATTATATAAGACAGAACCAGTGCCCAAAGAGAAGGCCACACAACCATCACTGGAGGGCTTAGAGGATGGAGAGTTTAAAGCCAGGGTCTAGTTGAGAAAGTCAGAGAAGGCTTTCTGAAGAAGACAACATAGGAAATTTTTCTTCCTAAATAGATGTGAATCCATTCACTTAACTCCATCATCAACTTCACCATCAAAGTTCAGAATGCCATTGTCCTCACCTCTTTGGTGGGCTACTCCCATTGGTTCCTTATTACCCCTCTTTCCTTCTCCTCCAGTCCACTCTGCAGGCAGAATGATCATTTTATTTATTTTATTTTTTTTGCAGTACGCGGGCCTCTCACTGTTGTGGCCTCTCCCGTTGCAGAGCACAGGCTCCGGACGCGCAGGCTCAGTGGCCATGGCTCACGGGCCCAGCTGCTCCGTGGCACGTGGGATCTTCTGGGACCGGGGCACGAACCCGTGTCCCCTGCATCGGCAGGCGGACTCTCAACCAGTGCACCACCAGGGAAGCCCCAGAGTAATCATTTTAGACCATAACCTAAGCACGTCGGTCCCATCCCTGGCTTAAAATTTACCAGTATCTTCTCACTACTCAAATCAAATAAATACTCAAATCCTTATTATGAAGAAATATTTAGGGTGCTTTGGGCGGCAAGAGATAGAGTAACAGAATCAACTCAAAACGATTCAAACAACAAGAGCATTTATGATCTTCCATAAAAGTCCAGAGGTAAGAAATGTTCAGATTTGGTTAATTTGGTGGTTCAGTAATATCATCAAGGATGTAGCATCCTTCCAGTTTTTCTGGCATCCTTCTCATTGGCTTTTCTCTTGGAGCTGGTCCCCCAGAGATGAAAATGTCTGCAGGAACTCCAGGTATCACACAGTAGTGCCCAAAGCCAGAGGACAGAATGTCCCTTCTCTTGGTCCTTTATAAAGTCCAGGAAAGGTTTCTGAAAGCCTCTCCACTAGCAGACTCCATTCACATCCCACTGGCCAGAATTGTGTCACCTGCCACCCCTAAAACCAATCAAGGTAAGGAGAATGGTGTTTCCATTGGTTATACTAATGGAGACTCATCTCCTGGACGTGAGTTAGGGCCCAACATTCCCTGAATCTCAATGTTGACTCCTACCTCAATGAAATTGTTTCATTAGCAAGAAAGAAGGGACATTAGGGGAATGTCACACTTTTGTAGTCAACTGCCAATGTCTGTCTGCTTCCAGGACCCATCAGGCCCTGGGAGTCCTCCAGCCTCATTCTGGTGCACTCTCCCGCCGCCTTTCTGTGGTCCAGGAGCTTTCCTTACCTCAGCCATCCCACACACTGAGGTGCCATGACCCCTGACATTGGCATGGAGGGAAGTCCCCCAAGCTTGTGGGATCATTACCACTGAGGAAATCTGTCCTTTGAAGGTTGGTAGATCTTTGTAAAACCATTTAGGCCCTTTTTTTTTTTTTTTGCGGTACGCGGGCCTCCCACTGCTGTGGCCTCTCCCTTTGTGGAGCACAGGCTCCGGACGCGCAGGCTCAGCGGCCATGGCTCACGGGCCCAGCCGCCCCGCGGCATGTGGGATCTTCCCGGACCGGGGCACGAACCCGTGTCCCCTGCATCGACAGGCAGACTCTCAACCACTGCACCACCAGGGAAGCTCTAGGCCCATTTTTTGCTAGCCATATGTATGTATGTGTATGGATATGTGTATGCAGATATTTAATCACTGATTCATTTTCTTTCTCTTTTGTTCAGTTGGTTTTTAAGATATTTTAGTGAGGTATAACATATATTGTGACATGCAGGTTCTTAAGCATATAATTTGATGATTTTTGACAGATGCATACACCCACATAACACACATTCCCATGAAGATATAGAATATTTCCATCAATCTAGAAAAATCCTTCGTGTACCCTTTCAGCCAATGCTCTCCACTGTCTCCCCAGACAGTAACGTCTATGATTTCTTTCATCATAAGCTAGTTTTGCCTCTTGTAAAACATCATTTTAAAAAATCATATAGTGGCATTATTTTATGTCTGGCTTCTTTCATTCAAAATAATTTTTGTTGAGATTTATCTGTGTTACTGGTTTATCAGTAGTTCATTCTTTTCCTTGCTAGGTAAAGTTGTATTGTATGAATATACACAATTTGTTTATCCATTTCTCTCAATAGATATTTATGTTGTTTCAGTTTGGGGCTATTATAGGCACTTCTACTATAAACATTGGTGTACAACTCTTTGGATGAATATCTCAGAGTGGAATTGCTTCGTCCCATGATATGCACGTGATTAACTTTATAAGAACCTGCCAAAGAGTTTTCTAAAGTGGTTTATCGTCGTTTTACATTCCACCAGCAACGTATGAGCGTGCTGGTTGTTCCACATCCTCGCCAGCATCTGGTGTTTTGGGAACTTTAATTTTAGCCATTCTGCTGTGTATGAAATGGTATTTCATTGTTTTGTTGATTTGCATTTCATCAGAGATACTAACATTGAGCACTTTTTCATGTAATTGTTGACATTTATGTCTTCCTATTTGACATGTCTGTTCAAACATTTTGCCTTGTTAAAAATTAGGCTGTCTTCTTATATAATAATAGTTGTAAGAGTTAATTGTGCATTCCTCACACAGCCCTATCATCTATCTATCTATCATCTACTTATAGATATAGATATATAGTGAACATTTTCTCCCATCTTGAGTCAGTTTTCAGAGTCTTTTTTTTTTTTTCTAGAAAATGGTTTTTCAAATTTAGAGCCATAAAATTTCCAAGTATTTTCTATTTTTTACATCTCTACAATATCTGTAGTTGTGGCTCCTCTTTCAGGCCTAAAATTATTTGTACTTGATCTTTTTTTGCTTTGCTCAGTCTTGCCGGAGGTTTGTCTATTTTTATAGTCTTTTCAAAAAAACAGATAAGATTTGATTCCCTTTATCATTTCTTTGTTTTCTGTTTCATTAATCTTTTTTCTTACCTTTATTGCTTCTTTTTCTGTAATCTTTGATTTACTCTACTGTTCATTTTTTTTAACTCTTTCAGTATGGTGCTTACCTCTTAATAGTCCAGGCTTCCTTCTCTAACACAAATCTTTAAGAGTATATATTTTGCTCTGGCTTAGTATGTAGCATTTTCACTTTTGTTCAACTTTAAATATTGTCAAATTTTTATTTTTTTGACTCATGAGTTATTTAGAAACATGTATTTTCCCCCTAAAACTGTTTTTTAACTTATTTTTGTTACTGATTATTAAACTGATTGCCTTATAGTCAGAGAATGTTGCGTCTATGATATTAACACTTTGGCATCTTCTGGGACAAACTTCATGAACTGGAATATTGTCATTTTGGTTAGTATTTCATGTATGCTTGAAAATAATATGTGTTCTATTTTTGTTGGTTTTAGGGTTCTCTGTATATATGACCATGAACATATCAGCTTTGTTTAAATGCCCTATATCCTTAATATTTTTTGTTGCTTTCTTTGCAATTATTAGGAGTTGCATTAAATAGCTTACTATGATTGTATATTTATCAAACTCTTATAAATAATCTTTTGCATATTTATTTTGTATTGTTTAGAGCAGTTTCTAGGATATGTCAGCTGCCCAACCATGGAAGATCTTGGGGACATTTTACCCATGGGAAGTTGAGTTTGAGGGCAACCCCTCTTGATGGAGGTGGGTCAGCCTGATACCAGCTGGATGCCTAGATAGGCAACCAGGAATAACTTCTGTGATCAGTCATTAGATCAGCTTTCTGATCTCTATGCATCGTTTGCATTTAAATATACACTTAGCCATGTGATAATATGATTGATAGTTCTCTGGCTAGCTCAATGCCTGTTACATAATGGCTTTAAGTCTATATATATATATAAGTTTAAGTCTCTCTCTCTCTCTCTCTGTGTATATATATATATATATATATATATATATATATATATATATATATGTATATACACACACACACACACAGAGAATAGAGAATGAAGAATAAAGGGATTAATGGGTCTTAAATGCAGAAGACGGTATCCATAGGCAGAGAGAACACTGGCATTGATTGCCACCTGGAGCTCAGTCATTTGGGAGCTCAGTGTCAACTGTGCATCTGACAGCAGCCCTTTTTTTGTGGGGGGGGATGTCTTCTCTTATTCTCAGTGCATATGGTTTTCATTCAGCTGACCTCATCTCTCTCATCTCTTCCCTCTAGGAATGGATGCAGAACCTAGTCCTGTGCGACAACAGCATCCACCTGGCTGGTGGTGTTGTTGCAGGAAGGGCACAGGACACAAACCAGGCCAAGGTGACTTAAAACTTGCCTTTTGTTGAAGTTAATGTGAAAGACATTCTTCCAGTTGGGTTTGATAGACTTGGAGCATATCATTCTGCACTTGACAGAGGTCACCACAGGAGGAAATCTGCCTGAGAGTGAAGCCCGCAGGAAGAAAGCAGAACTGAGGAGCAACAGGCATTGGGTCCTAGTGAATTTGCTGATGACTCTGCTTGAGGGCATCCTTGGAACTTCCCAGTGGAATGAACAAATAGGTTCCCTTTTCTTCGAGGTGAGTTTGAGTTATGGTCTGTTTATGAAAGAGCCCTGATGAATACAAGGCTAGCTCCCCAGGGGGATATAGCACACAGGGGTCTCCTTTCTTAAAGGATGGAAGGCCTGTGCTCCCACTTGTCTCCATCCCCATCCCAGCTGCTGGGACACAGTGCTTGTCCTGTTTTAGTTAAAACCATTATTCCTAAACGTGGCCCCAGACTCACATTTGCCAGCTACAGAGGTGTGACCTGGACACGTTTGTACTTCTTTGATCAATTCTACAAAACTCTATGGAGTCCCCATTCTATTTCTGACACCAGGCAAAATGCAGAGGAGTGGGGAGGGGAGCTAGATAAGAAATGGTTCCCTTCCCTGGAGGCTTAAAGTTGGCTAGAAGTATGATCATCTAAACTACTGAAACCACATTATATTTTAAATTCATTAAAAAGCCAGATGGTTAAGGGGGCCCAGAGAGGACTATTGAACAAATGTAGATCATCCTCTTAGCAGATGACATATCCCTTCAGTATTTCCAGTTCCCAAACATGAATAGGGCTTTCACTGTCAGCCCGTGACTCTGCCTGCAGGCTCTTGCTGGCCGCAGGAGCATGGTGGCCCCTCAGACAGGCCTGATGTACTGGGCAAGGTATGAGCCACCTGTCTTTCAAAGGACAAGTGGCAGTTGAGGATATATCAACACCTCAGATTCCTTGACCCTCAGATGGGACAACCCTGAGGTGTGTTTCACTGTTTTCTGGAGTCCCCAGTTGCCCACTGACTTATCTTACACATTGACACACTGCATTGCCTTCCTTCACTTCCCAGTTTCACTTTCTCTTTCCCCTACTGGTGCTTCCCAGGATCAACTCCCATATAAGTGACTTGCACTTAAATCCTTGTTTCAAGGTCGGCTTTTGGGAAAACCCAACCTGCTTTTGGCATCACCCAATTCCTTTGCTTATGACCATTCATTTTTTAGCAGTATATTTCCTTACCCTGGGACTACTTCTCCTTTGGTTCCTTGGAAAGTGTGGCACGGTTCTCAAATTTATGAATAGCTTCTGCTCCTCTCTCCCCTTCTACTTGTTGTTTGGCTGCCTTGGATCAGTGGGAAAACAGAAGTGTGAAACCACTGAGCACATGATCCCCACAACACAAGCAGGTAGTTTGGTTTCCCCTTTCATATCTGCCCCACCACAAACCCTGATAATTAGTTGCTAGGATCTTTGACATTCATTCCTTTTTCTTACTAACGTTTAAGTTGCAAAAATGATTAGTACATTATAAAAAATTTAACAAATACATATAAGCAAAGGAAGAAAAAGTTTTCAAAAAACAGCAATAATGAAATTGATGGCGGAAGGAGAAATGCATTCTGCCCTTAGATCAAGATAAGAAAAATGAAGAAAAAAATAAGACAAGACTCTTTTGCCAGTTCTCCACCACATACTCTACCCAGGTCTTAGCCAGGAAAATTAACTTAAAAAAAGAAAAGATACGCACCAACATTGGAAAGGAGGAGGCATAACTTCTTCTATTTGCATGTAGAAACCCTTAAGGAATAACACATGCACACATACACACACAAACCTATTAGGACTGATAAATGAGTTCAGCAAGGTTGTAGGATATAGGATCAATATACAAAAACCAATTTAATTTCTATACTAGCAATAAACAATCTGAAAATGAAATTAAGAAAACAATTCCATGTGCAATAAAATCAGAAAGAATAAAATACTTAGAAATAAATTGAACAAAAAAGTAAAAAACTTGTATAGTGAAAAGTACAAAACGTTGTTGAAAAAAAATCAAAGAATATCTAAATAATGGAAAGATATCCTATGATCATGGATAGGAAAACTTAATGTTGTTAATTAAGATGGCACTACTCTCCAAATTGATCTTCAGATTCAATATAATCCCTATCAAAATCCAGCCACATTTTGGAAAATCGCAGAAATTTATGATCTGGAATAATCACAAAATTCATATGGAAATGCAAGGTCCCAGAATAGCCAACATAATCTTAGAAAAGAACTCACACATCTCATAACTTACTACAGAATTACATATTTCATAACTTACTACAAAGTGTGCTAATCAAGACAGTGTGGTAGTGGAATAAAGAATAAAATTGAGAGTCCAGTAAACAAATCCTTGCATATAAATGCAAGGATCAATTGAGTTTTGACAAGGGTGCCAAGATCATTCAATGGAGAAAGAATTATCTTTTCAACAAATGGTGCTGGGACAACTCTATACCCAAATGCAGAAGAATGAAGTTGGACCCCTACCTCACACTATACACAAAAATTAACTCAACATTGGTAATAAATTTAAATGTAAGAGCTAAAACTATAAAATTCTTAGAAGAAAACATGGAATAATTTTTGTAATTTGTCTTAGGAAATGCTCTCTTAGATGCAACACCAAAAGCAAAAGGGATGAAAGAAAAAAATAAACTGAATTTTGTCAAAATTAAAAATTTCTGTGTTGCAAATCAAGAAAGTAAAAAGACAACCTACAGAATGAGAAAAAAATATTTGAAAATCATATATCTCATAAAGGACTTATAGCAAGAATATATAAAGAATTCATACATTTTAATAATAAAAAGATGAATAACCCAATTAAAAATTGGACACATTGTCTGAATAAACAATTCCCTAAGAAGATATACAAATGTCCAATAAGCACATGTAAAGATGTTCAACATCATTAGACTTTAAGGAAGTATTATATAAACTGAAACTCTAAGATACCACTTAGCATATACCACAATGGCTATATTTAAAAAGAGACAATAGCAAGTGTTGATGAGAATGTGAAGAAATTGAAACCCTCATGCATTTCTGGTGTGAATGGAAAATGGTGCAGCCATTTTACAAAATAGTTTGGAAGTCCTCAAGAAATTAAACATGGAATTATCATGTGACCCCACAATCTACTCCTAGGTATATACCCAAGAATTAAAAATGTAGGGTTCCAACACAAACTTGTACACAAACAAATATTCATAGCTGCATTATTCATAATAGTCACAAAATTGAAACAATCAAATGATGAATGAAGAAATAAAATGTGGTATATAAATAAAATGTAATATTAAAATTCAGCAATAAAAAAAGGAATGAATTACTTGATACATGCTGCAACATGGCTGAACCTTAGTTAGAAACATTATACTAAGTGAAAGAAGTCAATCACAAAAGGCCACATCTTGTATGATTTCATTGATATGAAATGTCCAGAACAGGTAAAACTATAGGAACAGAAAGTAAGTTAGCGGTTCACATTCCTAGGAGCTGTAGAAAAGTGTAATAGGGAATGACTACATTGCAGGATTTCTTTTTGGGGTGAAGAACGTGTTCTAAAATTAGATTGTGATGGTAAGTGTACAACTGTGTAAATGTACTAAAAACTGAATTGGACAACTTAAATGGGGGAATTGTATGATATGTGAAGTCTATCTCAATAAAGCTGTTTTTGACAATTCCCACTTCCCAGAAAAAACCACTACTGATATATTTAGTAAAAATAACTTTCAACATACAAATATATATCAACAAAAATGTCATACTGTACATAACTATTTGTAAAGTTCTTTCTTTGGAGTAGTATTGCATAACCATCTGTGTCATGAAGTATTCTTTTACAATTTATTTTTTTAAGCTGTGTATTAATTTTATATGTACGTTCTATAATTTGTCTAAACAATCTTGGCTAAAGGTTTATGTTGCTTCTAATTTGTTGCTATTGTAAACAACACTGTACCGAGGATCTTTTGGCTAACTGGGTCAATGAGTAGGCATATTTTGATGACATGAAATACAAATTCCCTGATAACCTTGAAGAATACATCAGTTCATTCTCCCAGCGGCAATTCAATGGAGTGCCCATTTTCCCATACCATCATTACAGTAGATGTTAACGGTTTTAAAAGTTTTACCAATTTTATATGTATTATTCTTTCTGATGATGAATAATTATCCACGCATCTCAAGTTGAGTTTGCCTAATGCAAAGAAGCAAAAGAAAAATAAAGTATTGGATACATGATGAAAAGTAACTTGCTTGACTATTTTTTCAGTAATTCATTTGACTGACTTACCCCATGTAGTTACTGGTTCTGGTCAGAGCATCCTAAGGGAATGTGAGAGCATCCTGCATACCCACCACATCCGGAGGCTGCCAGCACATAAGGCTTAGCTGGCCAGGCCGAATGACCTGCCCCCAAACCTCGTGCATTATGTTTTGAAGATCTAGGGACAAGGACCCATGAATTTTTCTACACACATGATTTTGCCTCCCAGACTAATGCACTTCTAGAGAGTGGGGGCCATGAATCATCTTTTGATTCACAAACCCAACCAAACAATACCTGGCATAGAAATTTACACACAAAAATAAATATTTTCTGAATGCAATGTAGTATCCTGGATTGAATACTGGAATAGGAAAAGGACGCTAGTGGGAAAATTGGTGAAATCCAAATAAAGTTTGGATTAGTTAATAGTACTTCACCAATGTTTTCACAAATCTACCATACTTATGTAAAATATATAAGCATTAAGGGAAACTGGGTAAAAGGTAGTTAGGACTCTCTTTGCAAATTTTCTGTAAATCTAAAATTACTCCAAATTTTTGAAAGTAAAATTCAAAAGTAAAAAAATGAAAACAGTAAGTGTTTTATTCATAAACGCCAACCATTTATTCATTCATTTATTCACCTATCAAATGAGGTCAGCTAATTCTCAGATTAAGGAAGGAAAGAGTTGGTAGGACAATTAGATAACCCAGTACACTAATTTTTAACCTTTTTGCTCCTCCAACCTGCCAGAAGGGTGCAACATATTCCCATCAGTAACAGGGGCTCATATGGACACATGCAATTTAAAAGCACCCCCGCCCTGACCCTGTGACTGTACTATACATCTTAGAGGTTAGAAAAGAAAAGTCTACAGCCTTTATTTAGAATTCCTGAGTTAGTCCAAAATGTTCATTTATTGATGGGAAAATGGAACTCACAGAGGGAACAGAATTGTCTTCATTCTTTTTCCAATCATTATTTTTAAGTGACCTTAAAGAAGTATTTACTCACCATGTGTATGCCAGTGTCTTTCTTCCAACTTGTATGTTGACACCTTAAGAGTCCAAAGGACCCCAGGGGGCTTTTGGCATGCCTTTGGCTCTTTTCTTCTGGGTAGATCCATTCAGAAGGAGGCTTGGTTCTACCACCTCTTGTTTGTCTAACAAGGCCACTCTGAGTAATTCTTGGAGAGCTTGTTTCCTAATTGGAGATTACAGCTTTTAACAATGTTTTCTGAAAGAGAACGAAGAGGGTCTTTGCGGCTCTGCAGTGGCTGCCTGCCATGCAGTTGTGTTATTGCTAAGTATCCTTCTGCCCTCTCAAAGTCTTCTGAATTTTTCTAAAGAGCAACAATAATTTGAATAATTACAAAACTGAAAATGCTTTCTTTTCTGTGTATTCTGTTTTCCTCCAAGCAAGAGCTGTGCTTTCATCTGATACATAAAAGAGCAATAGTTCTCTTATGAACTAAGACACATGGACTATCTAATTAACATTAAAATATTGTCTCTCATCATCAGCTTCATTTGCACTGGATGTGTCAGTTCTCGAGAAAGCAGTGCAGAGGCAATGACCTAATCTCACTTAAAAAAAAAAAAAGCAGGCAAATTAAAGTAAAAAGGACAATGTGTTTTACTTATAGGACAGTGGCTCTTGAAGCCCACTGCCTGGGGACGGCTTCCCTGCTCCAAGGCCCTGAACACTTTCTGACACCCAACCCCATCTTGAATATGTCTACTACCATTCCTGTGTATTTCTATTATCTCTGCATCTCTACAGAAGGACCTGCCAACCCCAGGGTGTCTACTAGGGCCATTATATGAAGCTGCATAACTCAAGCCAGTTGCACAAAAACTTAGGACCTCATTAGGACAAAAGCTTTCTAACTGCCATGTTCAGCTTCATGGAGACTCCAAATACATAGTCCCTAGTGAGCTAACAGGAGTCACAAAAGACTAAATAAATGGGTTTTAACAGCTCCCAGAAATGGATTTGAATGTCTCAGTGAATATTTTATCACCAAGAGAGGTTCAGAAGAGTCTGCAATGGATTCCCTTAATAAGTAAGAAGATCTTTAAGATTTTGGGACTGCTGCATTCTCCATGACTGCATGATTCCCATGGATGCAAACCTGCTGAGTGGCATCCATGTTCTTCCTGTGTGTCCCTCTGTTGCCCTCAAAAATCAATGATGTTCTATTTACATCACCTCTGGTTGGCCCTCTAGCTGACCACAAACACATTAGCAGACCCAGCTAAGATCCACTAAGGAAAACCATGCAGCTGAACCATAAACTCATGAGAAATTACAAATAGTTGTTTTTTTAACCACTTAATTTTGGAGTGGTCACACCTCAAAAGCAAATGAATATGGAAATCAGTATCTAAGAATGGGACCCTGCTCTGACAAAACCCTGAAATATGTAGCATCAGTTTTGGAACTGGGTAGAGAGTAAATCTGGAAAAGCAACAATGAAACCCATAACAAAAGCAGGAAAGTAGCAACTTATGTTATTAAATGGCCAAACAACTGTTAAAAACTGATTCTTGTAGTAACATGGGAGATAAAAATTGACTTGTTTTTGACATTGGAAAAATGATTTGCAGCAAGATTTTTGAAAGTGTTAGCTGATTACACCTAGTTGTATATGGTAAAATGGTAAAAGAGAGACAAGAGTTAAAGTAAACGCTAGCTAATTTGCAATCAGAACTTAGACAGAATATAGAAGGGCAAGAACTTTCAGGATTAGAAAATAAAATTGTTTTTTTTCTCTTCAGACTCTCCAATTGGATAAAGATTCTCAAAATAAAATGAGGAGGTTCTAGTTCTGGATAAGATGGAGTAAGCACACCCTATCCTCCTTCTTCCACTGACTGCAAATGTAAAATCTATGCAAAATGCACAAAGCAGGTTTTTCATGACTCTGAAAGTAAATAGTATTATGCATATTGGGAAATAAGACTAGCGTTCGAAGTACCGTCAAATTGGTGGTTAATGGGGCCATAACAAAAGGTCCACCTTTTGTGTCACTGGAGTTCCAGAAGAAGAGAAAGAGGGAAGTGCTGAAAAAGTATTAGGAGAAATTAATGGCTGAAAAACTCCCAAACTTGGCAACAAACATAAACCTACAGATTCAAAATGCTAAGTAAATTCCAAATAGGATAAACCCAAAGAAATCCATGCCAAGCAAAGCATATTATAATTCACCATCTGAAAATTAAAGACAGAGAAAAAATGCTGAAACCAGTTAGAGAAAAACAGTGCATTGCCTATAGAGTAAAAAAACTCAAATTATAGCAGATTTATTATCAGAAACCGTGAAGGCCAGAAGGAAGCGGCACAATATTTTTCAAGAACTGAAATAAAATAATTGTTAAGCCAGAATTCTATATCTAGTGAAAATATCTTTTAGGAATGAAGAGGGAATAAAGCATTATCAAATGAAGGAAAACTAAGAGAATTTATTGCCATCAAACTTACACTGAAAGAATGGCTAAGGGAGTTCTTTAAGGAGAAAGGAGATAATAAAAGAAAGACTCTTGAAATATTGGGAAGGAAGAAAGTAGATGATAAGGGCAAAAGTATAGGTCAACAAAATAAAATTTCCTTCTCTTGTGTTCTCTAAATAATGTTTTATCACTGAAGGAAAAAAATACAGTCTAATGTGATCTTCAATATATAGAGAGAGAACATTTAAGATAATTATATTATAAATGGAGAAGGTAAAGGGATGTAAAAGGAGGTAAAATTTTCCACACTTCATTTGAAATGGTAAAATGTAGACACCAGTAGACTTGGATATGTATGTAACCAAGCACAACTACTAAAAAGGCTGATCAAAGATACATTCAACAAAGGAGTGGCCAAGATGTCAGAGTAGGAAGACCCTGAGCTCACCTCTTCCCATGGGCACAACAAAACTACAACTACTTACAAAGAAATTATTGATAAGAAAAACTGAAAGACTAGCAAAAAAAAAAATCTACAACTAAAGATATAAAGAAGGAGCCACAGTGAGATGGTAGGAGGGGCGGAGACGTGGTGTAGTCAAGACCCACACCCCTAGGTGGGTGACCCACAAAGAGGAAGAAATTGCAATAATTATGATAATTACAAAGGTTCTCCCCGAGAAGCAAGGGGTCCAAGCCCCACATAGTGGTCCTCAGCCCAGGGGTCCTGAAGTGGGAAGACAAGCCCCCAGAACATTTGGTTTTGAAGGCCAGTGGGCCTACTTTCCAGAGTCCCAGAAGGCAGTGGGAAACAGAGGTTTCACTCTTAAAAGGCACACACAAAATCTCACGTGATCCAGAACCCAGAGCAAAAGCAGTAATTGGAAAGGAGCCTGGGTCAGCCCCACCTGCTAATCTGCTCCTGCTAAACTGGAGCTCATGCTGGGGACATAGACACTGGCAGCAGCTAATCTTGGGAGCTCCTTCTACCATGTGGACACTGGTGCTGGAAACACCATTCTGGAATCCTCCTTCTAGCTTATTAGCTTGAGAACCAGTCCTGCCCACCAACCTGTCAGTACCAGTCCTGGGATGCCTCAGGGCAAGCAACTAGCTGGTTGGTGAAACAGTTCCCCTCCTGGCAACCCACCAGGAGGCTGGCTTCCTTAAGACCCTCTGAGCCCACAGCCACACTGGGACCTGGCCCTGTCTACCAGAGGGCCCAGAACATGGCCCCACACATCAGTACACTGGCACTAGCCCCAGGAGCACTTGGGCCCTGCAACCAGAAACCCTGGGACACAGATTCACCCAGCAGGAGGCAGGCACCAGCCGCAGGATCCTCTGTGCCCAGCCCCACACACTGGTGGGCCAACACCAGCTTCAGGAACCCCAGGGCCTGCAGCTAGAGAATCCAGGACTCAGCTTTGCCCACCAGTGGGTGAGCACCAGCTCCAGTACCATGGCAGCCACTCAGCCTTCCATGTAAGGGTGCAGCCCACCCACAAGCAGGTTAGCACCAACCCCAAGGATCATCCAGCCTAGCCCACCAACAGGCCAACAACAGCTCTGGCACACCTTGAGCCCCTCAGCCAGCTGCCCCAGGATTCGGTCCCATACACTAGTGGGCTGACACCAGCTCCACCAGGACCCCCAAAGCCCTGTAGCCAGAGACCTCAGGACCTGCCTCCATCCACCAGAAGGTCAACATCAGTCCTGGGATGCCCCTGGGCCCCAGCCCCACCCACCAGCAGGCAAACACCAGCTCTAAGACTCTGGATTCCTCAGTGAACTGACCTGGGATCCAGCCCGACTGACCAGTAATCCAACACCAGCTTTGGGCTACCTCCGATCCCACAGACAGGTGTGTAAGGAACTAACTCTGCCCACCAGCATGTCAACACTAGATTTGTGATGCCCAGCCTTGCAACTACCTACCCTAAAACCTGTCTCCACCCATAAGTGGGCCAGCTCCAGCCCTGGGGCTCCCAGAGTTCTGCAGCAAGCTACTCCATGACCCTGCACTGCCCACCAGCAGCCAGCAACCTCCACACAAGGCAGGGCCTGGAAACCAGACAGACCGGGGTCCAGCCACGCCTACTAGACCACCCACAGTAGTCAACCCACCAAAAGAGAAGAACCCATGCAGCCCACATGGGAGGACCTCCTAGAGAATATGGGGGCGGGTGCTTCTGGGACACATAGTACATCTTCACAAAGCCACTTCTCCAAGGTTGAGAAATTTAACCAACCTACCAAATACATAGAAATAAAATAAGTCAATTAGGCAAATTGAGGTGACAGAGGAATATGTTCCAAATGAAGGAATATGATAAAATCCCCACCCCCCCAAAAAAACTAAGTAAAGATGAGATAAACAATCTACCCAATAAAGAATTCAAGGTAATGATCTTAAAGATGTTCAAAAACTTGGGAGAAGATTGGACTAACAGGATGAGAAGTTAGAAGTTTTAAACTAAGAGTCAGAAAATATAAAGAAGAACCAAACAGATGAAAATTACAATAACTGAAATAAAAAATAGACTAGAAGAAATCAACAGTAGATTAGATAATATAGAAGAACACATCAGTGAACTGGAAGATAGAGTAGTGGAAACCACTGAAGCTGAACAGAAAAAAAGGAAAATAATAAAAAGAAATGACAGTTTAAGAGACCTCTGTAACAATATCAAGCATACTAACATTCATATGTTAGTATGTGAGAGAGAAGGGGAAGAGAGAGAGAAGGGGGCAGAGAACATATTCTCTGCCTATATATTTGAAGACATAATAGCTGAAAGCTTCCCTAACGTGGGAAAGAAACAGATATCCATAGCCAGGAAAGACATAGAGTCCCAAACAGAATCAACACAAAGAGGGCCACACCAAGACAAATTGTAATTAAAATGGCAAAAATTAAAGATAAAAAGAAAATATTAAAAGCTGCAAGGGAAACAAGTTTCAATAAGTTACATACAAGGGAACTCCCATGAGTCTATTAGTTGACTTTCCAGCAGACACTTTGCATGCCAGAAGAGAGTGGTGTGATATAGTTAAGGTGATGAAAAGGAAAAACCTACAACCAAGAATACTCTACCCAGCAAGGCTTTCATTCATATTTGATGGAGAGATCAAAAGTTTTATAGACAAGCAAAAACTAAGAGTTCAGCACCACCAAACCAGCTTTAGAAATGTTAAAGGGACTTCTCTAAGTGAAAACGTCTACAGCTAGAAATATAAAAATTACAAAGGAAAAAAAATCTCAGTGGTAACTATAAATGTACAGTAAACACAGTAAATCAACCAGGTATAAAGCTATTAGGAAGGTTAAAAGACAGAAGTAGTAAAAGCATCTATATCTATAATAAGTACTTAAAGAATACACAAATCAAAACTATGTAAAATATGATGTTAAAAATAGTAAACTTGGGTGTGGGTTGAGTAAAAATAGAATTGTTATAATGCATTCGACCTTAAGAGAGAGAAGAAATCAATAAAATCAGAAAGTAAAAAGAATCAAAACTGACATGACAGAAATATAAAGGATCATAAGAGATTACTACAAACAATTATATGTCAATAAAATGAACAATCTAGAAAAATTGATAAATTCATAGAAAAGTACAATCTCTCAAAACTGAACCAGGAAGAAATAGAAAATATGAACAGACCATTTACCAGTATGAAATTGAATCAGTAATAACAACAACAAAACCTCCCCAAAACAAAAGTTCAGGACCAGATGGCTTCACAGTTGAATTCTACCAAACATTTAGAGAAGAGTTAACACCTACCCTTCTCAAACTATTCCAAAATAGTCCAGAGGAAGGAATGCTTCCAGAGTCATTCTATGAGGTCAGCATCTTCCTGATACCCAAACCAAAGATATCACACACAAAAAATTACAGGCCAATATCACTGAGGAACATAGATGCAAAAATCCTCAACAAAATACTAGCAAACCAAATTCAACAATACATTATAAGGATTATACACCATGATTGAATAAGATTTATCCCAGGGATGCAAGGATGGTCCAATATCCACAAATCAATTAGTGTGATACACCACATTAACACATTGAAGAATAAAAATCACATGATCATCTCAAAAGATACAGAAAAACCTTTTGACAAAATTCAACATCTATGTATAGTAATAATAAAAAAAAACCCTCAAAGAAGTTGCTATAGAGGTAACATGCCTGAACATAATAAAGGTCATATATAACAAACCCACAGCTAACATCATACTTAATGGTGAAAAGCAGAATGCATTTCCTCTAAGATCAGGAACAAGACATGGATGTCCATTCTTGCCACTTTTATTCAACATAGTATTGGAGTTCCTAGCCAAAGTAATCAAACAAGAAAAAGAAATTCAAATTGGAAAGGAAGAAACAAAACTGACAGTTTGCAGATGACATGATATTATACATAAAAAATCCTAAAGATGCTACCAAAAAACTACTAGAACTCATCAATGAATTCAATAATGTTTCAGGATACAAAGTTAATATATAGAAATCTGTTGCATTTCTATACACTAACAATGAAATATCACAAAGAGAAATTAAGGAAACTATACCATTTATGATCACATCAAAAAGAATAAAATGAATATATATATATATACACATAAATATATAATGAAATATTACTCAGCCATAAAAAGAATAAAATCTTACCAACTGTGACAACATAAATCATCATAGAGATTTTATGCTCAGTGAAATAAGTCAGCCCTAGAGAGGGGAATACTGTATGATTTCACTCATACATGGAATCTAAAAAACAAAACAACTGAAAAAATATAATGAAACAGAAAGATAGTTATAGATACAGAGAAAAAACAGGTGGTTGCCAGAGGGAGAGGGGTGGCCATGGAAAGCAATAGTTGAGAGACATTAAGAGGTACAAACATACCATTGCAAAATAAATCAAACACAAGTATGAAATCCAGAGCATGAAGAATATAATCAACAAATACATAATATCTTTTTATGGTGACATATTCTAACTAGGTTAATTGTGGTGATCATTTTGAAATGTGTAGAAATATTGAATCACTATGTTGTATAATAGGAACTAGCATGGTGTTGTAGGAAAATTGTACTTCAAAAACAAATAAAGAAACAAAAATAAATTGGGCTTCCCTGGTGGTGCAGTGGTTGAGAGTCCACCTGCCGATGCAGTGGACACAGGTTTGTGCCCCAGTCTGGGAAGATCCCACATGCTGTGGAGTGGCTGAGCCCGTGAGCCATGGCCGCTGAGCCTGTGTGTCCAGAGCCAATGGAAGAGGCCACAATAGTGAGAGGCCCGCGTACCGCAAAAAAAAATAAATAAATAAACTCATAGATAAAGAGATCTGACAGGTGGTTACCAGAGGTGGGTGAAAGAGGGAAGAAGAATTGGATGAAGGCAGTCTAAAGGTACAGATTTCTAATTATAAGATAAATAAGTACTAAGGATATAATGTACTACATGATAAATATGCTGTATGTTATATATGAAAGTTGTTAAGAGAGTAAATCTTAAGAGTTCTCATCACAAACATTTTTTTCTATTTAATTTTGTATCTATATGAGACAATGTATGTTCACTATACTTTCAGTGATAATCATTTCATGATGTATGTAAGTCAAGTCATTATACTGTACACCTTAAAATTCTACCTTGTTGTATGTCAGTTTTATCTCAATAAAACTGGAAGGGAAAAGAAAGCCAAAGATACACTGAACAACACTATAGATCAAAATGTAATTCTAAAAAGAATGTGCAAGTATCCCACAGGAAGGCAGAAAAGAAACAAGAGAGAATAACCAGAAAAAAACAAACCAAAAAACAAACAAACAAAAAAGGCAGACTTAAACATAACAGGTCAATAGTTATATTAAATGTAAATGGCCCTAAAGACTTAGTTGAAAGACAGAGATCAACACAGTGGATGAAAAGACTTGGCCCAACTATGTGTTGTCTAAAAGAAACTCACTTTAAATATAATAATATATGTAGGTTGAAAGTAAAACAATAGAAAAAAGACATACTTTGCAAACATTAATTTTAAAAAATAGGAGGGGCTATACTAAAGTTAGCTAAAGTAGATTTCAGAGCAAAGAAAATTATCAGAGACAGAGGGGACATTAAATAATGACAAGAGTCACTCTTCCAAAAGTTCATGGCAATACTAAATATGTAGGTAACAGACAAGCAAAATACGTGAAGCAATAATTTATAGAACTAGTTAATGTCAGCAAAAATAATGGAGCAAGGACCTCTACAAATTAGGCTCTATATAAAACCCAGTGAAAAAAACTGGCAAAAAAAGATTGTCAGAATTAACTTTTTCAAAACTTTGGAATTTAATGAGGAACTTGCAATTATACAAGATATGTTTATTCAAGAAAAGTGGCTAAATCACAGAAAGAACCACAAATTTCTTAGTGTTTTAATTTACCCTAGTTCTATTCCCTCATTACTCAGTTCATTAGTTGCTTTGAAAAATGACAGTCCACATTTCTTGCACCAAATGGAGCAGATAATCAAAGAATTTTCATTTGACCTGTCTGGTGTTTTCCTATAAAATGTCACTTTAAGGTCTCTTCTTATTTGGCTAGACTTGGGGCTCATTATTGTTAAAAGCCTCTTTCCAGGATGAAACAAACAAAAACATTCATAGGCAAGTGTTTTAACATTGTGGCTGCCTGAGGCAATAGATAATATTTGAGGCAAGAAATAGACTAGATTAAAGGTAAAAGCATAAAAGGGAAAGTTGAGGAATGAGATATCCATAGGGGCTTTGAAAAGCTACAACATATTCCTGGGAATCTAGAAAGGCAAGAGCATGCATAGGGCTGTGTACATGCTTAAGACATACTGGAGAAGGACCTTAGGTTTCACTTCTGGCTGACTTTGAAGTTCTGCACAAGCAGGAAGTGAAAGCTAAGGCAGGATTTTCAACTAACTGGTTGAGTGTTGAAAGCATGTCTCAAAATTCATGAAGAGCCCCTCAGTAAAAGTGATAGAATCTTTATCTCAGATGCTTAGGAAATCTCTGTCCAATTATTAACTGATCACTAACTAAATAGAGACTTTAGTAGCAACACACATTAAGAATATAGATTTCCATAAGTAGTTTAGAAAAATCACTAAACAAAAAATAACTAACAATAACTATGACAAGCAGCAAAAACAACAACCCTGAAAAGAGGAGAATCTGATTTTCAGTGTTACCACATTATAATACTTAAAATAATCTATTTTCAACACAAATTACAAGACATGTGAAGAAGCAAGAAAGTAAGGACCATATACACACAAAAAAATGCAATCAATAAAAACACTCTCAGGAAACCCAGGCATTGGACTTACTAGCAAAGACTTTAAATCAGATATCTTAATTAGCTAAAGGGAAACACTCTAAAGAACTAAAGTATGAGAAGATGTCTCCACAAATATAGAATATTAATAAAGAAATATAAATTATTTTTAAAATAATGAAATGGAATTGCTGGAGTTGAAAAGTACAATAACTGAAAATAAAAATTTACTGGAGGGACTCAACAACATATTTGAGTGGGCAGAATAAAGACCCAGCAAACTTGAGGACAGGTCAATTGAGATTATCCAGTCTGAGGAACAGAAAGGAAAAAGAATGAAGAAAAATGAACAGACCATGAGAGATCTGTGGGACAACATCCAAGTACCAACATATCCATAATAGGAGTTCAGAGTGAGAGAAGAAGAGGAGACAGAAAGGAGAATAATAAATGTTTGATGGCAAAAATATTCCCAAGTTTGATTAAAAATATTAATCTACACATTCAAGAAGCTCAACAAACTCCAAGGAGAAAAAATTCAGATATCAACACCTAAAAATCATAATCAAACTGTTGAAGGTCAAAAAGAGAATCTTGAAAGCAGTAAAGAGAAGCAGCTCATTATGTACAAGGAATCCTCAATAAGATTAACAGCAGATTTTTTATCAGAAACCACAAAGTCAGGAATTCGGCTGGCATTTTCAAAGTATGAAAAGAACCCAAACTGTTAACCAAGAATTCTATATACAAAAAAAAAAAAAAAAATTACTATCCTCCAAAAATGAAGGAGAAATTAAGATAGATAAAAAGAGTACATCTCGGGCTTCCCTGGTGGCGCAGTGTTTAAGAGTCCGCCTGCCGATGCAGGGGACACGGGTTCATGCCCCAGTCCGGGAAGATCCCACATGCTGCGGAGCGGCTGGGTCCGTGAGCCATGGCCGCTGAGCCTGCGCGTCCGGAGCCTGTGCTCCGCAACGGGAGAGGCCACAACAGTGAGAGGCCCGCGTACCGCACAAAACAAAAACAAAAAAACAAACAAACAAAAAAAGAGTACATCTCTAGCAGACCTGCCCTACAAGAAATACTTAAGGGAGTCCTTCAGGCTGAAATGAAAGGACACTAGACAGTAAATTGAATATATATGAATAATTAAAGGTAATTACATGCATAAACACAAATTATAATACACATATCCATAAATACAAATTGTAAATATGTTTGTGTGTAACTTCTTTTTTTCTCTATCTGAAAAGACAACCACATAAAGCAATAATTATAAATATATGTTGGTGTGCACACAATGTATAAAGATGTAATTTATGACAATAATAGGATAAAAGAGTAAGGGAATAGTTATATTGCAGCAATGTTTGAATACTAGTGAAATTAAGTTGGTATTAATCCAAAGTAGAATTTTATAAATTAAGATGTTGATGACAATCCCCAAGGAAACAACTAAGAAAATAACTGAAAAATATATAGTCAAAGAAATGACAAGAATATTAAAAGGGTACACAAGAAAATATCTAATTAACACAAAATAAGACAATAATGGAGAATCAAGAAACAAAACTTACAAGACATATAGAAGACAAACAGCAAAATGAGAGACATAAATCCTATTGTACCAGTAATTACCTTAAATGTGAATGGATTAAACTTTTTAATTAAAAGGTAGAGATTGGGAGAATATATATTTTTAAATATGACCAAACTATATGCTGCCTATATAAAAGACTCTGTTTAGATTCAAAGATACAAGTAGTTTGAAAGAAAAAGGATTAACAAAAAAAGATATGCCATAAAAACAGTTACCAAAGTGAACTGGAAATGGCTATACTAATTCCAGAAAAATAGACTTTAAAACAAAAATTGTTCATGGGGCATACAAGGACATTCTATAATGATAAAAAGATTAGTAAATATATAACAATTATAAACATATACACAAAGAATAATAGGACTTCCAAACAAACAATATATAATATATAATGACAGTTATATACTCACCCAAGTGGAGATTATTCAGGGAGGCCAAGCTGGTTTAATATTTGAAAATTAATCAATGTAATCCACCATGTTAGCATGCTAAAGAATAAAAATAATATGATCATATCAATTGTTGCAAAAATAATTTCATAAAAGTCAATACCTATTCATGATAAAAAGTTTCGGTCAACTAGGAATAATGGGAAACTTCCTCAAATTAATATAGATCATCTATTTTAAAAACCGATAGCTAACATCATACTTTATAGTGAAAGACTTAATGTTTCCTCACTAAGACTGGGAATAAGGCAAGGATTCCACTCTCACCATTGCCATGCAACATAGCATTGGAAGATCTAGACAGAGCAATAAGGCAAGAAATGGAGATAATAGCCATACAGATTGGAAAGGAAGAAATAAAACTGTGCCTCTTTGTAGATGACATGATTGTTTACAATGGAAAATAGCAAAGAATCTTGAGGATATTAACAATTCCTTATGCCTACATATTTGTAGTTATTGTTAACTTCAGACCATCAAGCCTATGAGGTCTTTTTTTTCCTTGTTTATCTTAAAAGTTGACTGTCTAAATTTTTTTTTGTCATTTGTGCAATTACACTTAGTTAAATTAATAACTGAAATGGGGAAAAAACATCTGGGGAAAAATATTTGCAAACCACATATTTAGCAAAGGATGCATATGTAGTATATATAAAGAACTCTCAAAATTCAACGTTAAAAAGCAAACAATCCAATTAGAAAATGGTTAATGACACAGATGTTTCACTGAAGAAGTTATACAGATGGCATATAAGCCAATGAAAATATGTTCTCACTAGCCATTAGGGAAATGCAAGCTAAGGCTAAGACGAACACCACTACACACATATTAGATTGGCTAAAATAAAGAATACTAAGAATACCAAGCATTAGGGAGGATGAAAAGCACCTGGAACTTTCATACATTAATGGTAGGAATGCAAAATGGTATAATCATGAGGTAAAACAGCGTGCAGTTTCTTATAAAAGCAAACACACCCTTTCCTATGACCCAGAAATCCCATTCACAGGTATTTACCCCAGAAAAATGTAACAAACAAACAAATAAACAAACAACAAAAACATCTACATGAAGATTTATGCACAATTGTTTAGAGAATTTCTATTTAAAACTGTGCCAAACTGGAAAAAAAACAAATATCTTTCAGTGGGTGATGGTTAAATAAACTGGGTACATTCATACACTGGAATTCTACTGAGCACTAATAGTGAATGCATTGTTGATACAAGCAAAAACTCAAAGTCATTATGCTTGAGTAAGTCTAGTGTCAAAAACCTACATACTATATGGTTCCATTTATGTGACATTCTTAAAAAGGCAAAATATAGTGATGGAAAGCAGATCAGTGGTTGTCAGAAGTTAGGGGTGGAGGAAAGTGTGACTATAAAGGGATAGCACAGAGGAGTTTTTAGGGTGATGGAATGGTTCCCTATACTGATGGTAATTATGCAAATCTATCCACGTATTATGACTCATAGAACTGTACATACAATAAATGTTAATTTTATTGTATACTGATTTTTAAAAATAAATAAAATAAAGTGAGTCATAAGTACAAAGATAAAATCAAAAATGGTAAGTTTATATAGACCTTCTCAGCTGGACTAAACGGAAGTTTAAGAATAGAGAAGCCACATCCCAAACTAGAAGTAACTTTAAAGAGAGGAGTCTGTCTCAGAGGATATTTTAGCTGTGGCTTTCAACACATGGGATAAATAACAATTAGCCACAGAGAAAACCCCCAATATTTTAAAGCAAAATTGAATTGGCAAATGCTACTAGTGTGTAATAAAAGGACTGAGATTTTTTAAATTTTAAAGAGATTCCTGTGCCTCCAACTTCTGAAGGTCAAGAAGCAGACTAAGAAAGCAACTTGCTGCTAAAGCAGGCCACTTATTTAGAAGTAACCAGAGGATGATAGAAAAGGAAGGAGGTCTCAAACAGTGAAGCTAAGACCTATGGAAACCAATGGATGGGGCAGCTACTCCCAGGGAATAGAATCATTGCCTCATCAAGTAACATACCTCACCATTTACCCAGTGTGAACTCCTGTAGACCAGTGACTGCCACATGCCTCTCATTCTTGCCACTTTTGAATGAGTGTTCTCATTGGGGTTTTATTGTTCACTTCAACATTGAATGTAGTATGTGTGAGGACTGATAACTTGGCTTTTAATTCATGGGTCTCAGGATCAACAGGATTTGGGTCTGGAGCTGATGCAAATCACAGATCTTAGACTTGGAGTATGATGCCATGATTGGATAAGAGTTGGGAGGTAAGGGTCTCAGGAGGGGTGTAATGAACTTTGTATGAAGAATGTGAATAATTGTTGACAGAGATTTGACTGTGGTAGGTGGAGTGCAAAAGTGGCTCAAATTCTTTACCTCCCTGTGTCCATAACTTTTGCGATGTGACTTCACAGTTCCCCCCATGAAGAAACAGACTCTTTCCCTTCCCCTCTGTGCTGTCCTTATGACTCACTTTTGGCTCACCCAGTTTAGCCCCCCCAAACTTCTTGCACTTTTCCAGTCCCTTTTAGAACTCTGTAGCCCTTGGACAAGCCCCAGCTAGCCTGCTGGAAGATGAGAGACAACATGGAGCAGAGAAAAGTTCTGCCAGCTGGGGCTAAGAGCAGCTAACATAGCTGATCCACCAGCTGACCACAGAAGCATGAGTTTCCCTGGCTGAGATTAGCTGGTCTTGGCCTAGATCAACAGAACTGTCCAGCTGACTTACAGATTCAAAAGAAATAAAAAGCTTTAGGTTGTTATTTTCAGCCATTAATAGGCTTAAAATAAATGATTCATTATGCAGTAATAGCTGATCCAGAAAACCCTTGCTCATTATATTACTCACTACATCTCAAAACCCAGGACCTGGAAATGCATTTCACATAGTGGTGCATGCACCACCATGACATTGCTTTGAGACCACACATGTCTCTGTTCCCTCCATTTTCCTCGCATCCCCAGAAGCTCAGCACCAAGGTTTGTACTCAAATGCCTTAGTTTTCTTCAATCATGAGTATTCTAAGAAATTCTCCTCCTTTTCCCATCTCCTGTACTTCTGGATACTTATTTGTTGTGTATTGGACTGAGTGCGTTTTATTGTATCTGTGTTTGTTTAGTTAGAGCCAAAAATGTTATCTCTATCAAGGAGGAGCAGAGTCCCTGTCCTAGGTTCATCCTTTAATCATTAATGGCATTAATGATGCAGACTTGGTGGGGTGGCACTACCACTAAGAATCAAACAAATGGAGGCCACTCCACCTCCATGACACAGCCAAGTACCAGGAATAAAACATAAACACAATTCCCAGTTCTTTGGGGAAATATGGGACTGTAGAGCTACTGAATACAAGCAGACATGCTGCATGACTCCCATGTGTTTGCCAGAAATTGAGGACAAAGTTCTAGGATTCTACCCCCCTGAGGATGGGAGCAGGGTGAGGGAAACCAATGCCTCTAAGTGGACAGCATATACCACTACCTCTTCTATGTTTTCCTTCCAGACCCCTCCCAAAGCAAAACAAAGCCAAACTCTAACTCACCTTAGCCAATAATGCTAGGCACATACCCTAAGACAGACCTGAGGGATACCATAGTCAACAAAACAAGATATTTGCCCTCAAAGACCTTAAAGACTCATAAACTGTGAAGGTAGGGGCAGGTGTGAAACAATAAAGAATGCCAAAAAGAAGAATCCTTGGTCCACGTAGACTACCCACTCAGATATACAAGCATAAAGTGAGTCCCAGAGCAGGGAAGCAACCTGCCAAAATTAAACAAGCAGCTAAAGTCTGCATTTAAATCCTACATCCTGGTCCTCCAACCCAAATTCCTTTCCTACTACATCAGGGTCCATCCAAACAGCTGCAAAGTTCTTAGATGATGATTGCGATGATGACAACAACAATGATAATAATGATTTATTTGAATTATGGTGTAATTGAGAGCATCCACATATGCATTTGATACTGCTTGGTAATTCTCAGTTGCTCCAGAACTAACATATTCTACAACTCTCTCTTGGGTAAAGGAGTTCATTATTCATTTTGCCTAAAGAGGAGAAAGAACTAGATATGGAGCACCTCCTTAGGCACTGTACTGAGTTTTCTATGGAGCAACAATGGGTCCTGAAAAACTAGTTTTCTGTGATCTTTAACTCATTTTATCCTGATAAAAATGGGGCCAGAGCAGACCACCCTGAAATTCCCACCTTATGTGTGCAACTGCTGCTGAAACATCCATACTTTCTATTTTGAGGTTAGATTCTCAGTCTGAAGAATTGATTTGTGTAATTAGGCAAGTGATTTTTTAGGAAGATTTTGCATGAATTTGCAATATAATTTTCTCTTTCTGTAACTTAATTGAAATCGTTTATCAGGTTTTTAAGCTGAAAAAAAGTTAACTTTGAAAAAAAAGGTGTGAACTGCTCATTTTTTATGCAATCTCGACATTGTCTTTGATGCACACATTAATTCCTTATTTACAATCAGGGCTGCTGTTTCCTCAGTGTGGATAATGGCCTGCCTTAACCCTTAGTGGGAGGGTATTTTCAGACCCAACAACTGCTAATAGTTGTCTTTACTCTTGCCTCTCCTCAAGTCATCACCCTAGGGAAGTCTGGGGCTAAAATTACCATAAAAATGATCAAATAAGAATCTAGGTCCACAAACACAAGTGTTCAATAAGTATAACTTTACCTTTTATAATTCAATTATCATTTATTCTGAGCAATCATTTTACCAGGGTTGTAGGAGAAATCTAACTTCAGTAAAGGGAAAATCCTTCCCCACCAGTTGCTTCTAGGTTTTAAGGTTCAGTTTCTTAATGCCTCAATGTCATTTCTCTGCACTGAAATTCACCAGGATGCCCATCCTCATGTCTAGTCTGAGTCATTGGTCCATTCCACTCATTATGAGATGTCCCACATCCCCAGTCTAAAGTCAATTCACCCAGCAACTTCCATGCTGCCCTCCAGCACAAAGGGATTGAGATGCTTCCTTCTTCTGCACTTACCTGCTATCTGGAAATCCCACCAGATTGCCCAAAGCCTTGTCTATCTCCGCTGAGCTTCTTGCCTTGCTGGTCTCTTCCCAGGAAACAGTGCAGGTCACAATTGCTTTAGAGTTCCTACAAACTTGTCTTGTTTTCCCATTCTCTGGGGCTCAGCCTAAGGTACAAGTCACAGTGACCTCTGCAGGAAACATGGATTTCTCTGTTTCTCTCCTTCATTCCAGCCTGAAATTCCTTCCTAGACTTGGGAAGAGACTCTTAGTCATGAAGTTTTCTTTTAAAATGTTGTCTGTACCTAGAGTCCTGCAGTTTTTCCAAGGGTTGTTGAAATTCTGAAGAAAGAGATGCCTTTTCCTCCTCTGTTTTTAGGGTTTTTTCCTTTTCTGAAGCCAGGAGAAAAAAAGCCTAGTTCTCTGAATGAGGGGCAGGCAAAGGTGGTGCTTGGTGGGGAGAATCAGCCATATTCCAATCCTTCTAGTAACAACCACAGAATCACTAGGTCAAGGAAAAGGCCCTCTCTCTAGCTACCTGATCCCATATTGTGAGAGCTGAACTTCCCAAGCCTTATGGGGGGACCTCTCGCCCACGACCAGGAATCTGCATTCTGTGTCTGCTGCATCTGGTTGGCACTCTTCTCCTTCCTGGCAACACCCCCGCTTCCACCAACAGTGGGAAAGATTCTCAGAAGTACAAGAGGAAGCAGAAATATTTAGCTCTACTGCCTGAAATTTATCCCCAATGAACTTTCTTCAGTTATGATTAATTATTGGACCACCAGGAGGTGGAGAGCAGGGGAAGGGTGGAAGTTCACAATCATTTTCAATGGCTTCATAGTTTTTCATTACATGGTCTTACCACAGTTTTATCCAATTATTAAACATCTGTCTCCAAATGTTTACTATTATAAACAATACAAAGCTAGAGAAAAGGAAAATAAAATAGGTCAGGAACGTGGATCTACATGAAGAAAGGAAGAACGTTAGAGAGGAATAAAAGACGGTAAATTTTTTTAAATGTATTTTTCTTATTTTTAATTGATCTAATAAATAACTAGTTTGTCAAAATAATAATAGCAGTGATATATTGGGTGATTACGGCTTATAGATAAGGAAAATGAATGACAGTGATGTTGTAAGGGACAGAAGGGAGGCACTGGGGATACTCTGTTATATGGTAACTATACTTACCATGAAGATGTATAGATTTATTTGAAAGTACTTAGATTAGTTGTAAATGTATATTGCAAACTCTAGTGCAACTATTAAAAAATAGTTTAAGTATAATTAATATGCTAAGAGAGGAGAGAAAGTGAAATCATATAACATGCTCAATTAAAACAAGAGAAAGCAGAAAAAGAGTGGAAGGAGAAAAAAAAGGAAACAAAGAACAAGGATAAGAATTTAAAAAATTAAAAATATGGTAGTTTTTACTCCAACTGTATCAATAATCACTTTAAATGTGAATGGTTTAAATATACCAGTTAAAAGACAGAAATGTCAGAATGGATAAAAAACAAAACTCAACCATATGCTGTCTAGCAAAAACCCACTTTCAATAAAAAGACAATTAGATGAAAAGTAAAGGGATGGAGAAAGATATACCATGCTAACACTAATCAAAATCAAAACACCATATTAATTCCAGACCAAACAGACTTCAGAGCAAAGAAAATTATCAAACATAAAGACGGGCATTACATGAAGATCAAAGGCTAAATTCTTCAGGAGGACATAACAATACTTAATGTGAGAGTCAAAATACATGAGTCAAAAACTGATAAACTGATAAATAAATCCATTGTTACAGTTATAGACTTCAACACCCCTGTATCAGTAACTGATGGATTCAGCAGGCAGAAAATCAGGAAGGATATAGTCAAACTGAACAGAACCACAAGTCAACTGTATCTAATTGACATTTATAGGATACTTCATCCAACAACAGCAGAATACAGTCTTCTCAAGTTCCTATGGGACATTTGCCAAGATATAGCACATTCTGGAACATATAATACCTTTAACAAATTTAAAAGAATAGAAATTATACAATGTCTGCTCTCAAACTACAATGAAATTAAACTAGAAATCAATGACAGAAAGATAGCTGGATAATCCCCAAATATCTGAAGATGATATTTCATGTGATTTCATGTGATGACACATGGGTCAAAGAAATGTTAAGATAAATAAAAAATAGTTTGAGCTAAGTGAAAAT
Organism: Orcinus orca; assembly: GCF_937001465.1. Taxonomy (NCBI): domain Eukaryota; kingdom Metazoa; phylum Chordata; class Mammalia; order Artiodactyla; family Delphinidae; genus Orcinus; species Orcinus orca. The sequence goes on along the minus strand of NC_064578.1, from coordinate 39,770,231 downwards.
GAAAATACAACTTATCAACATTTGTGAGATGCAGTAAAAGCAGTATTTAGAGGGAAATTTATAGCATTGAATGTATATATTAATAAAGAAGAATGATTTAAGATCAATAATCTGGCTTCCACCCTAGGAAACTAGGAAAAGAAGAGAAAATTAAATCCAAAGTAACTATAATAAATGAAATAATAAAAATTAGAGCAGAAATAAATGAAACTTAAAATGAGAAGTCAATAGAGGAAAATCAACAGCTTGTCTTTGAAAAAAATCAATAAAATTGTAAACCTTTAGCCCGACCAACCAAGAAAGATAGAACACATGAATTACTACCGTCAAAAATAAAATCAGGTTTTCACTACTGATCCCATGGATATTACAATGATAATAAAGGAATATTATGAACAACTCTACACCCATAAATTTGATGCCCTATATGAAATGGACCAATTCCTTGAAAGACAAAATCTGTTAAAACTCAGACACAGAGAAATAACCAATATGAATAGGTCTTTATCCATTAAAGAAATTGAATCAATAATTAATGACCTTTCCAAAAAGAGCACTAGTTCAGAGGTGAATTCTATCAAGCATTTAAGACAGAAATTATATCACCTCTCTAAACAACACTAGAAAGATTATCTTTGTAGCTGAATATTTGTCTACATATAATAATTTCCATAAGATACATTTCTGGAGAGGAATGGCTGGATTAAAAGTACATACATCGATAATATTTTGGTAGTTATTGCCAAGTTACCCTATGAAGTTTGATACCAATTTATAAGGTGTTTATTTTTCTGCCAACTTCCTAACTTTGAGAACTGATCATTTTTGTCTTTCCCACTTTTATAGGTGAAAAATAAGAACCCATTAATATTTTAACTGCATTTCTTTGACCAAATAAATGTAAAATAATTTAGTTATTTTAGTGTAATTTTTGGCCATGTATATTTTTTCAGTTCTAAATAATCTTCTAATGTACATTAGTATTATTTTAATAGTAGATTAAATAATGTTTAAATTTGCCAACTACTATTCTAAGTACTTTACATATGTTAACTAACTTGATCCTCCAGACACTCCAATGTATTAGGTAACGTTATTATTTCCATTTTACAGTTAAGAAAATTGGGGCATAAAAAGGCTAAATTGTCTAAGGTCACGTGAAGTTGGATTTTAAGTGTGCCAGATGGCAGAATCTATACTCTTAAATGTTATGCTAGTCTGATTTTCATGGGGTCCTTGTTTTTAGAATGTACACACACACACAAACACATACACATACAAGCAAGCACACACATGGTTTTCCAAGCAAGACACCAAAAGTAGACAGCATAAAAGAGTTAATATATGGATTTGATATAACAAATATTATTTCATTTATGTAAGTATCAAATTTTACTGTAATTAAAATAGAAACATGTTTATTCTAAAATTATATAGTTCAGAATAAACATCCCACCCATCTGCCAATGATATATATACCCACGTTTGCTTCTAGTACTTCTCTGATTTCATTACTTACATTTAAATATTTTATCTACATGAAACTTGCTTTGATTATTGGTATGAATTACTGATTATATTTCTTTTTGAAAAAAGTTAGCCATTGTTCCAACACATCAAATGAGCCGTTTATCCTTTATCCACAGAGTTTAAATTCCATATTACATAAATCTAGGCAGGCTTCTGAAATTTTTCTTCTGGTCCATTGGTTTGTCATAGAAAACCAAACCACACTGATTTTATTAGTGCAGATGTATAATGTGTAAAGGGAAAAACTTCCTGAATTATTGCATGTAAATTTTTTCTGGACTTTTTAACTTATTGTTTCTTCCATAGACCTTAAACTCAGGTTGTCAAATTTCAAAAAAGATGATGTAATTTATTCCAATCACATTTCACATTAGTTTTAATCATTGCTCATTTGTCTTAGCATTTAGGGAGAAATAATCTAATTAACAGTAAATCATAATAATCTTGTTTTCTTTTCCCCAGTATTTATATAGGTCATGTATTTTTATGCAATGTCTAGAACTTTCAGAAAAATGATCTTAAAATATTATATATATATACACAATATGTGCATATACACAATATATTCTACTCCTTTTCTTTTTCTAATTCATTTAAATTCTGGTCTTAACTGGTTCTACGTTTTCTGTTGGATTTTTTGTTGTTATATTTCTAAGTCTTTGTGTTAATATTCAGCTCATTAAAATTTTTGTTAAAAATGAAAATATGTAATGTTTTAAATTTTTCTCTCAGACAAACTGACCACTTTTAAGATTATTTATATATATAATTTAAATAAATATATAATTAAATTTTTATATAAATATAAAATTAAATTTTGAATTTTTATTTGACAAGTAATATTACTTAATTTCCTAATGGTTGTTATTTTTACTAAATGTTTGTCATTAAGTATTACTTTAATTATACTTGGTTAGGTGTGAAACATAAACTTCTGATTTTTAAAAGTGTATCTTTAAAAATCAGAAGTTTAGGGCTTCCCTGGTGGCGCAGTGGTTGAGAGTCCACCTGCTGATGCAGGGGACATGGGTTCGTGCCCCGGTCCAGGAAGATTCCACATGCCACGGAGCGGCTGGGCCTGTGAACCATGGCCGCTGAGCCTGCGCGACCGGAGCCTGTGCTCCGCAATGGGAGAGGCCACAACAGTGAGAGGCCCACATACCGAAAAAAAAAAAAAATCAGAAGTTTATGTTTTAATAAAAATTATATGGGTGCTAGGAAATAAGGCATATTCTCCATAAGGTAAATTATTATATTATTCAGATTTTCTCACTTTTTTCCTATTTGATCTCTCAAGACAAATCAAGTTAAAGGATGTCATTATAATTGTGTTTTTCCCAATTTTCTTTGTATTTCTAAAGATATTGTCACTTGGGTAGAATTCTTTCCACCTGCTGGCATTAATGTCTGTTAGCTTCTGTTTGGGGTGATGGTGTGAGTTTCCATTTTCCCCATCTGTCTTCATCAGTACTTGGGCAGAATTGTGTGTGTGTGTGTGTGTGTGTGTGTGTGTGTGTGTGTGTGTGTGTGTGTGAGCATGGAGGTACAAGTAAATCAAGGTCTCCTAGCCAGATGCCCTTTTGAAAAGGAAGTGGTCTTCCTTAGGCCTGCTTACTCTCCATCCTTCATTTTGACATCAGTCAAACATGGTAGAGACCTCAATGAAGTGGAGTGAGGAAAAGTTTATCTCAGCTCATGAGTGCTGGTTATGACATCAGCAGGCTGGACTTTATTTCCAGTTTCTTCTATGATTGCAAGGGATGTGATGATCACCTTGCATTCAAAATGACCTCACCTCCAGGAATGACTTTCATATATTTAAATGTATGTTAAGAGCAATTTTAGAAAACCACCCAAAGAGGTGCATCTCAGTGGTGACAGCTGTGTGTACTCTGTCACTTGGGAAAGAGATCACGAAATTCAGTGTCAGACCCACAGGAAGCCAGCCGTGTGGTGGGCAGGACACCCAGTGTGACATCTTCTTTTCTAAAAATTCAACAATGTGACACAGACAAATTAAGGCTGCTTTATTCTGTCTTTCCCTTGGCTGAGATGCTGTGATCAAAAGAGTGACAAAAAAGAAATGTAAAACCCAGTCAAAAGCTAAGGATCAGTATTACTCTTATAGCACCCTCTCCAATAAATCCCATCATTCACCACTTCCATGGCACCCTCCCACTCTCTGAAGCTTAGCCCTTTATTTTATCTGGGTACCTTATGATCAGAGATTCTTAGGGTTGATATGGGGCAGTAAGGGAATCACTAGTCAAGTCCATATCTAACATTTGAACTCCCTTGGTTTTATATCACCTAAAGTATCCTTTCTCTTTTCTTCCCCCATCTATTCACACATATACCATCTCAGTACTTACCTCTGAGCTATTTTTCATGCTGTTTGCCACCACTAACTAGATGGTACATGTTCCACCCCTCTGTCTAGTTGAATCTACTCTTCAAGGTTAGTTCAAGTTGTACCTTCCCAGTGAATTTTTTGGACCAATAATTGATCCCTCTGTTTTTGACATCCTTAGTCGAACTAAGCATAATAATACTCAATTACAAATTGTATTTTCAAAAGTTATTCTCACTGGTCTTTAGACTGTCAAATAAACTAGTAAGCTACTTGGGGCATGTGGTAACCTATTCTCCCTTCACCTAGTCTGGCACAGTTATTTAGGAAAATCTTGGGAAACTGAATTGCTTTTCTCTGGCCAAAAAAAGGAATTGGCATGGCTTTAGTTTGGTTCTGAAAAGAGAAATTCAGTTCCTCATATTTGAGTAAAAGTTCAAACCAAAAGATGGCTCATATGAGTGTGGTTTCTGATTCACATCCACTCTCATCTGCCTTGGTGAGAGCCCCCTCCCCTCCCACTCCTAGCAATGAGGTGTTTATTTGGACTTTTTGGCCCATGTGCCATTTTCAGAGTCTAGAACGTTCTTTCAGGTACATGCACATGCAGAGTGGGGTGATGATGCCTCCCTTCTCAGCATCACGTAAGGTATGGTCTGCTCTGCTTTTATATCCAAATTCCATCTATTTTAATGTACAGTAATTACACCATATCAAGTTTCTGCCTGCAGCACCACACATCTTACTTTCCACTGTCTAGCACCTCTTGTCATCTGTAAAGGGGGCTAGGAACAGAGTGAGCTGTGTATGAAAGAACAAATACATCAAACCCCCAAACACCCCTCCCCGCAATGCTTCCAGTCACCCCACCCCACTGAGTGCCAGAACCTCCCAATGTTAAGAACTGAGGGAACAACACAAACACCACCACTTTGCAATCCAGTAACAGTCTCAGATCTGGATAGTGAGGAGGTTTTGTCTGCCATCAATTCAGAGAAGTATTTGAGACATAACTCCAACCTTGGCCAAATGGAGTTCTACTGAATCACCCTCTCTCCATATCTGTGGTTGGGGTGAGTTAGGAAGGGGGCTGAAGACGTTTATAAAAGTGCAGGTTTTGGTTATATAAATTCTGCAAAATCAGATATCATTTTTGGAATTCTTAAAATGTGTGTGTGTTGTAAACCTCAGACTCTGGGGGTTGGTGCAAATGCTCTCTTGCTAGGAGGTCTAAGAGCAAGAAAAAGGGAAAGGTGCTTTGGAGAAGCCTGGCAAAGCAGTAGATGGTCTCTAAGCTCCTTGAGGGCAGATGCTAATACACACTTACCTTGAAGGATCCAGTGACCTTCAGAGCATTCAAATAATACCAATCTGAACTTGCTAGATTGGGCTGAACTGAGTCATCAAATGAAAGGATGCAGCTGGAGTTGGATACTCCTGGCCTGTGGGCAGAGTGGCTTAAGGTCATCCAGAATCCATTAAAGCAATGTTGGACAGAGTTTCCTTTAATACAAAGGTCAAATCTAGAAATTCCACAACAGTGGTCCACTTCACCTCCCCAGACACATCTTTATCCCCCCACCTCCAGGACCAGTGCCAATCCTACTCATTATCTTGTCCACCAGATCTACACAACTCGTGCTGTGTGGACAGCATTAGCTGAGCAACCTCCCATCTACAAATACGTACTCATCATTTGGAGGAAGCTGAGTAGCTTCTGCAGCTTCTGGAACATGGGCTATTGAGCATCAGAGCTGGAAGGACCCTTTGAGATCATGGACAAAGCAGAAAGTTGAGGTCTGAAATACCCAAGGGTTCTCTGAAGATAAGCAACAGAAATCAACTGACCAAATTAAACACAATAGAGAAGATATCAAGCAGCTTCCAGAATGTATGGGGCAAGCAGCCTGGAGTCTGAGGTTGAGCAGCAAGGCTGGAGCCAGAACAGGGGACACTTAACCCCAGGATTCACTCCTGCTAGAATGAACATCACCTACGTCTATTTACTTAGTCGAGGTCCAAGTCTAGGAAGAAAGAATATGATTGGTTGAGCTTAGGTCATATGCTTGACCTTTGGTGCTTAAAGGACAAGGAAAGGAAGATTCCGGTGGAAGGGGCTGAAAGGTCTGCTACTTCTATGTAAGGAGAGGAATGGATCTGGATTCTTCGTCCCTCCTAAAACAACATATAATCAGAGAGAGGACATTTCCCCCACAGGCCCTGTAATAGGCCCAATCCTACCTAACACTTTCATGGATCCCCATATGAATACAAATATTTTTAAATGTTACAAATAAGTTACGAACTGTTAAATAAAACATGTTATATCCTTCTACCTGGATAAATATAGCTTTATAACAGCCTGTGAGGTCATGTTTGAGTTTAGAATTCCCAAATACCTTGGAATTCTGTCTACTCAAAGAGATTGCACCCAGTTCTAACCCCCACCACCGCACAAGTCCCTCCTCAGCCTACAGACAGCTTCCTTCCCACCTCTGCTCTCTCCTGCATCCTGAAGGGCTTCCCATTCACACAGGTGAATACCCATGTATACAGCCTGCATGTCATGCTCTGCCTATTCTTCTCACAAACAGCAGACCCTTGGCCATAACTCCAACCCAGGGTTTACGGTCCGCACTTGAGAGGTGGGACCAAAGGAAGAGGTAAATTCAGGCTTGGTCTCAGATTCAGGACAATTCGGGCAGGGGATCCACATAGCTGGTGTGGTCAGGAGAAGGAGGCATGGGCTTCAGCCACATGTCCTTGTCTTGTGGGGAGGGGCAAGAAATACCAATGAGGTACAAGGTTGGGACTCTTTTGTTCATGCGTAGGGGCAGAACTGAACTATTAGTTGTGAGGGAATGGGGGCTAACAAGAAAGAAAAAAACACATATTCCTCCTCAGGCCCACACAAGAGCGGGCACTTGCTCAAGATCACACAGCAAGCTAGGGGCAGAACTAGAACTCAGCCTTGGGTTCATGTTGCATCACTTCAGCTCCAATGTTAGGTAACAGATCAAAAAAATCTAGGATGCCCAAATTGTTCTTTAGGGAGTTCCTACCCAAGGATATACTCAGGTCCCCAAATCTCAAATATTACTCACTTGGCTAAGCTGTCCCCCCTCAGGCTTTCAAGGGGCCAATTTCTAGAGAACCTTGAAAATGTTCTCCACAATCTGTGCTCTCTCCAATTTTTCCTCAGCTGCTCCAGCTGGGCTTACATCCATATCACTCCTCTGTCACAGCTCATGAGCATCAACAACTACCATCCTGCTGAACATCAAGGTCATTGCTCTCCAACTTCCTGGACTTAACTGACTTTCATACATCAAACCAAATTTGCAAATTTGCAAATTTGCATTGAATGAAAATTCAATATTTTGGAGCCCTAACCCCCAGTACTTCAGAATGTGACTGTATTTGGAGATAACGTCTTTTAAAAAGTAATTAAATAAAATGGGGTCATTAGAGTGGGCTCTAATCCAGTATGTGTCCTTATAAGAAGTAGAGACTAGGACACAGGCAGCACAAAGGGATGACATTTGAGGACACAGCAAGCCAAAGAGAGAGGACTCAGAAGAAACCAACTATGCTGACACCGTGATCTTAGACTTCCAGCCTCCAGAATTGTGAGAAAATAAATTTCTGATGTCTAAGCCACCAGTCTGTGATATTTTGTTATGGCAGCCCTAGAAAAAGAATACAATCCAGATGTATAATTATTTTTATACATTGCTGTATTTGATTTGCTAAAATTTTTTGAGAACTTCTGTGTATAAGTTTATAAGTATTACTGATCTGTAGTTTTCTTCTTTTTCCTTTTCTCCTTCCTTTTCTTCTTCTCCTTCTTTTATACTTTCATTTGGTTTTGGTATCAGAGTAATACTGGCCTCATAAAATAAGTTGTAAAATGTTCCCTCTACTTTTATTTTCTGTAAATAATTGTGTATAATTGGCACTACTTTTTCTTTAAAATTTCATAGAAATCTCCAGTGAAATCATCTGGACATGGAGATCCCTTTTTTGGTAGCTTTATAATTACAAATTTAACTGCATTAATGGTTATGGGGCTATTCAGAATGTCTATTGGTTGAGTTTTGTTAGATTGTGTGTGTGTGGGGGGGGGTTGTTTTTACAATTCTCAAATTTAAGGGTGTAAAGTTGTTCATAATATATCCTTCTTATCCTCTTACAGGCTGTAGTGACAGGCTCTGTTTCATTTCTATCAGTGATTTGTGTCTTCTTTCTCTTTAACTTTGTCAGTCTTACTAGGGGTTTTTATTGATTTTCTGGGAAAACCCATCTTTTTGTTTCATTGATTTTCTGTTTTTCAATTTAATTGATTTCTGGTATTATCTTTTTTGTTTGTTTTCTTTCTTCTTGCTTTAGGTTTATTTTGCTCTTCTTTTCCTAGTTTATAGAGGTAGAAAATTTTATTATTGATTTAAGACATTTACTCTTCTCTAGTATTAGTACTTAGTGCTCTAAATTTCCCTCTCAGCACTGCTTTAGATGAATTCACAAAATTTTATATGTTGCATTTTTATTTTCATTCATTTCAGTGTATTTTTAAAATTTCTCTAGAGATTCCCCTTTAACCCATTGATTATTTAAAAGTGTATTGTTTAAGGTTCAAGTGCTTGGAGATTTTTATGTTTTATTTCTCATGTTGATTTCTATTTTGAGTCTCTTTTGGCCAAGGAATATACTCTGTATGATTTTAATTCTTTTAAGTTTGTTGAAGTTTATTTTATGGCCTCAAATATCTTGGTATATGTTTATGGGAACGTGAAAAGAATGTGTATTCTGCTATTGTTGAGTGAAGTGCTTACTTCCTAGTCCCTTTCAAAATTGTTTGTCTTTAGTTTTCAGAAATTTGATTATGATCTTGACATGGATTTGTTTGGATCTATTCTGTTTAGGGTTCACTCAGCTTCTTGAACATGTTTGTTCATGACTCTGGACCTCAAGGCCTGAGGTCCCTAGGCAGTCTGCCTTTTGCTTTCCACCTTTCACAGTCTTCCTGTGATTGTTTGCTGTGTTATGTCCAGGGATTTTCGCTGTAAGAGGAAGGACCTGGAAGATGTGAGTTCACGGGAAGGGGCTGTTTCCTTCCCAGCTCCCTTACCCACAGCCCCATTCCCAATGAAAACCTGCATTGCAAGTCAATGCACAGACACACCCTCTCTCCCCCATGACATCTGTAAATTGGGTGCACGTGTCTGACTTCCCTATGAAATTTTCTCAGGCCAGGGATCTTGTTTCATTCATTTTGGTGTATCCAACATATAGCATTGGACTTGGCATTCAGAAAGCACTCAGTAAACCTATGAATGGATGTCTTGAACTCATCTGAATATAAAGTAGCCATGTTGTATCTTGTTGGGCTGGGCAGGCAGGAGATTAGTGTGAGTGATGGAGACCAACAATTGGGTGGAGAGGTAGCCTCAGGCGTGTGATAGCTCAGTTACTATGGCCTGGCTATGAGGTGGGTGAAATGTCAGGGGACCTGAGTTCTGGTCTTGACTTTGTCATTTGTTTTGTACTTATAAATAGACCATTACATGTCCCTGGGTGCCTACATCCTCCTCAGTTGTGAATAACAATAGCTGGAGATAAGAGAGTACAGATATGTATATAAAACAGTGCAGTGAGTCAGAGATTCAGAAATAGAGAAATCTCTAGAAGGTGGACCTGCCCCAGGAAAGCCCTAAGGAGGCGAGCTGAAGACCCAAGAGACGTGAACTGTACACTGGAAAGGCGGGACTCAGCATTGAAAATCTGCAATTTTACCAAAATAAATTCATGAATTCAGCCTAGAATTTATCAAGACCAACAAGAGATGTCATGGAAATTGACAAGCTGATCCTAATATTTATATAGGAGAGTCCATGTGCAAGAAGAACCAATAAATAGTAAATGTTTAAAAATAAAAGAGGAGGAGGAGGGTTTGTCTGAATATGTTTTTATCTCACTTTGATGAAAAGTGAGTGGTATTAGCACTAGAATAGACAAATAGAGCAATAGAACAAAAAGTGAATCCAGAAACAGACTTGTGCACATATGAAGACTTGTGTGTGTGTATATATATAAAATCCCCATCTGTATTAGCTTGGGCTACATAAAATACTACAGACTGGTGGGGCGCTTATACAACAGACATTAATTTTCTCACTGTTCTGGAGCCTGGAAGTCTTAAATCAGGGTGTCAGCATGGTCAGGTTCTGGTGAAGGCTCTCTTCCTGGCTTGCAGACAGTTGCCTTCTTCTTGTCTTTCTCTTCCCTTTCCCTCCCCTCCCTCTCCTTCTCCAATCCCCTTCCTTTCTTCTCCAGGGCCAGCCTAGGGCTCCACTCACCTTCCTGGGACTCATCATGACTTATTAATAAGAGTATCAATTCTTCTTTAAAAAACACACCCCAGCAAAATCCAGCCTTACAAGCAGAATGATGGAAACTCCATTGTTGAACTAAGTGATTTATCTTGGAGGGTCTCTTGTATCTATATCAATGCTTCCAAATTTGAATTGTGATGGCTCTGAGGCATCATGGCCATTGTATCAAACAAAGCAGACCTGCATCTTAAAGACCCTCACGGCTGCATCCTCAGGAAATGGCCTCTCCAATTTTCCCAGTGGATTTGATTTACCCAGTTAGCAAATGTTCACCGGGTCTCTTCCTCAGCCAGCCTTGGTTGGGTCTGAGCTGGGCTTAGGTAGAATTTCTCATCTGGCGTCTGAACCTCACCTGCCAGGATCTCTGCCCACAGAAACAGGCTGCTAAGGCCTGGGTGGGGTAGGGCTGGGGGGTAAACCACTGGTTCCTATGTCCCTCAAGTCTTGTCCACACCTCAGTCCTCCCCTGAGAATCCTGCAAGCACTCCAGCCCTGGGATGTGCTTACAACTCTGTGCTGCTGCCCTGGCTGCACCACTGTGTACTCAGAATGGGTTTGTATCCACAGCTGTCAAGAAAGCTGTCAATCCATCCTCTGTGCTGGGCCCAAACCTGTAAACTTTCCCTGGCTCCAAATTTACTCATCTTACTTGAGAATGTGCCTGACATTCCACCATTAGTTCCTCCAGTAAGTTAAAGCATTGAAAATTCTGAAAAGATATACTCTCATTTCATCTTGCCTCCTGCAGCTCCAAGCATGGAGTCTCTTGACCTTGAGCTGCATGTCTGTGGGGATATGGTCTCAACTCACTGGTTCCTTAGTTCACTGAGGATTAAACCTCAAATGCCACCTTCTGAAGAATCAATTTTGATACCCCACAGAATCGGAGTGTAAATGGTCAAACTCTGAAAGTGGATTACATCTCCATCTCATCTGCCAGGGAAGTGATCAGCTGTTCTCCTGTAAGATCCACTGGTTATTAACGCCACAGTGACCTCCCCCTAAAGAGATTCGTCAAAGAGGATTTCCTACACAATGCATCATACGATATGACTTGCTTGTATTTTAAGGAGAAAAAAAAACCTGTTGGATCACAGAACCAGGAAATCCAAGGGTATCAGGTTTCAGGCACAGCTGGTTCCACGGGCTCAAAAGAAGTCCTGAGGACAAACTTGCTCAGTAAAAGCTGGGCTTTCATGAAATGAAAACTCCTGGCCAGGAGTTATGATGACAGTGGAGATGATTGGCCAAGTTGGCCCATCTTTGCTGCCCCATGAAAAAAGCTTCTCTGAAAATGAGGAGGAACATGGAGTTGAGAGCAGTGAACGTAAATCCAGAGTTATAAAGTTTAGGGCTGCGGAAGCTGGGTGAAGACCTGACCTCCCTGCCTGCCATGGGGGAACCCTTCTTTACTCAACCCCGTCCCTCCCTTTCTCAGACCATTTTCCCATCTTCAAAGAGGGCGAGTTCCTGAAAGGAACAGACAGGACAGTCAAAATGCTCTCTCTGAATACCTGGGCCCTCTCCAGGGAAAGAGTGGCATTTCCTTCACGGGTGGCTTGGGGCAGGAGGGTTACCCAGTGCAGCAAAGTTTAGACTTGTGCCATTCCAATGCCAGCTCTGCCACTTAGTAGCAGGGTGACTTGGACATGTTGCTTATTCTCCCATCTGCCTCAGTTTCCTTGTCTGTAAAATAGGGCTAAGTATAGTACCTGCCACATTTAGGGTTATTATGACAATGAAATAATGTCTATAAAATGCTTCAAACAATTTCTGGGAGATAGTGAGCACTATCTAAATGTTGGCTGAAGTAAAAGGAAAAAATAAATTACCAGGCGATTGAGGAAGAGGTAACACAAGTCACAGAACTCCTTTACCCATCGCCATTTCTCCTGAGCATGAGAGGAGTCTGGGCAGAGGAGATCCTCACCCTCCCTCCCTTGTCCTGACCTGCACCCACCATGCTATCAGCATTCTCCCCTGAGCCCTTCTGAATTTCTCCACAGTACAGATCCCAGACAGGGCGGAGCCACCATGGGAGGGCCAGGGCCACAGGGCAGAGGAGGGTGTGCTGGAATCTGGCTTCTCTCTTGGGAGGAAGAGACACCTCCCCTCCCTGCCCTTCACTGGCTTCCTCCCTCACTCTGCCCAGCTGCAAACCCCCCTCAGTGTCTCCCAGTGGTTACTGGATCCCAGGGGAGCCAGTTTGAACTTGATTTCAAGCCTCACCCACAGGTCAAGATATGCTCTCAACCAGCTTCCCTCCTGCCTTATCTCTGTGGCCCCTGCCCTCCAATGCATCCTCTCTCTGCCCCAGCCAAATGGACACAGACCCCTCCACCTCCACTGTGGGCTCTTCCCCAGTGGAAGCACTCCCTGCCCTCTCTGACCTCAAGCCCTGGTCACTCTCCATTTCCTCTAGGAATGCACCTTCTGCTTCCTCCATCATCTGCCAGCTCACTCACTGTCGCCTTGGCTCGTTGAACCTGATACCCACAGCCTCGGCCGCCTCCTCACTGTTCTCATGTCCGAGTCCAGCCTCCCTCACCAGACAGGGACTCTGCGTCGGTCCCAGGGCTTAGCCCAGAGACCAGCACTGACCCAGCCTGCTCACTCCCGAGGACCCTGCCTGTGCCCCTCTTCACACACTCGGGCACCCTTACTGCCCCAAGTCCCCACCTGGAGCACTCAGCATTGTTCTTGGAGTCCCTCTCCACCTGGAAGTGTCTTATTTATGGATCTATCCCCATGTCCTATAGTTTGTCATCAGTTCACATTGCTGACCTCAGTCCTCCTACCTCTCCCCTCTGGGCCACAGCCAGATCCATGTCCTGTCCCTGTGTCTTTGACCAACTCCGAGCTCTTTATGCCCTCTTTCTATTTCTCCACTCATTTTCATTTCCTCTTGCTTTCTTCTTCCCACTGTCCCTTTCTTTTCCTTTCATTTTCCCCTTTGCTTGGAAAAACTTATTACAAACCAACTTTGTCGGAAAACTTTTGTAAGTGGTGCCCAACATTTATCACATTTGTGTTCAATATTTTTCTTACACATAAAGACCTGACAGCCTGCTCTTCTATGATAGATGTACTTATTTCTTCTAAGCTATAACTAACCAAGCATATCATTTTTATACAATGAGTATATATTCAATTTTCTACAGTTTTGACTACTAAACAGGCTTACCAGTGAGCAAATGACAAATATATTGTGGTATTAGTGAGGGCTGACTTAAACCCACGTAAGTCTGTGGAGTCAGTGTTCGTCCCCGTTTTGCATGGCTGAGAAGATGAGGAGAACCAAGGGTGGGCTTGCTAGTTGGAGGCCTCTCTGTGTGCCCGGCACAAGGGCCTTGCCAGCCAGCTGCCTCTCTTCCCCACATGCTGGCTGGCTTCCAGGTCCTGGGGCTGAAGTCTGGGGCAGAGAATTCCCTTACTCTAGGTTTGCATTTTGCAAAAGCATTCTAAAGCCTTTGCTATTTTCTGTCCTACTAACAAATCTTTACTCCTCCAGGGACCCTAGCGAAGTGGCCCCTGGTGTGTCAGCTCAAAGCTCTTACTGTATTCTGTATTTGAGAGGCAGGTGTCCTTTCCATCTTTCCTTCCTCCCCTTTCCTTTTCTCATTCATTCACAAGTTGAGCTCCTGCTGTGTGCCCTGTGAAGTGCCTCATGCACAGACCTGCCCCAGCCCTCAAGAATCATCAAGTCTAAAAGCAAGTTCATGGTGGACCAGTCTAAGAGGGTGAGCTACAGGGGGATGTCCATAGTCAGAGAACTAAGACAGTTGTGAAAAAGGAAGCTCAGGAAGGAGACAAACCCTTGAAGTGGACTTGGCATCAGTTCTGGGGCTCTTCTGGGGTTGAAGCATCAGTAATGGATCTGTTGCAGATCTGCAGCCACAGAGATGATATACGAGGCTTTTCTGCTGACATTGAATCAGGTCACTGGGTCCATTGGATGCAATACAATGTCAATGAAACTGTTATGTGTTATTGATGTCAGTCACAGAATAGATAAAAACATTATAAAAATAGCTTTTGTAGCCATTTACATTTTTTTTCATAAATGGTAAAAGGCATCAGTCCCTACATGCCAGAGAGTGAGGCAGCAAAGGATTGGTTTTCATACCAGTGACTGTGAAATCTCAGGAGGTCACATAGGGGTCATCCCCTCCATGACAAGTGACTGAAGAACAAAGGCCTTGAGGTAGCACAGCCTTCACCATCCAAGGAAGGAGGGAGAAGGGTGGCAGCTGACTCAGTAAAGTATAGGCTGAGTGGGGTCAGCATGTTCCTTCATTCACCCAACAGACACCCATTGAGACCCTACTGTGCTAGAGATGGGATTTGGAAGTAACCCTCCCTGTCCTGATTGAGCTCATAGCCCAATGTACTCTCAGGGTTCTCATCTGGAAATTGAGGATCACATCTTTCCTCAGAGTTGTAATAGGAGAATGGTATGTGCAACTGGCACTCAGTCGACATCCTTGCTTCCTTGCTGTACTTTTAAACTTTGGGGCACAACATCAGGACAATGCGTGTGAGTCCACACCTATGTCCGGATCATGACGGAAGCTCAGAGAAGTGTTGTCTTAGGGTGTCCTGGTTGGGCATCTCTGGGTGCAGGGCAGACATTATCAGTTTTATTTTAAGTAGGAGCACACTAAAGTGATTTGGCCAAAGACATAAGGTAAGTAATAGGCACAGTCTGGTGAGCTCCAAGTCTGTTGGACTCTAATGGATGTGCCTTTTGCTACACTTTGCTGCTTCTCCATGTGGCAAGATAGGAATGTCCCTTGGGCTCCAATAGTTCAGTATTTGAGGAGTCCTGGAGTTAGTTTAGATTCAAGCTAGCCAAGACTTGAATCTCCTGACCCCCAGGCCAGTTCTCCACCTCCAGGACTACATGGCTTCCCTCTCCACCCACGACAGGGTCCATATCCTCGCTTCTCCCACAAAAAAGTTCTGCTTAACTCAGAGCCAAGCAAGAATTCTTGAACAAGCCAGGCTCCAAAATATGTAGAGCACTCAGCCTAGATTTCCCAGCACAGCCCCAACCTGGTGTCCGTGTGTCTGGCAGGGTGAGAAGCCTGAGAGTTTGGATAAGAATTGATCTAGCTTTTATGTTAATTCCTATCTTCTAGAGCTAGCAGAGGCAGGGACACCAGCACCTAAGATCCAGCCATCAACTAGGCCAACGCCCCCCAAATCTTCTCCATGACAAAGCCAAGGAGGCCAGATAGCCTCAAGTGAAGTGACACTCTCTGAAAGGTCTGGCCATTGATTCCATAAGCTGGCTCTGGACAAAGGGACCACTTTCGGGTCCCCATACCCATTAGGCGTTTGTCCACAGCTGGACCCAGTCTGTGCTCTCAGGCAGGAGTACTCAGCTTAGGACAGGAACTTCCACAGCTAACCCACAGGACATTTTTGGCATTACTAAGCTGCTGAGCTAGGCCCCTGGATCTCAGAACCACCACCTAATGCAATTAAAAACTGAGTGACAATTATCATCTGAAAGGAACCCAAGATATTGGGCAAGCCCACTACAAAAATATACAAAGAGAGAAAGCTAATGGGAAATTAAGGGGACAATAATGAAAAAATAACATCTTTTATAAGGGTAAAAACTGCCCAGGCCTTGAGATACTTTGCAAATAAAACACTTGAATCTCTTTTGACACATTTATCTGCATGTGGAAGAATTGTTGCCTAAGAGATTCTGAGTGAAAGCATTAATTTTTATTCAACTGTGTATTTAAAATCTGTAGTAAAAGGAATCTTTGAAACGACACACATGTTATTGGCAGTAGCTAAGCAGAAATGTGAGCTCAACCTTCCTGGGTGGAGCCAGCTGCCACTCCACACGGTCTCAGCCACAGACTTCAGTGCTGGCCATTGTAATGTTCCTCTTTGTGCTGGGGTGTAATCTGTTATGGCTGTACATTCACCTCCACAGTCAACCCCTAGGGCTTTCCACTGACCACTGACCCTTCCTCAGCTCCTGGCCCTTGGGTCTCAATTGAGCCAGGACTTGGCCTCTGCCAGACCTCACATTCACATTCTGTTTTATTTCTAGGTCATTGTATACTTTTCCACTCACCAAAAGGCCACCAACACTAAAGGGAACTAACTAATAGTACAGTTAAATACTTATTAGAAGTGTGGACTCTGGGATGAGACTGTCTGAATGGGTCTTGTGCCTAACTCTGAATACCTGAGCCATTTTAGCAAAGATACATAATCTCTCTGTGCCATGTCTTTTTCATCTGTAAAATGTCAACAATAATACAATTTACCTCATAGTGTTGTTATGAGACTAAATGCATTAATAAATGTGAAGTTCTAGAATCATGTGGATCATACAGTGTTCAATAAATGTTATCTATTGTTGTGTGTGTGCGTGTTTAAGCACCTATACAGAGAGGATTTGGAATGTGTAGCAATAACGACAGCCCTGGGGTCTGTTATTCTAGCTGTTCCTGGCTGCCTTCTGCCTTGGCAGAAGGTGATAGACACCTCACCACTGCTCAGCTCTAAATCTCAGAGAAGCCTCCCTAAAATTATCATAAAACTGCTACTTCTCCTATTTCACACTCATCACTAAGGGAGTCAGCTGTCCAGCTCCAGGTCATAGACCAAAAACTGCTCACTGCCAGTGTAATGCTACAGATTCAGTGTGCAAAGGGAATTTGAGAAGAAAGATTCCATTAGAGTTGCCCACTATATTCATCCTTGTCTATTGTTTGGTTTGGTTTTGGCTCTTTCAGTTGGGACAATAGGGTCTCACCAACTCAATCTCTCCTAAGTAGCTACAGGATAAAAACCCAGCATTCAGCTTTAAAAGCAGATAGATATGGGTCTGAATTCCAGGAGATCTACTTATATTTGTGCGGCTTTGGGAAGTTACTTAATGTCTTTGAGCATCAATTTTCTCATTTGCAAAATAGAGATGACAATACAGCTGATATAAATATCAAATGTGGTCATGAATATTGTTCAGTATGGTGCCTAGCATGGGAAAGAGAGGAGATTGTGTTTTATTGCTTGGCAAAACAAGATGTAAGGAAACTAGCAGAAATAAGACAGTAGAAACAGATCCCAGTGATTCCAAATAAAGAAAACAAAAGACATAGCCTTTAAAATAATTTTGCTAAATAATTATACTCTCTATGTCCAAAGAGAAAAAAGATTAAATTTTTACAGAGGGTAGAATTCTGAAAAAGTGACATAGCAGAATAAAAAGGGACATTCTAAACAACAAATACAACTGAAATTGAGAACTCAGTGTATAAGTTTTTCAGCAAATTTCAATCAGCTAGGAGAAAATTAGTAAAATGGAGGACGTACCAAAAGAAACGTACAGAAATATGACCTATGGTATCCTATCCTAAAAAGATAGGAAAGAAAAAAATGGAAGGGAAATAAGAGCCATGGATAATACAGTGAGAAGCCTAATATACATTTTTTTAAACCATTTTCAGCTTTGCCTTTATTTGCTATTTGGAAGGTCAGCCATCCTCTACAAATGTTCCTCCCCAGATTTCTAACTCAGACTTCATTACAAGTTATAGATACTACAGAATAGTTTACCAAAGAAATACCAATGTCTTCAAAACCCATGGTTTTTCATACATTTAACTGGAGTTACAAAAGGAGAGGAGAGGGAGAGAGAGAATTAGGCAGAGGAATTTGAAGAAATAGTGTTTGAGAATTTTCTAAAAACTGATGAAAGATATCAAATACAGATTCAAGAAACTGAGGAAGTGTCAAAGAGAATTAAAAAAAGAGAGAAAGAAACATATACTTATGGTTATAATAATAAAATTGAAAAATAAACCAAAGGAAAAAAATCCTTTAAAAGCCAGGTAAAACAAGAAATTGCTGTCAGAAGAGCAGTAATGAGACTGAAAACTGACTCCTAAACAAAAAAAAAAATAGAAGCCAGAAAAAAATGAAATAGAGCTTCCCTGGTGGCGCAGTGGTTGAGAGTCCGCCTGCCAATGCAGGGGACACGGGTTCGTGCCCCGGTCTGGGAAGATCCCACATGCCGCGGAGCAGCTGGGACTGTGAGCCATGGCCACTGAGCCTGCGCGTCCGGAGCCTGTGCTCTGCAACGGGAGAGGCCACAACAGTGAGAGGCCAGCGTACCGCAAGAAAAAAAAAAAAAGAAATAATATTTATTATTTATGCTGAAAGAAAATGTGTATTAAACAAGAATTCTGTGCCCCTCAAAATATCTTTCAAGAATAAAAGTGAAATGTATGAAAAATAACACATTTTTCTTCAGGAGAATTTGGCTTATGGTAATGTTGGAGTAGCTCCCATTGCACCAATTTCCTCATCAATAAATGGAGAATATAAAAAAAATTCACGGAGTGTGATAAACAGTACGTTAGTGATGACAGATGAAAGAGTCACTGAACTTGAAGATAGATCAATAGAAATTATCTAATCTAAAGGACAAGGAAAAAAAAGAATTAAAAATAAGAACAGAAGCTCAGTGATCTGTGGGATAATGCAAAAAGGCCTAACACATATATTCTTGGAATCCCAGAATGAGAAAAGTCAGAATATGTGGCAAAAATATATTTGAGGAAATAATGTCCCCAATTATTCTGAATTTGGTGAGAGGCAGATTTGCTGATTTGAAAACTCAGCCAACCTCAAGTAAAAGCAATACAGAGAAAATCTCACCTAGGCACACCATACTGAAAATCTAAAATAAAGAAGAAATCTTGAAATCAGCTAGAGGAAAACAATACATTACATTAAAGGGAGCAACAATATTAATGACTGCTGACTTATCATTAGAAGCACTGGAAGTCAGAACAGTGGAATGTCATCTCTAAAATACTGAAAGAAATAAAAAGCTATCAATACAGAATTCTTTATCCAGTGAAAACACCCTTCAAACTGAAGGTAAAATAAAGACATTTTCAGATAAATTAAAACTAATAAAATGCGTTTCTAGTAGACAAAAGGAACTCTAGAAGAAATTCTGCAAATAAATAATACCAGGTTGAAATTCAGATTTTCAAAGAGGAATGAAGAGTCCCATAAACATGTAGGAAATGTAAAATACTTTCTTCTTTTAATTAAAACCCCCATAAAGCTATTTGAAGATATATATATATCTTGGCATATATATATATATATATATATATAAAGTATAGTATACAAGACACAGTGGGGAACAGAGGAAGACAAATAAATCTAATTATAAGTTTACTGTGAAAAATTAAAGATGAATATTTCAATTCCTAGGTCAAATGGTAAAAAAACAATCATATTGGTATAATTAATAATCTAATAAATTATAAAAAAATCATAAAATATGTTTAAGTAGACTAAAAGAAGACAGGAAAGGAAAAACAAAAAACAAAAATCAGAAGGGAAAAACCAAAAACAAGTAGTAAAACAGAAGATACAAATCTCACAATTCATCTGTTAAGTAATTACATTAGGTGTAAAGGACTAAACACTCCAATTAAAAGAAAAAGATTATCAGAAAGAATTTTTAAAAAGCAACATCAAATGGTATGTTGTCTATAACAGATACCTGTTAAGGACACAAATAAACTGAAAGTAAAAAGATGGGAAAATATACAGCATACAAACAATTAAAAAGAATGAAAGTGCTCAAAAACAGATGATATGTCAAAACAACATAAAAATAAGTTTACAGGGGTTCTCATGGTCCACAAGAAGGGCAAATTTAGCATCAAAAATAATTATGGAGATGGATTATAATACCAGGAATTAAAAATAAATAATTCATAGTAGGGGGGACCTTGAAGATGGCGGAAGAGTAAGATGCGATCACCTTCCTCCCCACAGATACACCAGAAATACATCTACACGTGGAACAACTCCTACAGAACACCTACTGAAGGCTGGCAGAAGACCTCAGACCTCCCAAAAAGCAAGAAACTCCCCACGTACCTGTGTAGGGCAAAAGAAAAAAAGAAAAAACAGAGACAAAAGAATAGGGACGGCACCTGCACCAGTGGGAGGGAGCTGTGAAGGAGGTAAAGTTTCCACACACTAGGACGCCCCTTCGTGGGCGGAGACTGCAGGAGGCGGAGGCGGGAGCTTTGGAGCCGCGGAGGAGTGCACAGCAACGGGTGCGGAGGGCAAAGCGAAGAGATTCCCGCACAGAGGATCGGTGCCGACCGGCACTCACCAGCCCGAGAGGCTTGTCTGCTCACCCGCCGGGGCGGGCGGGGCTGCGAGCTGAGGCTCGGGTCGGAGCGCAGGAAGAGGGGTTGGCGGCTTGAACATAGCCTGAAGGGGTTAGTGCACCACGGCTAGCCGGGAGGGAGTCCTGGGAAAAGTCTGCACCTGCCGAAGAAGCAAGAGACTTTTTCTTCCCTCTTTGTTTCCTGGTGCGCGAGGAGAGGGGTTTCACAGCGCTGCTTAAAGGAACTCCAGAGACAGGCGTGAGCCGCGGCTAAAAGCGCGGACCCCAGAGACGGGCGCGAGCCGCGGCTAAAAGCACGGACCCAAGGGACGGGCGGGAGACGCTAAGGCTGCTGCTGCCACCACCAAGGGGCCTGTGTGCGAGCACAAGTCACTCTCCACACCCCTCTTCCGCGGAGCCTGTGCAGCCCGCCACAGCCAGGTTCCCGGGATCCAGGGACAACTTCCCCGGGAGAACGCACAGCGGGCCTCAGGCGGGTGCAACGTCATGCCGGCCTCTGCCGCCGCAGGCCCGCCCCGCACGCAGTGCCCCTCCCTCCCCCCCCAGCCTGAGTGCGCCAGAGGCCCCGAATCAGCGGCTCCTTTAACCCCGTCCTGTCTGAGAAAAAAGCAGATGCCTTCCAGAGACCTACACGCAGAGGCAGGGCCAAATCCAAAGCTGAGCCCCTGTGAGCTGTGAGAACAAAGAAGAGAAAGGGAAATCTCTCCCAGCAGCCTCAGAAACAGTGGATTAAAGCTCCACAATCAACTTGATGTAACCTGCATCTGTGGAATACATGAATAGACAACGAGTCATCCCAAATTGAGGAGGTGGGCTTCGAGGGCAAGATCTATGATTTTTTCCCCTTTTCCTCTTTTTGTGAATGTGTATGTGTATGCTTCTGTGTGAGATTTTGTCTGCATAGTTTTGCTTCCACCATTTGTCCTAGGGCTCTATCCGTCCATGGTTTTTATTTAAATTTTTTTCTTAATAATTAATTATAATTTTAATAACTTTATTATTTCTTTCTTTCTTTCTTTCTTTCTTTCTTTCTTTCTTTCTTTCTTTCTTATTTCCTTCCTTCCTTCCTTCCTTCCTTCCCTCCTTTAGACAACAAATCATCCCAAATTGAGGAGGTGGTCTCTGAGAGCAAGATTTATGATTTTTTCCCCTTTACCTCTTTTTGTGAGTGTGTATGTGTATGCTTCTGTATAAGATTTTGTCTGTATAGCTTTGCTTCCAACATTTGTCCTAAGGTTCTATCCGTCCCTTTTTTTTTTTCTCTAAATAATTATTTTTTAATTCAATAACTTTATTATACTTTATATTATTTTACTGTATCTTCTTTCTTTCTGTCTTTTTTCCTTCCTTCCCTCCTTCCTTCCTTCCTCCCTCCCTCCCTCCCTCCTTTCTTTCCTTCTTGGCTTCTTTCCTTCTTCGCCTCTTTCTTTCTTTCTTCCTTCCTTCCTTCCTTCCTTCCTTCTTTCCCTCCTTTCTTTCTTTCTTTCTTCATACTTCTACTAATTCTCTCTACTTTTTCTCCCTTTTATTCTGAGCCCTGTGGACGAAAGGCTCTTGGTGCTCCAGCCAGGAGTCAGGGCTCTGCCTCTGAGGTAGGAGTGCCAACTTCAGGACACTGGTCAACAAGAGACCTCCCAGCTCCACATAATATCAAATGGCGAAAATCTCCCAGAGACCTCCATCTTAACACCAGCACCCAACTTCACTCAATGACCAGCAAGATACAGTGCTGGACAACCTATGCCAAACAACTAGCAAAACAGGAACACAACCCCACCCATTAGCAGAGAAGCTGCCTAACATCATAATAAGGCCACAGACACCCCAAAACACACCACCAGACGTGAACCTGCCCACTAGAGAGACAAGATCCAGCCTCATCCACCACAACACAGGCACTAGTCCCCTCCACCAGGAAGCCTACACAACCCACTGAACCAAGCTTAGCCACTGGAGACAGACATCAAAAACAGCGGGAACTACGAACCTGCAGCCTGCAAAAAGGAGACCCCAAACACAGTAAGACAAGCAAAATGAGAAGACAGAAAAACACACAGCAGATGAAAGAGCAAGATAAAAATGCACCAGACCTAACAAATGAAGAGAAAATAGGCAGTCTACCTGAAAAAGAATTCAGAATAATGATAGTAAGGATGATCTGAAATCTTGGAAATAGAATGGACAAAATGCAAGAAACAGTTAACAAGGACCTAGAAGAAATAAAGATGAAACAAGCAACGATGAACAACACAATAAATGAAATTAAAAGTACTCTAGATGGGATCAATAGCAGAATAACTGAGGCAGAAGAACGGATAAGTGACCTGGAAGATAAAATAGTGGAAATAACTACTGCAGAGCAGAATAAAGAAAAAAGAATGAAAAGAACAGAGGACAGTCTCAGAGACCTCTGGGACAACATTAAACGCACCAACATTCGAATTATAGGGGTTCCAGAAGAAGAAGAGAAAAAGAAAGGGACTGAGAAAATATTTGAAGAGATTATAGTTGAAAACTTCCCTAATATGGGAAAGGAAATAGTTAATCAAGTCCAGGAAGCACAGAGAGTCCCATACAGGATAAATCCAAGGAGAAATACGCCAAGACACATATTAATCAAACTGTCAAAAATTAAATACAAAGAAAACATATTAAAAGCAGCAAGGGAAAAACAACAAATAACACACAAGGGAATCCCCATAAGGTTAACAGCTGATCTCTCAGCAGAAACCCTGCAAGCCAGAAAGGAGTGGCAGGACATACTGAAAGTGAGGAAGGAGAAAAACCTGCAACCAAGACTACTCTACCCAGCAAGGATCTCATTCAAATTTGATGGAGAAATTAAAACCTTTACAGACAATCAAAAGCTGAGAGAGTTCAGCACCACCAAACCAGCTTTACAACAAATGCTAAAGGAACTTCTCTAGAAAAGAAACACGAGAAGGAAAAGACCTATAATAACGAACCCAAAACAATTTAGAAAATGGGAATAGGAACATACATATCGATAATTACCTTAAATGTAAATGGACTAAATGCTCCCACCAAAAGACACAGATTGGCTGAATGGATACAAAAACAAGACCCTTATATATGCTGTCTACAAGAGACCCACTTCAGGCCAAGAGACACATACAGACTGAAAGTAAGGGGATGGAAAAAGATATTCCATGCAAATGGAAACCAAAAGAAAGCTAGAGTAGCAATTCTTATATCAGACAAAATAGACTTTAAAATAAGGACTATTAAAAGAGACAAAGAAGGACACTACATGATCAAGGGATCGATCCAAGAAGAAGATATAACAATTGTAAATATTTATGCACCCAACATAGGAGCACCTCAATACATAAGGCAAATACTAACAGCCATAAAAGGGAAAATCGACAGTAACACATTCATAGTAGGGGACTTCAACACCCCACTTTCACCCATGGACAGATCATCCAAAATGAAAATAAATAAGGAAACAAAAGCTTTAAATGATACATTAAACAAGATGGACTTAATTGATATTTATAGGACACTCCATCCAAAAACAACAGAATGCACATTTTTCTCAAGTGCTCATGGAACATTCTCCAGGATAGATCATATCTTGGGTCACAGATCAAGCCTTGGTAAATTTAAGAAAATTGAAATTGTATCAAGTATCTTTTCCGACCACAATGCCATGAGACTACATATCAATTATAGGAAAAGATCTGTAAAAAATACAAACACATGGAGGCTAAACAATACACTACTTAATAATGAAGTGATCACTGAAGAAATCAAAGAGGAAATTAAAAAATACCTAGAAACAAATGACAATGGAGACACAACGACCCAAAATCTATGGGATGCAGCAAAAGCAGTTCTAAGGGAGAAGTTTATAGCAATACAAGCCCACCTTAAGAAGCAGGAAACATCTTGAATAAACAACCTAACCTTGCACCTCAAGCAATTAGAGAAAGAAGAACAAAAAAAACCCAAAGCTAGCAGGAGGAAAGAAATCATAAAAATCAGATCAGAAATAAATGAAAAAGAAATGAAGGAAACAATAGCAAAGATCAATAAAACTAAAAGCTGGTTCTTTGAGAAGATAAACAAAATAGATAAACCACTAGCCAGACTCATCAAGGAAAAAAGAGAGAAGACTCAAATCAATAGAATTAGAAATGAAAAAGGAGAAGTAACAACTGACACTGCAGAAATAAAAAAGATCATGAGAGATTACTACAAGCAACTCTATGCCAATAAAATGGACAATCTGGAAGAAATGGACAAATTCTTAGAAATGCACAACCTGCCAAGACTGAATCAGGAAGAAATAGAAAATATGAACAGACCAATCACAAGCACTGAAATTGAAACTGTGATTAAAAATCTTCCAACAAACAAAAGCCCAGGACCAGATGGCTTCACAGGCGAATTCTATCAAACATTTAGAGAAGAGCTAACACCTATCTTTCTCAAACTCTTCCAAAATATAGCAGAGGGAGGAACACTCCCAAATTTCTTCTACAAGGCCACCATCACCTTGATACCAAAACCAGACAAGGATGTCACAAAGAAAGAAAACTACAGGCCAATATCACTGATGAACATAGATGCAAAAATCCTCAACAAAATACTAGCAAACAGAATCCAACAGCACATTAAAAGGATCATACACCATGATCAAGTGGGGTTTATTCCAAGAATGCAAGGATTCTTCAATATACGCAAATCTATCAATGTGATAAACCATATTAACAAATTGAAGGAGAAAAACCATATGATCATCTCAATAGATGCAGAGAAAGCTTTTGACAAAATTCAATGCCGATTTATGATAAAAACTCTGTGGAAAGTAGGCATAGAGGGAACTTTCCTCAACATAATAAAGGCCATATATGACAAGCCCACAGCAAACATCATCCTCAATGGTGAAAAACTGAAAGCATTTCCACTAAGATCAGGAACAAGACAAGGTTGCCCACTCTCACCACTCTTATTCAACATAGTTTTGGAAGTTTTAGCCACAGCAATCAGAGAAGAAAAGGAAATAAAAGGAATCCAAATTGGAAAAGAAGAAGTAAAGCTGTCACTGTTTGCAGATGACATGATACTATACATAGAGAATCCTAAAGATGCTACCAGAAAAGTACTGGAGCTAATCAATGAATTTGGTAAAATTGCAGGATACAAAATTAATGAATAGAAATCTCTTGCACTCCTATATACTAATGATGAAAAATCTGAAAGTGAAATCAAGAAAACACTCCCATTTACCATTGCAACAAAAAGAATAAAATATCTAGGAATAAACCTACCTAAGGAGACAAAAGACCTGTATGCAGAAAATTATAAGACACTGATGAAAGAAATTAAAGATGATACAAATAGAGGGAGAGATATGCCATGTTCTTGGATTGGAAGAATCAACATTGTGAAAATGACTCTACTAACCAAAGCAATCTATAGATTCAATGCCATCCCTATCAAACTACCACTGGCATTTTTCACAGAACTAGAACAAAAAATTTCGCAATTTGTATGGAAACACAAAAGACCCTGAATAGCCAAAGCAATCTTGAGAACGAAAAAAGGAGCTGGAGGAATCAGGCTCCCTGACTTCAGACTATACTACAAAGCTACAGTAATCAAGATAGTATGGTACTGACACAAAAACAGAAAGATAGATCAATGGAACAGGATAGAAAGCCCAGAGATAAACCCACGCACATATGGACACCTTATCTTTGATAAAGGTGGCAGGAATGTACAGTGGAGAAAGGACAGCCTCTTCAATAAGTGGTGCTGGGAAAACTGGACAGGTACATGTAAAAGTATGAGATTAGATCACTCTCTAACACCATACAGAAAAATAAGCTCAAAATGGATTAAAGACCTAAATGTAAGGCCAGAAACTATCAAACTCCTAGAGGAAAACATAGGCAGAACACTCTTTGACATAAATCACAGCAAGATCCTTTCTGACCCACCTCCTAGAGTAATGGAAATAAAAACAAAAATAAACAAATGGGACCTAATGAAACTTACAAGCTTTTGCACAGCAAAGGAAACCATAAACAAGACCAAAAGACAACCCTCAGAAAGGGAGAAAATATTTGCAAATGAAGCAACTGACAAAGGATTAATCTCCAAAATTTACAAGCAGCTCATGCAGCTCAATAACAAAAAAACAAACAACCCAATCCAAAAATGGGCAGAAGACCTAAATAGACATTTCTCCAAAGAAGATATACAGATTGCCAACAAACACATGAAAGAATGCTCAACATCAGTAATCATTAGAGAAATTCAAATCAAAACTACAATGAGATATCATCTCACACCAGTCAGAATGGCCATCATCAAAAAATCTAGAAACAATAAATGCTGGAGAGGGTGTGGAGAAAAGGGAACCCTCTTGCACTGCTGGTGGGAATGTGAATTGGTTCAGCCACTATGGAGAACAGTATAGAGGTTCCTTAAAAAACTACAAATAGAACTACCATATGACCCAGCAATCCCACTACTGGGCATATACCCTGAGAAAACCAAAATTCAAAAAGAATCGTGTACCAAAATGTTCATTGCAGCTCTATTTACAATAGCCCAGAGATGGAAACAACCTAAGTGCCCCTCATCGGATGAATGGATAAAGAAGATGTGGCACATATATACAATGGAATATTACTCAGCCATAAAAAGAAACGAAATTGAGCTATTTGTAATGAGGTGGATAGACCTAGAGTCTGTCATATAGAGTGAAGTAAGTCAGAAAGAAAAAGACAAATACCGTATGCTAACACATATATATGGAATTTAAGAAAAAAAATGTCATG
The DNA here is from genome assembly GCF_937001465.1 of Orcinus orca. NCBI lineage: Eukaryota > Metazoa > Chordata > Mammalia > Artiodactyla > Delphinidae > Orcinus > Orcinus orca. Next base: position 39,742,943 of record NC_064578.1, on the reverse strand, counting down.
AAGAACCTAGGGGTAAGACAGGAATAAAGACGCAGTCCTACTGAAGAACAGACTTGAGGATATGGGGAGGGAGAAGGGTGAGCTGTGACAGGGCGAGAGAGAGTCATGGACATATACACACTAACAAACGTAAGGTAGATAGCTAGTGGGAACCAGCCGCATGGCACAGGGATATTGGCTCGGTGCTTTGTGACAGCCTGGAGGGGTGGGATAGGGAGGGTGGGAGGGAGGGAGATGCAAGAGGGAAGATATATGGGAACATATGTATATGTATAACTGATTCACTTTGTTATAAAGCAGAAACTAACACACCATTGTAAAGCAATTGTACCCCAATAAAGATGTAAAAAATAAAATTCATAGTAATATTCTTCTGTAGAGAAGAATGTTAGCTATAAAACCCTGAACAAATGATCAAATTAGAAAAGCACAATTTAAAAAAAACAATGTAATCATTATTTTAGGTAAGGGTAATTGATGAAATCATTGAAAATTAAAACCATGGTTGAAAGTTTTTGTGGGAGCAGGAAAGTTTTAGACAGTGCTGTAGACTAAATGTTTGTGTCTTCCCAAAATTCATATGTTTGAGATACTAAATCCCAAGGTGATGGTATTAGGATGTGAGGCCTTTGGGAGGTTCCTGAGAATGGAACCCTCACGATTGGAATTAGCATCCTTCAAAGATCCCAGAGAGCTAACTTGCCCCTTCTACCATGTGACATTATAGTGAGAACACAGCCATCAAAGAGGAAACAGGCCCTCACCATTCACCAAATCTTCCAACATCATGATCTTGGATTTTGCAGCTGTGAGAAATAAATGTTTGTTGTTTATAAACCACCCAGTTTATGGCATTTTTGTTATAGTAGCTTAAATTGACTAAAACAAATGTTTAAAGTAATTCAACCAAAATTCATTACAGAAAAGTATTTAGTAATTACAAAAGAAGACATAGTAACACTACAGTGGAGAAACCTGGTGAACAAAGTTAATATAAAAATTAAGGATGTATATCTTAATCCCTGGAGGAAATAACAAAGCAATCAAAGAGGTATAGCTAGAAATCCAACAAAATAATATAACAAATTGACACCAGGTGACTACTGAAGAGATATACTGAAAATAACAAAATTACTGCCATAGAAGTCCAGCCCAAAACACATAACCTAAACCTAATCATTAGAAAACATCCATCAGATTGAAGGACATTTTACAAAACAATTTTCCTGTTTCTGTTAAAAAATGCCAATGTCATGAAAGACAATAAAGGAATAGCAAATGTTCCGAATTAAAGGAAACTAAAGACCAATTAAATTCTAGATGCTGGTCCTGGATTAGATACTAGACTGAATAAAAACATTATGGGGGCAGTAGGTAGAATAAAAATTTAGGCTATAATTAAATAATTGTATCATATCAATGTTAAATTTCCTGATTTTTTTTTTCAGTCATTTAATAGTTTTTTAATTTAATAACTAATTCTATACTGTTTAGCGTATCACAGAGTAAGCCACTGGAGATAAAAAGATGAAGCACGACTGTGCTTATGAACTAGTGAGGGAGATAAGCACAGATTTAAGCCATTACAACTAAGTTAAAGTAGGTGACAATTAAGCCCATCATTCCATGAGAAGAGTACTTTTCATACCTGTTCCCTCAAAAGTGAATGCCCTGAACCCCAGTCATCCATCTGCTTGGTTAATATGGAATCAGAAAACCACATGTAGAAACACTGGCTGAGGTAAATTCATTTCAAAACTCACTCATCCACAATCCATATGTCTGACAGAGCTGACACTTTTATAGCTTCATAACAGAGTCATTGTCTCAACCTGGTTTTGGTTTATATAGAGAACACACCTTTCTCTGAGCAGATCCACTGAGGTATCTCTAACACAGACTTACCTGCCTGGCTTACAAAACTTCATTTATTTAGAAAACGTGTGTTTATTAGGTTTTTTTTTTTTTTTTTAAATTTACGAATATTTCATTGTTGTAAAGTTAAAGCCATAAAAATAATCAAATGGCCTACTATCATACCGTTAGAAGAAAAAAAAAAAAGGTGTTCATGAGAGTTCCATATTAGAATACAAGTTTTCCTTAGGCACCTGTTTATGTATGCTATTCTGCTCTTTACAATAAATAATTAAATTTAAAAGACTTAATTCCTCACTTATAAGACCTTATTAGTTTACAAATTACATATTGACCTATGCTAAATTTTATACCGACCCATGCTAATGAATTCAGTACAGAAAACAAAAAACACTGCACTCAAGCAAACTACATATATATATATATATATATATATATATATATATATAACTTATATGAGAATTGCTACTCCAGCTTTCTTTTGGTTTCCATTTGCATGAAATACCTTTTTCCATCCCCTTACTTTCAGTCTGTATGTGTCTCTAGGTCTGAAGTGGGTCTCTTGTAGACAGCAAATATATGGGTCTTGTTTTTGTATCCATTCAGCCAATCTGTGTCTTTTGGTGGGAGCATTTAGTCCATTTACATTTAAGGTAATTATCGATATGTGTGTTCCCATTCCCATTTTCTTAATTGTTTTGGGTTTGTTATTGTAGGTCTTTTCCTTCTTTTGTGTTTCTTGCCTAGAGAAGTTCCTTTAGCAGTTGTTGTAGAGCTGGTTTGGTGGTGCTGAACTCTCTCAGCTTTTGCTTGTCTGTAAAGGTTTTAATTTCTCCATCAAATCTGAATGAGATCCTTGCTGGGTAGAGTAATCTTGGTTGCAGGTTTTTCTCCTTCAACACTTTCAATATGTCCTGCCACTCCCTTCTGGCTTGCAGAGTTTCTGCTGAAAGATCAGCTGTTAACCTTATGGGGATTCCCTTGTGTGTTATTTGTTGTTTTTCCCTTGCTGCTTTTAATATGTTTTCTTTGTATTTAATTTTTGACAGTTTGATTAATATGTGTCTTGGCGTATTTCTCCTTGGATTTATCCTGTATGGGACTCTCTGTGCTTCCTGGACTTGATTAACTATTTCCTTTCCCATATTAGGGAAGTTTTCAACTATAATCTCTTCAAATATTTTCTCAGTCCCTTTCTTTTTCTCTTCTTCTTCTGGAACCCCTATAATTCGAATGTTGGTGCGTTTAATGTTGTCCCAGAGGTCTCTGAGACTGTCCTCAGTTCTTTTCATTCTTTTTTCTTTATTCTGCTCTGCAGTAGTTATTTCCACTATTTTATCTTCCAGGTCACTTATCCGTTCTTCTGCCTCAGTTATTCTGCTATTGATCCCATCTAGAGTACTTTTAATTTCATTTATTGTGTTGTTCATCGTTGCTTGTTTCATCTTTAGTTCTTCTAGGTCCTTGTTAACTGATTCTTGCATTTTGTCCATTCTATTGTCCATTCTATCTCCAAGATTTCGGATCAACCTTACTATCATTATTCTGAATTCTTTTTCCGGTAGACTGCCTATTTCCTCTTCATTTGTTAGGTCTGGTGGGTTTTTATCTTGCTCCTTCATCTGCTGTGTGTTTTTCTGTCTTTTCATTTTGCTTATCTTACTGTGTTTGTGGTCTCCTTTTTTGCAGGCTGAAGGTTCGTAGTTCCTGTTGTTAAATAATGGTATCATATCAATGTTAAATTTCCTGATTTTTAAATTTTTGTGGCACTTATGTGATGACCTTTTTTTCAAGGAAATACACACTTGCAAATGTGGCAAACTGTTAACAATTTTTGTGTCTGGGTAAAGAAACTCCATTGCACTGTTCTTAAATATCCTGAAAGTTTGAAATTATTATTAATGGCAATTCAGAAAAAGATACAAATAATACATTATACCAAGTGGTACTTATTTCAGAAATTCAAAGATGGTTTAATATTAGAAAATCCATTAACATAATTCACAACATTAGTAGAACACATGATTATCTCTATAGATGCTGAAAAGGCCTTCAACAAAAGCCAAAATTCACTCCTAATGAAAACTTTCTTAATGGTAAAATATTTATTCTTTAGTCCAAAAGGTAGCATTTATCTCATGGATAAACATTAGAAGTATTTCTACTAAGATTCAGAAGAAAGCAGTGATCCCATCATTTTCACTGCTACTGTTGTGTACTTTTTAAAATTTTCTCTAATTTGATCGGCTAATATTTTCAGAACTATAAGAAGCATGAGGACTGGAAAAAAGTAAAACTTCCTCTATGTGTATATGATATGATAATGCACCTGGAAACCCCAGTAAGTCAATATCAAGAGCAATATACACACAGAGAGCCACACAAGTACACAGAATTCAGTAAGGTAGAAGGATCTAAAATTAGCATAAAATTAGCCTTTAAATATACAAATAACCAGTTAGATGATGTAATTAAAGATAAAAGCCCACTTAAAATAACAACAAAAAGGTACATTTTTATAAATAAATGCAATAATAAATGTGCAAAACCTACATGAAGAAAACTTAGAAACACTCTGAAAGACTCAAAAGTAAGCCTGAACAAATGGAAATGCATTCTCTCTTCTTGGCCAAAAAAAAGAAATCATAAGGATGTCATCTAACCAAATTAATTTATAATGATCACAATAAAATACCAATACTTTTTCCCCAGAATCTGAACAAAGTTTTTTAGCATTTACGTGGAAAAATATACAGGTTAAAATGCCCACAATTTGTTTTTAAGAGCAATGCAGCCCCACTATTAGGAATTTATCCCAACGTAACAGAAAGTAATATCAACTTGACTGCCCATCCATAGCAGACTATCTGAATAAACCTTGGTATATTCACACAGTAGAATAATATTTAGCTCTAAGAAAGAATGAAGACTGTCTCTATAAGCTACTATTGTGATATTTTTCTGAATGTTTTATCAAATGCAAAGAACAAGATATATAGAGAATATACTACCTTTTATTTTAAAAAGATTGTGAAATAATATGTATATGTTATAAGATATAAATACATATAATAAAATGTATGTATATGCGTACATACATATATACTTACTTTTGCAGAAAGAAACACAGTATGATATACGAGGAACCAATGAAAAGTTTTTCCTCTGAAGATTAGTAGGAGTAGACGGGATAATATTTATGTGAGTGAGAATTCCCTGAGAATATCTTTTTACATAGATTTGAATTTTGAATCATAGTTTTGAATTTTGAATCATAGTTTTGAATTTTGAACAATAGTTTTGAACTTTGTAAATATTTTATGTATGCAAAATAATATCAAAAGGATAAAATCAAATGTGAAAATTTGATACAGAAACAAATTATTCAAACTGTACTTTCAGTTGATAATATTGATAACATAACCATAAAGAGAAAAATGTTAAGCAACTTTTGAACACAGTACTCTAATCACACATTCCTACAGAGATGTAGTCTAAAGTTAAAAAATATATATTTAAAATTTTTTCCAGAGGAATATCAACCTTTATTTAGGAGGTCTGTAGGTGGTGGTGGTATTAGTGTATAATCTCAAAGAATTTTGTCCATTATAGAATAAGGAAAATGTGCAAATATGTTTTTGCAAACTTGGGTTCTCTTTGTGGGAGAAGGGAAATGTAAATATGAAATCAATTTTCTATTTAACTGGAGCTTATCAGTATGAACTCAGAGGTTTGAGGATAAATATATTTCCTAATTATTTCACCTAAAAGGTGTTAGAAGCAATAGCAACCAGTTAGTAAGGAGCACACCTACAGCCCAGATCTTGGTTTCTAAGAACATTTCCCCACTAAAGGAAACCAGGGATCCTTTGAAAAGTAGTTGATCCAATCCAGAGGGATTATAAAATCCATTTGCAATCCCCAGTGCAATCGCTGAGAGTCATTAATGGATGCTAAATACCTGGGTGAAGGTTGCTAAGGATGATGATATGTCACAGGCTCAAGGAGGAAGATATCTTACTGATTACAAAGGGAAATAAATATTTGCTTTTTATAGCCTACTTAGCACCAAAGAAAAATCTTTACACTAAAGAGACCTGGAAGTCACCACCTTAATTAAGTGACCATCACTAGTAGGACAGCCTGACTCTATGTGCCTCCTGATATGTGGCAATAAGTACATGCGTCTCCCATGTAAAATTCTTGCCAAAATATCGAACTTAAATCAAATCATGAGGAAATAATCAAAAAAATCCAGCATGTGAGATGTCCTATCAGACATCTGGCCTGATTCTTCTAAAATGACACTGTAATGAAAGACCAAAAGTAATAACAATAATTTTAAAAATTAATGGACAGAATTCTAGACTGAAAAACACTAAAGAGACATAACAACCAGGTGAATCCTTATAAAAGGATCCAACCATCTTGGGGGCAACTATGGAAATTTGAATATTAACTCGATTTTATATATCATTAAATCATTGCTAATCTCTTACATGTGATAATGGTACTGTGGTTGTGGTAGAAGAATGCTTGCTTTTATTCTTGGGGGGCAGGGCTTTCTCCATGTAGACACTGATAAATATACTAATATCAGAAAAACGAAAACAAAGCGCAATAAAGACATTTTCAGACAAACAAAAGCCCGGAGAACTCACTAGTAGATCTGCATTATAAGAAATAGAAAAGGGAGTTGTTTAGGTAGAAGGAAAAGGATTCCAGATGGAAGGTCAGAGATGCAGGAGGAATGGAGAGCTCTGGACAAATCTAAATGAAGAACTGACTGTATCAAACAATTACAAAGATATTTTGTGGCATTTAAAATGTAGAGAGAATGCCTAACATCAATAGCACATGAGTTGAAACTGGGCAAAGGAAGTAAAGTATTCTATTGCCTTTTCTAGAAAGCATGTAAAATTACCAAATTGACATTAGATTTTGATAAGGCAAGGATGAAAGTTGTCATCTCCAGGGCAGGGTTTCTCAGCCTTGGCCTATGATATGTGGGGCCATATGTTCTTAGCTGTGGGAGACTTTTCTGCAAACTGTAGATTGTTTAGCAGCAATTCTGGACCCTACTAACTAGCCTCCATTAGCAATCTGTGAGAGTTAATTTTATGTGTCAACTTGGCTGGATTATGGGATTCCCAGATATCTGGTGGAACATCATTTCTGGGTGTGTCTGTGAGGGTGTTTCCAGAAGAGATTTGCATTTGAATTGGTAGACGGAGCAAAGTGGATTGCTGTCCCCAGGGCAGGTGGGCATCAAACAACCTGTTGAGGACCTGAATAGAACACAAATGTGGAAGAAGGGAGGACTCACTCTCTGATGGAGCTGGGGCATCCATCTCCCCCTGCCCTTGGCACTCCTGGTTCTCAGGCCTTCAGTCTATAACACCAGTTTTCCTAGGTCTCTAGCTTGCAGACGGCAGATGGTGGACTTCTTAGCCTCCATAATTTCATGAGCCAATGTCTTATCATAAATTTCCATACATATATATAGGCACACCTCGTTTTATTGTGTTTCACTTTATTGCTCTTCAGAGATATTGCCTGTTTTACAAATTGAAGGTTTGTGGCAACCCTGTGTTGTCAGATGATGGTTAGCACTTATTAGCAATAAAGTAATTTTCAGTTAGGTATGTAAATTGCTTTTCTAGACATAATGCAATTGCATGCTTTATATAGTACAGTATAGTGTAAACACAGCTTGCACTGAGAAACCAAAAAAATTTGTGGACTCATTTTATTGCAGTGGTCTGAAACCAAGCCTGCACTCTCTCTAAGGAATGACTGGCGATACATCTATCTACATCTATGGTTCTATAGATAGATAAATAGATACAGGGTTCTCTATGTATCTATATCTATATATCTCCTATTTGTTCTGTTTGTCTAGAGAATCCTGGCTAATACACAACACCCTCCCCAAACTCTGCTGCCATAATTGTGACATCCAAACTTGTCTCCAGACATTGCCAAACTTCCCTTATGGTGGGAGGAATCTCTCTAGTTGAAAACCACTTCACTAGGGTAACTAAAAAAGAATAGTAAATGAGTATAAAACTCCCAAAGTAATAGAGGAAACACTGGAAGGAGGAATAAAATAGTCAACCCAAAGACAAGAAAAGGAGCACAGAGTCGGTAAGACTAATCAAAAGCACCTAGTGAGATGGTAGATTTAAATCCAAATATGACATGATTACATTAAATTGTAAATGGATGAAATGCTCCAATTAACAATTTCTGGATGATAGATCATGGAGGACACACTGAATTCTGTAATGCCATGGGGTGCACAGCAGCCCTGGTCGCAGAACAAGCACCGAACCTGGAGCTGGAATCCCAGAGTTCTCTATCACGGCTAGGCTGTGGGACCATCGGGCAGCATGCTTACATTCTTCAAGTTTCAATTACTTTATCAGGAAATGATGGATTTGAATTAGATCAGTGATTCTCTCCAGCATCACAACCCCATAATCATCAGAATCCTCAAGTGAGCTTTCAAAAAAGATCACATGGCTGTGCCTTTCCCAGAAGAAGCAAATGAAATTTTTGAGGTGTCATTTGGGTTGGGAGACCCAGGCATTCATGTTTTGAGAACTAAAGATTAAGGATAGGAGGAAGGGGGGTAATGGAGGAAAATCTTCCCAGCATAGATGGTAAATGTGTCTGTGGATGGTTTGGTGCTGGAAACACAGGAAGCTAGAGTAAGTAGTGTCTTTCATTTCCATCTCCATTTCATTTTTTAAGTTAGCAAGCCTGTCCCTAGCTGGTAGCTTATGCATTTGGCCCATCTATATTTGCTTGAGGCCTTAGAAGGCACAGTTGCTCTTTCCAGTTCCCTTAGGGCTGGTTACAAGCAGCAGAAACATGCTGATTAAGACTGAGGACATTGGCTCGAGGGGCGTATTAGTTTTCTATTGCTGCTGTAACAAATAAATTCAGTGGCTTAAACAAAACAAATTTATGATTTCACAGTTCTATAGATCTGACAGAGATTTTACGAGGCTAAAATGTCTGGAGGACTACATTCCTTTCTGGAGGCTCTAGGGGACAGACAATATGCTTTATTGCTTTCTCCAGCTTCTAGTGCCACCCACATTCCTTGGTTCAGGGCACCTTCTTCCAGCCTCAGGAATGGTCAGGAGTGATGGCTGAGCCCTTCTCATGTCCCATCTCTGACACCTCTTTTATTGACGTCTCTTTTTCTGACCCAGCTAGGAAAGATGCTGCTCTTGAAAGGACTCATGTGATTACACCAGCCACCCCTGGACAATCCAAGCTAATTTCCCTTCTCAAAATCTGTACCTTTAATCACAACTGCAAAGTCCCTTTGCCATGTAAAATAATCTATTCTTAGGTTCCAGAGATTAGGGTGTGAATGCCTTTGGAGGCCTGTTATTCTGCTCACCACCAAAGGTGACTGAGGTCTCCAAGGCAGCATCCCACTGACAGTCCTGTCTTTGTTCTCCCATTTCTCTGTTCACCGAGTCCAAAATCTGGGACAGTGAATGTCTTTGGCTGATTCCTGACTGCATGCCCACCTTGGCACCTTGACTGACAGCCCCAACAAGACAGCAAACAACAGGGGAACCAACAGCAATCCCCCTACCCCAAAGTCAGGATGCTGTTTTGTAAAGAAGGGGATAGTATGGTGGGCAGCTAAAGAAAAAATAAAACACAAATTCACTATGCCAGACTGTATCCCTGTTCCTGGGATGGAGATTCACTTGGCCGGCAGGGAGGAACACTCAATAATTAGGCCTGAGTCACTGGACCAAAACGATCATGCGGGCCTGAATGCAAGATTGGGCTCATATCTTTAGTTCTTCTGAGTGTGTTAATCAAATACCTGTAAAGTATAGCAAATTTTTAATCTTCAATGTATATTATTATGGTAAGGTATAACAAATTACCTATGGTACACAAAAGCTTATAGGATACCATTATCCTTAATTAATGGGTAAATGCATGGCTTTTATTCAATGAAACTGATTTATTGTCTTAATTTTCAGTTGTTCTGCCTCACGTTTCCACCAAAACCATCGTGTGCCCATAGTAACCAGCAGACAACATGCATGTGTGATCTTCTTTATGACCTGAGCCTAATTAGTTTTTTATTGTCATCTTCCAACTCACGCTTACACTGTACAAACAGGGGCAGCATGACTCCCAATACCGATTAATAAGCCTCCAGCCTCGGTCCTGCAGTAAACAGGGAGTATTTATGGCATGAGATCAGCATCTGGTGCCTGCTTCTCCTCGCTGGTTCTCTTGGGCGGGGGCGGAGTGTGGGACTCAGAGGGGGCATCGGTGATGAAGACCTGGCTAGCCCCCGCCCCCTTGTCCTGACTGCATCTCCCCCACCTGTCCTTCGCTGCCTCTATTAGGCTTGGCTAGTTAAGTGAAAGGGAGAGAAACGAGCTGAAAGCTGGTGGGTGCTGGAGCTTCAAAGTCCATAGTTCCCAGCTAATTGCTGGTCCTAACAGGCACAATTAGCTGCTACAAGCCCTTTGAGATGGCCCAGGGCCTTTCTCAGGTAGCAGCCATCACCAGATAAAGGCTGAAATGTGCTGCACTTAGAGAGCCACTTGCAGACAGGAGTGTCACAGCCTGCCAATTACACTCTCCCTGTACACAATCACTTCCCAGAGAGAATGAGAACCCAGAGGAAGACCCAGCATTAAAGGGATATGGCACGGGCTGCTCTCAGCCCTGGAAACCGAGCTGTAGCTGTGGTGGGCTGGGAGTCGGGGGTGGGAGGTGCTTTGCAGGTTGAACCCTTATTGTTGCGTCCATTAGAAACTCCACTTCGCAGATGTTTGCTACTTACATTTCCCCCCATCTGCAAACTTCCTGGAAAACCCGCCATCCTGCACCCCCTCCCCCTTTTTCCTTTTTGTCTTGGGGAGGGGCAAACAGACAAAAATTGGACACTTCCCTAGAAGATAAAGGCAGCTTGGTGCTGGGGAAAGAGTGATTAATTAGGAGTCAGGACCTCCCTCCCTCCCCCCAGATTAAACAGCTACACAGAGTCACATCGTTCACAGAGCATTAGGTTCTGAGGCACTGGATAAGCTGAAAATCTCATTTCAAGGGTTATTTTGGCTACATATACTATAAATCAGCCGTAAAGCACAGTATATGTGGATTTCTGAGGCTAACATTATTCAGTAATTTCTATGTCTCAATGCCAACACAGTTGAAAAGTATATAATAAAAAGTAGAAATAAAAATATAATTTTTATTTTAAGTCTCATCAAACAAAAGGAAAGAATTAATGATGAATAGAGTTGAATTTCTATACTTTAAAGTTCATGGTGCAACGTTGTTGTGTGATGTTAGGAACACGTCACGTCTCCTCCAGGACTCAGTTTCCCCTTCGGCAAAGGATGGAGTTAGACACGATGGCCTGTGATGTCACTGCCAGGGCTGATGTTCTTGGACAACCCACTCCCCTAGGGTTCTGCTGTCAGCCTGGGTGGCTCCAGAAGCTGAGGTTGGCACTCGCTCTTCCAACCAAGACCCTGAAGCCATGTGGTGGGGACAGTGTTGATTTCCACTGTGATACATCCATACCTGCTACACACTCTGTCTACAACTGATGGTGGCCATGCACCAGCCACAGATGAAGGAGCAAGAGTCTGGTAGAAGTCTGGATGATGGGAAGTCCCGCACGGTCTGAACTCTGTGACAGTGTGGGAACAATTAGCAGGCAACTGAGCAGTTTCAGATGACCACTGTGGAAAGGGGTTGATGCCATTAACTCAAGCCTCCTGACCCTTTGCCTTCCACAGCCAGGTCTGCGTCAAACTCTGCTTGAGAACACTCCTCCAGATGGTTTTGTAAAGTTCCAAGAAAGGGTAAGCCACTGGTGGTCAGAGAAGTCCTTAGAAGGGAGGCTGTGGGGTGAAAAATGAGCATCAGACACCAGCGGCAATTGGGAAACCTGGGATCTGGTCCCATCTGCCATTTCCTTGTGCCATGACATCAGGCAAGCTGCCTAACCTTTCTGGGCCTCTCTTCCCTGAATTTACAAATGAGGGATTTGTGCTTCATTGTATCTTTGGTTCCTTCTAGCTTTGATATTTGAAGATTCTAAGTGGCACTACTTGGTCTCCTGCAAGTTATTATTGTTCTTTCTAATCAGAAGGAAGATAGGGGAAGGAAAGGAAGATGGGAGGGAGGCAGGCATTTATACCCTATTACGAGATGGTACAAACCATGAAAGTATTGTTCTTAGCAAAGGCATTCCTGACCGTCTGCAACCCGAGGCCCAAACCACAGACACTGTGCCTCCATCTCAGAAGGAAAGTCTCATTTTTCCTCTCCAGGTGCCCATTTGCCTGGGAAAGGGGGTCCTCTGTGATGACTGCAACAGCTACCAAGGTTCACCTGCTGGGGCACTGGTGTCAGGGTAATTCAGTGGAGGGAACAATAGTCTTTTCAATAAATAGTGCTGGAAGAACTGGAATGATTAATTATTTACAAAACAGAAACAGACTCACAGACTTCATATGGTTACCAACGGGGAAATGTGGCAGGAGGAGGGATAAATTAGGAGTTTGGGATTAACATATACACACTACTATATGTAACATAAATGACTAACAAGGACCAACTGTATAGTACAGGGAACTCTACTCAGTACACTGTAGTAACCTATATGGGGAAAGAATCTGAAAAAGAATAGATATATGTATATGCATAACTGAATTACTTGACTGTACACCTGAAACTAACACAACATTGTAAATAAACTACTCTCCAATATAGAATAAAAATTAAATTAAAAAAAGAGGAAAAAGAAAAAAAATGGATCACCTAATGTAAGACCCAAAACCAAAAACTTCTGGAAAAAAAATTGTGTCCTTGGGCTAGGCAAAGATTTCTTAGATAGGACACAAAAGGCATAAATCATAAAAGAAAAAAAAAGACAAACTGGATTTCATCAAAATTAAAAACTTTGTCATTGGAAAAAAATTAATAAAATAAAAAGGCAAGAATATATAAATAATTCTTATAACTCAATAATCAAAAAAACATGAAACCTGACTCACAGATGATCAAAAGATTTCAACAAGCACTTCAACAAAGAGAATTCAAGGAAGGCAAATAAGTGTATGAAAAGATGTTCAATATCATTGGTCATTCAGGAAGTGTAAATTAAAAAAGAGATGTACACCCATTAAGGTAACTAACATACAAAAACTGACAATATCAAATGTCAGTAAAGACTTGGGAAAACTACAAGTCTCACATAGTGAAGGCAAGAAAGCAAAGTGGTAGTGGTTCAGCCACTTGGAAAACAACTTTGCAGTTTCTTATAAAATTAAACATGCATGTACCTTATGACCCAGAAATTCCACTCCTATGTATTTATTTCCCAAGAGAAACGAAAAAGTAGGCCCAGGCAAAGACGTGTACACAAGCATTCTTAGTAGTTTTATTTATAATAGCCTAAAGCTGGATATAACCCAAATATCCACCAGCTTGCAAATGGATAAACAAATCATGATATATCCATACAATGGAATACTACTTAGCAATGAATAAAAAAAGAAGTAGTTATACTTGCTACCACATGGTTGAACCCCAAAGCATTATGCTACGTGAAAGTCAGACAGAAGACACATTCTATCTGATTTTATTTATTTGAAACTCTATAGCAATAGAAAGCAGACCAATGGCTGTGCAGGGCTTGGGGTGAAGGATTTGGGGGTGATGGAAATTTTCGAAGTCTTGATTCTGTGGCCATTGCGTTACTGTAAACCTGTACAAAATCTTATGAAACAGTATATTTTAAATGGTTAAATTTTATGGAATATCTCAATCAAGCATTAAAAAAATTGCATTTGAGAGTGACAAAAATATGTACTTACTTGAGTGCCAGACACCGGATCTGTCATGATGGGGCACTGGGCTTTTTACAGGGGTCACCTCGAAGTAGCCTTCAGGGACAGGGTGCCTGAACTCCAGGTCTGACTGCATCACATCCAGGGATGCTGGGGTAAAAATAGCTTGAGTCTCCCCCCACCTGATGGATTCCTCTCCAAAAGGCCACTGACATTGGATTTGAAGTTCTTCCATGAAACTCCGTGGGGAAAGTGAGACTCTGAGGAGTTGAGGTGTTGGGAGATGATACAGCACGGAAGAGAGCTCAGCCGGTGCCCTTAAATGATCAGACACTTGGGAGTGAGAGGAGAGTGACAGCTGGCAGAGGAAGCTAGTGCTGGTGCTGTATTCAGTGAAGCGGCCACATCTCTTGCAGGGACAAAGGCGGTAATACAGAATTTGTCCTCTGTTTGTCCATGTATTTGTATTAACTCACCAAAATAATTTCAGGAAATTCAGTGCACAGAATGTCTAAGTAATTTGTTGTGGAAATTGAAGGAAGGGTATACATTGGGCACATGGGTCAGAACAATACAAAACAGAAGAGCTGTCAGATGAGGTGGAAAAAGCCCAGAGGAAGTGACTCTCTGTGGTCATCACCCCTGGGCCCCCAGGGCTGCGCCATGCACACTGCACACAGGCAGCCTGGAGAACGATCCCAGGTGGGCATCACTCTGCAGGAGGAGACCCTTAGAAGCAGAAGGGACCAGGAGAGCGAGCACATTCTTTGCCTTTCTAGGGCTGACAGGTCGCCTTTCAGCTTCCATCTGTTCCCTCCGCTAACAGGCTTTGTCCCCTTCTGTATCCATGTGGTGGAGGAAGGTTGGGCCACCATCTAGACGTTCTCAGCACTCCAGAGACACCACCAGTCAACCAGAACCTCAGATCCAGGTTACATACAAACTCAGGAAAAAGATGGAAGCAGGCCCACTGGGGTTAAGCACGTGTCTCTGGTCCAAACCACTGGGTCCTGGGTTAAAAGCCAGGCCTTAACCATCCAGCAGAGCCCTCAGGGCATGGAGAGTTGATGGGTGGGAGAGTTTCCAAGGGGTCTGGGGAAGCCCATCCCTCCTCCTCCCTGGGCTGTAGCCTGCTCACCTGCGCAATGAGAGAGGTGACCCAGACTGTTTCCTCCAGCATCTCCTCAAAGCTCTACAACAATGGAATTCTGTGACTCTCTGTGTACCTCCTCTGGTCCCCAGACATGGCTGGTTTTGTCTGCTAACAATCTAAGGACCTCAGAGAGCATGCTTTGCAGGAAGGGGCTGCTGCAGGATGGAAGGGTGCCGAGAGCAGCCATCCAGGCCCGAGGATATTTTCAGAATCCCTTTCTCCTTCATGGTCCAGTGGAGATTCTTGGCAGGGAGCTAACCCCTTCCAGTCTCTCCCAGCAGCCCTCCCCACCACCTCACAGTATACAGACTTCTACTTAAAGTCAGGGGGAGATTCCTTCCAAAGGTGGCTGCTAGCACAGGCTCTACCTGAGAAGGGCATGGAAGTGACCGTCATGACAGACTGTGGGTGAGATTTCCATTCCTTTCCCTTAAGCTTCAGTTGAGCAGAGCATTGGGGAAAGCAAACAACCACTTGTTTTCAGACCCTCAGTGTTCTCCATAAAATGGCCTGGTCTGCAGCCTAAGAGTTAAGAGAAGATCAGTGTGAAAATTCAAGATGAACAGCCATCAAAATCACGACATGTTCCTTGATGCTCTGTCTCAGCAACCATACTGCACTAGACTTCAGGGGGGCGGGGCTTGGGGCGAACAGCTGACTCATCCTTATCCTTGTTTAGCTGAACAAATCTTCCTGCACCTCTCAGGGTAGCTGAGGACACAGAAAAGGCAGAGTCTCTCCTCTTGGCCAAGTTATGAACTTCTGGATGAGTGTGTGTGTGTGTGCACGCACACACACAACATAAGAGCGTGGGGCTCCTCTTCTCGTGCAACTTTGGGGCAAATGAAGCAAAATGGCATATCTTTTGACAACAAGGGGCAGGGCCCGTGGTGGTGGAGGTCCTCAGGTTTCCTTGTTCACTTGTCCCTAGAGCCAGGGAGGCCGGTGGTTTTGACCATTGAGGGAGGAGGAAGAGGGTCAGGACAGTGTTGGTGTCAGTAGGGCATGTACATTTACAATTCCATCCAGGACCAGCTACCTAATTTGCAGAGCTCAGTACAAAATGAAAATGCAGAACCCTTTGTACAAAGATTATTAAGAATCTTAAGATGGTGACAGCACGACAATAAACCAAGTGTGGGGCGCTAGTGAGCACGGGGCCCAGGTAAGACTGCACAGGTGACATGGCTATGAAGTTGGCTTGAATTAAATCTCATCAATTTATACCCAGTCCATGCAAGAACTTCACCTTCAGCCTTTTCCCCAACACTGTCACCACAGGCATACCTGCTTTATCCCATCTCTGGGCCGTGTCACCATGGCCTCCCTCTTTGCACCTAACTCTGTGTCTTGCACTTAGGAAGGATACTTTAACTGCTGGTTGAATTGGCCTGAGAATTTAACATTTGGTTAAATGCTGGAATGGTTCATCTGATGAAATCACCTGATTCCTCAGCAAATGTGTGCACTGCTCGTCAAGAGTTGCAGCCGGGAAGATGTGTGCCTCCCTCCCAGAGAAGGTATTCATTCGCATTCATCCAACGGGCACAGCCTGGCTGAGGGGGGTTCCAGGAGGTGGTGGGGAAAGTTGAATAAGACACCAGGGTAGGGAGACACCCTTGAAGGTTAACATCGGAGAACTTTGGAAAAGTTCTGCACTGAGGTATGACCGAAATTCCCTGCAACAACAGCCCTCCACAGTGGCCCCGGAGGACTTTCAGCCTGAACTCCTGCTGTCAGGGTTCTGTGAGCCTAGTCCAGCACTGCCCAGGACCTGGACCACAGATAACATAAGGACGAGAACCAGGGTCAGCTGGCAACCATGTCCAGAGGCAGAGCTACGTGAGATCAGATCAGGACACACCCTCCAACAGCCAGGCTGTTCAGAGGAGGAAAGGAAAGGGTGACACCCTTAGGGACACTGAGGAAGGCCCTTCTGGGCTGGGAGGGCAGCTGGGTTGGGTCAGTGGTTTGCCGACTTAGCCCTCGTCCTCGGCTTGGTCTTCATCATGGTGGACACTTACTGCTAGACTCTGCTCTGAAAACACCACAGGGCTGGTCACACATACTGGTGACAACAACCCTGTGAGATAGATACTATTTTCCCACTTTTTGTAAGAAAAGCAACAGAGACACAAAGCAGTGGTGGAGCCTGTGTTTGAATCTGGTATTGTGAGAGCAAGCTTGCTTTATTATATTTTTATTGTATTTATTATTTTTTATTGTATATTATATTGCCCTCCACCCACCTCCAGCCCAGGGAGCATTTTTAAAAATACAAATGGCCAGGCTGTTTGTCCAGAGATTCTGATAAATCTGGCCCAACAGGCATGTGCATGATGCCAAGATTTCCCAGACGACTCTGAGCCCCAGTCTGGAGGGTTAATGGTGACAGTCGCAGAACCAGAGGGGCTCCAATGTCCCTCCCAGCCCCAGGATCCCCTGATGCTCTGATTCTACCTTTTGTACAAAGGATGCTTGGCGCGTGCTTTGTTGGGCAGCTCAAATTCCACTTCCCTCGCCTAGTCTCAAAGCCAGATCTAATCACAGGGCCATTTTCCCCTGTCTTTTGTGCCTTACAAAGAATAAAATTAGCCAAATGGATCAAAGCTCGTTGTAGGCACATGTAGAACATTTCAAAGTCTATTTATCAAAAGACCAACCACTGCATTTATACCATGGAAGCTCCAAGTGCACAATGACTCTGTCATTTGATTTTGAGGAGAAAAAAAAAATTCAACAAGAGATGCAAAGTCATAGCCAGCAACTGGAGAGATTTTGTACTGGATGCAGTTTCTCTTTGCAGAGACAGCCAAGTTCAGCGCCATCCTCCTTAAGGGTGCTCTCCTCCCAACCCCCCAAGTACCTGATCATTCAAGGAAGGAACAGTTTAGCTATGTTACCTGTTGCCTTGTCTCCCAACACCCCAACTCCTCATTCTCACTAAGCCGTGTCACTTGACCTAAGTCTAGGAAATACCCCTCCCCACCAGATGCCATTCCCCACTGGTCACCCCTCTGCTATCATCACGTCCCATACCCCATGTGTGGTCAAAATGCATAATGGCATCAGTGTGGTGGGTCCAGAGCTGCTGGGAGGCAGTGATCTGGCACTCACTTTTAAGAACATGCATTTGTTCAATCCTTCAGGTAACAAATGTTTATTGAGCACTTAGTTTTCCAAAAGTTATCTTATGCTCTGTGGATTTCAGCCACAAAATTGTGTTTCGCGCTTGTGTTTCCAATGGAGCAGTAACACACTAGGCTCCATAATGTCAATGTGAACTTTCCATCTTCATTCACACAGCCAGCCCTATGGCATATGCCCCTTCTCTGCATTATATCTGGTTACCCAAAACTGGACGGCAACTCCCACGTCTGTCAGAGCACCTCCACCCTGACGGACACTGGCTGGCTCAAAAGAAACAGAGCCAATTCAGCTTATTTGTACCTTGGGGAGGGTAGAGCCAGGACGGTCCTCTGTAGAGGACACACCTGTCTCCTGACTGCTGCTTTGCCAATGCCTCAATACTTGGCCAGACACCTCTAAACCAGCTAGACTTTGAGGACCCACATATCCAAAAGTGGATTTCTTTGATGGGGGTATTGAAAGCAGTGAGGTACAGTACATAGCCATTCATGCCCCTTCCTCAAATCAATCTTCGCATTTTCCCCATATTTACACACAGGAATTTACACACAGAGACACATGAATATACTAGGTGAGTATGTCATACGGTACCTTTTCTCCCCCAAAGGCAATTCAACAAGTCTTCATGTTAAATCTGGAAGTAGGGCTGACTGCTGGCTGTATGCCAAGAAGTGAAGCACATATAAGGAACGTGTGAGACATGATTTCTGCCTCATGGCAGCCCATAAGCTGCACTCAGACTTGAGAGACGGCCGGCCATGGCAGCCAGCAGCCCTGCCCCCACTGCTTCCAGGAAATGGCCCAGCACAGAAAATTCTCCACCCCAGCCCTGAACAATTCTTCCTCTCCCAAACTGAAGCCAACCAAGGATTGCCAAACATACTTCAAGACCTGTTAGAAAGTCCCCGCAGCTTCCAAAACCCCACCTTGATAGGCCTTTGCCAATCAGAGACTGTCTCAATAGCTCCCCCTTTTACTTTATAAAGTGTATTCTCCTTTCTAAGGCCCTTGAACGCCTGTCCAGGAAAGTGACCAGATGGGTTCCCTTGCTGTACGGTTATAAATCAACAGACGGTTCGTTTTGTCTCAGACTTCGTTTTGTCTTTGTCAGACAACTTATAAATGACACAATCAGAGTAGTAGTCCAGATGAAATCAGGTCCTGGAGGTGTTCAGAGATGGGCAGGAGAAGATGGGCCTAAGGGATCCAGAGAGATTTCTCAGAGGAAGTCAGACGAAGGAGGCCTTGCAGTCGGAGCTGGGTAGAGCAGCAAGGAGGGCAATGAAACAAGAATGGACAAGGAATAGGTGTTTTTGTGGAAAAGAACCATGGATAGAGGTGGACGAGGACAGTCCCTTCCCCTGGGGTGTATGTCTCTGAAACATAAACCCCAAATCAGAAGAATTCACAAGCAGTTAATCAGGATATTGGGAGGAAGAGGGAATTAGAAGACCAAGTGCTTAAGTGACATGGTGAAAGTCCTTATGTTAAATATTCCTGGTGTGATCTAAATAAAGTCATGACATTTGTCCTTTGCCCATCTTCAGCCAGTGATAAAAGGTGCTGGACAACACCTTGCCATTTACATGCTTTACTCTCCGGAATACTTTCTGAATGTCCTATCTTTGAATTATCAAGAAGATGCTTGCATGTATTGTATGTTGCTTTACTGTAAGTAATACACATTCAATCAATCAATCAATCAATGTATACTGAGTACTCACCATATGCTAAGAACTGCTCTAGGCCTGGAGCTAGCACAGGGGAAAAAAAAAAGACTCCATCAGACAGAGAAAGACAAATATCACATGATATCACTTATATGTGGAATCTTAAAAAAATGATACAAATGAACTTACTTACAAAACAGAAACAGACTCACAGACTTCAAAAACAAACTTATGGTTACCAAAGGGGAAATGTGGTGGGGAGGGATAAATTAGGAGTTTGGGATTAACACACACACTACTATAAATAAAATAGGTAATCAATAAGGACCTACTGTATAGCACAGGGAATGCTACTCAATATTCTGTAATAACCTATATGGGAAGAGAATCTGAAAAAGAATGGATATATGTGTATGTATAACTGAGTCACTTAGCTGTACACCTGAAACTAACACAACATTGTAAATCAATTATACTCCAAAATAAAAAAAAAATAAAAAGGACTCTGTTCACAGAGAACTGACATTCCAGTGAGGGAGACTGACACCTTCTCATTGTTGTTCCTTTCCAGCTTTCTCAATCCTTCCAGTGCCTCTGGCAGGGTGTTGCACTCTAGCCGGTTCTTGGTCAAGCGCTCCCGTGGCATTCCATGCACAAGTCCGCAAAATGACACATCACAGATCTGTTCCTCCCAGGAGAGAATCCAGTCCTGTGGGTGTGGCCATAGTCGCGGGTGTCTACCAAAGAGAATGGGTCGAGAGGTCTAGGAGGTGGAGCCTGGAGATGAGTTAGGCAAGCCATTCACACTAGACCCAAGGATTTGTGAGTTCAAAGAAAGATTCAGAGAACAGCACTTCAGACACTGGAGTGAGGCTGCAATCCATCCACTCGCTCAGCAAATATTTAGTGAGAACTGCTCTGTGACAAATGCTATGCTGGGTCCTTGGGAAAGCAGGAGTAAGCAAGACTGATGAGGTCCTTGACTATCTTGCATCCAGTGATGGAGACAATTTAGCAAGCTATCACATGAAAGGGCCATGACTCCCAGGAGAGAAAAAAACAGTGCTCCAGAAACATGCCATGGGGGCACCTAAGTTGATCTAAGCGAGGAAGGTTGGGTGAGTCTCCAACAAAGAAGGGATCCTTAAATCCAGGTCTGAAGGGTTAGGAGGAGTGAGCTAAGTGAAGCACATACAGAGGGCGCCTCAGGTACCTTGTATGTTTGAGAGTCTGCAAGAAACTCCTTGTAAACATCAGAGTTCTTAATTACTAACACTAGAAACCAACTCTGGATAATTTCAGAGGAAAAGGAGTTAATTGGAAGAATATTAGCATATCAAAGGACAGGAGAGCTGAAGAATCAGTCAGGAGCCAAAGGAAGCTGGACCGTTAAGACCCTAGTTGAGTTTATCCCATAGGAAAGGTTGATTAGGACATTGTCACAAGGGTCACCATCACTGGGCACATGTCTGGCTAATCTGAGTCACACGATCTCATGTAAAGTGACAAAGAGTAGAGAAAGGGAATATCTCCATCCTTTTGAGTGTAGATTCATATTAAAGATTTCCCTTAGGGCTTCCCTGGTGGCGCAGTGGTTGAGAGTCTGCCTGCCGATGCAGGGGACACGGGTTCGTGCCCTGGTCCGGAAAGACCCCACATGCCGCGGAGCGGCTGGACCCGTGAGCCATGGCCGCTGGGCCTGTGCGTCCGGAGCCTGTGCTCCGCAACGGGAGAGGTCGCAACACTGAGAGGCCCATGTACCGCAAAAAAAAAAAAAAAAAAAAAAAGATTTCCCTTAATCAAAGTAAACTATTCAGATGCTGGGCAACATATACATGACAAATACCCACTAAATTTTGTGTGGCTGGGGATAGAGTATAAAAGGAGAAATGGAGAATTCCCACTGGCAACTTTAGCAGACACCAGTAAGTCAAAGTCTTTGAAATCAGGTTAGGGAGTTTGACTCTTATCCTCAGAGCAATGGGAAACCATTCATGGTCATTCGGTGGGGATGGGGGTAGTGGTGGTGGCAGTGACAGGCACTTGGGGATAGTGCTCCTTGTTGGAATGTGGAGAATGAGTGGAAGGTGAATGGAAGCCAGAACAATAGCACTTGATAGGCAATTGCAGGAATCCAGGGGAGGGATAATAGTGGTCTGAGTTTGAGCTGGAGACATGCCCAGGGATCTTATGCGTATTTAGGAAATAGGATCAGTGTGAGGGAGAGGAAAGGCTTAAGAATGACCTTGAGGGTTTTGGACTAAGGGTGCCCAGTGATACACCCCATGGATGTAGGGACTCCTAAAAAGGTACAGCTTGGGGAATGAAGGGGAGGGGAAGAGTTGGATGCTGGTGAGGCATCTGAGGGTCCTTTCCCAGTGGGATCAGGAGAGAGAACTGGGCTGCAGAGGGCAAGCAGGGGTCAGCAGGTAGGAAATGGTGAGGTCAAGGTCCTAAAAAACATGTCATATTTACATACCTGGCAGAGGAAGAGGTGCAAAGATGACTTGCCCCGAGGCGGAATGTGAAGGCTGATGGAGTCGTATTAGAAGAGGGCAGATGGGTCACCAGAGCCAAGGGCGAATAGAGGTCAAGTGACATGAATCGCGATATGTCCTTTGGATCTAGTGACAGGAAGTGCATGGTGTAAGCAGCTTCGGTGCAGAGAAGCAGGGAAAGTTGGACACCGTGGATTTAGGAGGAAGAAACCACAGGTGTACATAGCTCTCCCACCCAAGAAATCCAACAACTAGGGTGAGGACAATAGTTGGAGGCAGATGTGAGGGTGAGAAAGAATTCCTTCTTAAATATGAGAGACTTGAGCACTTTTAAATATCGGCAGAAAGGAAGCTGGGTGACCCTACACTTATTTAATGCTTATGGTGAGCCAGCCACTATTATGAGTGCTTTCTATGGACTAACTCTTTCAATCTCCAAAACAAGCACGTTAGATGGGAATTTGTATTATCTCCATTTTGCAGATGGGGACACCAGGCACAGGGAGGCTGGGTGTCATCCTCAAGGTAACAACGCCAGGTAGTCTAGCTCCAAGATGGAGCGTTTCAACACCATGCAGAAAACACCCCGCGGGGAAGAGAGGCGTCTGAGATAGAGCAGAGAATGGAGATTCTCGGGCCCCTGAAGAGGCAGAGAGACAGGAACCAGCACACACACAGTGGCAGGGATCACCTTGGATGGAGGGGTTCCTCTCTTTCCTGACACGGAGGAAAGACAAAAGGATGGGGTTTGATGTGAGTGGAGTGTCAGGTGTGGTGACAGGTTCAGGTGCAGTTCAGCTGGTGGCTTTTGTTTTGTCCTTAAAGTAAGAGGCATGATCATCGGCTGAGAAGGAGGGGCAAGATGAGGAAGTGGTTCAGGGATTTGAGGAGGATGGAGTCCAGGAACATTGTCGACCAGAAAAATCTAGGAGACGGTGAGCAATTTAGAGGCTCCGGTCTGGCTGGCAGAACACGCCCTGAGGCTGACAGCTCAGACCTTCCCCTCCCCTAGCCTGTCATTTCCGTCAACAGATTGCCTCATCCTTGATCCTTCAGCAGGCCTGGCACCGGGGAACAGGGGAATAGCTTCAGTTCAGAAATCCATCCCAGGAAGCAGCTCAGAGACCAGGGTTTTGCAGATCTGTGGCTGGAGGAGTGAGGGAAGGATACAGAGGAGTTTACTGGGGAAGGACCGGCTGGGAATTGTGCCTGATAAACTGTTCTTCCCCTAGGGTGAGGTTCCCACCCAATGAATGGATGACAGAAGATGAACTTCTCTTTGGTTTGTTTTCACTTTTCCATTTTATGAGGTTCTTTGCTGCTGGACGAGCAACATCAGTGTCACTCTTACCTTCTGGGCGCCGCTTCAATCCCAGGACCTGCCTTCAGGTCACAGCACCAGAGGGGCTGGTGGTAAAGCATCAACCATCACCAATGCCTTTCCAGGAACCTGTCCTTGTGGTCCATCCTGTTGGAGGCCCACACCTAACTGGTGTTGCCCTAATTCATTCCACACATCTTTCAGCTCATCTTGCTATTTTTGAGAAGCAAAGAAGGAGACCAGGGGCGTTGAGGAATCTGTGCGGAGTTGGGCAACCCAGCTGTATTTTGGAGTTTTTGCCTGCTTAAGAAATATTTTTCATTGTTTTGAGTTTGATGAGAATAAGAATGTGCTTTCCCATTAATTTTTAAACCAAAATTGGATCCATATGTTTTCTGATTCATGTCTGCTTCACTCATCTTCCTGCTTCAACAGAACGCTTGATGTCCAAGAAACCTCTGTTATACATGCCCTTCCCTGCAGATTGAAGAGAAAAGATGAGGAATTGAAGAAATTCTAATGACCATGAAATCCTGGGGTCCATTTGGAATTGTAACCGCAAGTTGAAATGGTCACCTTAGGTTTTCCCAGAAAACAATTCTTTCCAGGGCAAAGTGTCTCTGGGTCCCTTTTTGTTTGGAGGAAGCTGTCATATATCCTTCCACACTGAACACCCCTAAGGTCAGAGGTCAAACCTTTGGGGCTTGAAGGTAGCCACTGTGTTTTCTCGGTGAGCTGGAGTAGAGAGGTCTGCTTCCTGGCACTGCTTAGCTCTGTCCAGTGGCCATGGCAGGGTGGACCTCCCCAGTTGGCCCTGGACTTCGGTCTATATTTCCCCCAGATCATTGTAATACCTGGTGGATCTGTTGTTCTGGGTCCTGAGATGGGCCCAGAACACTACTGGGGCCCAGAGGGGTATAGCCCTGCCCCCACCTGGAAGCCTCCAGTCCCAGGAACATTCTAGCCAGTCAGCTGGTGGAAACAAGGTGTCACCTCCACCATCAGGCCTGTCAGAAACCTGCCAGATGACTCCACAGACTACAAGAGCCTTAGCTATTTCTTCCTTAATTACACCCCCATTGCAGCTTTGTTGCAGGTAAAGAAACACCCTTCTTAAAAATTTAAAAACCATGGAGTGGACTTCAAACATTGTTCCGAGTATCCTCAAATTTCTGTTTTTGTTTTGTTTTTGGTCTTAATCTTCTGAGAACCTCCATTTCTTTACCTGTAAAGTTTGAATAATAATACTTAGTTTAATATTGTTGAGAGGATTGATTTTGTTAAACACTCTTCTTAAGCTGTGAAATGCTTCGGGCAGCTGTATAATAATCATCTCATGCCTCCTAACTAGCTCTGGAGGACCCACAACTGGAGAAATGGACTAGTTCCCACCGCCCACCCCTCAACACACACACACACACACACACACACACACACACACACACACACACACGAGCACTCACGCAGCAAAGAGAGTATGAGCTTTCCAGGATCCCGAAGTAACAGCAAGGTTTCCAAGCAGGAGAAGTCAGTTCCAGGATTTCCCTCAGCACCCTCTCTTTCCCTCTCCATGGGCGTCAGTCTCTCCATTTGGTTGTTTGAATTTGGTAGGGGTCCAAGCAGAGACGTTTAATTCTCAAGACTGTCTGCATCTTCCCTGTTGGTGTGATGTGTAAATGCCTTGTTGATATTCACTCTATAGCCTCTAGGACGGAAGAATTTGGTTCAAAGGGGCAAAGGACCTTATGGTTTTACATAATCTCTGCAGGTTTCCAACTGTCAACAGCCACAAAACCAGATCAAGGATTCAAGGTGCAGAAAAGTCCTTGAGAAGGAGCAAACCAGCCTCACATATGGTTGGTCTCTCTTTCCCTCTCTCTCTGTCTTTGCCAGGAAGAAGTGTAGGACCAATTTATGCACAAATTGGTCACATTTTCACACATAGCTCCAATTATCTAAAAGGGGTTTAACATTATATTTATATTGATAAGCTTAACAATGTTGAACTGCGACTCTCAGCTGATCTGTTACGATTCACATCCAAAGAGACCAGAAGGAATAATTGGAAACCCTCCAGCATCTCAAGAAATAGAGGCAGCCTTGAAAAAGATGAAAACTGCTGCACAAGGTCTCAGTTTTGCTGAAATTACCACATAAATTCCAAATGAAGGATGGCCAAGAATATTCCAGCAATTACAAATTCTCTCCTAAAGACGTAGGGAAGCTACCAGGTTAGGGAGAGTGCAGACGTGAGCTATCATCAAAGTCTCCAATGGAAAAATAAAATTAATACATTGCAACAAGATAGACTCAGCACCCAGTGAGACACTTGATAGAAAAATTTTGAGTTTTCTACAATTTCTTAGCAAAATAATAGAGTTCTAGGTTGAGCATTTAACAACAAAGAGCTCTGATATCTTGCACTTTTGATACACATGTCATTGCAGGAATCTTATCCGCTGACAATAGGGTTAATTGCACTAAGCTCTTTTGCCCTCTCACAAATTATCCTTGGTGATCTGCGATGGCTCTGGTCCCCCTGTTAGTCACATGCTTCAACTGAGTGCTGGCTGGAAGAATAGGATGGGGACAGTTTAAAATACCCATATGTACCTGGGTCTGTGTCTCTGACTCTGGCTGCACCTGCATTGTGAAAAACAGCTAAAAGGGTTAACAAGTTTTGATCATAAGCATCAATAATGCAGATTAATGTGATTAACTATAAGGCCAGTTTGGCCAACTGTATACAATTTTCTAAGGTGCTGCCCATCCCAAATTGCACTGTTCACTCCTACAGAGGGAGACCTAAGAACAGTACATGTGTGTGCCTGCAGCGGCACTTTAACATCTAGTGAAGACTGGCTGAGTGTCCATCGTGGACATAAGCTTTCAGCCATCACATTCATGAGCACGTGACCCAGCTGTCACTCTTCAGGTCACTAGTAGCCCTGAGGGAATCAAAGGGGTGAATCTATGCATGAGGTTTCCCAAGCAAGCCAGGTCCAGAGATTCACAAAAGGGAAGACAGCCAATACAGTTCACCCCGCCCTTATGAAAAAACAAATACACACTGAATCAGACAGAGAAAGACAGATATCATATATTATCACTTATATGTGGAATCTAAAAAAATGATACAAATGAACTTATTTATAAAACAGAAATAGACTCACTGACATAGAAAACAAACTTAAGGTTACCAAAAGGAAAGGGGGGAAGGGATAAATTAGGAGTTTGAAATGAACAGATACACACTACTATACAAGAAATAGACAACCAACAAGGCCTTACTGTATAGAACTATACTCAATATCTTGTAATAACCTATAGTTAAAAAGAATCTGAAAAAGATTATATACATACACACACATATATGTTTAACTGAATCACTTTGCTGTACACCCGAAACTAACACAACCTTGTAAATCAACTACACTTCAATTAAAAACAACAAATATACATTTGTTATCTACATGTATTATATAGACATTTAATAAAAAGGGAAGGTTTGGGTTTTACCCATGTTTAATTTTTCACTTGAATTTCCCAGATGCTTAGAATGGGAAGACCTCATCTGAGCTCGTATAGTCAACCACGTCGGCCACCTGGGGCCATAGGTCATCAGCTCTCCTTCGAAAGCCCAGTACCCAGAGTCACTGGAGGCAATAACTCAGCTGGGAGGTGAGAGAAGATGGCACTTCAAGAGGTAACACGGCTATCTGAGGGGCTCCAGGGACCCTTGAACATGGAGATAGGCGTGGGGAGGGAAGGTGAGGGGGTGGCAGGAAATTTCTTCTCCCCATGCCTGCTCTGAGGAAGAGAGGCTGAGAGACGCTGAGGTCCTGGGGGTGGGGTTGGGGGCGAAGGGCCCAATGCCCTCTGCACATGCCATTCTCCAAGGTACCAAGGCGGGACTGAGCTTGACAGTTCTGGGAACGCACGCTAGATGTAGATTGTCGCCCTTCCCGTGAGTCTTCAGTTACCCGTTACAACTCTCATTAAACCTTGATACATGTGATTTTCCATAAAATGTCTGTGTCTTCCACAAACTGCACTCCCTGAATGGAGGAACTGCTCCTGTCATGTTCTCTGAGCACCTTGAACCTAGCACTGTTCCTGGGACACAAAAAGCATGGATAGAAAATTTCATACCCTTTGCCAACCCCTTCATCCGCGAGGATGCTTGTAATTCCAGAGAAGTAAATGACATTTCCAGAGGGCAGAGAAAGTCCTGGGGAGACAGGACGATCAACTACCATGAACAGCACACCTGCTATAGTGGCTGTAGATGTAAGGACATGAGGATGAGTGACCAGACCAGGGCCCTGTGCTCAACGACAGTCGAGCTATGGAACAGACAAACAAGTGAGACATGAATGAATAAATGAATGGGACAGTTTTTGAGTGTCATTAAGTCCTATAAACCAGCGTAAAGTATAGTAACTGAAGCTTGGCAACAATAATACAAAAAGACTCCAAGAAGGTAAAATCTGTGCTGAGAATTGAGTTGATGGGAATTGATAGAATTTGAGCCTGCACAGGGCAGACTGAGAATTTGTGGATCCTGAGGTTTTCATAATTTGGGGGGCCCTCTGTAAGAAATGTATGCTTATGAAAGTGACTATTGAGGATGAGAAAAGAAATCACAGTACTGGGGACTTGGCGATTTGGGCCTTCTGAGGGCTTTTTAGGTGCTCCCTGAAATGCCTCCTGACTGCTAGCTGGCCTCCCCTCCCACCCCGACCTCCACCTCTCACGGCGCTCAGGGGCCCTGAGAGTGAAGGGTCCCCGAGCTTAAGGTGCACGGGCTGCCAGGAACTTCTCCTCCGGATGCCCCATGTGACAGGCTGCAGGGAGGGCATTCTGGACTCTGGGACACACGTGTGTACAGAGCAGCTGGGTAGGTGATGGGAAGGAGGTAAACCCACGATCAGGGACCAGACCGCAGGAACCACTGGGCAGGCGGGGCTTACTGTGCCTCAGGCGCGAAACACCAAAGACGCAGGTGCCCAGTGACCCCAACGGGGAGCGCAGGAAGGTCCGATCTGGGAGCACCTGTCGCCACCTGACTCACGACTCACGCAGAGCTGGTGCGGAGAAGTGAGTCAGGCAGTGCAGTCTGTGGTTCCTCACACGAAACACACTGCCACTCGCACAGCAGCCCTAATTCTATTCCTCCTCCTATTTTCCTCACAAATGTATGTTTTGTGTGGAGTTATCCGTCACCTGGGCGCTGTCAATGAGATGTGTCATTCCTCTGTGTGTGCGCTCTGATAAAATGGCCTTAATGCATATGCAAATCTGTCTTCTTGAGAAGGAAGTGTGTGGAAACACTCACATTTGGCTGGAAGTCTTATACTGTGAAAATACCGAAGAAGCATATGCGTTAATTTTACCTTAAATTGCAGACAGAAGCCACCCACCCTGTCCTTGTCACACAGAATGGATCAGATTTGAGGCATCAATTTTTCCATGAGATCAGCTTCAGGTTAGTTGGAGGAAAGTGAGCTGGGTCCCGGGAAACTAGACAGGGGATCTCAACTAACTCCCGCCCTCCATTCCTTCCTTCCTTTTGTCCCTCTGCCTCCACCTTCTTATTTGTCATCTTCTTCTCCTCCATCTTCCTCATTTTCTTCTCCCAGGTAACATTTCTTTTTTTTTTTTTTTTTTTTTTTTTGCGGTACGCAGGCCTCTCACTGTTGTGGCCTCTCCCGTTGCGGAGCACAGGTTCCAGACGCGCAGGCCCAGAGGCCATGGCTCACGGGCCCAGCCGCTCCGCGGCATGTGGGATCCTCCCAGACCGGGGCACGAACCCGTGTCCCCTGCATCGGCAGGCGGACTCTCAACCACTGCGCCACCAGGGAAGCCCAACATTTCTTAATTAAGGTCCATATCATAGAGAACTATACTCCTCTTCCCTCTGCTTTGTATTTATTTTTCCAGACAAAAAGAGCATTAGAGCAAGACTAGAATACTCCTCAATGAGACTCTACAATCACATGCCACATAAAAACCATCACATATTAGGTAGAAATAATAATCAAAAAAAAATGATGGTGTATCAGTCATGTCAAAGGCCAGGTCTGGAAACTACAAGTTTCCGTTTGGCTTTGGGCTTCTCTGCCGTTTTAAGGTCCTACTAGGATCACGTCTTGGGTGAATAGTAACTAATACAGAGCTAAAGCATGTGGGGTGGGAGAGAGCCGTGTGGGATGGAGAACTGAGGAGCTTCCTGGGAAAGGGGGGCTTAAACCTAAGCCTTCAAGTGTCCACAGATAGAAAAGAGAGCAAGAGACCTCTCCCATCTAAGAAGACTGATCTTCACATCTGGCCCAGGAGTCACCCTTTCCTAAGACACATCTCACAAGAAAAAAGTAACCCAAGACCCCTAGCTTATTTTATATCTTAACTAATTATCCTCATTATAACCCTATGAAGTAGATGCTCCGTAGTATTGGTGGGAAACGAATGCTCAGAGACGTTAAATAATTTGCCCAAGGCCACCCAGCTTCTCAATGGTGGGCAGGGATTTGAATCTGAAGAGTCTAGCTCTAGAGCCTCTGCCCGTAACTACACAATGGCCTGCAAAGACAGACGCAGAGGAAAGATGTGGCATTTTCCAAGAACAACAGAAGTTTCCATCTGGCTGGAGCATGACGAGAAGGGGTGAGCGAGCAGAGGTTAGGCTAGAGAGTTAGTCAGGGCTGGAGAAAGGAGCCGTGCCGAGAGCTTGAACTTGAACCTGGGTCAATGAGGAAGCAAAGATTTCACCCAAGGTGGTTTGTGGCTGGTTCTATTAGGAGGATTGTTCTGGCTGTGAGATGCACTCAGGTGAAGGGTCAGACTGGAGCCTGGGCAGGCTCTCATCTAAGGCAGAGGTAGTGGGTGGGAAAGGAGGGAACAGAGGGGGTGCTAAACAAATAAATTAGGGCCATGTTTTTAATAATATAGTGTTATGATTAGCAACATCTTATTTTCCACTCCGTTTACTTTTCGAAACCCCTTTTTATGTGATTTGCTTCATTTGAGTCTCCTGGTAAGGCTAGGAGAGCAGCATTCTGATTCCAGCTCCACTGGTCATATGCCTGAAGCAGCCAGCAGCCAAATTCAGGCCTCCCTCCCCAAGACTCAGGCTGAACCTAAAACCTGCCCAAGTCCTCCAGAGGACGCCACATGAGCCCAGAGTGGACTGACCTCCACTGTGGGGGCTCTGGCCAGACTCGGATCTATATCGTCATCCCCAGGCAACGCTGCTTTAGCTCAACACTGTCACTTTTTGCAAGAGGTTGTTTGGGGCAACCTTCCAGGACTAAGCCTTCCAGAAGCTCTAAATCACACACCAGAACAACAATTTAGATGCTTTAAACGTACTGATGCATTTAATCACCATAATAATCCTACACCGTAAGTCTTATTCCTGCCCCCATTTTATGGAGAAGGAAACAGTGGCTCAGAGAGGTTAGGAAACTCACCTGAGATCACGCAGCTAGTGAGTAGCTGAGGTAGGACTCTGCCGAGCTGCACCTCCCAAAATTGAAGAGCCCAAGCCGTGCTGTCCCCCTCAGACTACAGCTTATGAAATAGCTGCGAAGGAGAGCCCCAGCAGGCCAGGCTTTTAAGGAACTCTACAGAGCAATTATTTCTTCGAATATTGGAAGATAAAGGGATCAGTGCATGCTAGGGCATCACACTGACTTGCTCATAATAGATATCATAGGGATTAAGTGGAGTTTGGCCTGAGTGTAATTAGCAGATACTTTTCAAATGTGATGATAATTGCAGCCCATTGTTTCTACAGTAATTTACAGAAATAAGGAAACTCTACTGCTGTTCATCTCCTGGAAGAGAAGGGAAGAGCGCTCCTGTTCAAGAATCAGCTGATTTCTGCGGCCAAACAATGCAACAGTCACGGATCACGGTTACCAACGGGCCCTCACATCTGCAAAAATGACCATTTGCACTAATATTCTCAAGATAGAATAAAACATGCTTTTGTCTACTTTGTTGGGACTCACAACCAATGGAAAGAAGACTAGAAACCTGCTGTCTTTTTGGCTACAAGATGTTTATTATTTTAAAATCTCTGCAGATAGTCACCTCTGGTCTCCATGCTAGAACTGGGCAGTGCCTTTCTCTGATATGTCCAACTGGTGATGGTCATGGGACAATTTGGTCATCACTGGCCAAGCACCAGCTGGGCTGTGGAGGGGTCAGGCATCCCCACACCCCCTCCTCTGACAGGTGGTACTTCCCACTGAAGACCTAGGGCTCAGAATGAGCAAAGGTCTCTTCTGGCTGATCACAACCTCAGAGCATCAGTGTCACTCTGGTACTTTCCAATGTCACAGATATTAGAACCTTTTAGCTAGTCCTACGCTACACGTATCGCCCAAGCTAAAATCATTGGTTTGGTCATGAGCCCAGGGACACAGCCTTGGGAAGCACCTTTCACTTCTCAATCCCAAACCTGCAGGTGGCGACATAGGGATTTTGCCCCTGCGGTGATTTTTGTTTATTTAAACATCATGCTATTTACCTCTCCTAGTTTTTTACCTCCAATCATCCTCTTGAGTAATTACATTTCTTAAGGCAGAGCTGTCTTTTGACATCTATCAAAACAAAGAGGGAGAATGCTGCTAATAGAAATCCTTTTGTCAAAGCCAGTCTCTACAGGGACAGAGGGGCTTCTGCATGTGACTTCCGCTGTCAGAGACTGAACAGTCTCAGGGTGTCAGGAACATTCCATTAGTGACCAAGCCCAGCTCGGCAACATCTAAGCCAAAGGTGAGATTTATGTCAATGAAAAGACGGGGGCTTATGAAGTCCAGGTCAAATTAGGTGAGGTCATTTGACAATGTCTTTCCCTTCAGGAGCATCACATAAGTTCTAGCTGTTCCAATGTCTGAAGTATCCCTAGCAGCAGAGACAGCTGGGACACCACCCAAGGCTGGCCCTCCCAGGCCTCTGCCAGGACTTGGCATTGCACTCTGAGGCAGCTCTTGCCGGGGAAAGGCTGACTGCTTCTTATCCCACAGGGCTCTGGAAACAGAGCCTCCATAAATTCACACATACACATCGACTGCTTCCCCACCCCCACCCTGGCAACACTGGGCAAATTTCAAAAGACACTAAATTTGATAACTAACACTTATTACTCATTGCCCTCTCCACAATATTCTTGGCAGGGGTTAGAAACTGACATTTGCAGCTGAAAATAATGCATTGTCAAATAGGAAAACTGCAGGCTATAATTTTTAACACTTGTATCTGTTATTTTAAACATGAAACATTGCATCAGTTTGACATTAATTTATATAATGGGGACCAAAAAGGATAATGCAATCTTAGTGACCACCTTCGTTTAATTAACTGACAGTGAGAGCCACTAACCAAAACTATGGAATTACCATATACAAAAACAAAGGCTGTTTGTACATCTTCCACCATGCATTATTGAAATGCACCATGTCATTAGGGAAAATAATCAGGATGCTAGTGTGAAACCAGCCACTGATAAATGCAGACACAAAACTTTTATGAAAGTTTGTAAATACAGTATTGTATGGAAATTCTGATGCATATTGGCTTTCCTGAGCACCGTAAAGTGTTTTATTATGAAAAAAGTGGATAAGATACTTATCTTTTAAATTGGAGTTTAATATTTTATTAGTGCCAGGCACATAATTCTCATCAAATGGCAGGAAACTCTTTTTTGTATGGATATAAATGTCTAGAGTTTAATATTTCAAAGATAAGTACCTACCACTGCATCTATCACACAGCAGCTTAATGGAATTTACTTTTTCTTAAATATTTATACTGTATATGTGTTTTCTAGTCAAGTGATTATAGAACTCTAAGGTGGAGAGCAAGGCTGGTCATACTGTTAAGCCACCCACACATTTTACTTTTCCATATGTCATTAACCTGGATGGGGAGAGAAATAATTAAGTTATTCAGAACCAGGGGCCGAAGAGGGCAACAAGAAAGATCTGATTCTGGAAACCAAACAGCCAGAAAGTTTCTTTGATTTGACCTGGGTTTACAGACAACTCCTCAGAAGGAATCGAGTTTAATTAGAACAAAACGAGGGGGAGAGAAAGGTGTCTGGCTTTAAAAGGGAAATTGCATTGTGTTGAAAATCTCTCTTCTTCCTCTGCCCCACTCCCTCCACCGGGCGAGCTGTTTCCCAAGGACTGAGGGTGCAGCCGCTGCTCCCCACTCCCCAGCCCTGCACACTCTTTCATCGGGCCTGAGAAATGCTTTCTGATCCATGCTGATACAATTACCTAGCCTTTATTGGCAATTCAGACCTGCTTTTAGGGACATTTTAGAGCAAATGATGTTTTCTTGATATTTTTTAAAAAAGCAGTGCTATTCCCTATACCTTTGGGATAAGGTGGAAACCAAGTTAGAGGCTCATTAGAGGCTGATTGCTACAATGCGGTTTTTTTGTTGTGTCCGTGTTGTTGGGAACTGAGCTACCCAAACTGGAGGCATTGGGTCAGGCGACTCTCCATTCTCAGTCAAAAAGTATTTTTATTTTCCGTTTTTGGGTGAAACACGAACCAGGATTTACTGCTTCTATACTTAGAAAGGTCTTCAAATCCTCGCATTAGTGGAAAGATATGAAAATGGGCTCAATAAACTTTCTCATCTGTGCATATGCCAGGGAGAGGCAGGGGGTTGGTTCCTTTAGCAGGTAGATGTCCAGTTTATAAGACGCCGTGCTTTCCTCCCTGATGGCGTTTAGGCCGGTATTAACCAAGGAGCGGTTATATTGACGGTAAATAAAACCGGCTGTCCTGAAGGGCTTTCTGACGGGGATTTAAACACAGTGACATTGAAAGCCACACAGTGGAATTAGTGAGGGCACAGAAGCCCACAACGTTTCCTGTCCACCCAGCGAGCTGCTGGACTAGAGACACCCGGCGAGGTTTAATTCAGATCCTACCTTGGCAGACCACATCCGAAACGGTGGCTGTCTCCTGCCCCGGGGTCTGCAGCAAGGAGAAGGGAGCGGGCAGGAGGATGGCGTGTGGCCATCAGCAAGGGGAGCCTGGGCTCAGCTTGTATCTCCCGCTGAGACCTGGGATCCGGCCTGCGGGCAGCTGGACCGTAGGTCTGGCTGTTGGTTCCCAGCCCCCGCCCTCCGGCCGCAGTGGAGGACCACAGGGAAGGGCCTGGCCTCGTGGGAAATAAGAGCTGATCATTTAAAATTCTCTTCACCAGGGCTGTGACCAAGAGAGAACTCGGATGAGTTAAATAAAGCCTGTTCATTAGAAACATATTCGTTCGAGAAAACAGGGTTCCCCAGATCCCCGTGGGCACAGGCTTGTGCCAAATGCACATTTTCTGGGTTGGGACGGTGTTCACTTCAGCCAAGAGCAAGTCACAACTGCTCAGCCCTCCCAGGGCTCCTCCCACGTGCTCAGCTGAATCCGGGCTCCTTGCCTGCTCTGTAATCTGGGCCCTGCTGGCCTTCAGGCCTCGCCTCTGACTCTCCTCTCCATCCTCTGTGGCCAGCGCACTGGCCACGCTCAGGCCACCCGGCTCCTGTCCTTGCCTTTTCCTCTGCCTGAAATGCCCTCCTGTGTGTACAGGCGCAGTGGCGGCCCTGCCACTTAGTTGCCACTTTTTGTGGGTTTTTTTTTTTTTTTTTTTTTTTGCGGTAAGCAGGCCTCTCACTGCTGTGGCCTCTCCCGCTGCGGAGCACAAGGCTCCGGACACGCAGGCTCAGCGGCCATGGCTCACGGGCCCAGCCGCTCCGCGGCATGTGGGATCTTCCCAGACTGGGGCACGAACCCACGTCCCCTGCATCGGCAGGCGGACTCTCAACCACTGCGCCACCAGGGAAGCCCTTAGTTGCCACTTTTTAAGACTCACTGGGACTACATCTAATGTTGACGCCTATACCCTCACATCCAGTCCCCAGCACCCTATTTTATTTCTTCCATGGCCCTTCTCACTACCTAAAGTTATCATCATTCGCATCTTTCTGGTTGGCCTGTCACCTCCACTGAGCTATATGATCCAAGAGAGCAGGGACCTTGTCTTTCCTCTGCTGTATCCTCAGAGCTTAGCCTCATGAAGGTACACAGTAGGTGCTCAATTCATCCTTGTTGAGAGACCAAGACCAGAGAGTCTTTACAGGGAGGCAGGGCCAGCTCCAGGTGAAACATTTTCCATGGAGGGGGCAGCCTTGTGCTCAGATGGGGAGGGAACCTACAGGCCTGTTAAACAGGTTGATGTAGCTCAAAGCCACAGGGAGTGTGCAAATGAACCAGCAGGGGGCACTGAGGAGGTGGGCGTGAGGGAGAGGCAGCCATGGCTGGAGCTGGCTTTGTGCAGAATGGAGCAAATCTCTGCTCTGTCTCAAAGCTCTCCACCATGTGAGTGTACTGATGCCTGCAAATTTCTCCGTTTGAGGCAGGAACTCCAGTGAAGGCTCCCAGGTAACCTTCCCCAGCAGTGAGCTTGGACCACCTGGGGAAGTCTTGGCCCACAGACCAGGGCAGGTCCAGAGTCAGTGGTGTGACTGAGGCTCCAGCAAGCCAAGCTCACTCAGACCTGGCTGCGTCATACCAGAGTGCCCCAGGGAACCTCCAGCCCAGATCTCAGGACTGAGAATGACTCTCCAGGCATCAGACCCAGGGACCAGCTGGAGAGTAACGGATACAGAAGCAGACCACAAGTTTGGGATATGTAGGAGCAGGTTCAAGGTCTGAAGTGTGCACACAGCTTCAAGAGCATGCTATTGTGGGTGTCCAGGATCTGCACAGGTCCTAACCGGACCCTCAGGTGAGGCCCTAGGGCCTGGCTAGTGGGCGAGTCCTGGGCAGCAGAGGGTGCAGGGGGACATGTGTGCTTGCCTGGGGTGAGGAGGGGGTAAATGCAGGGCCTGCACTGCACAGGAAATGGCCTGGCCTGGAACTTGTGAGAAATGTGTCAGTTCTGTCCCCTGGTGCCCAGGAGGCTGGGTTAGGTGGTGACACCAATCTCAGGGAGTGTCCTTGCCTAGAGAAGCCAAGTCAACCCACGTGGGTCTTGGGATAGTGCAAATTGTCCCCCAGGGCTCATGGCAGGGCATCGGTGCTGTACTTAGCTGTCCCCAGAGTGCTGAGTGCCTGCCCCTCTGGCAGACATACTGAGCACTTGTTCACCGGAGTACATCGGTCACTCTCTTTCTGCCCTTCCTCTGCACAGACGCCTGCCCAGAAGGGCCACTGGCTGCGAGCTCCTTCCACAGCCCATCCGGGTGCACCAGTGTGGGGCAGGGCTGGGTATGTGCTTCCAGCAGTGATTGTCCTGCTGTCCCCTCAGTGCCTCTGTACCCCACAGTGGCTCCTCACTCTACAGTAGACCAAGAAGGCACTTCAGTGCCCCCAAACCCTTGGCGGAACGGGGCCCGGGACCCTTCCCTGCAGCCCTCCGTGCACTCACGCCTGGCCCAGGCTGGGGCCCACAACTCATCAGTGTCCAACAGGGAGACTTGCCTTCCACAACACAGGGGTGGGGTCCCCACAGGCCTCATGCACAGTGAGGGAATTCCACGGAGAAATCCCTCAGTTAGCTTTGCAGCTCCAGGCAGGCAAAAAGAAGATGCTTCAAATGAGATTCGTTTCCCAAGTAACTGTGACAGTGGAGAGAGAGAGCAAAATTGGGGGCTGATCAGGTACTAGCAAGGAAAGGGGAGACAAGCCCCCCAGAAGGAAATACTGTTGTTTGAGAACATCCAAGTTCGTGAAAGCACATCCTTTTCCCTCTTCTCATTTCTAGGCCACATTCTGAAAAAAAAAAAAAATTAGAATTTGTGTATGTGTGGGGTGTAGGGTGTGAAGGATACGGATTGCTTCTTGTGTGTCTAAATCCTCATAGAGTCCTCAGATGGCTTTTCCCATCTGAGAATTCTCTCTCACCAACATGGCTCCCTGCATTTCCGTAAAAAACATAAATACATAAAATAAAAAAGTATAAAGATGGTGCAATGAGACCTCTGGGTCAGGCAAAGCCTGTGGAGTTTGAGCCAGTTACCAGACAAATACAAGGGAGCGATTATTGCAGGCCACGCTGCCTTCTGCTTAGCATGAGGGACTCATTTGGGGAGAAAGATTCAATTTCATAGAAATGATTTTCAAGAGCTGTTTTGTGAGTAGTAGAATGTTGGGTGTCTTTTTTCTTTTGCTTTCACCAAAATGAATAAAAACTTTATGTTCAGTGTGGTACTTAGGTACTGGTTTTGTTAATTTCTTGAAACAAATTGGCTCCCCAGTAAATCCCAGACTTGGACAGCCACATTAAGCTAGCAGTGGGGAGGCAATCTGAGCATGATTATCCTGCAAGAGAATTCCCAGAATTTCATCCAAACTGTGATTTGTTCTCTTATAAAAAGCCTATAAAACCCAGTATAGAAATTCCTGCAGGAAACTCGAGTGTTTAAATATCTGCAATTACTCTGTCATGATTAAAGAAAGAGATGAAGAAGAGGACATCAGCGCCCAACAGAAATTTCGAGATGTGGCCTGAGCCATAAATCACAGAGCGGGGTGTGGGGACCCTGAGGGGCATGCACAAATCAGCTCGGGACTCTGAGATGCTCCGGATGGGCTGAGCCAGGTCAGGGTGAGGGCCTGGGTGGGGAGGGACATAGCACACCCTGCACTTAGGTTCCTGGGAAATCACCCTGAAACTTCTGGTGAGGGGACGCCCTGGTGGCCTGAAGCCCCTGTAATAACAGGGCTCAGTAGGTTGTATTGTCATTTTGCTTTTCTGCAAAAGCAGTGCTTCACGACCGCCGAGCACATATGTTTTCATGCCTCACAATTGCATCACTCACACAAGCCCCCACACTACACGTCCCGGACTCAGGCCCTCGGTTCCAGAGTCTCCATGCACCAGCTTCTGGGTTGGCCCTAGTAGGCCTTGTATGTGACCCTTCTGAGCTTAGGCAATTTCTTTTTCCTAAATCTCTGTCTTTTAAGTGGTGATCGTCAGCTCTATTCCCTATGATGACATCTAAGGGTAACACCTTGGGGATCCCCCAGCTGTCCCATGAGGAAGCTGAGGCCCAGGCTTGCATGGAGACCAGCCCTGGAAGGAAAGCCCACCCTCCTGATTCCTCACCTCCGTTGCACTCGAGAAACCATCCATCATCTTGAGAGTCCCAGCCAGGCCACAGGACACTTTCCTCCCAGCTGGACTTTCCTCCCCACTGTAACTCAACACCCTGCTGTCCAAAGTCTCTCCAGTTTGCTGCTTGGCAGGCAGGAGCTTCAGAGAGCGAGCCTGAACGACCATCTGCAGGGACCCCTAAGAGCCTCGGGTTCGTAGAGGGGTGACATATCTGCCAGCGGCTGCATCATCTCCATGGCCCCGGCTTCTGGGAGCAGCCCCAAACCCTGACCAGTCACCTCTTCTCATCACCCCTCCAGCCCTAGGAGCCTGCAGTTGACAATATCTGGATACCCTCTCCATTGCCAGTTTACCCTTCCGACACACTCGTAACTAGTCTCCCAGGTTAAACTAGAGCTTGCACTGATAAGATGTGTGGTGCCGAGTTCCTGGAGGGCAGGAGCTGTTGGTTCCCCTCTCCAGGTCCTCCCAGCCCAGTGCCCAGAACACAGTGGGCACTCACAGGATATGTTGTGAGAGGTCTTAAGGGATGTTCTGTGGAGTTTGCACGTCACCCTGGAGACCATATGTTGAATGTCTTGGTTAATTCACTCTTCCTTCTCACTGGTCTTCAGAGAAGTAGAGCAGGGCTGCATCTGAGGGCTATTTTTCCTCTGGGAGCAGCAGCCTGCCTTCCCTGGCAGCCAATGAAGGGTACCCATTAAGGAACTGACCTCAGAAGGACTAGGATGATGTTGGCACCTGGCATACATCCAATACCGGCCAGCTGGAGCCAGCACTTTCGGGCATTCTCTCCCAATCCCTCTCTCGCTCTTTGAATTCTGCTCCCTCTCTCCCTCCCTTCCTCTCTCTTTCTCTCTTTCTCCACCACCCCGCTGCTCAGAACTGGGAACAATATACTGACGGGTCAAAGTGGAGGATAAGAAAGACCGTGGAAACACATATAGCTCAGGCTCGTGTAAGCCCCAGAACATCCGTGTAGGTCAGAGATGACAAATGGCAGAGCCTCGAAGGTGTGTAATCCATTTATTGATTTCTAGCTGCCCCTCCCCCTCATTCTGCGGGCCTCTAGGGAGAGAGCGTCACAGATTCTTAGGGCTGAAATTGTGCAGGAAGGACATGGGTTTCTATTGGCCAGACACCTGAGCTGCTTGGCCAAAATATGGAGTCCATTACAGGGAAACGTGGTCCATGCTTCTAACGGAGACAACCTCGCTCGGGCTGACGGACTGGGTCTCCATGTAGCTGGAAAGGCTGTCAGCAGTGGGCACCCCGTCTTCCTGACAGCCTGGTGCACCTGGGTAAGGGTCACGGACTAATAAAAATAAGGGGAATAATGCTATTTAAAGGATTGAAGATCTGCTGTGTGCTGGGGACTCTCCTTCACCCCACATTGGCTAACTTCTTTAACCCCCGCAGTTCCTGTGCAAAGTGGAGTCTGTGCTCCCCGTCCCATACCTGAATTAACCTGCAGGCCACGTGACCCCTCTAAGCTTCAGCCTTCTCATCTGTAAAATAAGGATAATTGCACAGCCCTCCGTTTGGCCTAAGTAAAGAAAGAAAGCTTCTTTATAAGTGCATAACTTCTCAGGCCATTCATTCTTTCCAGAAACATCTCCATTAAGGAGCTGGAAAAATTAGTCCCAGGAGCAAAGAGTGAAGAGAGTGAAAATTGGGGATTCTAAGTTGAGGGGGTGGTAAATGTTTTCATTAGGGGCATAGAGTAAGTATTGTGGGCTTTGTGGGTCTCTGTTGCAACCCCTCAATTCTGCAGACCTAAAGTAGCCAGAGACAGTATGTGAAGGAGTGACTATGTCCCCACAGCACTTTATTTCCAGAAACAGGTCAGGCCAGCCATGGGCTGGATTTGGCCCCAGGCCACCGTTTGCCAAATTCTGCTAAAACCAGCAAGGAAGGTATCTTCCCCATGCTGTCCAGGGTCCATCTGCCATAAAGTGAAGGTGTTAGTGAAGGTGGTTCTGAGACGTAGAAATCAAATACTATCATCTTCACTCCTCTTGCTTTTTATTCTAGGGATGGATGAACAAAATAAGGTGACACTAATCAAAAAGTTTGAACTCTGAAGAATGAAAGATCTCTAATTCACATAGTGAATGAGACTGGGGTTTTAAGCTTGAACACAGAGAGTTCATGGATGTAAGTCTCTGGCATGGTTTACCGAATTATAATTGACAAAAGAAACAGTAAAAATAGATTAATGCTAACATGAGTGATCAATTTCCCCCTGAAGTGCCATGCAGGATTACTCTGCACATTTACTTCATTTCTAAGGCTTCCTTCTGACAGTCTCAAATTCTCTACAGTAGGCACTGGGATTCCTTGTACTACATTGGGGTGACGATACCATGTTTCAAAGTTATTCAGAACCTGATTGGCCGTGTTCCTGCAATACATTTTCCTAACCTCAAGATAAAGATCCATGCATCTCTTTACCCTTTAAACAAAAAAGCTATTGTAATAGCATGTAGTCTGAGGCATGGTCTGAATACCAAAACCTGTACATGCACGGCTAAACTGTTTAAGTATGGAAGAAGTAGTGTCTAATAGCATCAGGAAATTGAAATTTAAAAATTTTTCTCACTCACTTATTTGATGAGAACTGGGTATGCTGACAGGTGAAGCAGAAAGCCATTTTTCAAGTTAAATGCCAAGTGGTTATATAGCATAATATTCAGTCAAAATTAACCACCTCACTGCTGCACTGACACCCAGCGTATTTCATGCCAACTGTTCCTGCAAAGAAAACGGCAGACCTTTGGGAGTGCCTGCAGAAGGGGAAAGAAACTGTTACTAATACTTCAATTATTTAGTAGGTGCCCCAACTCTCTGAGCGGGAAAAATGGACTGGCAGCCTCACTGACTCTAGAATATGCCACGCGGACTGAAATCCCTGCCTTCCAGGCCCCTCTGGGCCCTCTAAGCCAAACCCCAGAAATTTCTGGATTTACACATGCCTCCGGCAGACTCTCTACTGGCAAACCCTTTCGAAAAAAGCAAGTAGACACCTGCCTGCTGGCAAAGGCGCCAGGGCTGTCGGGGAGACTGGTTTTCTGAGCTAGTTTCCTAGTGACTGGAAAGCAAGATTCCCCAGCCTCCAGGGAGCCAAAGTTCCACGTACCAGAGCGCAGTGGTTGCAGAGCCCTGGGCAGCAGGCAGAAGGGAGTCGACGTTCAGCCAGGATTTATGTTCCTGGCAGAAGCTTGGGAACCCCCATCCGGGGATAGGCAGAAGGACAAAAACAGCCCCTTGTTGGAAATTCTGGCCACTCTCTTCCCGGACTGATTTTATTAGCTAACATGCCCTGATGCTCCAGCTAATGGCCCAGAAAGTATATCCCTCAGATTCCAACCACAAACACAAACAGGCTGTGGGATCTATTTGAAGCTTCCAGAGGGGCTGCTTCTTCCCTCCCACAAAGGTGGGGACATTTGTCTGTAAAGTGCAATGACCCAGGGTGCCTCCTGGGTGTCCCGGGACATGCTGGAAACAAGTAGGGGACAGCCAGGTCCATTAGGCAATGATCAAATTCTTCCTGCCAGAAGGATGATATTGAAACACTTCATCTCTCCAGCTTTTCAATCCCCATGCAGTGCTTTATTGGCCTCTTAGAACCACTTTGAGAAACAGGAAGGGAGAGGTAATTGGGGCCCTCAGGTACCCCAGAAAGGAATGCTGGTTGCCCCAACTCATGGCATCTATTGGTGGACAGGCCAGGCCTAGTATCCTGGTCTCTTGGCTCCAAGTCTTATGGGCCTTCCTTCAAAAGTCACTGACATTAAAAATATGTTTTTAAATGAAAACAAACTAAAGAAAAACTTTTCCTGTTAATGTTTATTTTTGCCAACTTGGATAATACAGAAAATTAAATTTAAAAACGACACTGCTTCGGGGCTTCCCTGGTGGCACAGTGGTTGAGATTCCGCCTGCCGATGCAGGGGACACGGGTTCGTGCCCCGGTCCGGGAAGATCCCACGTGCCGCAGAGCGGCTGGGCCCGTGAGCCATGGACGCTGAGCCTGCGCGTCCGGAGCCTGTGCTCTGCAGCGGGAAAGGCCACAACAGTGAGAGGCCCGCTTATTGAAAAAAAAAAAAAGACACTGCTTCTAATCCTACCACCTACTAACTAACTGGCAGTAATGCATAGGTCTATTTCTCTTGGTCTTTTTTCTGTGTGTAACTGTGGGGAGGGGAGGGGCATTTTTTTCACTGAATTTAAAATTACATACATTGTATATGTTAATAAAGTTACTTGCAGACATCTTTAAAATCCATAATATGTCATAATATATTTAGCCAATCTAGTAGCATTGACTATTTAGGTTTTAATTTTGTTGTTGTTTCTATTGTTACTGAAATTTTGAGCGGCTCTAGGCATAATTCAGTATCAGCCACCCTGACCATTTCCTTGAGGGCAAACTTCTAGACGAGAAATTACCAGGTCACAGGGAAGGGCCTGGTAATTGCTCACCTCCCTGCCCTGGACTACCTCCCTGGGCCTACACTAGGCTCTCCCTCCCGCTAACTCAAGCCTGTCTCGCTGGCCTCATTTAGAGGGAGTCAGTCATGACTCAGGACTCTCTTGACCCACACCAGGGGTTCCCACCCTCAGCCTTGACACTACTGAGATTTGGGGCCAGATAATCCTTTGTCATGGGGGCTGTCCTGGTCACTGCAAGGTGTTTAGAAGCATCCCTGGCCTCCACCCACTAGATGCCAGTAAGCACCCTCTCATTCATGTCAATCAAAAATGTTTCCAGGAATTACCAAAGGTCTCTGGAGGGCAGAATCGCCCTTGGGTGAGAACTACTGACCTAGACCATGGACTGGCAACACAACCAGGTGGATGAGTTAGCAACTGAGTGGCGGAAGAAAAATTTAATTCTAAGAAAAAGCCCCCTAATTCTTCCCAAATCAAGCCCTGTATATTACATGTAGCTCTGCATATATATCAAAAAGTCATTCCTCAGGGCTTCCCTGGTGGCGCAGTGGTTGAGAGTCCGCCCGGTCCGGGAAGATTCCACATGCCGCGGAGCAGCTGGGCCCGTGAGCCATGGCCACTGAGCCTGCACGTCCGGAGCCTGTGCACCGCAACGGGAGAGGCCACAACAGTGAGAGACCCGCGTTCCGCAAAAAAAAAAAGTCATTCCTCTACCACAGTAACTGT
The DNA here is from genome assembly GCF_937001465.1 of Orcinus orca. NCBI lineage: Eukaryota > Metazoa > Chordata > Mammalia > Artiodactyla > Delphinidae > Orcinus > Orcinus orca. The sequence goes on along the minus strand of NC_064578.1, from coordinate 39,699,099 downwards.
TCCTCCCTGTTCCCACAGCATTGTACACACATTTTTACACTGCTTGATGATTACTTAGATACCGTTGTTATTTTATTACTTATTGTTTCCTTCTTCTTTGGAACCCTGAGTCTCTGGAGGCAGAGTGTTTCTTATCCATTTCTTTGTCTTTGGCATAGAATAGTGTTAGTACAGAGTAGATTACGTTGAATGTATGGATGAATGAATTAGTTAATTAATCTAAAATGAGACCAAGACACATATGCACTCACACATGCACACATATAGAACATGTGTTGTCCACATGCATGCTGTGTGTGCACACACATGCACCAACAGTAGTTATGGAGAAAAGCAAGTGCTACCAACTATAAAAGTGCTACCATCTTTTGTTTTTGACTACACAGTGATTTCAGATGGCAAAATTTCTCTGTGGAAGCACTAAAAACTTCCTAAGTCTGCATAGAATAACATCTGGGGAGTCAGGAGCAATGTATTTTCCACTGAGGTAGGGCCCCTACTTTTAAATAAGGGTACTTAGGGTTGTCAAAGGAGAGGGAAACTTTCTCTATTGCCTTAAGAGACAATTTACTGCATCATTAACACATGTCGTTTAATGGAAAGTCCTGTTATTTTTGGAGGAAGAAATTCATATTCCATACTACATATAATAACAACATAAACCTTTAATAAATAATTGTAACAGTTTATAAATATTTAAATAGTAAATCTAAAAGTCCTAAGGGACTAGAGAAGGCAAGAAGGGAAGATCTGACTTGTAAAGCACTAAAAATAGGTTCTGACACATACACTTTGAGATTTTTTTTTTTTTTTTTTTTTTTTTTTTTGCAGGCAGGAAAATGTATATTGGGGACTTTTTGCAAAAACAATGGTTAGGGCAAAGTGACCTTCCTAGAGTCATTAAGTAAAGAAACTGTTGAGGGTGAAATTGATCAAAGGGCTCAACCAAAGAGAGAGAAACCCCCAAACCTTCCATGTTCTGCCTCTCACTTTGGCTACAGACATCTGAAACATTCATACTCAACACTGGGTAGGCAGAGGCAATCCATGCTGGAGCAGGCAGACCCAGAGGAGCTTCAGGACATGCCAGGAAAGTCCCACTACTTGTTTCTGAGAAATATTGTGTGCCAGGGCGGGTGGTGTTTCACGGGGATCTCTCCACTGATATTCGCAAGCTTTTATACTCAAGATCTATTATTATCCCTTTGATTACAGAGACAATATTGCCACCCAGAGAGGTTAAGAAATGCCACCAGAGGCCACCTGTTACTGAGTAATGGAGTAGGAATTTGAGCCTAGGTTTGGCGGAATGGAAGCACTTCCATATCAGGAGTAGGTGGTTTTCCCCAGACCTGACCCAATGTAGAGAAGCTACACTTCATTTGTACCTAGTCAGCAGGTACAAATTTTATTATTTTATCCAACTAGGTGCAATAGTGGCCAACATCCATTCCAGCCACAACGTTTTAATTTTTTTTTTTTTTTTTTTTTTTTTTTGGTACGTGGGCCTCTCACTATTGTGGCCTCTCCCATTGCGGAGCACAGGCTCCGGACGCGCAGGCTTAGCGGCCATGGCTCACGGGCCCAGCCGCTCCACGGCATGTGGGATCTTCCCAGACTGGGGCACGAACCCGTGTCCCCTGCATCGGCAGGTGGACTCTCAACCACTGTGCCACCAGGGAAGCCCACAACGTTTTAAATTTAAGTCAGTCCCATGTATCTTCTAATTCTGGCCAATGAACCATGAGTGGGAGTCTCTCAGTGAGGGCAGTACTTTGGGAAAATGTCCTCTCTCCCAAGAGAGAACCGTGAGACATGGCTTCTCCTTGTTCCTCTACTTATCACATCTGCCGCTGCAACAGCCACCTTGTAAATATAAGGGGAATCAGCCTTCAGGTGAAACAGATACTGAGGACAGGAGAGAAGAGAGATGGGAGCAATCGGTGACTACTGGGGCCATCTCCTGGGCACACCCTACCTCTGAATGTGACATAATATATTCTTTTATTATTTAAGGTAGCTGGAGTCAGGATTTTCTGTTACTTGCAGCCAGAAGCATTCTAACTGATCTAGGGACACACACAAGGGAGCAGTTATGGTGTGTGTATACAAGTAGTACTTCAGAAGTGATGGTTGATTGGATAGGATTCCACATGGGGTCAAACTTCTGATAACGGTCAGCTCCTGATTGCCTCCCCAGCATCCAGTTTAAACCTTTTTTTAACTGAAAATTCCCTCCTTTCCCCCTGTAGAATTGCCCCTCCTTCATTCTGTATCAGATGTGTAGCTGGGAATTGACCAGTCCCCCTGCTCCTGGTGGGAGGCACTGATTGGTAAGACAAGCAGTAAAGCCCAACCCCCCAGCCATCGCGATTGGCTCAAGGATGGTCTTGGGTCCCATTTCATGCCAGTGAGATATGTAAAGAGGTTTTCTTAGAGCGCCTATAAAAGGAGATTTCTCACTGTTCTAGGACAGAAACCCTCCTCTCCTCTCTCTTTTTCCCTGGGTTTGGTCAAGAAAACACATCACCCCAGGATTTGCTGGCAGCCGTCTTTCTCTCAAAGTGAGGTGCTAGCCATGAGACGAAGCTGGGGCCGCAAGCTGCCTAACAGAGAGGCAGAAAGGAAAGCACTGAACTGGCCCTAAAGTCCTTCCTACATTTGGACTTCCCCGTTACCTGAGCCAATAAATCCCTTTTACAGTTCTTACTAGTTTGAGTTAGAGTTCCCATTACTTGGAAACAAAGGCATAGTAACTGGTACATATACATCTATCTGTTCGACTTTCTAACAGAACCCCCAAGGCAAGTGTTTCAGGATTTGCTCCCAGAGACCTGGGCCAGATGTGTCCAGTCATCACAGGGTGAGTGGACCAAAGGCTGGAGGAGAGAGCACTGGTGGTACGTGTTGGAGGTTGGAGCACCTAACGTGGCATATGGCGAGCAAGGACGGAGAACCAACATAAGGTGTCTGAGAAAGTCTTTCCAGATTCGGAGGGTCCTTGCTCAATCCACTGAACTTAGGGCAACCCCTCAGAACAGCCCTTCCAGCGGTGTGGATGTGGCTGTCCAGGCTCATAAGTGACCGAAGCAGAAGAGAGCAGATACCCCCTGAGAGTGATGAGGTCCTCTGATTCTTAGACCCTAACAGCATCCCTACTGAGACAAGAGGTCAGAAAACTTGGTCTTTTAATCGTTATTTTAAAAGTTACTATAACAGCTGTCTACTCTGTTTTCCTGAAAATGAAGTTCATGAGAATGAAAGAAAAGTTTCCCCAGGAGTGTCCAGCTACCTCCTGTGGCCTTTATGGGACAGAAGCTGTATCTCCCTCCCTTATCCAAGCATCTCACTCATTTTCCTATGCCCCATGGCATCAACCATTAGATTCTGTTCCTTTTTATGATCACTGACGTTAAAATCATACATGACGGGGCTTCCCTGGTGGCGCAGTGGTTGAGAATCTGCCTGCCAATGCAGGGGACATGGGTTCGAGCCCTGGTCTGGGAAGATCTCACATGCCGTGGAGCAACTAGGCCCGTGAGCCACAACTACTGAGCCTGCGCGTCTGGAGCCTGTGCTCCACAACAAGAGAGGCCGCAGTAGTGAGAGGCCCGCGCACCGCAATGAAGAGTGGCCCCCACTTGCCGCAACTAGAGAAAGCCCTTGCACAGAAACCAAGACCCAACACAGCCAAAAATAAATGAATAAATAAATAAATATTTTAAAAAATCGTACATGACAACGTGTCCTCTTTATCAGAACCCGAGGCACGGGTGAATTGTGAAGAAGTGGCAGATGGAGCTCACTTGCTTTAAGGTGGAATTAGCAGGGCTCTTTCCCGCTCCCGCAAATCTTCTGCTCTTGGGATATTCTTGCCTCGAACTCACCGCTTCTGAGCCTGGAGGAACTGGGTTCCTACTGCTCACTCTTGTTGGAGTGTGAGCTGGCACTGAGTGTTCTGTCCTGAGGTGCTCTCGCCTGCGGGGTGCTGAGCCTGGGCAAACCCACAGGCTGGGAAGCAGGGCTAACACTCATCCAGGGCTCCACGTCTGGGGCCATTTTTGAAGCTCACGGATGGCGCCTGCTCTATTATCAAGCTCCAGTCATGTCCCAAGGTTCATTTACTAAAATACCATTTTCCTTAAGACATTTCAATGGCTCCCAACTGCCTGAACAACCCTGGAGCTGATCACATGACATTTATAGGCTTTCGCTGTCATTCTGCAGCCCCTGGTTCCACATCATTTCCCACTCTCCCTGACTACAACTTACATCAGTACAGAGATTCACCAACTCCTCCAAAGAGGCCTCGTGCAGTTCTGCCCCAGTGCCTTTTTTCAGGCCATCCTCGTTGCTATCCAATCCACCTTGCTTGAGTCCTCCAGCCTGTGTGGGATCTCCATGATCACCTGGCCCCCATGAGTCTCCCTCTAGGATCTCCCCAAGCACCTGCTAACTGTTCGTGTTACCAGCCAGGGTTCTTGGCCTCCTTAATCAATAGAAATTGATCAGAGGCCAGACAAGAAATTCAGGCAAGGTTTTACTGGGGCCCCTGTTGTAGCAGCGGGGAGAGAGAACAAGTAGGAATTTCCCCTGCCTGCTTGCCCCCCGAGGGGAGGCGAGCTGGTACCTTATATGGGGTGAGGTTAGGGGTGGGTCCCAGGGTCGGGCCAGAGGGGTGGCTTAGGTGTTTTCCCCACCCCTTTGGTGGTGTTGTGTGCAGGGGGTATACGCAGTACCCTGCTTTTGCTCCCAGCTTTTCAGAGGCAGCAGTTGGGTTTTTGGTCTCTTTTTATCTCTTTGTCCATAATTTGCCCCAAATGCACATGCACGCAGTTATTTTTAGTCCCTTATAGTTTCTTTGTATTTTGTTGCTCGAGAAGATGTTTGTCCAAGTGCAGAGACTGCAGCAAAAGGTCCCAGGTCCCAGCCTGTCTCATTAGCACACACTGCTGGGTGTGGTCACTTGTGTGCATGTGGGCCTGCCTTCTTTCCCTATCTAGACCTCATGCTCCAGGGACAGAGGGGCCAGGGTGCCCCCTCTCTCCTGCAGCACTTACTACAGAGATCTACGTGGAAGGTGGAGTCCCGAGAGAGGCACTGACCATGCTGCCATCACCCTATGGTAGGCCGGGCACACACAGGTGGCAATCTCATCCCAGTGAGACTGGTCCTCCAGGACCATGACTCACTTCACCTGGCCTGGGAGATTCCAGGATGGAGCCTGAGACTGTCAACGTGAGCAGTGATAGGTGATGAAACGGCAGACAGCCTGCTGAGCCTCAGCAAATCAGAAAAATCATTGTCTATCAGACCCAGAAGGGCCTTAGGAATTCTCTAGCTTTAGCCCTTTATTTTATAGGCAGATAAACTAAGTTCCATAGGAATGTGATTTCCCCTAAGTCACAGAGCTAATTAATGAAGAGTCTAGACCAGAATCCAGGTCTCCTGACCCCTGGCAGATGGTTCGTTCTCTTGCCATGCCTCCTTTGATTAATAATCAGTTTCAGACTAGTTCTGCCCAATTAAGAGTTTTTCAAAACGGATTTTTCAAGTGTTTCATAGGTATGACAAGAAGACAGGGTACTGTGGTCCGATAAATTGGAAAAATGATGAACCAAAAATTAAATTGATTTATTGATTCAGAACATCTCAGAGCTTTTAGTATGTTAATCCAAGAAGGCAGTATTTATGTAGCATTTCCCAAATTTAACTGATTACGGAATTCTTTCTCAGCCATTGTCCAACAAAACGTTTTGAGACACAAATGTACTGGGGCTCATAACTAGGGAAATGGGGGCCAATTAACATTTCAGAGAATGGCGGCTCATCATTTCCCCTTTGAAAGCCCAGCATTCACATGGCTGTAAGCCTCTGCGTGCCACGACACAAGCACCCGCCACCACCAGGAATCATCTGGGCTTGCCGGCTTGGAGAATTCTAGGCTTTCACTCCTCGAGAATGTCTAGAGAGTGGGATTAGATAGTGTGTGTGTGTGTGTGGGGGGGGTGTTTTATGTTTTGTGAAATTTTAAATGAAAATTTAATTTTAAAAACTTAATATTTAAATCTCAAAAAGCATCCATTTCTAATTACCTCTAATGTGTGGCAACCAAAGAGCTGTTGAACACGTGCGTGTGTGTCTCACCAGTTCAAAGACAGGCCCCTTTGAAGACTCCTAACCGGTCCCTCCAGAGCCATTGGAGACAGAATGGCACAGAGGGGACCTCAGTTGTACAACGGACCCATCAGATAAACTCCCTGGTTGGCTATGGCACAAGTTATCTTAAGAAAAGGCATTATCATTACTGCGTCTTACCACACATTTCCAATTGAGTTATCACAAGGGTATTACAAAAAAAAAAATCATAGGAGTTGGCAGTAACTCAGTAAATAAAATCACCATTTTAATTGCTCTAGTGTAACAGGTCGATCATTATCAAGAAAGGTTTTGATATATTTTTTAATTAAATGGTGACTCTGTTGATCGATTTCTCTGATAATCGAGCAATCCCCTCCTCTTCCCCCATCCTCCAAAACAGTTTGCTTCATCAATAGGATGGTTACTTGGTGACAGAAACATGGGGACCTAATTAACCAGCTGTGCATCTTTAAGCAAGTGATTTCTTCTCTCTACACCTCAGGTCCCCAGTCTGCAAGGAGTGGAGAAAGAGCAAGTATTCTCAAAGCCCCTCCCCACTCTGGAACACTATGATGGGAATGCATGAGATTATCTTACTGGACAGTATTTTTACAGAAATAGAAAAGGGCACTTTTATCATTCATTTCCAAGAGAACTACAAATGTCAGGGCTCAGCATAGGCCAGCATATGTCCCTCTGAAAGGCCCCAGCACCTGCTCTCTCCACCTCCACTAGCAGGGGGAGACTCCCTAAGCTAAGCCTGTTTCCTGGTTTACAAAGTGGGATGATGGTTTCTGGCTTACTCGTAAAATCAAACTATCCCTCCTTGTGGGTGTGGTAACCAGAATCCCAGGCACATACCTGAGGGTCATCAAAAGCCCCCTCTGCCTTTTCTCAGCCTCACCCCACGTGATCCCGGTCCTTTGAAGGCAGCACAGGGACAGCGCTTGCAGGCAGTACAGCGGGGGCAGGGGTGGGGGGGTTGGTTAACACTCAGTTCCACTGGGTACTAGTTTAGTGACTTAGACTGGCTGCTTTGCCCCATTTTATAAGTGAGGGAGTTAAGGTACCAAAAGGTTAACATTAGTATCTGCCTGGCAGGGCACAGTGGGAATGGATGGTAATCACACACATAGAGTGCTTGTAGTGGGGCTTGGCACATGGCAAGCACACACTACATTTTAGCCCTGGTTGCCGCCAGCTTAATTCCACCTCACGATGACTTCCATAAAATCATCCATTTAATCATCCGATGAATTCATGAAATAGTGACTTTAGTGATGTTTTGGATGGTCGCTTGACCGTGGTACTCTTGCTAGCCCCCCACCCCAATGGTCTCCTTCCCACCTTCCAAAGCCACACTCCAGATGCAGGGGCCTCCCCTCTGTGGGCAGCCTGGGAAAGGAGGTCCTGCAGCCCAGCCACCTGTCCTAGCTCAGCCCTCCCTGTCCCTTTCTGCAGTGAAAACAGTGTTTCCCTCCCTTTGTTACTTTTGCTTCTCCTGGATGCTCTGATGACAAAGTGAGAGTCTCAGCAAAAAGTGAAAGTACTTGTTATTTAGTGGGGTGACCCTGAGAGGGCCAATTGATAGCATCCCTCTTAAGTAACTAACTCTCGATTTGTTAAAGAGGCTGTAGTCGATGCTGAGGTGCTTTGCCCAGACCCAGCCTTCAGGTGCCCATGCCTGGGCTCACAGCCCACCTCTCACTGGGATGGGCTCCCTCTGAAGGTTATGCCCTTCGCAGGGGGGCCACAATGCGAGGGTGCAAAAGTCCAGACTTGTGCTCAATTTGGAACAGCTCTGCGGTCCCTCCCAGCCCCCAAGCCAGCACCCTGTGGGACCAGTTGAGGTCTCAGTTGTGAGGTATTGGGGTCAGCTTCTGCCTCTGCCCACTCCTGCCCTGCATAAGGGTTTCCCCCAGTAAACCTCTGCCTGCGGCTCTCCACCTGTGCCTCTCCAGGGAACCCAGCCTGAGACAGAGACTCAACTACAAACACTTTCCTCTCCCTGCTCTTCCAGGAGGCTAGCTGGAGGACAAAAGGTTTCTCATCCCAGGACTAGCACATCAGGAGAAGGGAAACACCAGAGGCTGCTGAGCATATAAAGGGACCAAGCGGTGGAAGGCCAAGCCAAGGGCCTGGCATAGTGGCCCGTGGGATGGGCTGAATCATGCCCTGCCTGCTGGGAGGAGGTGTTCATTCCCTAACCCTCCCAGAGACCCAGAACGAACATGGAGGAACAGGACCTCCTCCACCTCCCTGGGCCCTTGGGCAAGGTGTCCAGGGTCCGCCAACCTCTGCGGATCCCCGTGCACTGCCCCTCCTTCCCTGCCATTTCCAGGTCCCGTTTACTACCAGGAGGTAATCCTGCTCTATCCACATCACAGGACATAAGGAGTGCTGCGATCTCTCCCTGAGTCACTGGGGAGAGGGCTAAATTTAGATGCGGCAGGAATGGATGGGAGGGGAGGGACTCCAGAGGCCTAAGGCTGGGTTGGATGCAGGACACAGAGCAGGATATTTCCAGCTGCTTGCAGCCTTTGTGGAGGTAGCTCCCGCTTAAATCATCCATTTTGTTATCAGCCCTTTGACACTCAAGGAGCTTTCTAGAAAACTGAAGGGGGAAGTAATCATAATTCTAATGGGGAAAGTGGATCTGCAGAAAAATGATCTCAGAGAAACACTGTGGCAGCCTGGGCTCCGCCAAATGGTCTGGGGTCAGACACGTACTCGGCTAGCGGGGCAGCATCTGGTAGTGAGGACCCTGCACAGGGAAGGCTTTCTGCCTCTTTTGCACCCTTCACTCTCCTCCTCCTCCAGGTGAGCAGGTTAAGTAAAAAGAAAGGAAAAGGGGCAGATCCCTCTAGATAAGGTTTTTGACTTTGGCAATATTTACATTTGAGATCTGTCTGACCTTTACCCACTAGAGGCCAGTAGCAACCCCCCTCCAGCTGTGACAACCAAAAATGCCTCCAGATGCTGCCAAATGTCTCCTAGGGGGCAAAATCCCACCCTCTCCCCACAAAGAACAACTGGTCTAAATGCACCCATCAGTGTCATACTGGGTGGGGATAAGGGGAGGGTCTTTGTAGTTACCTAATAGTTTATAATTCACAAAGCAGTTTCCCCTACCTCTGCTCACCTTTTCCACATTACTATTATTATGGGCTGCTATCTATAACCCTCAAATTCGTATGTTGAAGTCTTAACTCCCCGCACCTCAGAATGTGATTGTATTGGGGTCTTTATAGAGGTAATTAAGTTAAAATGAGGACTTTGGGGGGGGTTGTAATCCAATATGAGTGGCGTCATTATAAGACAAAACAAGACACACACAGAGGGAAGACCATGGGGAGACACAGGGAGAAGGCAGCCACCTGTGAACCAAGGGGGGCCTCAGGAGAAACCAGCCCTGCCGACACGCTGATCTCGGACTTCTGGCCTCCAGATCCGTGAGACAATAAATGCGTCTTATTTAAGCTACCCAGTTTTGGGCACGTTGTTATTGAAACAGAGCAGGACCCTGTGGTCCTTCCCCACCACGTCCTCCACCTGCCTTCTGTCTGTGGAAAAACTTTAGCCAAAGAATAAGTTTAATTAGAGAAGTGAGAAAATGCAGAAGCAAAGGAAAACAGTCAAAGGAGACCAAAGAGTTTAGTCGGTAAGCATAGTCAAAGACCTTTAGTTCCTCCTCAAGGGCTATAGATAATATTCTGAGCCATATCCTGTGAGCTGTCTTGTAGATACTGAAACCACACCAGGTGGAAGAAGTTAACTACATGATGACCAGACTGTAGCCATGACATCAGCTGCTACAATTCTGAGAACTGGCCTCAAGGAAATGGGAACAAACCCACCCTGGAACTGAAGATCAACTGTACTTGAAAACAGTCAAGATGACGCTGGTCAGACCACCAATGACCAATTTCAAGACGACTGTCAGAGCTGCCTGGGCTGTTTCTGCATGTAGCCCCCTCCCTCCGTCTATAAAATTTCTTGCCCACTGATTGTTGGGGAGGGGGACTTGGCCTTTGGACAGGAGTCCACCTTCCCCCACTACCCCCCGGTTGCCGGCAGCCAAAATAAAGCAAACTTTCCTTTCCACCTACATTGCCTCTTTATGGGCTTTTGAGTGGCAAGCTGCTGGAGCCAACTAATACATTATTCCATGAGTCTGGCAAGATAGCATTCCCATCGCAGAGGGAGTAAACAATGCCTGCCTGGAGGCTCTGAGCTGTCCCCAGTGTGGGGGTCCACACAGAAAACATGGCATGCTAGGCTCCCGCCACACAGCCTCTTCATATTTGTCAACCTGTATTTAGTAAGGCCACATAGGCTTTGCTACTGAGAGAAACTGTAGGCTTCTGTCTCTATGATCAGCATAAAGGAAGCAGTACCTGCTCCGAACAAAGCATTTTAATTTATCTGGAACTGTCTCTTACTTCATTTTCTGGGGTTTTTTTTCATTATATTATTGGTCATAAACCTGGATTCTATTAACCATTCTCTCACCCTACTACAGATAAAAGAAACTTACATGGATGTGATTAAAACACTTTGCTAAAAACACTTAATCATTTTTTTTTCTGGCTTTTATTTCAGAAAAAAATCTCCCTTATCTTCTATTGTCTACTTTTTTAAAAGTTTCTGTTTGTTTCAATTTCCAGAGATTCCTGGGGGCCTAATGCAGGTTTGTAAGTTTAGGTAAAATACATCACTTGTCCTTGGTAAATAGCACACTACGATGCATTGCTTAGTTGATTATTTCGGTGGCTACACCACCCACTTCAGTTGACTGGTCTGAGGACCGAAGACATGGACTTGTGTGCATGCATCCCAAAAACATGAACAGGAACGACTTACAAGGGCAAGGTCTCGTAAGACATTCTGTTGTAAGGAGTTTCCTACTTCAGGAACAGTGTGACGAACTTCCAGTTGGCCATCGGGGTAAAGATTTGTGGCCTGGGGTAACTAGATCCCTTCCAGAAATATCCCTGCAAAGGTTGAACAGCAATTAACAAAAGGTGGTCCTGGTAGCTGCCTGGCTGTCCCTCCCTTCATCTTGTTTTGCTTCTATGACAGAATGAAGTCACTTCCTGTATGTAGATTTCATCCACAGCTCCTCAAACTGGGGTGCCCCTCTCTTCCATGGGAAAGTTCTGAGCTCATGCAAAGACAGGGATGACCACAGACTACCCCTTGTCTTACCCATCCCCCACAAGATCTGTGTAAAAGGACTTGGAAAAAATCCTCCAGAATCAAAAATCACTAAAATTTCGCCTAACTCAGATTTCCTGGCAACATGATATTTTTGCATATGGAATGGTTTTCAGGTTTTGTTCCTTGGGTGTTCAAAAAAATAGGCTAACCGTAATAGGCACATGAACTACCTTTAGAATTTATGGTATATGGGAAAAAACAGAAAGTATCATAGATTTATATTTTTTTTTCCCCAGAAAAGATGTATTGTTCTGGTACTAGCAGTAAGATGAAGAAAAACCGTGAAATTTTTCATGGTATTATATGAAAATTGTCAAACTGCTGGGCTGTCCTCCTTGCCCATGAGCCAGCCTCAAACACAGTATATTTATACACAAAATTTTTCAGTGTCTTTGGACAGTAGCTTTAGCCTTGTGCAGTTGTAAAGTCCCACAAAAGAGTATTTACTTTATCTTGTCAGAAAATGTAGTCATAAAAGAATCATAAATGCCCTGTGTTTATCAGGCTGTCTCTGCATACTGGTTGTCACTGGAGACACAGCTTGTTTTTTGTTTTTGTTCTTCCCTTTCTCTCTCTTTCGCTCTAGAGAAAATGAAATGCCCATTGCTCTCTTCAACAAAAATACCAAGGACCCTAAGATATCAGAGCAAGCCTGTCTCCCCGTTCTTACTATGGTAGTGATAAACAATGTTTTATGCCCCATAATTAAGCTACAGGTAATGAGCAATTATGCAGATCATGAATTAATTATATTTAAAACAGAGGCCATTATAATCAATATTCACCACATTTCAACTGCATTCTGGAATTAATCTAATTAAAACTTTCAGTTGGCAGTGATCTGTTTATACCACCTTTGTGAAGAATCACGATTAACAGCTGTCTTTGATAACTACGTTTTATGTATACACATATACACCATGGATCAGGGGTGTGGGGCTGTCATCTTTGCTTAGGTAGATTGATTAAGACAAACTTTTGGTGGAGTGATTCCTCGCTCTCCCAAGCTGATCATCCCGGAGGACAGTTCAGACATCTTTATAGTGGGTACTGGAGCCTGGTCCTTCTGCTTTTAAGTCTCAGAACAATCGTTTCCAAGTGAGGCTGGAGAGAACAGCCATTAGTTAGTGGTTGGTTGGTGTTGTGCCCTCCACCCAGCATCTGCTTTTTGCAGGACCACCATTTCCCCACTTTCAGTCCATGTTGTCAGTGTGGGCTGAGGTCTCAGTCTTGACCAATCACATCACCATGCTTCACTGGCCACAGCAATTTGTTCAGTCATGGGCCTATGAGCTTATCATGGCTTAAGAGCCACAGTAACTGTGCTGTGACTTTTCAGAATGAAGTTCTCTGGGTTTCCAATGGACTTGAACCTAATAGGATGGAGATCTAGAGCTTTTGTTAACCTCCTTACCACCATGCAGAGCAGGGCTGAGCTGGGAGAGAGGCCAAGTCCTAGTGACATCACATATACCTTAAATCCGGCTGTGCCTGAAGCCATCTAACTCTGGAGTTTCCACTTATATATTCCAATGAGAAAATCCTCTTTTTTTAGGTAAGCCTTTCTGTGGGTCTTTTGTCCCTTGCCCATGTATCTGATAAAACAATTCCCATGCTTGGCTGACTCATTATTTTATTTTGCTAAGTCATCCTCAAATAAAAGTCCTGGCCAGAGTAAGGAGCTAAGAGTGACAGAAGGCTGGTGGGCAGGGGGTTGGGGGTGCTGAGGAGAAGATAAGTCTCACTTTAAAATGGAACATCCCTGGGTTAATATCTTCTTTTTATTAAGTATTCAAAATACATTTTCAGCTCATGGCAGGTACCCCTCTGAAAAAATTGACATTATTTAAAACCTGGGCTGTGGTTTGGGGTACCTCCTTCCCATTCCTCACGTGTTCCTGATGACAAAGGACAACATGAGTCAGCAGTAGTCTTTAGATAACCGCCCCCTGCCCCGGCACTTGAAAATAAGTGCCTCCTTCTAAATGATTTGGTGGGTGAGAAGGTTGCTATCCAAAAATATTAATGATTATCTTCTATGGTATAAGGAATATCTTAAGCAAATTGAACTCTTGTTAAACCTATTTTTGGTACAGCAACTTTCTATTTACAAAAGTCTTTTAGATCCATTATCTTGTTTGATCCTCACATCAAGAGTCATGGCACTCATCCATTAAACCATCTATCAGTTTATCAGAAACACCAGTTCTCTGAGCAGATATTCACTGGGGGCTAAGCAGTAGACACAAAGTTGTGTTGACATCCGAGAAAGATGGATCCTCTCTTCCATTTTTTTAGGACACTACTTCAAGAGATTGGGCCAAGATCAATGGCTGTTACATTCCAATTCACAACTCTTAGCTTCATTTGAAAAGAAAAGAGTACCCCATTACAATCCATCCAGCAAGTACACCCATCTACCCCTTCGCTAATATCCAAAATCACACTGTGAAAAGAAGTGATTATACCTTGAAGCTGACACAGCTTAAATTCAGGGCACTTTCCCTGCACAGCCTCCTGCAAGCCCTGAATGTGATCACATAGTCATGTGTTTTTGAAGATTTTAGAGGTTTTAACCACAGTTGGTTGAGAACACTGTCGCTTTCCACTTTAACTTTCCCTCCACCATAAGTCCTCTTGCATAGGTTAGAGGTGGAGTGGCCACGGGCATTTTGAGATCTGACTAAGGTGAAGTTGAGGTTGGTTACATTCATTTGGGGTTTGGAGAGATGCATTTATGTATGGATGTATAGTCACTTCTGTGTGTAGTCGTGTGCTTGCTCGTAGGAGTGACTTGAGGAATACTTCCGTTCTTTATACCAATCTACCCCATGCCAGCCGTGAAACTGCAGGACCAGAGTCTCTATTGAAATATGCATGTTTCCTATGGCACCTACGCAAGAAATATGTGGACTGTGGAGGATTAACAAGGTTTGGGGTGTATGGAGCCAGAAGCTCATCTCTGGAAAGTCTTCCAATCATCAGACATGTAGAATTGTTATTGTAGGATCAATTATTGTTGATGCCTAGTCAAAGAAGACGTCTTCTCTTATTAGAGATATATATAACAGAAACCATACTATTATAAACACACCATACTTCCTTTTCCTTTCCAATGAAGAATAAGAAAAACAGAACGTATGAGAAATCTTACGTTAGTAAGGCACAAATCTGCAGGATCACGTCATTCAGTAAATCCAACTGAGTGTGAATGTGAATGCTTTATGCATGCTAGAAGAATCTTTCTATTCCCACTCTAAAAGATGATGTTATAAAATTGTTTATCAAAGAGAACGCAGACCAAAAAAAAAAAAAAGGAAAAACTGTACTATAGGATTGTGTCAGAATGTTAATAAAAATTAGTTGATTAAATATGCTATTTTCTGAGATATTTGTTGGCTTCTTCAAATGTATTTTTTGATGATTTATTTTCTCTTAAGTAAATATTTATTTCTAATTCCATTTTTGTATGCAAAACGTATTCTTAAAGAGGGCCTCTAGAATTGTATAACTTTGTAAAATCTGGATCCAAGCCCAACTAAACCTCACTCCCCACATTGAATTCTAGTGTAAACCTCCAGGGCTATATCTGATGCTATAGATGAGATATAAAAGATAAAGTGAGGGATGAAAGGAGACAATAACCTGTGTACCTGATAAAGTTTTAATATAATTGAGAAAATAAGATTTATAGCCAAAAAAAAAGAAAAACAGGGAAAGAAGTGTTAGAAGTCAAGAAGTGTGAGGTAGAAAAGTGTAGCTAAATAACGCACAAGAGTTAAGAAGAATATCTATATGTCTATGTCTACATCTATCTACATAACAGGTCTGGATACCTTAGCAGTATATTAGAAGATCAAGATGGTGGTGGATGGTTCACACTGGATGGTCTGCACTTCCCCGTCCCTCTTCTCCTCTCACTCTATATGAGAAGACATACTACCTAACCCTCCTCCTTCCCAACCCCAGTTGTAGTTGGATGGTTGACCCAATCCAGGCCAATAACTCCTTTCCTGAAAATTTAGAATTGGGACTAAGAGATCCTAGTCTCCTTCTGACTGGTCCCTTGTACAAAGAAAATTTAAATTCAGGAGCCGTGGAAGGTTATTTTCTCCTGTGTGGATTGTGGAGCAAAAAAAAAGCAAGCAAGCTATTCACCAGGAGAGAAGGAAGCAGATGAGGGATGAAGGGAATGAGGAGATACCCCTGAGAGCATCTTGTGCCAGTCCCATCATTCTTTTTTAATCCATAGTTCACATATCATAAAGTATATCCTTTTAAAATGTACAGTTCAGTGGTTCTTAGTATGTTCAGAGTTAAAAATTACTACTAATTTCAGAATATTTCCATCATCCCCAAAAGGAAATTCACACCCATTAGCAATCACCCCCCATGCCCTTCTTCCTCCAGACCTTGGCAATCACTCATCTACTTTGCGTCTCTATAGATTTGTCTACTCTGGACATTTCATATCAACGGAATTATATAATGTGCAGCCTTTTGTGACTGGCTACTTTCATTTAGCACACTGTTTTCAAGGTCCCCATCCCTGTTGTAGCATTATCAGTCCTTCCTTCCTTGTGTGGATATAATATAGTGTACCCATTCAGTTTACCCATTCAGTAGATCACACTGTGAGGCCTGGAAACGCCTTTTCCCTTTGTTTCTTAGCAATATCTATGCATCCTTCTAATCCTATAAAAGTTCTCCATTCTGCTTAAGTCCACAGGAATCAACCTTGGTTTCTTCCATTAGTCCTAATACAGGAAGAATTGCCTGATAATATTCCTGGAGTGGGTGGAGGCTTGAGCAGGGCCAAGAAAGAGGGCAAAGTTTTGACAACAGGAAAGAAGGGGGTAGAGGGTGGACAGGAAAGCCACCTAGGGCAGTAGGGACAGAACTGGCAAAAATGTGGGACATGTCCCCAAACATTGATGGAGAGCAGGTTGGAGGAGGTATGGAGAGTTTAAGGATATGGCAATAAATGTGGAGAGATAGGATGGTGCCCAGTTAAGGAATTACTAGACAGGCTAAGGTTTAAAAGATACTTCTCTGTATCCCTGTCTGCCTAGAGGTGACATCTCTGTGGCACCACAAAATATGTTGGCTTTGAGAATAACTGCCTTCTAAGGTCTCCTCTCTAGCCACAGGCTCCATCCAGCCTGTTACTTCTCAAAGCTCGCAAACCAGGGACAGAATATAGGCCGACCTCACCCTCAGTTAAGCTACTCAAGTTCCCCAGCCCTTGAGGTGGGGTCTGCAGGGACATCCTCACAGTTTACCCACAGCACATAAGATAAAGAAATCTGAACAGTGGGGTTGAGCCCTCTTTGCTAATTAATAGCTGAGTGACCCTAAACAATTGCTTGACCTCCAAGCCTCGACCTATTCTTTTGTTGTTATATGTGGCTAGAACATATCTTGTTGGGTGACGGAGGGAATCAGAGGAGATGTGACTTGTCTGTGAAAGGACTTGGCAGAATCTACTATATTACTCCCATGTACAATTCCATTCATCTATTGACCACAAATACCCATTGAATACTTACAAGCAAGACAGAGTTGTGATCCACTGACCAAAAACCAAAAGAAAAGTTAACTCTGCATTTATTGACCAAATGGCAAATTGTTTCTACAGATCTATCCATGCAATGGGTTATATTCTAAAATGGAGCAATCACTAGTGATACATACAGGTCTTCCTCAACCCATTCATCAGCCACGGAGCACCCGTGACCCCTTGCAGACTCACACCTGCATCCATCTACACTCCTTGGTTAGCTAGCTGGTTACTGTGCACTGTCTTGGTCTCTGGAAGGCACCTTGGCGAGTAGGCAGGCCCGATGTTTTACCCCCAGCCTGGCCCTGTGATTTTACTCTTTGCCTGATGTGAACATGAAAAAGGCAGGTTAGAAGAACCCAAAGTAATTGAGCGGATTTGCGCCACGACATGCAATGTTGCCCACAGCTACACCTTGCAATCACCCAATTCATATTTTAGGTTCTGACACCAGAGTTTGCAGTCTCTTACAATCCTCTGTTCCATGCCAGCAGCTCACTGTACAGTCCTATTTAAATCTGCAGGAAAATAGCTGCAGGTGACATAACCTTTCGTGTCGTACCACTGTGTACATACACAAATAATTGGGGCTCTTGACCCTGTCTGGGCCCATACAACTGTAAGTACAAACTTGACATTTTGATACTGCTGCTAGCCTTTCTCGTTGTTATTTTCTGTTTCAATAATCCATTGCAGGTAGAAAAATGAAAGAAGGAAACATGAATGATTAATGCTGTCAAGCTAAAATAATGTATTTAGAAAAATCTATAAATCTGTTATTTGTGGCATTTTAAAACTGAACACGACACCACTTGGTGCCGCCGCCTGTTTCCCGGCAGATGAATGGGAGTCCTTTGCAGGCCCGGGGTGGCCAGGCGGCCTTTGGAGTCCTGGCTGAGCTGGGCTCCGGTCATCCTGGGACAGGCGCAGTGGGAAACTTGGCTTCTTCCTGTTACCGAGGTCAGGAACAGAGACCTACAGGAGTCTTTGCAATGTGCTGTCAGTTTTGCATTTCACACCAGGGTGAGGGGGTGAGACTGGGCTTTTCTTCTCAAATGTTCCTTGTTTGCCACCCCCAGCGGCTGCATCCCACAGGCCCCAGGCAGCCAGCTGTCTCTTGCTCCAACCCAATCGCTATTGGATTTAGTTCAAGCTCAGGCTGAAAGTTGATCAAGTTAGGCTCCTAGGAGGCTCAGCGCAGCTCCAGGCAGCCTGCTGAATGCTGATCCCTGCAGAGGTCTCTGAGGTTCCCAGAAGCCCCGAGTTGCACTGGCCCAGACTCCAGGGTATATAGCAATCACAGAGCTCTCACCCAAAGGTCCCCAATTCTCAGAGGCAAACACCGCCCCTACCCATGGTACAAGTTCTCATGCTTTGACCTCTCCACTCTGGCCAGAGGAGCTCTGGTTAAGAGAGAATAGGCCTGCAAAAAACGGAAAAATGGCCAGAAATCAAAACTGCCAACGACACTTTGGAAGCCCCATTGATCTCATCAATATATTTGTTATATTTGCTCAGAGAGAAGGTCAAATGTCTGCAGACAACAGAATCAGCAATTCATGTCACCGGCCTGATTATTGGCAAGTTCGGAACTATTTAGGCCCTGGTCAGAGTGGTCACACACATCATCTTAAATGACACGGGGGACGGCGTGGGCAGGTAACTAGGAGTGTTGCTGCCCTGGCCAGGGTGGGGGAGGGGCAGAGGTAGGGGGTCAAGGAGAATGGGGGTTTCTTAGGGAAAACATGGACTGCTGGGAGAGGCGAGGGGTCTCCTGGGAGCATGGATGCCCCAGCAGAGTGTGGGAGCACAAGGAACGGACCCCACACTCAGGGAGAGAGGCAGCCCCAGACTGCTGGCTGGTGACCCACACCGCTTATTCCCTGCAGGCAGGTAGAGAGGCAGTTCACCTGTTCTGATTGGCCAATTCTGTTGCCAATTTCTATCCAATGGCTACAAGTTTGATCTTAAAACAATCTAGCAGGGGGATGGCGGGCACCCAGGATGGTGGGGGGTGGTAGACACTTCAGGTCACGGGAGGCAGCATACCAGTGACTGCCCTTTAGAGAGTACTGGCCACATTCAGCGTTAAGGACGCCTTGCAGGTCCCGGAAGCCACTCTGACGTCAATGGACAACTGCCTGACGTCCCGCCTGTGGGCAGGTGGGAACGCGGGCGGGAAGCCTTGTGAAAACGAGCAATGGGCCTGCCTCCTTCTCCCGTTTTACTGTAACATGATTTTCATTTCTCTTGCTTGTCTCTGCCACTCAGGACTCCTTGAGGATGTGACCTATGTGCCTGGCATCATGACTGGCAAAAAGGGACTAGAACCCATGAGGTCTCCCACTCCTTACCTGGGTCATGGGGACAGATTTCACCTGAAACTCACCCTTCTGGTTACCCAGCCGATTTCTGCCGAAAACCGGCTCTGGCAGAATTAACGGCAACACCAGGTCTCTCTGAGCACCATTGTATATGAGCATCTGGCCAGTGGAGGAGAAATGGATTTTAATCCAGTTTGTGTTTCTGCATTAGTGGAGCCCACAGATGCCCGATCTGTTTGAAGATGCTAGCTTCACTCAGGTGCTGGGCCTCAATAATTTAAAATTAACTCAACTCTCTCAGCATAAAAAGTAATGGCTCTGTCAGAACCCGAGTGTGGGTTGCCTAATTTAGGGTTTTACATGCTAATCCTGAATAAATGGGCATGTCATGAGAAGGAAGGTTCTCTTTCTAAGTGCGTGAAGGCAGCCCATGAATCAGTGGAGACCATTAAAGTTACATCTTAGTGTCTTGGGCTCCGTGAGTGCCAGGCTGGGAGCTGTTATACAAGCCTGATCCCCAAGGGCCCCCAGGGCACAGACTTCAGCCTTAAAAAGACGGACAAATATTTCTTCCTGGAAGCCTCTGACTTTGGGGTTCAGAGTACCCTCCTTGAGATGGGCTGGAAGCCCAGAGTACCTTTCCAAGTCACACATGTTCTGACGGCCAACCTTCAAAAAGACACTGATGGGTCCCAAAGACATCAGGCTGCGGGCACTCAACAGTGGAAGAATCTGGAGCTTCCCTGTTAGCTTCCCCTCCAGGGTCTGCTTTGCAGAGAGGAATGCAGAAGGGGCTTGGGATCCAAGCAGAGTCACTGGCCCCCGTGTGTGATTCCGTGAATATCCTGGGTGCCCCAAGGTGACTGGGTGGAGACCACCACGTGTGCGCACTTCATGAAATGTTCCCACACTGTGTCCCATCGCCCTAAGGCTGCTGAGTCTGGGACCATCCCTGGTCCACAGGATCCCTGAAGAAGCTTAGGATGGAGCCTTGGTTTCCCAGCTCTCCAACTCACCTGCACCGTTTGGCCTGGGCTGTTTGGGACAGAGACTTGGAAGTAAAGGTCTCATGCACTCTGTGGCTTCTCTGTAGGAACACAGGGGCCAACGGGCTTGCTCTGAAGCTCGGCTAGTGTGTGCTATGAGACCCCAATTCACGGTTTTTTCTCCTCTGACTGTAGTCCCCAGAGGGGCCAGGCCAAGATGGGGTGGTGTCAATGGTCAGCCAGGGCCTGACATCCAGCGTGAGCTCAGCCCGTGCTCCCTACAGCCCCCCTGGAGGCACCAGTCACGCCCGGCCCTCAGGGTCCTTCCTGCATCACGTGCTCTGATGAAACACAGGGAGGGAGCTCGGGAGAGGAGGGGCTCTGTTCTCTGGGATTTCATTCAACACTAAGCAGAATGAAAGCCATGCATTTATTTCCCTGCCCTAGTAAACCTAATAGTGCTTCCACATGTTCCCCACTGATACATCAAGTCCACAGGCTCTAACACACTCATGGGCCCCTCGTTTCCCGCAGCCAAGTAGATAGGGCTCGTGCAGTTCCCAGAACCAGCTGTGGTGGGACCCGGTTCTCTCTCTGAGCTGCACGTCACACTGTCCCGTCCTGGCACAGGGCAAAGCCCGCAGATAAAGGGCCGGTGGAGAGACCTGTCCCGGCTGCCTGACCCTCCTGCAGGGGCCGGATCGTCATTTGGAAGGTCATGAGACCTTGGCAGGTGTGGAGGGCCCAGAGCATGGAGTCTCAAGGGCCCTCACCTGCAATGTGGGACCCTGCACAGGCCACGGGGCGAGTGCGGGTTCGGGGGACCCTTCTGCATCCCCTCCGTTGCTAGGAGGGTCTGTATTAGATGAAGGCTGAGCTGCTCTGTAAACCCCCTGTGTCTGTGTCTGAGGTGCTGTACCGCTCTCACTTAATGCAGAAAGTGAAGGAGTCCTGTGCTTGTTAGCCAGGTTCTGGCCTTTTCTATGTATTCGCTTTAAGATGAAAAGGTGGAATCAGTGTTTAGAGCCCTTTTCACTTCCAACTAGACTCAGAGATCCTCTTTAACTTCTCAGATTTGACCAGGCCAGCGTGTTTTGCATCTCTTTCCCCTAAACTACTGAGCAGTAAGAAAGAATGATGAAGAGCAGAGGCCTCTGGGAATCTCTCTCCCCAACAGGGGCTGGTCTACCTCCCCCCACCCCGCCACTCCCTCAGACCCCGGTGCCGGCATCTGTCTTGGGCTGCTCACCATGGGGCCTCCTGGAACTGTGAACTCCTGGGGGACCGGGACCCTGACCCATCCTTCCATGTGGTCAAGGGCTCTGCACAGTGCCGGGCCTGCTGTGGCCACTCTACACCTTTCATCTAACTGAATTCTTGACTAAATCAGTCCACACGTCACCTGGTTCCTGGGATGAGATGTATAATGTTTGCTTTCACTTCCATGGGAAGAACAAACCTTGGAATAACTGCTCTCTCAATGTTTCCCCAAGTTTTCTCTCTCAGAGAAGGTGGAAATTTAAAAATGCCTTTAGAGAAAACTGTTCCATCTTTCTGGTGAACCCACCTGAACGGCCCTGCAGGGTGTGACCAGAAACCCTTACTCTCCCAACGTGATCAGGAAAAGCAGAATTCACAACTGCCCTGAAGGAAGGGACTGGGGTTTGGTCAGGGGAAGTAATTGGCATTTGAGATTAATCCAGCGCTGGATCTCAAATGCTGTTGTTGCCCGGGGGGGCGGGGAGGTAGCTTTTATAGTTCTGGACTCAGATAGGAGAGTACGTATCAATGGTAGCGTGTCAGGGATGAGCAATCCCTGTGGGTCATAGCTGAGCACCCTCCAGCTGCAGGAAGGAGATGGCCAGAGAGGCTCCCTGTGACCAGACAGGGTGTGGACTAGCCTGCTCTGTGTTACTGATGCCTCAGTGTGGGGAAGGTCAGTCCAAACAATGCAGCCTCTCGAGTGGATCCTGGTACTCTTCGGCAACTGACTTCCTGTAGCCATAATTCAAGGAGGGTGGAGGTGGGAGGGTTTCTCCTGGAAGGGTTAGTCTCATCGACTGTCAGTCATCAGAGCAGAGGGAATCAAGGAACAGAAACTAACAAGACTGGACTCAAGCTGGGGACCTTCTCCTTCTCCAGGCCTCTTTCAGGCTGGATCTGGGTCCAGGGCAATGGAGGCACGTGAGTGGACACTGCCTTTGTCAGGGATAAGCCGCTCGCTGGTGCACAGAGGCTCGCTGGCAGGGAACTGCAGGCTGCGCCAGGCCCTGGACACGCCTCGTGAGGCTGGCCCGGGCCTGCGGGCTATGGGGGAAGCCACGTCTATTGTTCTTCTAGGTCTGCATTTCCTGGTGCTATTCCAAGCCTTCAGTGAAGTCTTGCCAGGGTCACAGCCTGGCCTCAGCTGTGTTGGAGGTGACTAGTAAATGGACCCTCTCCCCATTCCTGCCTGGTGGCCAACACAGTGTCAACCCGGGGAGCTGGGTGGCCTCTGAGCTTCCAGGGGAGTCAGTGGGCAGAGCAGACATCCTCCCGTGGGACCAGGCGACAACAGCAGTAAGCAACGGGGTGTAGAGGGGTTGCAGCCACCCACGAGAGATGCTGGCACCCTGGGAACTCACTAAGACAACCAAGGCAGATGGAAGGTGCAGACTGGAATCCCAGCATAAACTGATGTGGACTTAGAACAAGTGGGAATAAAACACGGATGTAGATACCACCTCCATGAGACTTCCGGCAGACCGCCCGGGGCATAAAGATCGCCCAGATTATGGCCCCGGTGGCCACTCCTGTGAGGCCAGAGCCCTCCTTCAACATTGACATAAGCTTTAACAGATTCAGGGTGCTTGGCCCGCCCCAAAGACAAGGACCCTCTCTCCCAGGCCGTACATTCCCAGGAGCCTCCCAGCAAGGTTACCCGCACCCTGCACTTCACCTCCCCCTGCACCCAGCACACGCGATCACAGTCACGCCACAGGCTCGTGCACGCACACCACGATCCCGCACAACAGACCCCCACCCCGCCCAAGCCCTGAAACTAGGTCCCACACACACTCACTCACTCACGGCTCACTCCTCCCTCTCACGTGGCCGCATCCACCTCCACCCGCTGGATGTGTTTTGCTGGCTTGTGCCGGGAGAATGAAGCTCTATATGTTACTTTTCAGGATCAATGCGGGAAGTTCCAAATAATGTGTGCGGTAAAAAAATCTCTGCCCTGTGTGCAGAGAATACAGACCGTTATGCGCTGAGAGAGGTGCACTTAGCCCCCTACTTGTTGTTTGTTGACTGCTGTCAAATATAGTAAAATGAAATACATCTGTGGGAACAGAAAAATTAAGGCACCTAAATGTGCTATTGTTTTCATTCTGTCCTAGACTCATAAAATGGTACTTTTCTTCCCTTCCCGAGTGGTCAGATAAATAAATTAACTATAAGGTCTGAAAGAAAAACACATCCATGGAAAAGTGCTCTGTGGGGCCACACACTCTGTTTTCCCTCCCCTGCCCCTCCTTGACCACAGGCTTCCTATTTCTCTGCAGGTCCCTGGGATGAGGTTCAGGGAAAGAGGCTGGTGGGCTCCCGGGAGAGGTAGCTCACTCCCTTGGCTCCAGAAGTTCTCCCTGCCCTGGGTTCTCCTCTCCCCAGTTTCAGTCTCATTTCCCACAAAGGCAGGATTTCATTGGTCTGCCCAGATCCCCGCAGATCCCATTTGATTGTTTTCTGTGCACCGCTGACTTGGGTGTGTCAGAGCTAACAGCTCATTTGGGGAGGCCTGCCCCGGGGAGGCTGGAGCCATGCTTTGTCCCCTTTGAGTATGAAATGCGTGGAAATTTCCTCACTGCCCCAGGTAGGGTGAGGGTGAGTGTCATCCTTAACCCAAAGCTGACAAGTAGGAAAGCCACAGCCCCTTTGCCTGGGATTGAAAGATCTTTCTCTTAACTAACGCTCCAGGGTCCCCTGTGAGATCAGGCGTGCACGACCCTTGGTGAGACTTTGCCTAGCATTCCGCCTGTGCTCAGCTTTGTCCTCTTCCCTGTTTGGCTTCTCCTTCTGCCTTCCCAGTTCCCCTGCCTCCACCAGAGCAGCTCTGCCAAAATCCATCTTACATTATGGGATTGCCTGTGGAATCCTTTCTTAAGGTTTACACTCATAAGAATAATTTCTCAAAACCACTGACCAGGGACCTTTTAAATGCAGTGTCACTTGTGTGATCTGAGCACCAGCCTTACTCTTGGTCAAGGTTCAGCTTTCTCTCTGATATACCATTGAAAGAGAAGGCTCTAGGTTATGCTTCCACACAACTTCAGTCACCCATCCCCCAGTTGTTTCCTAATATCACATATTCTTCCCTATACTTGCAACAAGTAGAGGGATGCAGATGGAAAGCAGGCACAACACCAGATTTACCAAAGCCATCCATGTAAAGATCTCCCAGAGATGGGAGTTAAGGGTAGCTGTTGTTTTGTTTTGTGTTTTGTTTTGTGTTTTGTTTTTTTGGATTCTTCTAACTGTCCAATGGGTTGACTCAAACACGCACACACATACACATGCACAACTAACCCAAACCAGCATCCATTCTCAAGAGAGTGCTGTCTAAACTACAAGGAAGAAAAACTTGCCGACCAGCTCCATCATTTGCGCACAAACTCTCTTATAGCAAAAGGTCAATGACTCACAACACCTTGAATGGCACTTCCAGTCCCTTCCTTCATCTTTCTGCTCTCACTTTGGGCCCTTCTGGTCCTCCTGCCAGAAATAAGACAAAGATACTTTGCTGAGCCACACTTCCCATGGTAGGCACTACTAGGTGGCAAAGCCCCAGCCTTTCCAACCCCCCTTTCCTTTCCTTCTCTCACTGTGGATTTCCAAGTTCCTTGCACGTGGGGTGTCCAGGAGGCCCAGTTCTGACCAGTGAGTTAGGAAGGAGGTCTGCTGGTAGACATCTGAGAATGACATTTTGCTCCTGACAAAAAGGACATGTACAAAAGGAGAGTGTGCCAACCCAGCAAGGCCTTCCTCCTTCTTCCCACTTTGAACACAGGTTTGATGCCTAGAGCTGCAATGGCCATTGTGCCATTGTGAGGCAAAAAACACTTACGAAAATCCAACAAGCTAAAGGTGAGAGAATGAAAAGATGGAAAAGTCCTGAAACCTTGATTACATTGCTGAGCTGACTGCCAACCTCCAGACTTCTTAACAATAAATGTCCTTGAAGTTCAAGCACAGTTAATCTGGTTCTATGTTATTTAGAGTGAAAAGCTTTCTCAACTGATAGACACCTCTTAATGGCCTCTCTCTTAGCCATGCAAAGGCCCAGCAGAAGCTTTGAAATGTATCCCCATAAATACTCCTTTATTTATTTTTTTTACATCTTTATTGGAGTATAATTGCTTTACAATGGTGTGTTAGTTTCTGCTTTATAACAAGGTGAATCAGTTATACATACACATATGTTCCCATATCTCTTCCCTCTTGCGTCTCCCTCCCTCCCACTCTCCCTATCCCACCCCTCCACGTGGTCACAAAGCACCAAGCTGATCTCCCTGTGCTATGCGGCTGCTTCCCACTAGCTATCTACCTTACGTTTGGTAGTGTATATATGTCCATGCCTATCTGTTGCTTTGTCACAGCTTACCCTTCCTCCTCCCCATATCCTCAAGTTCATTCTCTAGTAGGTCTGTGTCTTTATTGCTGTCTTACCCCTATGTTCTCCATGACATTTTTTTTTCTTAAATTCCATATATATGTGTTAGCATACGGTATTTGTTTTTGTCTTTCTGACTTACTTCACTCTGTATGACAGACTCTAGGTCTATCCACCTCATTACAAATAGCTCAATTTCATTTCTTTTTATGGCTGAGTAATATTCCATTGTATATATGTGCCACATCTTCTTTATCCATTCATCGGATGATGGACACTTAGGTTGTTTCCATCTCTGGGCTATTGTAAATAGAGCTGCTATAAACATTTTGGTACATGACTCTTTTTGAATTATGGTTTTCTCAGGGTATATGCCCAGTAGTGGGATTGCTAGGTCATATGGTAGTTCTATTTGTAGTTTTTTTAAGGAACCTCCATACTGTTCTCCAATTGGGCTGTACCAATTCACATTCCCATCAGCAGTGCAAGAGTGTTCCCTTTTCTCCACACCCTCTCCAGCATTTATTGTTTCTGGATTTTTTGATGATGGCCATTCTGACTGGTGTGAGATGATATCTCATTGTAGTTTTGATTTGCATTTCTCTAATGATTAATGATGTTGAGCATTCTTTCATGTGTTTGTTGGCAGTCTGTATACTCCTTTAAACTAGCCAAGAGCCCTCCCTACCTCTGTCTGGAGTCAGGGAAAGACAAAGACAGCCCCCTTCTCTGCATATCCTGTCTCCTTAACTAAGCCCCTTCACAGGAAGAATGAGTTTTTTATGTTCTTTTGTCTCCCCAATAACACCTAAACTATATCTATACACAGAGAAGATGTTTAGAAAATTCCTGATGAATTGTGCTGAGCCAAGCGTTTGTTAGTTATTCTTCTAAACAATTGCAGTTGGCTTCCATTTAGGGCTTTTTGTTGTTTCTTTTTTCTTTTCTATGAACATGTCTCATTTCCGTATTATCTGAAACCCTCTTAGGGCAGAGTCTGTGTCTATTCATTTATCTAGCCTGGAATGCCTGACACCAAACATGGAGGCTGTTCTCAGCATGTGACTGCTGAATATGGGAAGCTTGACCTGGGGGAACATGTTGGATATAATGGACTCTCCAATGCCAAGTCCACCTCTGGATGACAAGTCTGAGCCAATCCTGGTCATTCCATCGCATTCACCAGTGACTGGTTCAGGAGGCAGCATCAGACCCAAATGCAGCCAATGAGATGTGAATGGAAATCTACAGGGCCCTCTGGGAAGGTGTTCTCATTCCTAAGAGGAAGGCATAGGGAGAGATGGGCCCATCCTTCTTCTTCTGTCTGTTGTGTCTGGATGTGACAGCTGCTGGGATGTGACAGCTACAGCCATCATGTGACCCAAGGGGCCCAGGCTTGTGATGAAGCAGCTTCTGAGGGTGGTAGAGTGGAGAGATGGAAAGAATCAGCATCCTTGACTTAATGAGGTTATTATACTAGGCAAGAAGGGTCCCACCCCACCACCTGCAGCTCTGGACCTGGTTTCATAAAATAATGAATTTCTACATTTTAAAGCCAGTGTAAGTCAAAATTTTCTGCTACTTGCAGCTAAATGCATCTTAACTGTTGAATCTGATGGTGAGCAGCTATTTCCCCATACTAGCTAGCCTTGTAGAAATCCCCTAGCCCTGGCCCTTTCTCAGGTCCCCAAGACGTCAAACAGCTTCACGGTCAAAGAACATAATCTATGTGTTCAGGATGCTAAAGGGTGTGGGATGAGTCTTGGTCCTCAGCTGACCAGGCCTCTCTCTGCCCGAACTCAGATTTTCTCTGGGTCTGCTTGTCATTTCCAAAGAGCCCCATTAATTGCTTGATTTGCATCTTGAAAACCTCTGATGACTCACAGCAGTGACTAACCAACCAAGGGAAATTGTTGGGGCTTCTCCCAAGTCCCAGCCATTCTATTTTTTTGATTCCTCCAGCCTGGGTGAACTCCAGAGCAAGGAAAGTATAGAATCAGTCCAAAAGAATGGGATCCCAGTAAGGACCCAGAAAGTCTAGGAATGACCTGCCCTGGCCCATGACCCTGCCTTTCATGGAACTGGGCAGTGTGCTAACAGTGATTTTGCCTAGGACAGAAGCCCTGATGAATTCTAAAGGACACACCACAAGTCAAAGGGAAGCTCCCCAGGTGTGATAGACAGAGCTCTGGTTTTGCCATCGAAAGATCTGAGTTCCTTCCTACCTTGATCATTTTGTGTGCACTTAGGCTAAAGGCTTTCAAGTCTCAATTTCCTCACTGGTAAAATGAGGCAGTTGTTTCTCATCATCTTCCAGAACTTTCCTGGGACTAATGTTCTCTACAGCCATGGGTAT
Source organism: Orcinus orca (assembly GCF_937001465.1). Classification (NCBI taxonomy): domain Eukaryota; kingdom Metazoa; phylum Chordata; class Mammalia; order Artiodactyla; family Delphinidae; genus Orcinus; species Orcinus orca. Next base: position 39,670,862 of record NC_064578.1, on the reverse strand, counting down.
TTCTGAGTCAATTAATCTTCCAGCAGGGTGTGGGGCAGCTTAACAAAGCCTGGCCAATGGGACGTCTGTCTGCCTCCCCATACAGAAACATTTTAATAAAACATCACCCCAATGCTGTTTTCTGAGCTCACTTGCACAATCAAACAGGGTTGGCAGGAGGAGATGGAGGAAAAGTGTGGACATCACCCTTCCATTGATTTCCAATCAACACCACCTCCTGTAACAGATGTTGAGGTTCAGATATCCCTGGCTGGTTAACAAAAACTTTGTCTCACACACAAAGAGTGGTATGAGGCTAGGGGGAGGGGGAATAATATTTTGGGTAGAAATGATAGAAACATTTTCAGCTCTGGAGGACTTTTAAATTGACTCATATCTTAAAAGCTATGTTATTTTATATCCGCACTGAAAGGGTAATATCAAACTTATGAAATATTTACTAACTTGGCAGCATAAACAACAAATCATCTCTTTTCCATTAAATATCTTTGTGAAAGATATTTTAGTAAAATACTGCAGCTTGCAATTTAATTACAATGAGTAATTAAAACTTAGAGCATAATCATTTTTGGCAAAAAGTCAGTTTTTGTTAAAATTTTAAGATAGAAAAAAGATGCATATTACGATCATAATACTGTTAGTAATTAAGATAAATGCATCAATTATTAAAGATGCAAACATGTCAAGCAAGCATAACTAATTATTTGAGCATGTTAACAGTTGTTTAATGTTAACAAGCAGTGAATTATTAAAGACCCCATGTGTCACATTCTGGACTGCATAAAATATAATGTTCTGGAACGTTTTATGATTTTCAGGTTTTCCTTAGATCTTCTCCATCGGATTAGTCATAAAGTTAAGATAGCTTGCCTTTAAAATGTATTTCTAAAATAATTAGCTGTAATCAGGCTAGGAGAGGCCACGTCTCTGAGATGGTGCAGCAGAGAAAAATAGAGCAGATTCAGAGAGAAACTGCAGACCCAGCGCCGCATCTGCAGGGAAGTCTTATGGGATTGGGGGAAATGTTTCCCACTAAAGGTCCAGCACAGGGGCAGAAACTGGAAAATATGGTGTTGGTGCCAAAAAGCAGGGGGAAGGCATAGCTCACGGGGAGCTTCCTTACATACACGTTGCAGCTGTGTATTTCTTCTTTTTTCTATTTAGAGATACACCTTCTTGAAAACAGCACTTCATGCAATCATATAATCAAGATGCCAATTAAGATACTTGTATAAATCACATGCAAAGCAATGCTTGGATTATTTTTGACTGTCAAACTGCAAATCAACGCCGGCAACATTCTCACAGGAATTCAACCAGTCCTGGGTATTGCCTTCCCCCAGACACAGAGCAGGGCCCTCAGGGAACCCATCTGTTTGCGGGCCTGGAGAATCAGTTGGGAAACATCTTACTGGGGCCTCTGAGCCCCAACATTCTGCACTAACTTGGCCCCTCACCCTCCATACTCGATGCTTCTAAATGGGGAAAAGAGAGCTTCCCAAGAAGCTGGCTGAGCCTCTGGGGCCTAAATAAGGCTCTCAGGGGAGCTGGGTGTGGACAGAGGCCGGGAGGAGCAGAAATGGGTAGTGGGGGAGGCTGCTAGTCCTGGCCCTGCCTCGGGCCCACAAAGGTGGCCGGGGCATGCCCATCTCATCTGAGGGCCATAGGAGCTGCCTTCTGTAAGCCCACTTTTTCCTTGTGCACAGAGACCGCCACCTTTCCTGTGCCACACAAATGTCGACAGCAGCCCACTAAGTTCCTGCTGAGTCTTCTGCCAGGCATGAGGGGTCAACAATGATGATGCTCACAGTTTATCCAAGTGAAATATGAAGAGCCAAACACAGGAGAAACTGGAAGGCAATGTCTGATCCTCCCACTAAATAAGAAACTTCTAAGGATTTCCACCTGTTCATCCTTCCACACATCCAATCACCTTCCTCTCAACACTTACTGCACACAGGCTGTTCCTCACACCATTCCAGGTACAGGAGTGAGAGAACTTCCTGGGAAGATAATGCTATGTTTACCCTTGAGACTCCATGGTGGAAGCCATAAGCTCAGCTGAAAGCCTGTTACAAATCTCATTGAAAGGGGGGCTTGTAGCTCAGGAGCGACCAGGGAAGGAAATGGTCAGTCAGGGAAAGCTGGCAGGAGAAACAGAGAGAACGTCGGATACCCTCCCCTTTCCTTCAACAGGTGCCATGTTCTGAGTTAGCTTTGCAAGGGTGCAGCATCTATTCAGTCAGCCTTTTGCCCCATCACAGAGCACGAGGGGCTCCTCTTCCAGAACGGCCTCCTTTACCTCCATCAGCTGCTCTCAGAAAGGCCTTGAGCCCCGGCGCCCTCCACTACCTCCTGTTTCCAGCCAGGCTAACTGGCTGGTGTGCACCACATAGACACACAGCCTGCCTTTCCCCACCCCCAGCTCCCCACGCAGACACAAGTCTGGGAGCAACATTAGCAATTTCATATCCATAATTTTATGTTCTTTTTCTGCAGGGTCCCCAAACTGTTTAAGCTTCAGGTCCGCCAAACCTGGATTTTCTTCCAGACTAGCCAGGCTAAGCAGGGGCCTATTTCCCACATCCTTTTGGCCCTCCCTCCCGTTCACAGTGTCCCTGGTCACAGCACAGGGAGAGCACAGCAGGCATCACAGGATGACATCAGAGCAGTCCAGCCTGTCTTCCTCTCCCAAATCCTCATGCAGGCATCCTAGGACCAGGCCTTGCAGAGACTAGAATTGCCTCCTTTCTGGACCAAGGAACGGTAATGTCAGGAAGTAAATCCTGCTTTCCAGAAGGCCCTGTTCTGAGTGAACTCTCATCTGCTCCTCTCACATGGCCTGGATTTGGGAAACAAAGAGATTGGCCAGAGCTTGGAAAGAGAATTCTTAAAGGGGCACGGGTGGTCCAGGCTGAGCCTAAACTGAGATGGCTGGTAGAGCTTGAGTCTTCCCTCATCCCCCAACAGGGGTTTCCAATTACCCATGTGATCTCCACACAAGTAAAGAGGAAAATGTTTCAACCTCAGTGCCTGGGGTCAGAGATAAAAAAGAACAAATGTTGAGCTTCCGCCAGCCCCACATGGCACCAGGGCTGAGCCCTGCAGAGGGATGGACGTTCTTCTCATTTTTTTATGAGAATCAGGTGAAGGAAATGGCTGAGGGAAATGCAGAACCCCTGGGCTCCTCTGGGCTTTGCAGACCTGCGAGGACCACGATACTCAGCGGGGCTGGAAGATCAGAGGATACTGCGTTTCTTGGGAGAGAAGAGAAAGCAGCAGTTGCAGGCAGGCCTGACTATGCAGAGTCCACGCAAGACACCCCTGGGGATGCCTGAGTCTCCTCCATCAGCTTCCCGCACTGCAGCTGACCCCACAGTCCCTCTCTCCGTATCCTGGGCACAAGGCAGCCAAGTGATTTGGCCAACAGACTATGAGACGACGGGAAATGTTTCTGAAGTACAGCTCTGAGGACAACAGTGAAAGTGACAAGACCCCATTCAATGGTGGAGCTACAAGGTGGACGGAGCCTGGGTCCCCCCATGGAGGACAGCCTCCCAACACCTGGACTCCCTAGACGGCTCTATACGTGAAAAAGAAAAGTCTATTGTGTTGGTGTCGTTACATTTTGGGATCTGTTTGTAACAGAATTTTAGTCCGCCCTAATAGAGCAAGGCAGGAAATATAGGTATTAATGTCATTGGGATATGACGATGGAAATTGTGTTAGGCTTTACTTGGAAAATACAATACCCAGGAGAGGTTCCTTTGCATGTATCGTGTCATCCAGTCGAGAGGGGCCACGTGTAAGACTGGTACCTCATGTCACTTCACTCCCATCTACGGTCATTCTCACTGATGTCTCTTTGTAGTGAAGATTTTTTCCTTCTCTCAGCAGCCACTGGTGGCAGCTCTAGGTAAAAAGCAAATCCGAACTTAGTTAAAGGAAGCCCTAGCAAAGCTGGCAATTCTCCACTATTGTTTTTATGAACCATTTAGAAAAGCCAGAGTGAGCTCCCTACTGGAGTTTGCGGCCACCTGAAACATTGAGAATGTGGTCCTTGTTGGGCAGGACAGAAAGACCCTAGGAGCCTTGAACAGCGTTCTAAATCCTGGAGCTCCTGGCGTTCCAGATCCTGAAATTGTGGGTCTCCCATCTCAAGCTTGAGCACTCGCGGCTGAATTAGAGTGTACCGCTGGCGCCACGCCAAACGCATTCCTTCATGTGTCAGCCCTGAATCTCTTCATATGTTAGGGTGAGCTGCGTGTACACTAGTTTCTTCACTTCCAAGGCAGTTTCACCATCTGTTTCTATTATGGGAGTTTATGGCACAGAATACCTCAGACACCAGAGCCTCCATTTTTTTCCTGGCGTGCAGTGAAAGCACTTTATTGAACAGAATGATTAAAAGGTAGGGGCCTCCTTAATTTTTCCCCATTTTCTTGGCACAGTATGAAATTCAGAAGGATTTTTACAGTTCATTTTATGAAGATGAAAGGTGATTTGAAAGAAAATTAAGAAATTATCGGGGAATGTAAATGTGGCTGGAATTCAGCTTTTAAAAATCCTTTAATCTCATCATGATTAACTGGATTCTTCATATTGTTTCCAAACTGCAGATCCTTGAGAAGGCAAAATTGAAGCATATTCTAAAATTTGCAAATAATTCGGGGGTTTGATATCATGGAGGCTCCTGTGTCTCTGTATTTTGATGCTAAATTAAGACAGCTGTACCATGAAGCTTGGAGTAAAGGGTTTTAAGGTATATTCTGCATCCCATACACAGATGATCAAACTATATAGCTTTGAAGGTAAAAGAGGAAAGTGTTGAAATCCCACGTAAAAATCTCACATCTCAGGGTCTGTCTTGAGCATGAACTATGTCCGCTGTGCCCATGTACACGTATATACATGTGTGCATGCACACGTTTTTCTGTGTTCTAAATAACCCAGTGTGTTCTACAGAGCAGCTATAGAGACAGTGTTCACTCCAGCCCTTTTTTTTGTCTATTTGTGGAAACCTGTTGTTAGGTCCTTAGAGGACATTAAAGTGGTTGATGATGACCTATGACATCTCTGAAACTGGTAATAAGAAAAAGCCAGAAGAATTCTGTGACTTGCATGTGGAAGTGATAAGTGTATCACATAAAATCCCCAAGAAAGCTTCTCTTTGTCTGTGGAAAGGCATTTACATAGGTAACACACAGGACTTGAATACGAGATTCTTCATTATTGATCAAGAAAGGGCCCCCACTTTTATGCTGTCCAGTAAATTTCTTCTTGCTTTAACTAGTCAAAGAAAACAATGATAAAGAAGGCAAAGACAGAGAGCCCACTAGACTACTAGACTCTTATAGTCTCGTCCTAATGTTTCCTCACTGATTTTCCTTATTAACATCTATTATGTAAAACCGAAGCCCACCTCCACGATATCACAATCAAGGCTAGCTTTAGTGTCAAAGCCTTGGTGCTGTCATGGTGCTAGCACAGAGTGAGAGCAGAAACTGGCTGTGTAGCGGAACACTCAGAGCTGCACACAGATACCTCAGATGAACCCATTCTCCCCTCAACGCTTCTGGAAAGTTCTTGGTAGAGAGTCCGCGTTAATCTCCCACTCTCCTTCTTCTTCTCTGAAAGTCCATTTACCTGACCTGCTCCATAATCCCAGGCTGTGCTGGGCAGCAGCCGGTTCAGCCCCCTGCATCCCCAAGGGTGGGATCTTGCCATGGGCAGAACCGGATCCCACTGTTGCAGTCACTGCATGCCTGCTCTCTGCGCCAAGCCCTTTGTGGGTATGGGGTGAGCCCCGGAGATGGAGAGCCCTCCAGGCACCCTTTCTTTGCTGGAGTAAAGACTCTAGTCCAAGGCAGCCATGCGTAGGCAACAGAAGTCCATCCTCAGCGGGCAAAGGAACATGATGGGCTTCTTCAGAAGCTTCTGTCTACAGGGTGCTTTAGTTCCCCTACCCTGTACAGACCCCTCTAATAGAAAGTGTGGTTTAAGGAAAAAGCATGTCCTCGAGGACCAAAGAGCAGACACAAGCACATGGCTGTTTATTGATCACTTTAGCCTAGACTCACTGTAAGAAGAAATGTGAAAAATGGCCACTTTGTACTTCCTGAACCTAAACCACAAAACGATGTCCTTGGCAAAGCCAGTGAGTTGGAACGCAATAGATATTGCCAGGGCCATGCTAGATGCGTTGCTCCCCACAAAACCACCACCTCACTGATTCAAGAATCTGCTGGGAATCTCATGGTTCTCTTCACAATGCAGAGCCTGGGTCTGTGTTGTCACGCTTCTTCCCAGCTGCCTGTCATTTCACCACCTATGAATTTGTCTCCTGAGTTTCTCCCAAGAGTCAAGATTAGCCAGAAAAGGACAGCTAGCCTATAGCAGAGCCTGAACAATGACAACAGCCTGAGGGTATAGACACATATTAGGACAAAGGACTAAAAGCGTCCTAATTATATTACAGTGAAGGGTGGCAGAATATTCTACCTCGAGATATCCCACTTTGGTGTAAGCATGACTCCCCTACTTGCCTAAGAGCGGGACATAAATTTACAAAGGTGTTCGTCCTCTTCTCTCTACCAGGAAGGACCAAGGTTAATCCCTGGACACAAGTAAGGCCCTTATCAATGGAGAGAGCACCTCCGCATTTCCTAACCGGCTCCCCATAACTAACCTCTCCACACCTTTCTTTTGTCTTCAGCTGAAGATGGTATTTAAGACTGAGTTCTAATCCATGTCTGAGAGTTACTCATTTTCCCTGGGCATCTCCCATGTACACATGAGGTATACATGTTAATAAACTTCTGTTTCTTTTGCTCTTGCTAATATGTCTTTTGCTATGCGGGCAGCTGAGAACCTGGAAGGATACAGGGAAAATTATTCTTCCTCCCTTACAAGAGTATCCCCTGAGGTGCATGATAGTTACTGCCTCAGTCACCTGATGCAGTGATTCTTCACCTATCTCTTTCAAGACAAACTTCCCTGAAGCAGAATTGTCATGAACTCCGCTGAAGGGGTTAAGTTACGTTGGCAGGTTTTCCTCTGCCTACCTCGTCCCCCAGAAGCATCAGGTAGCATTTGTCTCCTGGGATGTACTGAAGGATTTGACTCAGCCTAGCAGTGAGTCCCAGTGAGCACATGATCTTTGCCTGCTCTAAGGTGCCATGTTAGGTGTCCTCACTCCCCATGGTTTTGTGGCCCACCCATGAAGGGAAGGGTTCCAAGTGTACTGGGAGCTTGAGGGGCACGGATACAAACGGATTCAGCAATACACATTTTCACTGGCCAGAAGGGTTACATCTGGTGTGGTAGGTAATTATATTAGGGGGTGTTCAAAAGGGAAATTTCAACCCCCTTCGTTCTGTGAGTGCTGAGTTATCAGGAGGCAAAGGGCTGCAGAGAAGGGGCTTCTGTGGTGTCAGGTCACTCTGGAAGGCACACTACCAGCAGAGCAGTGCAACAGCATCCTCTCCTGTACCCCCAGCACGCCCCATTCTTCCCTCGACCCGAGGTTTGTCTCTCCATCTGCAACAAGTTCCCAGAGGACAGGACATGGCAGAAACAACGCAACAGGTTCCCAGAGGACAGGACGTGTCAGAGACAACGCTTCATCCCCGAGCTTAGCACAGCACCAGACAAAATATATGTATTCCATAGATGTGTGAGAAGCAGGGCTTATCTCATTAACACACACTTCTTTTTTCACTTGTCTTATGGAACAATTCAATAAAGAGAGTAATTTAATGAGATCCAATTTACACACCACCCAGCTCTGACAATGATCATCATGGCCTGTGCCCCCCTATTCACACACCTCACCATCACCACCAAGGTGAACTCCTGTGACACACACAGATCCCAGGAAGTATTTCAGTTTGTATTTCCAAAAAATAGAAATCGATAAAAAATATTGATTTTCAGTTTAATCAATAAATATTTTCATTTGTATTTCTAAAAACAACATCCTCACACCTAAACAATGAGAATCGTTTCTTGACTTCATCAAATATCCAGTCAGTTTTAAAACATTTAATAGACAATGGGGGATATGTTATTTACTTATTTGTTTATAATTAGTTTATTCCATCTTTAATCTCTAAATTGTCTCTATTTTTTTCTCCCTATATCTTTTAATTGTTGAAGAAACCATGACATTTGTCCTAGAGACTTTTTTTATGCTGGATTTTGCTTTATGCTGAGTGACTCTCCAGTGTGTCCTTTAACATGTTTCTCTATTCCCTGTACTTCCTGTAAACTAGCACTTAGACCTAGAAGCTGGCGATAATTCAGGCTTTTTAGTTTCTTTTCTGCAAGACCATTGCAGAGGCGACCCTGTGTACTTCTATATGAGGCATATGATGCCCAGTTGTCTCTTTTCTTGTGGTGTTAGAAGCCATTAAAAATCATTGTCTGAATCTTCTTTTTTTTTTCAACACTGAAAATTCTGTCATTCTTCCTTCCTTGATTAGCTGTAATATTTCTATGAAGGCTAATTTTCTCTTACCAACTATTTGCCTGAAGTACAGTTCTTAAGGGAAAGGCAGGTTAAATGTTGGATCCTTTCTCTCTATTTGCCAATTTTCAGAATGAGTAGATTTTCGGGCCTCCAGAGGTGACCAATCTGATTTTTTAAGCATCACAATGAACAATCCACTTCAGTTAGTATTCATATCAACACTCTCCAGTCATCAGAATTTGTCACACTTCTGGCCAGTAAAAGCCTCAAATTGGCTCCTATGTTATTTCACATGACCCCAGTCATCCTTGACAGTTTTCTTGCTTTCTTATATGACAAGATGTTCTAAGTCTGTCTTATACAGCTCTTGCCTTGTACAAACAATCTTGAATCAGCCATTTTGGTGGAAAATGGTATTTAGAGACCACAGTCTGGCGGTAGGGATCCTCAGTACTACTGAGCTCATCATTGCATTCAGGGCTTTGCAGTGAACAGATAGGAAATAATTCTAGTTCCCCCAGAGAAAATAGATTACAAATTCAAACTGACATTTTCAATTTCAATTTAGGTTTTAATTTTGATTTTATATTTGTATCTCTTTTCTTATGATAATAACATTCTAATTGCATTAATATAATCCCTTCACTGCTTTTTCCTAATACATACATGTCTGTGTGAGAGAGAGCGTGAGTTTCAAAATAGCAATACCAATGTTATTACCAACAGTATAAGATTGAAAAGCATGTTTTCTGGGTTTGTGTGTGTTTCCTTAAGATACAAACCACTAAGAACTCTATTTTAAATTCAACTAAAGTAAATTTTCTCTGCAGATTACATAACCAACTTGACACACATTCAGTTTCATCTGTTTCATTTTGCTCTTGGTTTTTAGGAACTGCTTTTTTATTTTGAGTAAGTTGTGTTTGATAATTATGTAAAATATTTATCTGGCTCCCAAATCAATTTTTCAGACAAGTCTAGCTTCTATCTCTTTCCCTTCCACTCTTTTCCTTCCCTCCTCTTATAACTATACCTATGGCTTATAACTTCACTTATTTAATATACAATCTATATTAGTATCCCCCTCCTCTTAAATATAGCATACCATACACATTTTTTCTCTCTCTTGCTTTGTTTTACAAAACTACAAAACTTTGTTTTCCATCACAGTATATAGAGATATACCTGAATCTTTTTTACAGCTGTAGAGTACTTCTTCTTGACATCCACCTCATTCTTAAGTACCAAGAAAGCCATCTAGAATGAAAAGTTACAGATCATGAAGTATATACAAGACTCAGCCTTGTTGGTTGCATATTTAGATGAGGATAGTTGAAACAAGCCTAGAGGTGGTAGTGGTAGAAATAATAAACCAATTATTATTACCATTATGTATCAATTGCTTACTCTGTGCCTGGAACTAGGGTGAGTACTTTGCATCTATCACCTCGTATACTTTGATTTCTTGCAATATTTTACAACTTATAAATGAACCATGAGAAACCTACCTTCTGCCACGTGGATTTAGCAGCCTATGGACACTACATCAATGTTCCAAGTCCAAGTGATCCTTTTTTCAGTGATACCCAACACAGCCAAACTTTCCCAAGCATTTCTGTAAACTTATCTACTAAATTCTAAGCCAGGATTTCACTGGAATTTAGGACTCTCTGAAACTTTTTGTGAAGCCTCGGAAAAATCAAGGGGCCATAAAAATTCCCGACTGAAGGCACTTAACTCACAATGGCCCTTGGTGAGTGATGAGTACAGTTAGAGTATCACTGAAAACAGGTGCTGATAAGCCTGGGCAAGGTCAAGTTTCACCAAGACGCTTCAGCATGCTCAGACAGGAGTTGATGTGTTGCAGCCGCTGATTCCAAGCTGTGCTAGTGTGTGGTATCGACCCCACGCCACCCCCACGTACCCTTTCTGTTGAGTGTCCTTAGTGTGGCCCACTGTGCACATGAGATGACTTGAGGTGAGTCTGTTTGATGATGCTTAACAGGTATTTTGCATTTTTCCACTTCATTTTTATAGCCAGCAAGTCACAGTTCCAGTGAAAATGGGAGTTCTATAAAAGTCAATTTTCAGCTATGGTTATACCTATAGTATAAGTGTTTGGACTCCATGCCCTGACACTGGGAACAATGAACATACTTCGCCACAGACTCCCCACAGACGGTCCCATAAGGGTGAATGTAAGTGGCTCCCTGCGGGGGCCCCACTGGCATTCCCAGTCAGGCAACTTCTGCCATCTTTAAAAATGCACCGGGACCCCACACTTTTGCAAAGGACTTTTAGAGACGATACTCTGGTAGGTACTTGCGCCTCTTGATTACTGGAGTCAACTCCAGCTCATATTTTTGAGCTCTGCTGGGCACCATGACTATTCCTGCCAACACCTGAGATATCTGCACTAAATCCTGCCATAGGAACGCCTCCCAGCTTATGAATCCTGGGAAGAAGGTGGTAGACGTTGATTTCTGCAGAATGCCCTTGGGCACTCACCTAAACTGAGGGTTTGCTCATGCCTCAGAGGAGGGCAGACCATTCCATTGTCAAGATGTACCCAGGGGTGTCTTTGCCAAGACTACAGTTTTTCAACTCTCTTTTGGACTCCCGTCCTTGTCACAAAGATGTTGTGTACAAACAGGGCTCTGAGGTTTTCAGCAACAATCTTTGGGCTGGCTCCACTGCAAATGGTGAAATAAATGAGCACAGACACTCAACATCCGTGAGGACCACGGCACCACACGGGCTGCTGGCTCAGGTTGCAACGTGATGCAGACTCAGGACAAGAGAGCATCCTATTGAAGAGACCCAGATGCAACAAGGATGCTCTCACACCAAAACCACCTTATCTGGACCTCACAGCAACCTTGCATGTGGGGATGTTAGGGTGATGTGCTCAGAACGTGAACTTGAGTTTGAATCCTGCTCTGCCACTTCCTGTCTGAGCTGGGGCAGAGGTCACTAGGCATCCCTAGCCCTGGTTCCTTCGCGTACAATGGAGATAACAGTGAGAGTACCTACTTCACAGGGTTGTAAACGAGGAAATTCACCGAAGAGCTCAGTGGTATGCCTGGCATAACAGCAGTGCTCCCCAGCGTTGATGAGCACCGCGTGCCTGGATATATGGCTATATATGCCCCCAGGAGTTTGGAGTAGGGATGGTAATTTCTATTCCCATAAAGTACTGATGTGAAGAATTTTCTGCCCTTGCCTATCATATTTCCAAGACAATGCTAGCTTACTTTATTTCCAATCCGCATCTTCAAATCCTCGGTTCCCAAGCAGACCAGCTCTGCTCTAGAAAGTCCTGAGTAAAACAAGCATATTCCCATCTTCTGTCAAAATATATTACATTTTCTTTGAGGAGTAAGAGGCTAACCCTTACTTTTTAAAGTGAATCATATTGAAATTAGGGCCTGAAACTTAGGGCATTAATGTCAAATACATCTCCTTTCCCATGATTCCAAAACGCTAGCGCAAGGCTGGGGAGGACCGTGATCCCCATGCCAGGTACTGCGGGGTCCCCAGGCACAGCCCCTCAGTGGATGAAGTGAGCAGAGGCTCAATTTTAATTTATGGGGTTATACGTATGAGTCACATCCTATGCCATTCTCCTTTGTTTCTTGCTAAAGGACGAATGCATATTTTTTAAATGTCTTGCTAGCCACATTTGGCCAGCACAAACACAGAGAGGAATGGGATGACGAATAAGGGCAAAGACAGACCCTCGGGTTTCATTTCTAGCTCAGATTTAGAAACAAATTCAAGGATTTTATTCATATTGAGACTCCACTCCAGTCACGGCACTACAAAGAATTTTCTGGTCTGTATGTTCAGACTGAAAATCTTCCCCCGAACCTCACCTGGAGAGCAGACCTCCAACCAGCTGATTTATGTTAGTGTTTGACCAGACACAAGCTGTCATTTCCCGTTTTCTGACAGGAGTGGAAAGTGGGCTGTACCCACGGTAACCTTTCACTGTCCACCTACTCCTTCTGCATTTGCACATATAACCACTAGGTAGCCCCCACCCCGGACCTTATCCATTCATTACCCATCCCCATCCTGGGAAGCACCACTCAGACGTCAGGGTCCTAAGAGTTAAATCACCAGCCCTTCCACCGGAGCCCTTCTCTTCTGCTCTCCCTGGGCTGGCTCCCTGTGATTTATGGAGGGCTCCATCCCTGAAGGGAACTGACAGTCACTCTCATTTTCTTGTGTTTCCCCCCCTCATGGCCAAGGTCATGAGAGAGGGGGCCCCTCCAAGTTTTCTGCACTCGTCGTCCTCCACCCTTACTCCAGTGCGGCCTCATGAATCATCCCGTCTTCACATTGAACTCCTGACGCTTCCCTAGCACCAAACTGCCCGACTTCCGCAATTTTTCTTCATTCTCACTAACAATTTGGTAATGAAATATTGATTTTTAGTTAGATTCAAATAGATGTTATTAAGTTTGCATTGATAAATCGTTCCCTTTCTCAGGCTGGAAGTACCTCAGTCAAATTCTAACTGCGCTTTCATACCTGGTGATGTATTAATCTGACGTGTCTGTCAGCCAGGCTGCAGGGGCCCGAGCTGGGGGCGCCAACCTAATTGCTGTTACCTCACATGGAGGGTAGAGTGCGTTGTAAGGGTTTTAGCCCTAAGACCCAAGGCATGGACACATTTCCTCTGGGGTTCCTACTTTTTAAAACTGTTTCATTTTTTTAACGGAAATTAGCCTTATATGGGATGAAGAGATGGCCCATTAAATTTCATTTCCCCTCAATGCTTTTTGTCAGTTAAATATCCAGGCCATATTATAAAATATTGAACCATCTAATGAGGGTGTGCCATTCCCTTCCTAAAATTGTTGGAGCAGATCTAAACATTCACGGGCACAGGGCAGAAGCTGTAGCATCCTCCAGCTTTGTGCAAGTCACCTGGGGAGGGTCTGCAGTGGGAGGCCCACCTTCAACCACGAGCTGTTGAACGACCTGTGTGGGCAGGTAGGTAATGAACCATGGTTCCACTGGCTCAGCACTCACCCATGTTGTCACTTTCCCTGCCCCTCCCACATCCCTCCACATCTCTCCAGCCCTCCTCCCACAAATGTCACTCAGACCCAACAGCTCTCTCCTAGAGGATGCCCAGATCTATGAAGCAAATCACCTGGGATTCACAGCCCACAAGGGCCTCCTCGGAGGCCAGCCCTGGGACATTTGCCACTCTAGGGAGTGTGGCTCTTTACTCTGGTAAGGCCTCCCCCTCCCTCCCTGGTCACTCCATCTTGATTGAAAAGAATCACTTGATTCAAGCTGAGCTAATTATCGATTCTCCATCCTGGTCTAAGTAATTGTTCAGAGTAGGCACAAGACCTAAGATGAGCCAGGCAACGTTCTCTCCAGAATGGTTTCAAACTGGAACACGGGGAAGAATCCTCTTCTCTCTTGTTCAAAACAAGAGCATGGGCCTGGAAACACCAAAGGCACGTCCCCCAACCCTGTGTGGAAGAAGCCGGCTGCTGCTGGTCAAGAGGAAGGTTGACCCTAGTCCCAGGGTCTCCAACCACACCACTTCCTTTCCTGACTGAGCACCAAATTTGGCTCTGGTTTGTCTTATTTGCATTCAGGACCCCAAGTACGTGTCCCAGTACCTTCTTCTCCCCAGGCCAGATTAATCTTCCCAAGGCCAACTCTGACATCACACTTCTGGACACACTCTCCAGTGGTTTCCCACTACCCATCGCATAATGTCACAGGTCCTTAGACAAACATTCTAGCTTCTCCATGACTTTCTCAACCCACCACTCCCCACAGGCAGCTCTTGGCTCAAGGTAACCACGTACTTTCCTCATTTCTCCAATTCTGCGTGTTTTCTTGGGCTGCTTTCTATTCTTAGAGTGACCCCATCTCTGCATCACTGATCGCTCTTTCTTCTCCTTCTAGATGACTTCCCTAGGCCTGAGCTGCAAGCCTTTCTCCCTCTACACCCATCTCCCATTATAAGTTATCTCAGGAATTACCTTCTCTGCTAGACAGGAAGCCTGCAGAGCGATGACCTATACATGACTCAACTTTTAATTGCCAGTGCCTTGCACTGTGCCCATGAACGTAGTAGATCACTGAATATAAATATGTGTTGCATTAAATTATTAATTTGTTTATGCATTCATTCTCTTCTTAGCAAAGTCCTATTTATTCTTCAAGGCCAACATTAAACACTACCCCCTCCTCTGAGCCTTCTTGGGTTTCTTCCATCAATTCTGAGATTAATTCTAATCTCTCACTTCCTTGTGTCCCCACCTCATATTGTTTTCAACTTCTAATTAGCGTGTATTAATGTGTCCCTTTGTATGCCCTCTTTTAACAAGAACTTTTGAGTATTTACTTCCTTAAATTGATAGTAGTTCCTAAGGTATCTCTTTTCCAGTCTTGACTGTAAGCCCCTTAAGGACAAAAATCAGATTTGTTTTCTTAACAAGTAGATCAAGGCTTGAAAAGAGCTGAGTAAATGTTTGTCAAATTGATTTAAGTAGAATGAATTTAATTGAAATCAATAGATGAGAAAGACGACGGACCACCTTTGAGCCATAGGTATTTGTCTCATGCCAGCTGCAAATGATAAGAATACTGAAAATCAAGTTGGTTTAAACAAAAAAAGAGAATGTGGACTTCCCTGGTGGTCCAGTGGTTAAGACTCCATGCTTCCAATGCAGGGGGCTCAGGCTTGATCCGTGGTCAGGGAACTAAGATCTCTCATGCTGCACAGCATGGCCAAAAAAAAAAAAAAGAGAGAGAGAGAGAGAATTTGAAAGCTTATCTGAGTCCAGGACTAGATCTGGCCTCAGGCCCTGCTGGACCCTTGATCCCAAATAATGTCATCTGACTCTGTCTGTCTCCATCTCTCCCTCTGTTTCCCTCTGCATTGGCTCCATTCTCAGGTAGGCCTTTTCCTCATGGTGCCAAGATGGCTGCCAGAAGTTCCAGGCTAAATCCACTCCTTTCAGTAACTGGAGGAGAGATGACTTCTCTCTTTCAAGTGTTTCTCCCTAAAAGGACTTAGATGTTCTGATTGGCTTGGCTTAGGTCATGTGACCATCATTTGAACTAGTCCAGTTGAACCACATGAACTGAAAGGGGAAGGAGTGCTCTCTAGAGCAAAGGAGGTACTGATGACAAAAGAAGGGGTATGGATGCTGAGTAGGCAACTTCATCTCACTCCCTGAAGGAGCTGGCCTGATGCTCACAAGGGCACAACCCTGGTACCTCTCCAATTCACCAAGCACGGTTGCTTCCTTGGATCAAACAGGAGACACTTGTAGGAGATACAGGCCTTTTCAACATACCCTATCTGGGTATGGCCGAGCATAAAGAAGCAGTGGTCTCCCTCCTACCTGCCAGGAGCGGGGAAAATGGGATGAGACCAAGGCCACCATCCTCAAGCCAGAAATGGAAATCAGATACCTGCTCTCTCAGACTTCTTCAGAACTTCTTGGTCTGAGTTTTAGCTCTGTCCAGCTTTACAGAGCCGTTGCAGGCTGAGGAAGGCCATGTTCCAGATGTGTGAATGCCAGAGGTGGATAGTACCAGTAGATTTCAGGCTGGGAGATGCAGCATCAACACAGGTCCCAGTTCCTGGTGGCAGGATTGACCCCAAGTCAGCCTAGAAAGGTCTGATGTCTAGACCCTTTTCCTCAATGTGGACAGTTTGGAGACAGAGAAAATGGCACCACCCAATGACCAGAAGGCTTAGACAGCCCAGGAGAGCTGGATCCAGGCACTGCCATTCAGCCATCCACCTTCTGCTTCCAATTTCTTCCATTCAGTATCACCGAGGAAAACAAAAGGAACAGGTAAATTTATAACTGTTATTATTGTGCCCCCACCACCCCCTCACCTCTGTCAACACCATTCAGAAGACAAAGGAAGTGCATTTGGGAGCCTCTTCCTTCTCCACTAGCTGCAGCCCATCCTCCACCTGAACTTCTGAGTCAGGCCTGTGCCAGTTATTCCGAGAGGAGCTGGGCCTCTGCAGCTTCCATAGCCCGAGGGCCCGTGGGCCCCGCTGCTCTCACCTGCTCTCAGGCCGAGGTGGAGCCGGATGGGAAGGGAGGGAAAAGCCTCCTGTTGGCCCCTGCTGTTTGGGTTTCCCTCTCACGGCCACAGTGAGTGCGGCTTAGATCTGATTGATTTTATCTGTGAAATGAGCTGAAAATCCCTCCCAGCGAGAAGTGCTCATCTCCTTCCTCAGCCCAGACATTCCAGATAAATCAGATTGCCCACCACACAGAGCACGCATGGGTTGAGGGCTGGGGCAGAGCAGAGCAGAGGGTGGGAAGGTGGGAAGGTGGCTCAGGGTCCCGACCGGCGGTGTGGAGCCTGGAAGTGCAGGAGGCTGGTGCTCTCTGCTATCCGGTCAGAACTGTCCCATCTTCAAACACCAGCTACCATCCTTTCAGTTTCTACAAAAATAAATCCTGAGACAAGGAAATGGGGCAAGGCGTTGATTTGGGAGGTGATTCCAGAGGGTAGAGATGTAGGGAACAAAGCCAGGGAAGAGAAGAAGTCCAACAAAGTGTGAGTTCTGGGGAAGCTTTCCTCCGTGGACACTCAGAGCCAATCCCACCAGGCGTGCTCTAAGAGGCGCATTGAGATTGTCCCACTGGGGGACAAGGCCCTGTGGTATTTATCCACTATGTCCTGTCCTTTATTTCTAGGCTGTTCTACAGCCCTGCACATTTGGCCTGCCCTGGGCCTGGGTCACTGTGCTCCCTTGGCCAGAGAATGCCCTCCACGGGCGACACAGGAAGCCATCAGCGTGCAGAGGGAGTGTCTGCTAGTGATGTCCGTGGCAGGCCTGGGCATCATACCGTCAGGCCAGAGGGGTCGGCTCCCTCTACCTCCTCAGCATGCCTCTCCCTTCTATCCACATCCTCTACAGCCACTGAGGTCCTCTTCCATGAGGTCTGCATGTCCACATTCACCTCAGGAAGGTTTTCCCAGTTCCTCTACCCAGAGGCAGGACATCCCTCTTTCCTAATGAAGAGACAGTTGCATGAGCACACCTGGAGGGGCAGAGAGGGACACGGCTTTGGGGTCAGGATGTGAGCAGGTGGAGGAGAAGCTCATTCCCTGCACCAAGGGCCGGGGCTGCCTCGTCTCCTCCCTCCCATCCTCCACAGGCCCTGTGCCTCGGCCTTCCATGTCTCACAGAACATTAATGAGAATTATTATCATTCCTCTCTTCATCGAAAGAGACTCTGGCGCAGTCGGTTGTCTAAGAGTCACCGATGAAGCTGACGTGAAAAATTCAGTAATTGGTTGCCAATATCCAATTACTCTGGGGTAATGTGAAAGTGATGGGGAAGCCAGCCAAGAGGCCGTGGCCTGGGACAGTCGGGCCCACGAGACAGGCCACGTGTGCAGGATAGAGAGCAGATGGGGGGCACAGGGAGCCCCCTCCTCAGATTCCTCCCCAGGCTGGCCCTTCACTAGGAGAGCCTTTCCTTGGAGTTGTAAGGCTGCTCAGTCTCTGCCAGAGGCCACCAAGGAAATGGACCTGCCAGAGTAAGGGGAGAGAGAGTGGAGAGTGTTACGCCAGGGCCTCGGAGACCTGGGTCCCAGCTCCCCAGCCGGGGGCCAGAGGCCTCACTCCAGCAAGTCATGACAGCTCCCAGCAAGGCATGGAGTGGGAGCCCATCCCTGCCTGCTGTCACCCCGGGCTGTTAACTAGGTGTGAGGAAATCGCCGATGAGAAGACGTTTGCAAACTGAGGTGATGAAGGATTGAGGGTAAGGGTGCCGCTCCTTTTTAGGCAAGATCTCAAAAGCTCAGTCCTGGGAGAATGGCCTCTGGGAACCTGGGAACAGGAGGAGAGGATGCGCGGAACACACTCAGTAAATGCTTTTTTAAGCAATTACAGGGATCCCCCCACATACCCTAGCAACTCGCCAGACTCCTAAACCATCTCCCGAGGGTGGTAGCCCCAGCCTAGGGGAGGTAGCTCAGAGCTGTGATGCCCACGTCCAGGTCAGGGGTGAGGTCAGGGGCCGGGCAAGATGAGGATGCACCCTTCTGTTGTCCTGCACTGCATCATGTCTGCAAATAAATGGAATAATTCAGTTTCCAGGACTCTTAACCTTTTCACTTGGCATAAATTGTGATCACCCAAATAAATACAGGCAAATCACATTAAAAACATATATATACGAAGCTCATTTATTCAAGACATTTTCCAACTCTGAAAAATACCTGTATCTTACCAAGAGGAAAAAAAAAAAAAAAATTACAAGCTCTGTTCAGAGCTGCACGCATCCATTCCTGTCTCTGTTGGCGGCAGATGGGGGTGTTTGATTCTCCATGGCCCTGATGACCTAATGTCCCACCTCAAACAGGTCAAAGTTCAAAGAAACCATTTTTCCTCTGCCCAAAATTGGCGGAGAGATTTTGAGCACATGTATGAGCACATCGTAATGCGCTGCCAGGAATGTTTGAGCAAAATAATCAATTGCAAATTGTATCTTACCAAGTTAAGAGTCAGATGGAGGGGGCTGTGGCTGAATATTTTATCAAAGCAATTTAATAAGAATGTGAACGACCATAAACCTTTAAAGAGAGGTTTTTAAGCATCCTAAAGAGCTTCACCTCACAGGCAGCCCTGGAAATGTGTTCCTCCATTTAAAAAGAGGCAGGATTCGAGTGAGGCAGAGGCCGGGGGCCGCAGCTTCCAGAAGGGTGCCCTCTCGGTGGTGGCAGTGCCCCTGAGCCTTAGCCCCAAGCCAGGACCTCATTCCTCCTGGGACCTGATTCACAAGGACGTGGGATCCGCAGGTTTAAGGGCCTGGGCCACGGCTCACCTTTGGGCACAGTGCCTCTGCTGAGACTGTGGCTTCCCATTCATCACAGCTTGCTCGTTCAGGTTATAGAGAAGTCAGGCCTCACAAGAGGGCCACATAGAAGACAGGCCAGGGCCCAGCCTGAGGAAGCGGACTCTGTGGCCCTCAGCCCTTCAGAGTCCAGGCTCCCTCCTCCGTGAGCCTCTACAGATGCTGTCCTAGGCAGACGTCCCATATTTCTGAGAGCAGAGCAGAAATATTGCTGCAAAATACTATTCCCTGATGCATGTCAGTTCTGAGAGGACACAGAAGTCACATTTAAAAGGTGTGGGGAGGCTGAAAGAGCAGGTGACAGCCCCCAGGGCAGGCTTCCTCTTTGCCCCTGTGCCTTGTTCATGCCCGCCTCAGTTCCCAGGGAGAAGGATCGCACAGGTATGTTTGCACTTTCCCCATCTGAAGTACATTGCAATTTACAAAGACCTTTCACTCCTGCTAACTCCAGGTACTCACAACAATGCCTTAGAGGAAGACAAGGCCGGCAGGTAGGAAGCTCACTCATCCCCTCTCACAGGTGAGATAGCGGGCCTGTGCAGGGGACTGCCCAAGGTCACAGTCCCAGAGTTGGGTCTGGAACCCAAGGTGGGGATGGAGGACAAGATCAGCACATGGTGTGCGTGAAGGGGCTGCGTGTATCTGAGGTCTTGGAGAGGCACGTTCCCTGCGAATGGCTGAGAGATGACGTCCTTGTGGATGTACCTGGGTGGTAGCGGCACAGGTGACAGAGAGCCCTCCAATGGGTCTCTGCTTGTCGTTTTGGGACCAGCATTGCACTTGAACCAAGACTTCGCTAGGGGGTCAGCCTGGGGCTGAGCTCAGGGAGACAGAGGGCTGGTGGTCACCCTGCGACTGGGGGAGACTCTGAGATAGGCCTCGAGCTGGGGTCAGCCTGTGGCTGGAATAAGCGAGACCTGGAGGCCAGCCTGTGTGTCAGTCTGCCCAGGAGTAGAAACTATTTTGTAATCTGTGGCTCAGAGGGGAAAACGATTTTAGCATGATGTCTTCAACTGTAGATCATCAAGGACACACGCTCTCCACTATGCTCCCCAACCAGCAGAGCATTCAGGGAGTTCGTGCCCAGGTAAGGGAAACAGAGAAGTCCCCCCAGCTCTCCACCTGATGGGTGGCTGTGAGGATGCAACTAAGTAATGCTTGTAAAAGCCCAACAAAGCGCCTACAGCTGCTGGTCGCCGTCAGAGTATTTTCAGCTCTTTTATAACTTCTAAAAAGTCCAGCTCATGGGGGACAGTAGTTGGCTGGGATGATGGGTGGGTGAGGTAGGACGTCCTAGGGACCCCTGCAAAATTGCCTCTGCTCCCTGCAAAAACAGAGCTTGTGCCCCAGCAGGGACATCAAACCTGAGAATATCCTTCCCAGTGTATTTTTTTTTTTTTTTTTTTTGCAGTACATGGGCCTCTCACTGTTGTGGCCTCTCCCGTTGCGGAGAAGAGGCTCTGGACGCGCAGGCTCAGCGGCCATGGCTCACGGGCCCAGCCGCTCCGCGGCGTGTGAGATCTTCCCAGACCGGGGCACGAACCCGTGTCCCCTGCATCGGCAGGCGGACTCTCAACCACTGCACCACCAGGGAAGCCCCTCCGGTGTATTCTTGAACGCTTTGCTCATCCTCCCGCCCCAGAGATGGACAATTTCAGCATCAGCACTGAGGGAGTCCTATTTTGCCAAGATCACCCTTCACGGAGCTACCGTCTTCACAGACCCCACCACGGCAGCTGCACCTGCCGGGGCCCTGCCAGCAACCCATGGGATGGGGAACAGCCTTATCTTTGGGCATTAATTACACTTGATTTCAGCTTCTGCTGAGTGATCACTCATTTTTCTCTAAGCCCCCATTTTTCCCAGAGCATTTCTTGATGTTATTAGAGCTGTCTATAAAATATGAATCCCAATTCCATGATAGTCATAAAAGCCATAAAATTCTATGTCCGCCATGAAAATGTTACATGATTTATTTTTGTGTAAAGTACATATTAAATCTTAGCACTAGAATAGGAGTATGGCTCTTCAACATCATGAACTTTTAAGAACACACACTTTGCCTTAAATTGGTATTATTTTAGGTTTCTTTCTTCATTTTACAGTAGCTCCCAGTTCAAAATAGGATCAGAAAATAGTCCTGGTATTATTTATATGTTAGAGTTAGTATTCATGCTAGCTTACATTTTTCTCCCTTCTTATGGTGTTCATTTTGTTTTATATATGACACAGTTTGCACGTTTGATTTGTTTTTGTTTTATGCCAAGTGCCTTTGGAGAAATATCAGGTGATTAACAAAACCCTCTGACAATGGGTAAGATGCTGCCATCCCCAGGGTCACAGGGTGGGTCTGCATAAATCCATACAAGTAATCATGTGGCTGGAATGGAGAGGGAGGGAACGGATTCGAAATGGGGTAGAGAAAGAGGAGCAAATATTGAGAATATCTCTTTCCTTTTTCCAAAGCCCCTAAGCTAATCCTTAAGGATTTACCAACTTTCCAGAGTCTGGCAGTCAGCTAGACATTGATGGGGCACACAGAAGGAAGAGGCTCATTCGAGAGATGAGATTCACACACATGGACCAGTTTGGAGGACCCTGCAAGGCAGGGCTAGGCTATGTGGTTCACATCTGTATGTGCTGGGGGCATCAGAATGGAATGCAAGAATCCGGTGGAGTCTGCTGCAGAATGCAGGACTTGAGTCGGTCCTGGAAGAACAAGGATAATTTGGAGAGGAGAGGAGAGATGAGGACAATGCTGCAGAGGAGGCTGGGATTAACAGAGGAGAAGCTAGCGGGAACTCGAATAGGATGAAGGAAGATTAGTGCCTGGATAAGCACAGCATCAGTACAACCAAGCCCCAACTCAATCCCCAACTTGCCATTTTGTCAGCTTTTCTGCCCAAAGACCCACACTGCGTTTCAAACAATATCAAGGGTGGAGGGAAGATGGATGTTCAGCCTGGAGGATACATATGACATTTGGAATGAGTTGAAACTGATCTAAGAGGTTTTCATTTCAAAAGATACCTGATATGATGTGTCGATATATCATCAGAGTTCAAAGACTGCAGCCATGAGAATGGTGCTTCCAAGGTGGGAAGCAGATGTGTAGAGCTGGAGCGGGAGGGGGGTCATGGCCTCTTCAGACTTGGCCCACCCGCCACCTGACATACCATTGGGACAAAGCCATGTGTTTGATCCAGGCGGCCCTGGGGTCTGCAGCATCTTGGCCTGGGTACAAACAATGTATTGTTTTGTATCCCATTCCCTGACCCATTCTCTGAAATCTGCAAGCTCTTCCCAAGGCACCGCAGGGCATAGTCATTCACCTAGAAGTTATCAGATGCTCCAACAAGATAGCTGACGAGAAATTACCCAGCCCAGTCGTCCTGATTCTGTTGGGCATCCACTTGGTTGCCATCCCCACAGCACCTATGCCTTAGCCTGGGTTCCACATAAGGTATAACTTGGAGCAAAAGCACACGTGCTACCTACTCTCCTTAGAGGACGCAGACCCAGGAAGCAGAAGTGAGGGCCAAGAGAATTGAGGGAAGAGGGAGGTAAAGCCAACAGGATCTGCAATGTTTAGCTAGTCATCTCTGAGTGCAACTGATTACTTAGCCTTGTAGGATGGCCATCTGAGAAACCATATGCAGGGGTGGGATGAAAACAAAATGGAAGAAATTATCCACCCAGTGGTCAACGATATGCTCCACAGGACATTAAGTCTCCCATCCTCTTGGCTGCACAAACACGGGCACTGAGGCCTGTCCCAAGGCATTCCATGACTCGGAATAAACAGGGAATAAGTGGCCTGGGAGTTAGAGGCCAGTGCAACTGTGAGGTGCTGTCAGGTACTGCTGTGTGAAGATAGGGAGAAGCCCCAAAAATCTGGCCATGAAGCAGCAGCCAGGATAAGGCAGTGAGGCTAAGAGGACCTGAGTGGTGCATGGGAAGTGTCTGAACTTGGCCCTTGGGTCCCGGAGAGCCTGCTCTGCCTCCACTCACCCCCAAACCCCACTTTAATGGCTATGGGGGCATGTCAGTCTCTCCCTGCAGATTCCTCCTGTGGGTTCACATTGGAGATCTTTTCTCCCTCAGGCCATGCTGCCTGGCAGAGGACGTCAGAGGAGCTGTGGGTGAAGTACCTGGAACAGTTTGCAGAGTCTCCAGGCCCTGCACTTCAGGGAACAGTCAGCCAAGACAACACCTATGGTTTGCTTGCAGCACAGAAAGAGTCTCCAGAAAGCTGCCTAACCTACATGGCAAACTTTCTGGAATGCAAGAGAAAATTCCATCTCGCAATCATAACCAATGAGCCTTCTTTCAGTATGAAAGCATCTACCAAGTCAATCCCACAAATTAAGCAGATAAATCCTAATGCTCCTTTTCTTCATCATATACCATCAAATAACATATTTTATATTCTACAGAGAAGAGCCAACTAGATTTGAGGGGTTCTTTGCAAATTGGTTAGTGCCACCACTTCATTAAAGTAATAAAAATAACAGGAAGATAAAATAAGTTAAAATTGTACAAAGGAACTAGAGACTGAAGTAGAAAATACATATGCTTCTAGTCTGAATTTTTTCCAAAGAGCCATTCCTAAGTGAGTGGCAGTTGAAAGGACAAAAGGTAGAGGCATCTGGAAAAATATTAAGAGTTTTGTGAAAGAAAATCAATCAAGAAAGATACACAAACTTGTTTAGGAAAAGAAAAAATGTATGTTGTAATATATGGAGCAGCCCGTGAACGGGTGGCTGGTTCCTGCAAGATGTGAGAAAACAACCTGAGGTTAGGGCTTCCTCTGCTTCCACTCTGTGCTTAGCATCACCCACCTGGAAGATTCTTCCCTGGCTCCAAGCAATTTGCTGAGAAAGAATATTTTTGCTGCTAAATGATCTCGCTCCCCAGTGGCTCCTGCAGCCACTAGTTTTGAAACAAACGACCTCACTGGAAAACGGATGGATTGCGGCCTTGGCATTCAAAGAGGCCCTAGCACAGAGCCCACACCCCACCCCGCTGTCTGCTCCTGAGGTTTTGAAAAGGTTCTGGTTCTAAAACAGAAAGTCAAGGCAAGAATAAAGGTTCCAAGGCTGTGAGGCCCTCCTTTGGAGAGGAGGCGTGCTTTTGGTCCAAGCTGGGGGAGGAGATGTCTAGGTTAAAGCAACTCATCGCTTAGCTTTGAAGCTGTAAATCAAGAAGGTGCTAGTGAAACAGCCTGCCAGGCCAAGAGGACAGAGAGGGTGCTGGTTTACAGGAAACCTGGGGCTGGTTGTTGGCTCTCAGGCCTGAAGGGCAGGAAGCAAGAGCAGACAGCAACTCCTCCAATCCCAACCACTCCAAGGCTAGCGGAGCTCAGCCGCTGAAAAAAGTGCTCCTGATAAGATGGCCTCTGCCATTACGAGAGCCACCTGCTTCTAAATGCCAAGCGGCTAAGTCAGTGGGCGTGGGCAGGTATTCGGCCTGTCCAGCTAACCCTGCTCTGCTGTTGATGGACGCTTCAGTCTGCTTCTGCTTTTGAGTCGGCCGAATTCCATGGTCCTTTTGCTTTAGAGTGGGATATTTTGATATTAAAATTCAATGAACAATACGAACAGATGTGGGAAATTAGCAAAAGATGTTGACAACGACTTTTACCTTTGTTCAGCTAAAAA
This sequence comes from Orcinus orca, assembly GCF_937001465.1. NCBI lineage: Eukaryota > Metazoa > Chordata > Mammalia > Artiodactyla > Delphinidae > Orcinus > Orcinus orca. The sequence continues at coordinate 39,645,852 of NC_064578.1, read as the reverse complement.
CCGGAACACCCTTTCCTCTTTCATTTATGTTTTATATTTATTAATGTCCATGTAGGAAGTAATCTGATGGTTTGGTTTTGGTAACATGTTGATTTTTAAACTTGCATCCTTCTGCCCTGCATTCTTGCCTCTACCCTCTTGGGGCCTGGCTATAATTACCCTGGTTAGAAAGGGGCCACTGTCCCCAGTGTCAGACTGGCTGGTGCAAAGCAGTGTCAACATGGACACAGGAGTTGAAGAGCTGCCTCTTACTCTCACAGTAAATTAAATGCATGTTAAAAGATTATCGCCTACATTTATCATAACGAGATTTGGCGTTTATGTCTTTCTCTCTTTTTAAATAGGAATGAAAATCTCATATACCTTTTCTAATTTACTATCTAGTATTTATTGTAGGAAGAGAGAGTTTTGTCTAATCACAACTCGTTAAAATCACATATTATTCACAATAACCCACCGCTAAAGACTCATCATGGTAGCAGGAAAGAAGAAAAGAGTGTTTCTAAAATGAAACTTCATTTTAAGCATCTCTCTTTGGAGACAGTCCAACATGTTAAAGAAAAAAAGTGGAACGTGTGTAATAAAATACCTTGGCAAAGAAAATTTGCCAGGAAAAAAAAAAAAAGAAAGAATAATTAATGCCAGGGAGAATCAAAATACTTTGCAAAAAATAAAGTAGGAACTCTGCAACCCAACTCATGTGCATGCTTCTAAGTGTACTCTAGTGAAGAAAGAGAAAGAAAAAAATATCAGGCCAAGAATTTACCTCCTCTCTCGCTCTTATTTTTAATCATGGTTCCTTTGCATCCTCCAGTGCTGGATTCTAGCTCACAGGTATCTTGTAAGCAGAATGAAGCGGTTCTTTGCTTCCCTCACGTTCCAGCCAGAAGTGATTTTCAGGGGATTATTATATGCACCGAGGCAACAGTGAGGCAGGTGTGGTTCTCCCAAATGTCACGCCATCCACAGCAGGCCACTGTAATGGAGGTGACCAACACTCGGTTTGCTGAGTGAGAGGATTCTGGCATCAGCTCGGTGGCATTTTCCACGTGTTTAGCCTGAAAGAAGACATTTGTTTGGACTATATGCTTCTGTGTACTTTTTTAATGCAATAAAATTGACAGATGACTCTTTTTTGCAACAGGTTTGGAGAAGGGAAATGTGGCGGTGCTACCCTCCCCTTTCTTCTTGATGGCTGTTTAGACAGCAGTCTTAAAAAAATCACTAGTCACTAAAATCCCTCATGCCCATTTCATATTGTGTTGATTCATATTAAATTCATGACAACAAAAAAGCAACTTGAGGCACTTTTGGAAATGACCGCTCTTTAGGGCTATTCCTTCCTCCGGGCTCGGTGGGCCCAGCGCCCATAAAGCTGCCTGCTGTCTTGTGTCATGAAAAGAAACAGCTTTGCCTGGGAATGCCATTACTGTGTAGTGAGGCATGCAGCAAAATATACCTTCAGCAGCCACTTGATGAAGGCTTGCTGACACACCAGACCAGACAGAAATGGTTTTTTGTATGTTCTTCCTTATTTTGTCCATCAATCACATCATTAGTCAAAGCAGACGAGCCTGTCAGCCGGGCCCAGATGCGGAGTGGCAGGCGATCAGCGGACAGGTGTTCCAGCTCCCCCAAAACAAAATCCTGAAATGAGAAAAGAGCCAAGACCTTGTTTCAAGGGCTGGAATGTCAATGAGAGAGAAAAGACACCGAGGGGAAGCGTTCAGAAGCGGACTTCTGAGGAGGTGACCGGCCTGGCTCCCTGGTGATGCCTGACTGAGCCACAGGGCAAGAACTCGATCTGGGAGAGGTTGAAGGAATCAAGAGCAAAGTCCATTCATTCCCTGTGGTCAGCGAGGTATTCAAATGTAATATTCAAAGACAATAAGTAAATGAATCTTCCCTTGCGACCCTCTTCAATATCCCAAGTACATAAAATCAGGTTGGGTGGTTCAGATGCCTCGGGCCACCCAAACCCATCTGAGCTGTCTGTCTGATGCATTTGCAACGGCCTCGCTCATTTTCAGGGAAATCAGCCACCCTCTTGCAGTGACTGCCCCTCCTTTCCGGTACATCCTAGACTTTCTTCCTTTGAGGCACTGTTTTTGCAATGCTTTCTGTCTGGAACTTAACAGGTTAACGAAACCAACCATATGGAGTCATCTTCAATGGTTAATGTCTAGCTTTTCAAGCAAGCCCTGAAATGAATTTGTGTAATGAGCTCATTGTTCGGTTACCTCCTGGTTACCAAGAAGGACTAGCTAATCAGGCCCCCACCCCGACCTGGCCAGTTCAGCCGCAGTGGCCAAGGTGATGCTCTGTGATGGGCCAGCTGAGTTGTGGTTTTAGCATGCACCATTTTTGGTTTTTTGTTTTAAAAATAGACTGTATTTTAAAAGTTTTAGATTTACAGAAAAGTTGAGAAGTTAATACAGAGAGTTCTCATATACCCTGTAACCAGTTTCCCCTATTATTAACATTGTAAATTAGTATGGTACTTTTGTTATAATTAATGAACCAATATTGATACACTATCATTAACTGAAGTCCATCCTTTATTCAGATTTTCATAGTTTTTCCCTAAAATCCTTTGTCTGTTACAGGATCTCATCCAGGAGACCACATTACACTTGGTTGTCATGTCTCCTTAGGTTTCTCAGATTTTCCTTGGTTTTTGATGACCTTGACAGTTTTGAGGAGTATTAGCACGTTCCATTTTTGATAAGTTATTCGTGTTTTCAAATGGGGAATTTGTGTGTATATGTGCTTGTGTGAATACAACATCCTTTACACTTCAATGAATAAGAGCCCTTAAAAAGAAAGGGCGGAGGGGAAGTATTAGGAGGGAAGGAAGGGAAGGAATTAAGAGCACCGAAAGGTCAGAAATCTTTATACAGCACCAGGGAGAAGATTCCGACACTCCAATCTTTCCCAGAGTTGACCTTTCTGAAGAAATGCTGAGCAGTAAGGGGATGAAACCTAATACAAGATTCAAACCTACACTTCCACCTTTAACTGAGAATTAAATCTGCAGATATTTCCTCTGGGATTTCCGAATGGAGAGCAAGCACACCATTAATCTAACCAGCTCTTAGATGCCACCATGGCCTGCTTCCATTTATCTGGACCAATGTTCGGGTTCAGTGGGCACTGTGGAGACATCAGGTTGGGGTGACATGAGGGTGACTTGAGGGGATGGGACCAAGAGGACCAGGGCTGTGGCTGAATGTACCCATTCAGGGGGACCTGAATGTACCCAGCCTCCCTGACAAGGACAAAATGTCAGTGTGCAAAGCCATCCCTTTGCAGAGGCTTCTCAGGCCCTCTTCCTCTCTGCCACTTCTTTCTCTCCTCTAGCTTTTTCCATCTTTCTCCATAAAGCTCAGAAGATCAGGGAAGGAAGAGGTAGTCAGGTTGGGAAATATGTGGTCCCTTTTGATGACTGTGAAAGACCATTCATTTTTTTCCTCTGTCTCAATATCTTGGCTAGGGAAGAAATAGTGTCTCTTAAAAGACCTGCAATTGCCAAGGCACCAGAACCCACAGCAGCTTGGTACCCACCGTATCCTACCAAGAGCCCAGATTCTATATATAAGTAATGTTAAATTATACTTTACAATTCATCTTTGCAAGTACCCCAAGTTTTCCAGCTCATACACGTTTTATGAGCCTGCCTTTCACCCAGAAGTTCTACATAAAGCAAAATAAATGAATTCAACACTCTATTCAGCCTGATCATCTGATATTTATTCTTAAATGGGACAAGAGACAATTTGAAAGCTATGTTCACACTGTAAGAATTTTCAAGCCTGATGTGCAGTATATGATAGGTCAGTCAATCAATCAATCAATCAATCAGTCAATCAATTTTACTCAATTCTACTGGGTGCCAGGCCAAGTGGAAAGACTAGTGGCTGCCCTCCATGACCTTCAGATAGTTGGGAAAGCAGGACTGCATCTTCCCCACTTTTGACTGTTGATTAGATAGAGTAGCTCCCTTGACTCAGTGAGGGTCAACCCTGAGAATAGGCTGAACTTTTTCTTGGGAATTCTTTTTCTTGGGAATTCAGAATTGGAACACAGGATGTCTAAGTCAGGTCTCTATGACTCTTGGTTGTAAGGACAAGCAAGGTGAGGGCTGGATTGGGCCTTGAGAATAGAGAAGAGGGTGAGATGGTAAGATGAGAAAGAGACAGAGAGAGAGAGAGAGAGAATACAGATATGTAGAGAGGCTGAAATAAATACAAGACAAGACCAGGTGGTCTCAGAGAACAGGTGGCTGTGTTTCCTGATTCCAGTCCCTCCTGCTGCCCAGGGGCCCATGGACTCCAGGGAAACAGCCCTATAACTTTCCAACTAACCCCTCTTCTTGCTTAAGCAAGCCTTGGAAAGACTCAGATAATCAGAAAAGAATGGGTTATTTCACATTCAGTAGACTAAACATATAGTAAGTGTGATGTCAATTCTGCCTTCAAAAGATACTATAGGAAAAATGGTAAAAATCCTGTAAAATCAAAGAAATGAAATGAATATCTCAACTTCTTCACTAAAATCTAGAGAAGTCTCCTAGCTTCCCCCAACCCCATAGGCAGGCAGGCACCCCTCCATTCAGGAGAGGTTCCTGTAAGATTCAGTCCTCTGGACCTAATTCATGTCCTCCTTGCCTCTCGGTATAAGGCTAGAGATGTGTGATAGTAAAAGACTTTATCCTCAAATGCAACATCACTGCCTTCCCCCCAGCCAGAACATAGTTTAGGAACAAAAATGTCATTTTCAATAAAATTGTATATAAATGATACTAATATTAAAAATATACAGTTCTCATGAACGGGTTTTTTTTGTGGGTTTTTTTTGTTGTTGTTAGTTGGTTTGTTGGGGGTGCCTAAGAGCCTGGAAACCTCCAGCTGGGCAAGTTCATTGGACTGAAACATTTTGTAGCTTTTAGAAGCCCCTGTTGATAACTCTCAGGCGAAAAATCATGCTTGCTCAGATTGTTTGGGTCTTCCATCCTAATGCCCTGACCTGGACCATGGGAGGAGGCCCAACGGTGCAAGTAGCAGCCCTGGGGATGATGCCATATTAAGCTATGGTTTATTGGGTCTTCAGAGAGCCAGGTGATGCCGGCACCTTCTGAATGCTGTCTCTCGTCTGAATGCCAACTATGCAAAGTGGGAATTAGTATCTCCACTTTCATAAGAGGCTCAGAAAGGCTGTGTGATTTCCATGACCCAAGAGTCTGCAAGTGGCAGAGGCAGAATGCAGCACTGTTCTCAAGGGCTCCAGGGCCCCTGACTGCCATGATGTCATGCCGTGCCCCTGCATGGTCAAGACCTGGCAATGGGCAGAATTCACACATCCAAAACCATCTCGAGATTCTAGAGATTCTAGCAAAGCAGCTCCTTGATTTACAAATGCCTTATCAGTGAGCTTTTGCAACAAGTTTCTGTGTTACAAGGTATATTTTTATTTTTTATTTTTTGCTGACAGCAAATAAAAAGACTTACTGTGACAAAAACTGGAGAGTAGAACTTGAGTAAGATTCAGATAGGTGCTAAGGTCAGAAATACGGTTTTATTCATTCTATTGACGAAACTCATTATGAGGTGTGACTGTTAACGATTGCCAGGCTGCTGGAGAAAATGCCAGTGCAACACATCTGTGGTCGCTGAAACCGTTCCACACTCAAATACCAATGAATGGGCATGGAAGCCTGGTGCTCTCGAGAAAGACAGTGTTTAAAGCGTTCAGAAAATGCAGTCTGCACCTTGGTGCTCTGCAGAACAGTGGCATCCCAGCTCCTTTAATGACACAGGCTATAAAGGACAGCCAGCAGCTTTCAGCTGTGTCAGTCTGCACTGTTAGAGGCTCTAGGATGGCACAGGGCTCAAGGCTGGGACCCTTGTGAAGCAGGGGCTCCTCCAGTATGCCAGGCCAAGTGCTGTCATTGATCTCTCCACTCAGCTAACCCCCAGGCACGCTGTGGATAGCTCCAAAGGTTATGCCAACATTGCATTTATAGAGAGGCTGGCACAGCCACCCCACGGGGGCTGAGTGGTAAGGAGGGGCACCTCTCACACGTGACTCCTGGAATGTACTACTTTTCCTCAGTCAACAAAAAGATGTTTTCCACTGTGGTGCCTCCCTGTGTTCCCAGCATGCCCGGAGCTAGGACACCCTGGGCCACTGAGAGTGCATGAAACATTGTCTTGTGACTGTCCTGTGAGCATATGTGTTCCTATGCGTTTGTCTGCAGCTGCAGAAGCCCGATGCCCCCCAGGGCTCAAGTCTGCCCTCATATATCTCTCCTGTCCCACCTGGAGGCACTCAGATGGGAGAAGGGCAGATGGAGACACACAGGTGCCCTCGGCAAGTCAATAATTAAGGATCCCTTCACACTGATATATTTAAATATTTGTTCAGCATTTATTTAGTGAAGGTGGAAAAAAAATGATATTTATAATAAAATTGTATACCTTTATTTTAAAATTTTATCTCAATAATACATCAACATAAAATTGTAAAAAATTCAAATATCACTGATATACATAGAATAAATGTGTGAATCCCAAATATACCCACCCTAAAAACCACCCCCCCAAATGTAAGCACTTGAAACAATTAGATGTACATTCTTCTAGTCAATTTTTATCCATTTCCATACATATAAAACATATATATGTATTATATAGAAGTATATTGTATATTAATATTTATATATCAATATTTATTAATATATTAATTAATATTGATATATAAATATTAATATACTATATACTTCCATGTAATACATATATATTTTTTATATGTATGGATTTTCACATAAGTGAAGATATGTTTTAGATATTATCCTGTACCCTGTTTTTCATTTAATTCTTTTCAAAGATCTTTCAAAACTAAAGCACATTACTCTTTTTAACAGCTGTTTAGTATTCTATAGTATGGGCATACCATAATTTATTATAAAATATTTAAGGTTCTTCTAATTTTTTTCATTATTACAAATAAGACTTTGTTGTCCAATCTTGTACATAAGTTTTTGAACACTCATGGAAATGTTTCTATAAACTAGAGTTCTAGAATTAAAATTACTTGTTTGAAGGGTATGTACATTTAAATTCAGATGCCTTCACCAAATTGCCCTTTTAAAAGGACTAATTGATGGTAGATGGCATGGTATTATTTTTTACATCTTTGCGTGATCCGGATACATCAGTCATTGAAAATTTTACTTTTCTAAGGTATAAAAAGAGATAATCTTGTTTTCATTTGGATTTCCCTGTTTATTAGAAAGTTTGAATGTTTTAAAATCTATTTATTGGCTAATTGTATTTCCTGTTCTCTTAATTGTCCAGTTATCTTCTTTGTCTAACTTTCTATTGAGTTATTTTTATTTTTCTTACAGATTTCAAGAAGTGTATTACAAAATTTAGATAGTAATTCTTTGTTATATATGTTATAAATATTTCTCCCAGTACATCATTTGTCTCTTGCTCAGAAGACCTTTGTTTTAATGTAGTCAAATATGACAACCTATTTGTTCAGAGACTCTGGACTTCATATTTTATTGAGGAATACTTTTTATATTTCCTTTTAATTATTTTATAATTATTTTTATGAACTCTTTGATCAATGTTGAAATTTTGTGTATTATGAACTAGAGGTCTAATTTTCCAAATGAATAGCCAACCATCTTTATCATTGGTTAATTGGACCATTCTTTCCCCTCCAAACCAAAGTGCTGCCTTTGTCACAAATTCAACTCTCAATTTCATGATTCTATTTCTTCCCTCTTTAGTTTATCCCATTGATCTCTTTCTTTCCTAAGACCACACAGTTGTAACTACTATACACTTGGGTTGTGTGGAAATTTGGTGGAGAAGTTAGTCCTCCACACAAATTTTCTTTTTTCAAAACTGTCTTCATGATTCCTCTGCAGTGTCTCTCCCATGTGATTTTAGAATCTGCTTATCACATTTTTTCTTTAACTCCTTTACTGAGATTTGGTTTGGATATTTGCCAGTGATCACTGTGCCCTAAACACACCCCTCAGCAACCCCCTTTATTCCAGAACCTGATATATAATTTTGTAAAATAAACTCTCTGCAGGTAAGTCTTGGTCTCAGACTTGCTTCCTGGGGAAAAAGCCCCCAGCTCAAGACAGGAGATCATTAAATATTGAATAGACAGTTTATTTGGGGAGATCTGACATTATTGAATCTTCCTATCTATGAGGACACTTCAGTTATATAATCTCTTTCATGTCCTTTATAAACTTTTATAGTTTTATTTATACAAGTCCCACACATTTTCTGTTAACTTTATCTCCAGAGGTTATATCAAACAGGATATTTTCACAGTGTACTTCCTAGTTGTTGTTGTTGTTGTTTAGAAATGCTATTTTTGTTTATTTATCTTGTATTGAACTACCTTCAAATAATAATTCTAAGAAATTTTCTTAGATATGTGAGGTATGCAAACATATTAGCTATGAATAGTGATAATTTTGTTTCTTCTATTACAATATTTTATCTGCTCAATTTTATTTCTGTATTTAGTGGCTGAGATTTCAATGGGTGTCTTGTCTAATCTCTTAACAAAATCAAATAAAATAGTTCTAATTTTACATCATTAATTTGGATTTCTTAACCTTTATATTGGGATAAGAAGTTTTCTTCCTTTCTTATCTTACCATGACTTTTAAAATCATGAATAAGATTAATTTTATTTAACACATGTTCATATTGCACTTCTATTTTAATCTGTTAATTTCATCAATTATAGCAATAGATTTCTGAAGGTTTAACTATCTTTTAATTACTAATTCCTTTAATTCAACCTAGCAACAAGCAACATGATTATATCTTATTCAGAGTTTTTGTATTTGTGCTCATACATGAAAATTTCAGTTTTGTTTTATATGCTTCTCTTGTCTTCTTTTACTGTCAGGGAAATATTACCATTATAGAATGAGTTGGGGAGGTTTCTGTGGAATACAAGAATTTTCTGTTTTATTGAAGGCTTAGTACAACTTATCTACAGATGGTCTAGATCCGGTAGCATTTTTAAGAAAGATTTTTTACTACTTTAAAATTTTTCTTCTACAAATTCTAGTGTTTTAAGGTTGTTAACTTGAGTCAATCTTGGTGAATTTATTTACAAGAAAAATTTCCATTTTGTCTACATTTTAGAATGCAATAACATTCATTTAATTTTTTAATCTCCTCATTATCTAAAGTTATATTCTTTTCCTCATTTCTAATACTAGCTATCTTTGTATATATTATTATTTTTTTACCATACTGACCAGACATTTTTGTCTTTTCAAAGAACCAGATATTAAAGCTAATGGTGTTTTTCCTATTTCATTAATTTTGGGTTTGTCATTATCAACAATTTTGTCCTAATGTCTTTGGGTTTATAGTATTATCCTTTCTTTCAGTTTCTTGCATGATTAGTTCATTTAATTTCAACCATTTTGTTTTCTAGTATATACACTTAAGGTTCTTGTGGTTGTCATTTGTTTTTAAAAATATATAAATGAGGCTTGTCATCATGAATTTATGGTTTTATTTTAACTTTTTAACTCAAGGGTTATTTTAGAAGTCTGGATTTTTAATGTGATCTGTCTTTATGACCCCTATGATTTCTGACTTGAGAGATTTATAGAAATTTCCTTTGTGACTTAATACATGGTAAATTTTATAAATATTTCATGTGTGTTTTAAAATAGTGTGAGTTTTCTATTTGCTTAGAAAAAGTGTATGCATATATATACACATATACATATAGCTCTTCTATAACTAACTCATTTTTCCTTTAACCTCTGTGCTCTTAATTTATTGAGTTCTGAGAGAGGTCAGGCAAATATCTTCCGGTATAAGTGAGGATTTATTACATTCTTCCTATTTTCTATTACTTTTTATGTTTTAAAGCTATCGTGTTGGGTATATAAAGACACCTTTTATAAAGTGGACACGTTGGCTCTTGTCCAACACGTTACTTTTACCTGGGGGACAGAGAATAGTTTGATGCAACCTGAATGGAGGCATTGGCCAAGAGAAAAGTTTGGTAAATTAGGTAAGAGATTATTAAGGCCTTTTAGTGCCATGCTGTAGGTCTTGGCTTTTGTTCTCTATGTAATGGAGTCAGCAAAGAGTTTCATCATGGTTGTGACATGGTCAAATTTTATTTTAGAAAGATCACTCTAGCTGAATTATGAGAATGATGGTGTGAGAGAGTAGACAGACTGAGAGCCAGAGAGGGGTCAGTAGGTACCAGAGAAGTTTAATATAGAAGATGAATGGTAATAGAAAAGAAAGCACACACATTTGAAAACATACTCTTCACCAACACTTAGCATCCACACAGCCACTTCACAGAGTAGCAGATCCTGCAGGCTAACTGGCCATGGAGGCTGTGGGCAAAGATGCTAAGAGACCTCAGGTATTCAGTATTGAAGATGAAAGACTTTCACTGAAAAGGAAGGGATTATGAAACTCTCAGCCTGGAGGGGCAGTTCAGTCTGAAAACATGGAGAAACTCCAAAATGGCATAACAGGTTCATAAATGATGAACCCACACTTGGTGATTAGGAAAGACAAAATATATCTGAGGCACTGCCCCAAAACAGACAATGAGATAGGCGAGCAGTGTCGATATCACATCTGAGGGGCTGGATGGGTCAAGTGGGTGGCCCATACAGAACTCTCAGCTTCCTTTTGACCCATAATAAATGCAAGTGGCACAAAAATACCAGATATGGTCTCTCCATGCTGTCACTGGCCCCACCTCTCCCCCCTGCAGTAGCAGACAAGTGGACAGACCTGGATCTGAAATACCAAACGACCCAAGCATTTTGTTAAGGTTTGTCCGAGTAGCTGTCTTCTTAGAGGCATGCTGGTCCCTCAGATTCAAGGATAAGTCAGCTCTCCTGTCACTCAAAACAATAACAACAAAATGTCCAGGCCACTCTGATGTGCAGTAGAAGGCACCTAGCAGGTGCATCTCTGAAATGGCCTCCTCAGAATCACAATTACCTACAACACCCTGGCAAAGAGGCAGATCAAATGAAGCTATATTTCTCTGACAGAAACTGACAAAATATGGAATGGTCTTGGGAGGGAGAAGGAAAAAAAACAACAGAATAAATTAAACTCGGAGTTTCAGTGTTGACCTTGAGTATTCTGTCTGTTTTCAGAACTTGGGGGTCAAGCAATGTCTGTTTCTAATTAATTTTATTCTTCATCATTTTCCTTAAAGGAAAACACACCTTTGGAGTCAAAAGCTTCTCTGTATTTAAAAAATAAATAAAATACTAAGAAAAATGCCATCATCTAGAATTTGCTTTTCCACCGAGAAAGGTACACATTGTAACAAAGAGATTTCAAGAAAACTGTAAATGTCTATTATTGTTTTATAGAATGGCTTTCTTTCTCAGAAAGGTCATGTAACTAGAAATCTTGAAAAAGCAATCATCAAATCATATTTAGTGAACTAATGAAATATACGACTATATTTTTTTGACCAGAAAACATTTTTTTAAACTTTTGAATTCTTTCATAGTGCCAACATTTTAAAATCAGGAAATTTCACAAAAAGATCCAAACTCCTTTTTTTATTTTGAAACATAGAGAGACCTGACAATACTTCACCAAACTCAGCTGGAGCCGAGTGACAGCTGTCCCATCCTGTTTCACCAGGGTCTCCGCCTCTCAGGGCCTTGGAGGCAGTTGCCACTTAGCGTTAAGTCTGCATGACGGTTCTCCTTAGAGTAGAATTAAAAAGAAAGTGATACCCAGGTTGCTACCAAAGTGGAAAAATAAAAGCTATGCCATGAAGTCTGAGGGTTTCAAAATAATTGGTATGGTTTACACCCAGCTGGGGTTTTTTATTCATTTACATTACTCACCTGGCCTGTCAGCCTGGTATTCACAGTCACTTCCAGACCACTTCCAAGCACAGTGCAACACGCTCTAGGCTCTACGCTTGGGGGAGGCTCAGCGTTGCACTAGTGGGAAGAATTCATCCAGGGAACGTCTGGGAATGTCGTTTTCCCTGAGGTTCCCAGCAGCCCAAAAGGTCAACAATGGGGGGCTGATGGAGAACTTGAGGTAGCATAACATCTCTCTCACTATACAGGAAGAGAGACGTTGGATAAGAGTTAACAACCAAAAAATATTAAACATACAAAACTGAGCTTGAAGAAAGGAAATCCTCAAGGGTCAGAAGTGAAGAGGGAACTGACAACAAGAGTGGTAAGCACAGCGCTATTGTTGTGGCCACCTTAGGGGTGTGGGCGGGGATAGGGGAAGTCTGATACCGACCAGCGTTCTTGGCCTTCCTTAATCAATAGAAACTGATAACAGGCCAGACAAGAATTTCAGGCAAGGCTTTCTGGGGACCCCTGCTGAGGAAACAAAGACAAGTAACAGGTTCCCTTGCTCGCTCCCCGAGCCTGGGGTGGGGGGCTTGTGGGGGGGCGAGCTGGTACCTTATATGGGGTGAGGGTAGGGGTATGCCCAGGGGTCAGGCCAGAGGGGGCCTTAGCTAGTTTGCCCACCCCTTTGGTGATAGTGAGTGCCCTGTGCTTTTGCTCCTGACACCTTGTTTTTTCTTCCAGCTCTTCAAAAGCGGCAGTTGGGTATTTTTGGTCTTTTTTGTCTCTTGTCCATAATCTGCCCCAACTGTACATGCATGCAGTCATTTTTAGTCCCTTATACTTTCTTTGTATTTTGTTGCTCCAGGAGACGTTTGTCCAGGTGCAAGCACTGCAGCAAAGGGTCCCAGGTCCCCAGGTCCCAGCCTGTCTCAGCTCCATCCTCTGTCTTCACATTGTGTTCTCCCTGTGTGTCTTCACATTGCCTTCCCTCTGTGCATGTGTATCTCTGTGTCCAGATTTCCCCTTTTTACAAGGACACCAGTCAGATTAGGGCCCACCCTCATGATGTATTTTAACTTGATTTCCTCTGTAAAGACACTTCTTCCAAATAAGGTCCCATTTTTCAGGTGCTGGAGTTTGGGCTTCAACATATCTTTTTTAAATGGATGTCATTCAACCTGTAACAACACTCCTTGGGACAATCCGGGGCTGGGGTTTTAAAGGCTATGTGGAGACTGAAGATGGAGCCTTAGCCAGTGTGGAGAGGAGTTGGAACATGATGCCTCCCTCAAGAAAGGACCCTGAAGAAGCTGCACCCTCAGTTAAATGGGAGGCCCTGTGAAAAAATTCAGACCATCATGGGAAAAGGAGGTAGAAGCCTTCTCAATGGTCTGGGTCTAAACAGTTGCTTGAGAATTCAAAATCCCAGGCTAAAACTATTTAGGGTTTGAATTTGCAATCTCTAAAGGGTCCAGAAAAATTTCAGTGCCCAAAAATTAGTATAAAATTTGTCTTGGGCTGGTGATAATCCTGGAGCATCAGAAGAAGCAAAAGACAGAAAAATCTCTGCAGGAAGATGACCCCATAACATGGTCCACCTGGATTTCTGACAGGTGAAACCAGGCTCCATGACAATGGGCTCACAATCCAAAATTACCAAGCAGATAAGAAAGCTGCAGATTAGGAATAAAAGTAAAGAGAAACAATAAACAGGTGTGCTAGAGCACCAAATTGAGAAGTGGAATGTCAATTTTAAAGGCATTATCTAAAACTTGTTTAAATGATATTTAACACAAGATATTTTTTAAAAGATCGAACTTCTGAGGGTTGGGAGGTGAAACAAGACACTTTGAAAACAGAACACATGGATTTTTTTTAAATGAACCAAATTGATAGAGCATCTAGAAATGAGCAAGATAGTCAGCGAGGTTCATGGATAGTTTAAGGAATGGATTAGACATAGTTTAAAACATCAAAAGTTTAACGTATGAAACTATGAGTTATAAAGTAGAAATTATATTTCTTTATTTCTCATCATGTGTATCTTTAAAAGGAAGATGGAGAAAGCAGTAAGTATTATTGATGACTCAGTCATGTGCACCAAAGCAGGCTTGTCCCATATATGCAACACACACCCATAGCACCATTATCAAACCCAAGACACTGAATATGGTAATATTTTGTAATACGTAGCCCATATTTATATTTACCCATTTGTCCTAAAAATAGCCCTTGTGGCTTTTTTTTCCCAGGGTCCACTCAAGGACCTTACATTTGCATTTGTCTCTGTAACTTATATAACATTTCTCCCACCTTTCTTTTTTTCTTACTTTAATAGCACTGACACTTTTGAAGAATCCAAGCCAGTTATCCTGTGAAACATCGCCAAATTTAGATTTTTCTAACATTTCCTCATGATTGGATTTAGGTTAAACATATTGGTAAGACAACTACAAAGACGCCAAGCCTACTGCAACGATATTTTGAACTTTAGTTAGCAGGTTGGTGTCAGCTGTGGCATCAATAATCAGTAATTCTGAAATTATTGTGTGTACACTGGTAGCTCAGAGCAAAAATATAAATATACTAGTGTTCCTGGGAACTCGAATTTTCACTGAGAAAGGAGATGCTAATGTGGGCTAGGGGAAAGTGAGGAAAATGACTGTTGTATTGGAATCGATTTGAAGGGATCAGCATGAACTCATGAGTTTGTTAAAGAAAGAAAATAAATAAGAAAGAAACACTACATTTTCTAGCTCTGTCCATTGAAATGGCCTAGAAGCAACGACCCTCCACTAGCAAGTAGAACATCTAGAACTCCGATCTTGGTTTCCAAACGCCATTCTTCACTACACGGAACGAGGACTCCTGGGAGAAATGGCTGATTCCAGGTCTGGGGCAGGAAGGGGAAAGCTGAAGCTGGAACCGCTTGTGACAGAAAGCAAGAAAGTGCTAGAAGCTGAAGGGTTTCCTACTGGTCAAAGTTGACACAATCTGGGCATCAAAAAGAATGATGGTAATGGATTATAGCATACTGATGAAAAAAAGAATCCGTAGTGATAGATTATTTATATATCAACACCAGCTAGTAATTGTAGAAGTAATGACTGAATTAGAGAATCGCTATTTTGCAAACACAAATGTAATAACTGACTCAGTCATGGATTGTTCTAAAATCTTTGGTTGAAAAATCCTTAGGAAATGGGATGTGTACATGATTTCCAAGTATGCGCGCACAGACTATTTACTAATTACAAAAAGCACAGGGCGTTTCTTTAATAGAGAGACTCAGCAGTCACCACCTTAACCTGGTGAACAGCCTTAGCATCACTAATTAATGGAACAAATTGACGTCCCCTTCCTCCTGATGTGACGTGCATATCATCACCTGAGTAATTATTCTTATGGGAGGGGCTGTGGGAGATTCTATTTGTACCCAAAAGATGATGTAGCCTGGTAAAACACACAGGAAGGAAATAGTACAACTGCAGAATGAAGGTAGAAGAGCATCCCCATGCTTCTCTAAGGCTGAAATTTAGTATGAGGCACCCTGCTTCTCTCTCTCAAGAATCCTCCTAAATGGTACTAATTGTCAGGCTGATGCTACTTCCCCTTGCAGCTTTCAGTATAAGGCAGCAGGGTTTTGGCTGCAGCTATCATTTAAACCTGTGATAGCAGGCACTAGTCTGACATAAGAACAGTTCATTCACACCCAAAAAGCAGGTCCTGAGCTACTTTGAGTTTGATGGAGGCAGTTGGAACCAAGCACAAATGAGTTGGTATACTTTGTTTCTCTTCATGCCCCCACACCCAGGAAAAGCAAACCCAGGTTCACCTGAGGGATCAGGGCTTAAGAACTGTGCCTGGAGCCCCTCCGCTGGATGACTTGCTCCATCATCTCTCCTCAGATCCCCTGTTTAGCCTGAATTGTTCCTGAACCTCAGTGAGACAATGGTTCCTGGACCTCAGCAGCCTCAGAGGTCGAGGTGTCTGAATGTCAGGCCAGCCACGGCAGCTGTCAACAGCAGGGAGAGGGGTTCTATGCCCTTCTGGTTGTCCTATTTTACCTTTCACAGGGTCTTTTTTGGCAGGTTGTAAAATACATACTATCTCCCCTAGAGATTCTCTTCTGTGCTGCAATTCATCTAAAATACGTATTTACAACGGGTTCTTTTTGAAAACATGCATTATGTGCCTAATAGATGGAAATGACTCTTTGGGGGAAACGTGGCCTAGAACCTGGCAATTTTTTGTTGTCTATAACATTCACCTCTTTTATATGGAGGAGGGAAACTCATATACCCACATAGGACCTGCAATATATAAAACCAAGAAATTGGGCATATAGTCCTAATGATCTTTGAGGCAGATGTGAATTTGAGCTCTGTAATGAAAAAAGTCAAAAAGAAAAAAAGAGACTTTCATCCTGGCTGTGAGTTACTTTATACGTTTAAAGTTTGGGGGGAATTCTTGTATCAGAATGCTCTTCGCTATTAAGTGAAGGGAAACCTCACCCAAATGGCTTAAGCAATAGAAGAACCCTATTTTCTCAGTTATCAAGAAGCCTAAGGCCAAGACATCTCCAGGGCTGGTTAATCCTACAGCTCAACTGTGTCGACCAGGATCCAAGCGATTTTCATTCCTTCTCTGCATCAGCTGACACCCGAAGTCTGCCTTACTTCTAGCTGTCACATGAACACCTAAAAATGGTCAGTAGAGGAAAAGAGACCATCCTTTCTTTTCACACACTTTAAAAGTAACACGACCTTTCCTCTTAGCAGAATTTCTTTCATATCTCATTACAGGCCCATGACTAAAGCAATCACCAGGAAGCAAAATAGAACCACAAGGGTTAGCCCTGACCAGAGGTTTTCAAGCTTTTGTTTACACAGATAATATCTATCAGTATATATCCTATTAAAAACCAAGAAAATTTAAAATATTAATTCCTTACAAAAAACCTCCATTATATCTTAACATAAACAGCATAGAGTTATGAAGAATAACTGTATTTTCCAAAATGAAAAAAAATAGTGAGAAGATTATTTTAAATTATTTTATATTTCTGTACAATTTTTAATGCCTGGCTCAGTAAAAGACAGCTGGATTCTCATGTCTTCTTTTACATTAAGTGTATTGGGATATGTTGTTTGGTTGAAGTATATGAAGAATTCTGGCCTCACACAGATATGTAGTTGTAAAAGGGAGGAATATTTTAATAATCTCTTCAGATAATTGTGGATATTCTTCTTTGATACTTTATGAAAACTCAACAAGTGGTAGCATTTTAAAGATTAAGTGCAGTGTGGACTCTGAAGCCACATCAAAGAACTTTTCATATTCTATTACATTAATATCCATCGGTCTACTCTTACTTTTCTAATGGATTTGAACCCAGGCATTATTTTGTAATGCCATGCATTGATCATTTGGAAAATATCGGTTCACTGGATTATGCAGATCTTCTAATGTTAACAGGTTTTATTATACAAAATTGAAAAATTATATTACTTAATATCTCCACTGATCTCATCAGAAAATTCTTAAAATATTGGGACGCTGTCAAGCTTATAGTGGCAAATACAACCTTTCTAAAAATTGTCATATTTGTTTGAAAGTTTACATTTCATCATTGGTACAAATACTGTTAGCTGTTTTCCCTTGTTCATTTTTTGAGAGAATATCTGTCAAATACCCATGTCAGAATTACCATAGTTGGTCAGACATTCTATAAAGTGAAAATGGTGTTCCGTGAAAAAAGCCAGCTTGTTTAGCTTACAACTCAAACTGTTGCCCAAGGGCATTACCTTGAGCTGTCCATGTTCATTGCACTTTGGTAAGCAACAGCAGGGATTGATGCAAACTTTCCATTTCTTCAGTCAGAATAATAAAATGGCATGTACTTAAGAGTAGAGATTTAATTTTTTAAAACACATAATTTTTACTGTCTTATCAAGGATATTCTCAAATAAAATGAATTCCTTCCTTCCTTCTTTCCTTCTTTCTTTCTTTCCTTCCTCCCTCTCTCCCTCCCTCCCTCCCTCCCTCGCTTCCTTCCTTCCTTCCTTCCTTCTCTCCTTTCCTTTACTGTTAGTATTGGCAGTGAAGTACACAATATCTACTAGTGCAGTTTGGTGCCACTGCTTTTATTCTTGCTAAGACACCAGGAGTTTTACTCACCATTGTGTTTTTACCATCAGAACACATGTCAGCATGGAAAAAAGCAAATAATGTCTTAGTATTATCATGAAAATAATTTTGACCTTAAGAACTCCCTCAAAGGGTCTCTGGGACCTCAGGGGTTTTGTAGACCACACTTTGAGAACTGTTAGTTTACCAACTGAGATTTTTCTCTGGAGCTGGGATAACTTTATTCTGTTAAAAACATGTAACATGATTACATGAGGGGCTGGGTATAGAAACAAACATAGTCCCTGACAGCAGGAAGGAAGTGGGAAATAGCTGTTGGTTAGGCAACCAAAAATGTTTGCCACAATCCTACTGGATAGAACTCTATATGCCAAATAAACAACAAACAAAGTGTTACCCTTCTAAGACGTCCTCGATAGATCTCAGAACCAGCACTTGCAGCATTCTACCCCTTCAAGTACTTCTAGGAGGACTGGGGGATAGTGCTAATGAGATCAAGCTTCTGGATTTGACCAGTGAGTCAGCCAGACAGACCTGGGCAAGGTGCCCTAGGCAGAGATGAGAATGTTAAGAAACAATCTCAGCACAAATGGATCTTAAAATTTATGGGGGAACGAATAGCCAAAGCAATCTTGAGAAAGAAAAACAGAACTGGAGGAATCAGGCTTCCTGACTTCAGACTATACTACAAAGCTACAGTAATCAAGACAGTATGCTACTGGCACAAAAACAGAAATATAGCTCAATGGAACAGTATAGAAAGCCCAGAGGTAAACCCACGCACATATAGTCACCTTATCTTTGATAAAGTAGGCAAGAATATGCAGTGGAGAAAAGACGGCCTATTCAATAAATGGTGTTGGGAAAACTGGACGGCTACAGGTAAAAGAATGAAATTAGAACACTCCCTAACACCATACACAAAAATAAACTCAAAATGGATTAAAGACCTAAATGTAAGGCCAGACACAATCAAACTCTTAGAGGAAAACATAGGCAGAACACTCTATGACATAAATCACAGCAAGATCCTTTTTGACCCACCTCCTAGAGAAATGGAAATAAGAACAAAAATAAACAAATAGGACCTAATTAAACTTAAAAGCTTTTGCACAGCAAACAAAACCATAAACAATACAAAAAGACAACCCTCAGAATGGGAGAAAAGATTTGCAAATGAAGCAACTGACAAAGGATTAATCTCCAAAATTTACAAGCAGCTCATGCAGCTCAATAACAAGAAAACAAACAACCAAATCCAAAAATGGGCAGAAGACCTAAATAGACATTTCTCCAAAGAAGATATACAGACTGCCAACAAACACATTAAAGAATGCTCAACGTCACTAATCATTAGAGAAATGCAAATCAAAACTACAATGAGGTATCACCTCACACCAGTCAGAATGGCCATCATCAAAAAATCTACAAACAATAAATGCTGGAGAGGGTGTGGAGAAAAGGGAACCCTTTGCACTGTTGGTGGGAATGTAAATTGATAGAACCACTATGGAGAACAGTATGGAGGTTCCTCAAAAAACTACAAATAGAACTACCATATGACCCAGCAATCCCACTACTGGGCATATACCCTGAGAAAACCAAAATTCAAAAGGATTCATGTACCACAATGTTCATTGCAGCTCTATTTACAATAGCCAGGACATAGAAGCAACCTAAGTGTCCATCAACAGATGAATGGATAAAGAAGATGTGGCACATATATACAATGGAATATTACTCAGCCATAAAAAGAAACGAAATTGAGTTATTTGTAGTAAAGTGGATGGACCTAGAGTCTGTCATACAGAGCGAAGTAAGTCACTCTGAAGAAAGAGAAAAACAAATACCATATGCTAACACATATATATGGAATCTAAAAAAAAGAAAAAGAAAAGGTCATAAAGAACCTAGGGGCAAGACGGGAATAAAGACACAAACCTGCTAGGGAATGGACTTGAGGATATGGGGAGGAGGAAGGGTGAGCTGGGACAAAGTGAGAGAGTGGCATGGACATATACACACTACCAAACGTAAAATAGATAGCTAGTGGGAAGCAGCCACATAGCACAGGGAGATGAGCTCGGTGCTTTGTGACCACCTCGAGGGGTGAGATAGGGAGGGTGGGAGGGAGGGAGACGCAAGAGGGAAGAAATATGGGGACATATGTATATGTATAACTGATTCACTTTGTTATAAAGTAGAAACTAACACACCATTGTAAAGCAATTATACTCCAATAAAAATGTTAAAAAAAGAAAAAAGAAAAAAAATGATGGAACAAGAAACAAGAAACATTCATTCATTCTTTCATTCATTCACTAGAGGAATGTTTGTTGAATACCATTGAACCAGCCCTGGAGACACGGATGTGAATAAGACATGGTACAGTTGTCATGGGACTCACATTCATGTTAAGAAAACATTTCTTTTTTGTCTGACTGTTTGGTCAATGTCTGGGTAGACTTCTGACAAGGACTTTGAAGAAAAAGCAAGGGTTTGGCAATGGTGTGACTACTGCAACCAGTCTGGGAGAACTTTCCAGAGGAAAGACAGAAATGGTGTGGAGAGAGCCATGTGGAAAGCTGGGTGAGAGAGAATTAGAGGGAGAGATGGAAACAGCCAAGAGTGAGAGATCCAGAGTTGGGAAGGAGCTCAAAGGCAGAGCTCCTGAACAATGGAGGGGGAGAGGAGAGTGGCTTGAAATGAAGCTGGAGGGCTGGGCTGGGCCGGGATCATGAAGAACCTAATTGGCCAGGTTAAGCTTTGTCCTAAGGGAAATGGGAAGCCATTAACAGGTTTAACAGAAGAGTGACATGATCAGATTTTCATTTTTAAAAGGTTTGCTGGCTTCAGTGTGGAAAATAGCCAAAAGAGAGTAAGAGTGACTATGGGGAAATTGTTGGAGGACCGCTGGAGTAACCTCATGAGGAAACATATCCAAAAAGCATCTTGTACTGTTTGCTTTGCTAGCCTGGTGAATTGTGGGTGGAGCCAGCCTCAGCCCTCACTGCAGGGCTCAAAAGACAAGGGACACTGCAGAGTCCCTGAGCACCAACCACAGTCTGACAGGGCTTGGGGAAGCGACACCCACTGGGAGGCAATGGGTGGAAACAACCCCATCAAGTTCTCTTCTTGTGAAAAGTAAATACAAATCAAACAGCGAATGGTCCGAGGAGGTGACCCCAGAGTCAGCAGTTAAAGGACATATATGGTGAATCTGAGACTTGAGACTTCACGATGAGCCAGCATAGTAAGTTTTAACTGACCATTGACCAGGAGTCTGTTTATGCTCTCAAGGAATGGGTGATTCTATTCTGAAACAGGATCAGAAAGCCAACTGCTAACCTTGCCTCTAGAAAGCAGTGTCTCCCCGTGCTGAGTTGACTTCCCCTAGGAATAGTAAGAATAGAGTTCTCCCATTTTGGAATCATTGGCTGAAGTCACTTCTACTAGGATTTTGTCCCATTGCCAGCAAATCCTATCCAAGTGATTGAAACAGCTGGAGCTCTGCTGGGATTGCACTCACTTGTCTGCTCAACAGAGATTATGGGAAGGTGATTTTTTAGTGATGTAATACTGACACTAGAGAAAATGTTCTGTGATGACCCTGAACGGGGGTGATGATCATGGCAAATGCCGCAAATAAATCATAAAGTATACCTGGGCAGGTCAGGACTGCAGAAGCTGTCCGGCTGCTGGCATTACGCACAAGGGCTTAACCATGTCACTATGATGAAACACCTGCAATTAACCTTAAGCTGGCAGAGGCTCCCGTCGGCAAAATGTCTCTTGGCCCAGGTAAGGATCTCACCTGTCTCCAACTCTCTGTTGGGGATGACCACTAAGGGCAAATTATTGATAGTGACCTCAGAAAACAGCTGCCATGTTGGCCTCCTCTACTTTAAGAAATGGTCATTTTAAACAATCACAGAACAAAGTGATTGGGCAGGCCAGCCTCGCGCTGTGCTTCCACCAGGGTGAAGTGAGCCCCGCCGTACTATGAAGAAAAGGGACCACAGATATTTTAAACCAAGTTTTATGACCAGCTGATGACCTGAGTCATGGAAATCATTAGAGTACCTCAGGCCACATTAAGATGAAGAGTAAAATCCACTGCTCACGGCAGGAGGCTCTGCAGAGACCATGCCTGCTCATTACAAATAAACCGCGCAATTTGCTTTTGTTACATCTCCAGCGCATCTTAGCTCAGAAATAAAACTCTGAATAGAATAAATGCACTGCCTATAAATGTCAACACATCCTGCATTATTAGTAAAACTTTTTAAAATTCATAACTGATTAAGTCATAAACTCTTTTGATGAATAAGATCCCACATACCAAGTGGTGAAATACTATGAGACCTGGTAAAAGAGTGAACCTGTTGAATAAATCTGCTCTGCAAAACTGTATCTCAATGTTGTATATCATGAACCCTCCTTAGACAGAAGCTGATAAATAATAAACCTGCTCGTGGATTAAACTCGCTGCAATCCGGGGTCATATTTCTCACCTGTTTGTTGGGGCTCCCAGACAACTCAACTGTTTAACCTCTGTAGTCCCTTTTTTACACCAAGTTTTGCTGTTCTGTTTCAATCATTTCTATAGCTGCAAAATCTAAGGAATTTCCTATAGATATGGGACAGAATGCTATTAAATTACTACCAGTGACAATGTTAATAAAGAGAAAGTTTATCTTCTCTCCACTTTAGACGCTGCTTTCTTTCCCAGACACCCCAACACATGCCTGCTTTCATTTTAAAAATTCTTCTCTATATGCTTGATAAGCTGTGCTTCCTACATTCAGGAAAGGATGCTGGCCTCCTGCCCCCTCTATCTCTCTCACCTATAGAAAAAGATGATGGGGGAAGAGTAAGGAGGTGGAGAGAGGAAATGAGGAGAAGCTTTGACTTGAGGCACTTGGGAAGTAGGGCCCCTGATGGAAATAACCAAGCAGATTCAGGAGCTCTCCCTTCACTCTTATCAAAATATCAGAGGGCGGGAAGGACCAAGATGGTAAATCAGAACTCTGACCAATAGTAGGGGGCCTTGCTAGCAGCATAGGCAGACACAACCCAGTAGCACAGAAAGACTAGCCATGGTCCTTACCAAAGCTCTTTCCTCCAAGACCAATAATAAGGGAAGGAAAATATGAAAAAAGTCTCAAAGAGAAATAAAATTTGAGGATGGTTTTTAAATTACATTTTGTTCTCACCTTCTTTGCCAACTCTTACATATTATCTGGAAAAGTATTAAAAACATTATAAAAAACAGACACCATACAAGAGTTGAATTTCACAGTAGCACCCTTGGGAAGCTCGATGCTGATTTCAACAATTTATCCATTGCAGAAGCGATTTCTAGAATTCACCTCAGGAAAGTTCCTTCAAAACTGGTTTTGCTAGCCTCTCCAGAAATAACACTGCTGTTGAACTCAAGTTTGAGTGCCTGACACAGAGGCCAAACAAACCGGAAAGTCAGAGTTTGGAGCAGAGAAAGCTTTATCGCAGGGCCAAGCAAGGAGAAAGCGGAAGCTCATGGTATAAAGAGAAGAACTCCCTGATGATTTTTGGAGAACAGTTTTTATAGGCAAAATTTGTGGGGAGGCCTGCTGGCTGTGTGATCTTCATCTTATTGGATGGTGGTAAGGTAACAGGGTGGTGTTCCAGGAATCTCAAGCATCAGCCTTCTTGCTCCTACCAGATCCACGTGCTAGTGCTCAGCCTGAAGTTACCACCCTCCACCTGAATGGGGTCCTTAGTTCCTGGAGAAGAACTCAGAGGTATGTATCAGATTGCTGTGCACATGCCCCAGGAGGAGCCAGGACCTTGTCCCACATCTACACTGTTGTTTCTTGTTGCCTTTCCTTTATTCCTGCATTCCCTCACTCCTCTAATTAGTGACTGAATCTGCCCTTTGGAACTCAGGGAAGGTCTAGGAAGCTGAAACCTTTTTCCTACAAGCAAACTATGGGGGATAGAGAAAGGCTTTTATACTTGGGAGAACCTCACAGGGTCCTGCTCAGTTTCAATACTACTAATTGTTATCATCATCAACATCATCACGTCACAGTTCTTCTTCAGAATTTGCATTCATTTACTGGTTAATCAATGTATTCACCTTTTATTTATTGAGGTCCTCATATTATTAAGACTCTGTGGCAGGTACTGGGAGTGGGGCAATGGTGGAGGACATAGAGGTGAGTGAGGCAGCCCTGCCTTTTACAAGCTGCCACACTCACTGGGAAGGTGGAATGAGCTTCCCACCATGGCAAGGACGGTTATAACAGCACACAAAAGGAAACAGCTAGGTTTCTTGACCTTCAGGATGGATACATCAAAATATCATTTCTGTTTTTGTTTGTTTGTTTGTTTTTTACTCTCTCTGAGTCTGATAATGTTACAAAAAGCAAATTGATTAGGGGACTGTCTTTTTCCTCTTTATCATCATACGTATTAAATAACACCTTTATTGAAGTATAATCCGCATATCATAAAATTCACCTTTTTAAACAATTAAGTGGATTGTACAATTGTACAATTAAGTGGATTTTAGTATATTCACAGAGTTATGCAACTACCACCAATCCAAAAAGAACCCCTGCACCCATTAGCAGTCACTCTCCCCTCCTCTAGCCCCAGCCCCTGACAATCATTAATATACTTTCTGTCTCTATGGATTTGCCTGTTCTGGATATCACATACAAATGGGATCATTACATATGAATGTAATTATACAATATGTGACTAGTTTTTTTCACTTAGCATAATGTTTCAAGGTTCACCATTTGCAATATGTATCAGTAATTCATTCCTTTTCTTGCCATTTCACTGTATGGATATACCACATTTTATTTATCCATTCATTAATTGATAATTGGGTTGTTGATAATTGGGTTGTTTCCACATTTTGTCTGTTACAAATAATGCTGCTATTAACATTTGTGGACAAGTTTTGGTGTGGACACCTGTTTTTATTTCTCTTCAATATATACCAACGGGTAGAATTGCTGAGTCACACGGTAACTCTCAGTGTATATTTTTGATGAACTGCCAAACTGTTTTCCAAAGTGCCCGCAAGCACCATTTTACAATCCACCAGTAATATAGGAGATTTCTATTTCCCTACAGTCTTGCAAATACTCAGATTGTCTGTCTCTTTACTTTTAGCCATCCTAAAGGGTGGAAAGTGGTACCACATTGCAGTTTTGATTTGCATTTCCCTAATGACTAATGATGCTGAGCAGATTTTCATGAGCTACTGGCCATTTGCATATCCTTTTGGAGAGATGTCTATTTTAATATTTTCTCCATTTCAATTGTGTTATCTTTTCATTATAAAATTTTAAGAGTACTTATATATTCTGTATATAAGATCCTTACAAGGTATGTGATTTGCAAATACTTTCTCCCATTCTGTGGGTTGTTTCTTGATGGAATCCTTTGAAGTTTTTAATTTGGATGAAGTTTAATTTATCTAACAATACTTTTTATTTGGTTGCTTCTGCTTTTGGTAGAAGAATACCTAAGAATCCATTGCCTAACTCAGGGTCATAAAAATGTATTCCTGTTTTCTTCTGATAGTTTTATAATTTTAACTCTTACATTTATGACTACAATCCATTTTGAATTAAATTTTCTGTATGGTGTATTGTGTTGGCATCTTTGTGAAAAATCAGTTGATGATGAATCATAAATATAAGAGTTTCTTTTTCTATTGAAGTATAGTTAATTTACAATATTATGTTAGTTTCAGGTGTACAGTATAATGATTCAGTATTTTTGCAGATTATACTCCATTATAGCTTATTACAAGATAATGGCTATAATTCCCTGTGCTATAGAGTATATCCTTGTTGCTTATCTATTTTATTTATAATAGTTTGTGTCTGTTAATCCCAGATACCCCTAATTTGTCCCTCTCTACTTCCCTCTCCACTTGGGTAACCATGATTTTGCTTTCTATATCTGTGAGCCTGCCTCTGTTTTACACTCATTTATTTGTATTGTTTTTTAGATTCCACATACATCATACAGTATTTGTCTTTCTCTATCTGACTTGCTTCACCAAGTATAATATTCTCTAGGTCCAGTCACGTTGCTGCAAATGGCAGTATTTCATTCTTTTTTATGGCTGAGTAATATTTCATTGTACTTATATATACCACCTCTGTTGATGGGCACTTGAGTTGCTTCCATGTCTTGGCTATTTTAAATAGTGCTGAATGTAGGGGTGCATGTATCTTTTCAAATTAGTGTTTACATTTTTTCTGGATATATACCCAGGAGTGGGATATCTGGATCATATGGTAGATCTATTTTTAGTTTTGTAAGGAAACTCCATACTGTTTTCCACAGTGGCTGCACCAATTTACATTCCCACCAACAGTGTAGGAGATTTCCCTTCTCTCAACATCCTCACCAATGTTTGTTATTTGTAGACTTTTTGATGATAGCCATTCTGACAGGTATGAGGTGATATCTCGTTTCAATTTGCATTTCTCTAATAATTACTGATGTTGAGCATGTTTTCACATGCCTGTTAGCCATCTGTATCTCTTCTTTGGAAAAATGCCTATTCAGGTTTTCTGCCCATGTTTTGATTGGGTTATTTGTTTTTCAATATTGAGTTGTATGACCTGTTTGTATACTTTGGATATATATCCCTTGTTGGTCACATCTTTTGTAAATGTTTTCTCCCATTCAGTTAGTAGATTGTCTTTTCATTTTGTCGTTGGTTTTCTTTGCTGTGTAAAAGCTTTTAAGTTTCATTAGGTCCCATTGTTTATTTTTGCTTTTATTTCTTTTGCCTTGGGAGACTTATCCAAAAAAATATATTGCTACGATTTGTGTCAAACAGTGTTTTGCCTATGTTCTCTTCTAGGAGTTTCATGGTTTCTGTTCTTACATTTAGGACTTTAAATCATTTTGAGTTTATTTTTGCATATAGTGTGAGGGAATGTTCTAATCTTATTGTTTTACATGCAGCTGTCCAGTTTTCCCTGCACCACTTGTTGAAGAGACTGTCTTTTCTCCATTGTATATTCTTGCCTCCTTTGTTGTAGATTGACCATTGGTTGGTGGGTTTATTTTTGGACTCTCTGTTCTGATCTATGTGTCTGTCTTTGTGCCAATACTATGCTGTTTTGATTACTGTCACTTTATGGTATAGTCTGAAGTCTGGCTGGGTTATACCTCCAGCTTCGTTCTGTTTTTCTCAAGATTGCTTTGGCATTTTCGGGTCTTTTGTGGTTTCATATGAATTTTAGGATTATTTGTTCTAGTTCTGTGAAAAATGTTGTGGGTATTTTGATAGGGATAGCATTAAATCTGTAGATTACTATAGGTAGTATGGCCATTTTAACAATATTAATTCTTCCAACCCCAGAGCACAGGATATCTTCCCATTTATTTGCATCATATTCAATTTTCTTCATCAATGTTTTATAGTTTTCAGAGTATAGATCTTTCACCTCCTTGGTTAAGTTTATTCCTAGGTATTTTATTCTTTTTGATACAATTTTAAATGGGATTTTTTTTTTACTTTTTCTATGTTATTTCATTATTAGTATATAGAAGTACAACAGATATCTGTATATTAACCTTGTTGAATGAATTTATTAGTTCTATTAAACTAATTCATTAGTTCTAATTTATTATTAGACTTTAAGTTTCTCTCTATAAAGTATCATGTCATCTGTAAACAGTTTTACCTCTTGCTTTCCAATTTGGATACCTTTTTCTTGTCTGATTGCTATGGCTAGGACAGCCATTTCTATGCTAAATGGAAGTGGTGCGAGTGAGCATCCTTGTCTTACTCCTGAATTTAGCAGGGAGGTTTTCAGCTTTTCACCTTTCAGTATTATGCTGGCTGTAGGATTGTTGTAAATGGCCTTTATTATGTTGAGATATTTTCCCTCTATACCCACTTTGATGAGAGTTTTTATAAAGAATGGATGTTGCATTTTGTCAGATGCTTTTCCTGCATCTATTGAGATTATCATGTGATTTTTATCCTTTGAATTGTGATTGTTGAGACATCCTTGTGACCCTGGAATAAATCCAACTTGATCATGGTGTATGATCCTTTTTACATATTGTTGAATTTGGTTTGCTAATATTTTGTTGAAAATATTTGCATCTATATTCATCAAAGATAATGCCTGTAATTTTCTTTTTCCATAGTTTCTTTGTCTGGTTTTAGTATCAGGGTAATGTGGCCTTGTAGAATGAATTTGGGATTATTCCATCCTCTTAAGTTTTTTGGAATGGTTTGAGAAGGATTGATATTAGTTCTTCTTGATATATTTAGTAGAATTCCTCTCTGAAGCCATCCAGTCCTGGACTTTTTTTTTTTGCTGGGAGATTTTTACTACCTATTCAATTGCACATTTAGTGATTGTCCTGTTCAAATTGTCTGTTTCTTTTTGATTCAGTCTTGGCAGGCTGTATATTTCTAAAAATGTGTCCATTTATTCTAGGTTATTCAATTTAGTGACATATAACTGTTCATAGTATTCTCTTATGATTTTTTTGTATCTCTGTGGTATCGGTTATTTCTCATCTTTCAATTCTTATTTTGTTTATTTGGGTCTTCTGTCTTTTCTTGTTGGTGAGCCTGGGTCAAAGTTTATCAATTTTATATCTTTTCAAAAACCAGGTTTTAATTTCACTGACTTTCCCATTGCTTTTTTAATCTCTGTTTTGTTTATTTCCTCTCTGATCTTTACTATTTTCTTCCCTCTTCTGACTTTGAATTTTATTTGTTCTTTTTCTACCTCTTTTAGGTGGTAGATTAAGTTGTTTGTTTGAGATTTTTGTTTGTCTTTTTCTTGAGGAAGACGTGTATTGCTATGACCTTCCCTCTCAGAACTGCTTTTGCTGCATCCCATAGATTTTGGAAAGTTGTGTCTCCATTTTCATTTGTCTTATGAATTTTCTGATTTCCACTTCGATTTCATCATTGACCCACTGGTGTTTTAGTAGCATGTTGTTTAGTCTCCATGTGTTTATTCTTCTCCCATTTTCTTTCTGTAGTTCCTTACTAGTTTCATACTGTTGTGGTCCAAAAAAATGCTTGATATAACTTCTATCCTCTTAACTTTGATAACACTTGTTTTATGACCTAGTATGTGATCTATCCTGGAAAACATTCCATGTACACTTGAAAATAATGTGTATTCTGCTGTTTTTGGAGGTAAGATCCTGTAGATACCAATTAAGTCCAACTGGTCTGTTGTGTCATTTAAGACCACTGTTGCCTTATTGATTTTATGTCTGGATGATCTGTCCATTGATGTCAGTGGGGTGTAAAAGTCCCCTGCTATTATTGTATTATTACCAATTTCTCCCTTTATGTCTGTTAGTACTTACTTTATATATTTAGTTTCTCTTGTATTGGGTACCTATATGTTAATGAGTCTATTATCCTCTTCTTCTACTGATCCCTTTATCATTATATAATACCCTTCTTTGTCTGTTGTTATAGCTTTTGCTTTAAAGTCTATTTTGTCTGATATGATTGTTGGTACTCTCATTTTCTTGTCATTTCCATTTGCATGAAAACATTTTCCATCCTCTCACTTTTAGTCTGTGCGTGTCTTTAGTCCCGAAGTGACTCTCTTTTTGGCAGCATATTGAAGGGTATTTTTCTTTTATCCAATCAGCCACCCTATGTCTTTTGATGAGAGCATTTAATCCATTGACATTAAAGCAATTATTGATACGTATGTACTTATTGCCATTTTATAACTTGTTTTCCAGTTGTTTTTGTACTTCTTCTCTGTTCATTTCTTCTTTTTTTGTTCTCCCATTGTTTGATGATTTTTCTTTTGTAGTATGCTTGGTTTCCTTTCTTTTGCATTTTTCTGTATCTGTTGTATGTTTTTGATTTGTGATTACCATGGGGTTCATGTATGTTGACATATAATTCTATTTACTTGATTTAAACTGATAGTCATTTAAGCTCAAACAAACACATTCTAAAAGATCTACTTCTTTTTATTCTTCTCCCCCACATTTTGTGATCTTTATGTCATATTTTATATCTTCATGCTTATCCTTGTTTATTGAAGTTATAGTTGCTTTTACAAATTTTTGTTTTTTTTAATCTACCTACTGGCTTATTTAAATGATCTTGAATATTTACTATATATTTGTGTTTCCTATTGGGATTTTCCCTTTCCTATACATTCTTACTTCTGTTCCATTTACAGAAGACCCTTTAACATTTATTTTAGGGTAAGTTTATTATTGCTGAATTCTTTTAGTTTTTGCTTGTCTGAGAAATTCTTTATCACTCCTTCTATTCTAAATTATAATCTTCCTAATTGGAGTATCCTAGGTTGCAAGTTTTTCCCTTTCAGCACTTTAAATATATTATGTCTCTCCCTTCTGGCCTGCAAAGTTTCTGCAGAGCAATCAGCTGATAGCCTAATGGAGATTCCCTTATATACGTCTCTTTGCTTTCCTTTTGCTACCTTTAGAATTCTCTATCTTTAACTTTGGCCATTTTAATTATGATATGTCTTGGTGTGTGTCTGTTTGGGATCCCCTGTGCTTCCTGTATTTGGATATTTTTTACCATCTTTAGGTTTGGGAAGTTTTCATCCATAATTTCTTCAACATATTTTTGATACACTTCTCTCTCTCTTCTCCTTCTGGAACCCCTATAATGTGAATGTTGGCACACTTGATGGTAACCTAGAGATCTCATATATTGCACTCTAGTTTTTTTTTTAAATTTCTGTCTGCTGTTCTAATTGGGTGATTTCCATTGTTCTGTCTTCCAGATCACTTATGCATTCTTCTGTGTCATTTAGTCTGCTATTCATTGCTGCTAGAGTGTTTTTTATCTCAGATATTGAATTATCTACTTTTGAACGTTTTATTTATATTTTATAGTTCTTTATTAAAATGATCTATGTTTAAATCAATTCTCTTCCCTAATTCGGTTAGCATTTTTATTACCAATGCTTTGGATTCTTTGTTTGGTAGATTGTTTATTTCTGTTTCTTTATTTTTTCAGGGTTTTTCTCTTGCTCTTTCAATTGAGAGTAGTTTTTCTGCCTTTTCATTTTATTTAACTTTCTCTGTCTCTATGAATTTAGGTGAAACAGTTAACTATTGTGGTCTTGAAGGGGTGTTCTTATGTGGGAGTATCCCTATGAAGACTGTGTATGCCCAGTGCTTTTGGTGGGAGAGCTGGATTTCATGTGGACACCAGTCATATCTTTGCTCAGGGTGTACTGACAGCTATCACCTTGGTAGGTGGGTCTTGCTGGTGATGGAGAAGCTAGAGCCTGTGCAGGATGTGAGACATGACTTCCTCTCTATTCAGTGGCTGTCACTGCCCTGTCAGGGGTGGAGGTGGCTCCCAAGTTGCTGGAGTTGACGCCCTGAGTGTCAAGCTCTAGCTGGCTCTGTTCCCTTTAAGTGTTGTTTTTTCCTTCTTCCTGTGCTGGGGTCTTTGCCCCAAAGGAGGGGTGTGCTGAAGCAAGTGGGGTTTGTGCACCTACAGAGGTCTGATGCTCTGCCTCTATAGGCATCTGTAGCCCATGGTCAGATCTTTTCCTCTGCTGTGTCCACCCCAGATCTAGTTCTAGGCTGTGGTGTGGAGTGAGCACATGGCAAGGTGGTGACGGGAATTCAGGTGTTTATGCTGCCATCAGAAGTCTGGCCTGCTTCTGGGGCACTGCTTGAGTAATCGCCAGCAATGACTACCACCACCCCACCTGCGCTATGGCCTCAGGTCCCCAGGTCACCTCTGCATCTCTGGGTTGAGAGTTTTCACAGGTTCTGGCTGCCCTAGATCCAGTGTCAAGTTGTGGTGTGTAGTGAGCAGGCCAGAGTGTTCACTCAGCTTGGACTGGGGAGCATGGTGAGGTAGCAGGCACTAGAGAAGACCTCTCCACCCTGCCTGGGGGCAAGCCAGCAACCACACACTTCTCAAGAGAGAGGCCTAGGCTTTTCCAGCCTTTAAATCTGTCCCAGCAGTTCTTCTAATAGCCAAGGGGGCTTGTCTCCTACACGTAAGACCCCAGGACTGGGATTCCTAGTCTATGGCTCAACCTGCTCACTCACAGGGTGGATATCCACTCATGCAATCTCCCTTTTCCTCTCAGCAGCCTCCCAGGGGCACAGGTCCCAACCCAATGCTTTTTTTCTCATCCTACCCAGTTACGTGTGTATCTTTCTTACAGCATTTGTTGTATAGGAGTCCTTCTGCCAGTTTCTATTTAGTTTTCCATAAGTCTTGTACCACATGTAGATGCATTTTTGATGTCTTTGTAAGGGGACGTGAGCTCCACATTCTCTTACTCTGCCATCTTGATCTCCCTCATAAGGGTTTATTTCTTGACTTTCCATTCTATTACATTTATCTATATATTTATCCTATGTTAGTATCATGCTTTATTGATTACTATAGTTTTGTTGTAAGTTGTGAAATTGAGAAATATTATACCTTTAACTTCATTTTCTTTCAAGAACATTTTGGCTATTCTGGGTTCCTTACATTTCCATATGAATTTTAGGATTAGCTTGCCAATTTATTCCAGAAGGCAGCTGGGATTTTGATTAGGGCTGTATTAAGTCTGTAGATCAATTTGAGAACTGTTGCCTAATCCAACTGTTTTCCTATTCATTCCATTTACTTAGATATACTTTAATTTCTTTCAATAATGTTTTATAGTTTTAAGTATACAAGTCTCTCAATAACTTGCTAAATTGATTTTTAAGTGTTTTTTCCTTTTTGTTTCTATTATAGATGAAATTGCTTTTTTAGTTTTATTGTTTGGTTTTTCATTGCTAGTGTATAGAAATATAATTGATCTTGTAACCTACAACCTCACTGAATGTGTTTATTAGTTCTAATAGTTTTTTTTAGTGGATTCCTTGAGATTTCCTAAATACAAGATCTTATCATCTATAACTTGAGATCAATTTACTTCTTCTTTTCAATCTGGATGTCTTTTATTTATTTTCTTACCTAACCTGCTAGACTCTCCAGTAAAATGTTGAGTAGAAATTACAAAAGTAGACATTCTTGTCTCATTCCTGATCTGAAGAGGAAAGCATTTAGTCTTTCACCACTCTAACATCACCTTGGGTTTGTATAGATACTCTATCAGGTTAACAGTTCTATTA
The DNA here is from genome assembly GCF_937001465.1 of Orcinus orca. Lineage (NCBI taxonomy): Eukaryota > Metazoa > Chordata > Mammalia > Artiodactyla > Delphinidae > Orcinus > Orcinus orca. The sequence continues at coordinate 39,612,674 of NC_064578.1, read as the reverse complement.
TATTTCTAGTTTGTTCTCGTGAATGGGTGTTGGATTTTTTCAAATGCTTTTTTTAAATTTCCTGAGTCTGTTGACATAATTCTGTGGTTTTGCCCTTTATTCCATTAATATGATGTATTACACTGATTAACTTTCAGATGTTAAACCAATCTTTCATTCTAGGAATAAATTCCACTTAGTCATCATGTATAATCCATATATATATATATATATATATATATGCACATATATTGCTGGATTTGGCTTGCTAGTATTTTTTGAGGAATTTTTATGTCTATATTCATAAGGGTTAGTATTAATCTGTCTTTGAACATTTGGTAGAATCAACCAGTTAAGCCATCTGGGCCTGGGCTTTACATTGTGGGATGTTTTTTAATTGCCAATTCAATCATTTTTACTTATTATAGGTCTATTCAGACTTTCTATTTCTTCTTGAGTCAGTTTTCATATATCTTTACATCTTTCTAGGAATGCTTCCATGTCATCTAAGCTATCTAATTTGTTGGCATGCAGATGATCAAAGTATACCTGTGTAATCCTTTTTATTTCTGTAAAGTCAGTAGTGATAGTCCTTCTTTCATTCCTGATTTTAGTCATTTGAGTCTTCTCTGTTGTTTTGGTATTTTTTTCTAGGTGAGTTTAGTTTTGTCTTGGTGAGTTTGTCAATTCTGATTTTTTCAAAGAGCCAAGTTTTGGTATCATTTATTTTCTCTATTCTTTTTTTTTTTTTCATGGTATGCGGGCCTCTCACTGTTGTGGCCTCTCCCATTGTGGAGCACAGGCTCTGGACACACAAGTTCAGCAGCCATGGCTCACGGGCCCAGCTGTTCCGCAGCATGTGGGATCTTCCCGGACCGGGGCACAAACCCATGTCCCCTGTATCGGCAGGCGGACTCTCAACCACTGCGCCACCAGGGAAGCCCTCTATTCTTTTTTATTTACTTATTCTATTTATTTATGCTCTAATTTTTATGAGGCATAATTTTCTGTTTCTTTGCATGTCTCTTTTGTTCTTGTTGAAAAATGGACATTTAAAATATTATAATGTGGCAACTCTGAATATCAGATTTTCCCCCTTCCAAGGTTTGCTTATGGTAATTATTTTTGTTTGTTTAGTGACTTCCCTGAATTAGTCCTGTAAAGTTTGTATTCTTTATTATGTGCAGCCACTGAAGTCTCTGCTTGGCTAGCTTTGTGGTCAGCTAGTGTGAACAGAGATTTCCTTAAATGCCTTGAACCAATATGTCTCCCTCCCTTTACCAAGGCACTGTGTGTGTGTGTGTGTGTGTGTGTGTGTGTGTGTGTATGTTTGTGTGTGTGTGTGTTGAGGCACTCCTTCAATGCTCCAGCAGCTTATAACTCTGCCTTAGTCTTCACTTCCTGCTCGTGCAGAGCCGCAGGGACAGCCAAGGTGAGTGACCAGGGTTTTCTCAGGTCTTTCCTGTCCATGCCACAGCTCTGGAAACATGCACATCCCTCTGCATGCACATGGTCTTCTAGAGCCCCAGGAATAAGCTAGAGCTTTTCAAAGACTCCTATGGTTATCTCATTCTCAGATATTGCTTGTAAGTTTTTTGGTCGGCTTCTTGTTTGCCCCGACTGGTATCACTGCCTCAGACCACTGTAATGTTGGATAATTCCTGCTGATTGTTTTCAACAAACAGCCCTGGAGATAGGGCTCTTCCCACTAAAGGAGTTCTGAGTCAGATAAAGGCAGTGGGAACTTTCTGGGAATCTGCCAAACAGGTAAAACACCGACAGTTGCCAGGTGGGGGCTTTTGGTGCAGCTCCACATCCACCCTGCCCCCTCTAGTGGCTGCTACTCTGTTGGCTTTCCCATTTACTGTGGCTTTGAGACCACCACAGAGCTCGGGAGAGGGGGTGGAAATAGGGCCAGTTAAAAGGTCTTCATGCTTGTCATTCTTACCAAGACCCAGCTGTTTTTCTTGAATGGATGCTACTCAGATTTTTGGAGGCCTTTGGTTAATTTCCAGAGTTCTGAAAAAAATGGATTTTGACAATTTTTGCCAGTGTTCTCATTGCCTTTATGGAAGAGCAGATTTTCAGAGATCCACACTCCACCATTCTGGAAGTGCTTCTGTCATAATTACCTTGTCTTCTTTTGTCCCTTCTTCATTGTTCTTACCCCAAGCCAGTCACAAAATGGAACCACAAAGATCTTAATCAGATTATCTCTAAGAGTCAAATGGTTTACTGCATGCAAGTAAGAAGTTCCCCTCACAACCTCTAAGATGAAACTGTCTTCAAATCTTCCTGGAGCAGCCTGTAGTGAGGTCAAATCAACATCTTTGACTTAAAATTAAAATGATAGCATCAAATAAGACTAATTGATATTTGACTAAAAATACAGCTTAGATGAAATTCCATCAGTGAGAAAAATGGTTTTTTAAAAGATATCAGTGATGTGATATCTAAGAGGCATTTTGATCTGACACATAAGAGGGTTGTTAATAAGAAATAAATATTAAAATGTGATGTTAGAATTATCAAGAGCAATTAACAATAATTATATCTCTAAGCCTCCAAAGCAATTAGGGAGTGACCCGGACCCAAAGAGCAGCTCACAAGCTTCTCCCACACACCTGCCCCTCTCAATGGGAGCTCTTCTGAGGCTGGCTTTGCTGTTCACCTTACGTTTGTTTTTATTTTCTTCCCAAACAGTAACTGGCCTCGGCTCAGATGCCGCGATCCGCTATCTCACAGCCATTTTTCTGAACATAAGCAGCCTGCATTTAAAACTCTCCAGCTCATCTGTCTTCATTTGAAGAGCGAGTTAAAAAATAAAATTAATGATTGCTATCAGGGGGAAGACGAGGAGCATCTTTGGTGAAAAGTAGATCTGCCACGTTTGGCCAAGGCTGACATCTTTCACCAGCTGGAAATGGCTGGATATACTTGTAAACATTATTAAAAATAATAACTTAATGTTTCCTTCCTGTGACTCGCTAGCATTAGCAAGGTAGTTCCAATTAGTATTTCCTCTGAGTAAGGTGGGCCTCTGACTCCGTTTCATTTAAAAGGGGATTTGTTTTCTAATTTTTACTTCTGCTGTTGCCAATAACAGACGGGAGCAGAATGACGGCTGCCGTCCTCCCATCACTTACATTTTGCAGAGCCCCAGCGAAGGAATATGCATCTTTGATTTTATTTGTTTTAGCTGTGCTTGTTCAGTGGGAGAGAAGACACATTTACATCTCTGTGATCTGGATGGTGTGACATGGAATTTCAAAATACAAAGTAAATCACATCAAGAGACTAAATCATTTTGTAGGATTTTGAGGGTGAAGGCAAATAATTCAATGATAAATTAATGTGAATGGTCTGGAATAGGAAGCTTTTCCTTGGAAAATTCAGCCTCAAGTCCCCACCGATGGTGCGCAGTGCGGCTAGAAGGAAGGAAGGAAGGGAGAGAGGTCGAGGGAAGGGAGGGGACAGCGGGCACCTCTCTGCCCAGCTGCCTCTCCTTTGGGTGGTTAATCCCTTCTTGTCGGATCTTCCTTCCATTCTGGCAAGTATCTCTTTAATAGACTCATCTTGCTTTATTAAAGTCAAAAGTATGTTTTTAAATGCTAAATGAGACATGCATTATTGCAAATGCAAAGCTACAAAATGTGTTTGGCAGCCTCAAGGTAATAATTTCTTCCAATTTCAACACAAAGTTGGTGAATATTTCAGTTGATTATGTTGGGCGATCCAGTAGTCATTTAATCATATTAACATATAACTTGCATATGCAACATAATCTCACTCGCTTGCTTATCTTATACCACAGAAAGTCTCACAAGGCGGCAGGCGTGCACAGGCACCATGTTTGCGCGTGCGCATACACTCATTTCCTGGGGTAGGCTTTTAACCAAAGTTCTATTTAATGTCTAGGCTGTGCAAAGTGACTGTCTCTGTGAACTGACGTAACGGAACTTTTTAATAGCATAACAGAGCAAATTATTATGCAGAAGATAGGAGGCAGTATTTACAACATTAATTAAGTCCAGCAGAAAAAAAGGACCATATAAACGCATTTCACTTTAAGTGCTTTAGCTTGGGAACCTATGTCTTGTTCTTCTACTTATTTCAACATTCAAGGAGAGTTCAGGATGCTGAACTTTTTAACTTCTTGTGTGTTGTGGGGTGCTTTGGGTCTGTAATTTTTTGTAACGTGGTGACATGCCCGAGGTGCCAGGTGTTACCAAGGATCATAGGAAGCAGAGAGCTGAAACCCACCTAAGAAGAAAGGGGCTTCTCGTGTGTGTGGTGGGAAGTTGAGTCCACATGCCCCAGGCCCTGAGAGGAAGGGGGCTCCGTGGGAAGGAATGTGCTCTCCACCCTGGAAGACTCTCCATCACACAACCTCCTATGACCCTGCCACCCACCCGACTTTCCTACCCACTTTGTGCCCAAGTTAAAAAGTGGTTGACTTGTCCACTGGCAAATGCTGAAGTCTCTGTCAAAATCATGTACACGGGATGGCAGAGGATTCTGAAGGGTGAAAGGAAAAACTCTATTTTATTCAGACTCTGACACCATTCACACATTAGGTACCTGATTAGGAGTTCATTCTGTGCTTTATTTGTCGCCATGAACCCATGTAGCACAGGTGCCCCTGTGCACTCCATCAGACCAATGCTGGAGTGAGCTCTAGGAGCAGGAGGGAAGCTGGGGGGTGACCAGGCCCCTTACATATCAGATAATTTGAGGAAGGTGAGAGCAGGCAAGGTAAGGAGAGGAAGGAACTGTGTTTTATTTGGAATAAAAATGCAATCTAGCATGAACCTAGGCTTGTCTCATTCCAACCAAGTAATATTTTTCTGAGGGACGAGTGGCTAGAAGGTTTGTCAAGTTCCTCTGAGACGTGTAGGAAAGATGACAGAGGGGTCTGAGTTTGAGGTTCACAGCTGACTCCAGCACAACTCCCAGGAAAAAAGATTTTTACCTGAACTCCAGAAATTCACAAAACAACATAACTGAAAAAAGACAAGGCAGAAGTTTACTTCCTGGTTTTTTTTAGAGGGCCAGCAGGATATGGGAGAGAGAAAAATTATGGAGAGAGCCATATTTTTGAGCAGCCCCAAATATGCCAGATTTACCGGAACTTACACCTGATTACCCAGCTAATTCGTGTCAAGCCAAACCATAATTAAAGCAGGAACCCTGAGGAGTGGTATCACCAATAGCGTAGTAGACTCAATTGGGATCTTTATATTCCTCTGGAATTAATATAATAGCATGGCTTAAACACACACATTTTTTAAATTCATATCTGGTCCAAATTTTGATTTTGAATATCCTGAATCCCTGCTAGACCTTCTTGCTGAACTGGCGTCGGGAGGAGAAGGTCACTGGATCCATGCAGCCTGGCCGATGGGGCCGATGGGGCCAGGACTATTCCGTGGGCAGAAGGAAGGAAGTTGAGAGCTCTAAGGGCTCAAAGTCCCAGCAGATGGAAGGTGACAGACAGAGAGAAAAGATTGCATGAGAACATGTCCTACTGTGCCTGGTGATTTGTTGGGTATCTCAGTGTTTGTTCTGTGACAAGTTGGACTTTGGTACAAGGTCAGCTCCTGAATCTTGATTATGTGTTTTTCCCCCTTGAGCCAAGAGACATTGATCTGTACATCTAGTTTACCTTGTTTTCTTAGCCATTTGTGACACAGTACAACAGTTCCCATCGAAAAAAGTGTCATGTAAACAAATTACAACTTAGGACGTATACATTAAATAATTTTATAAATGAACTTTAAAAATGAAGGAATAAAAAATGCCAAGCCTGGCTTGTAGAGCAATAGTGATTATTCTGATCATGTTGTCATGTGTAATGAAGCACAGGCCCATCATTAATCAAAAGAACCAATCAGATAAGTAATTTAGGCAATATTCTTTACCGCAGGACACATTGGTCAGTAAAAATGCATTAAAATAGCAAAAGATCAATAGCAGACACCAGGGACTGTGTTTACAAACTGGTCTTAAACTTTAGAGTATTAAATTCTCAGTCATATTGGGTATCTGTTTGGGAAAGATAAAGAAAAACTTCAGAGAAATGAAAGTTTTTTTCAGTTAATAGTGCAGTCATAATGTATACTGTAATAAATGTACAGAATGTTGCATTGTTTTGTGATGAATGGCAAAAGTGTCCCCATCTCCTTTCAGAAGCATTATCAAGGCTCAAAAAAAAAGAACCACGGAATGAGCGGTGATGGACGAATTGGCTCAAAGATGGCAGTGGGTGGCCGGCAGGTCCTGGGTGTTTAAAGCCGATTTACGTTCTGAGCAGCTGGGGTTGGAACGTGGTGGTCAGCCCCAGCAAGTGGCAGGTCATGACCATTATCTCTCTGGAAGGTGGGCTCAGCTTCCCTGCCGCTGGTCCCCTTGCCAGAAGCCTCTATTTGTGACGAAAAGTTTCACTCATACTCCAGGCACACAAAGTGCATCTCAAAAAGTTCAAAATAGCCACCTCCTTTTTCTTTCCTAACAAATAAATGCATTTTGGAAATAAATCCTGATGCTGATTCTACAAACCCAGCACAGCTGTTGAAGAGAAATGCTTAAGCAACAGAGGGCAGAGGTGGCGATCACACGGTGGGACAGAGGCCGCAGGAACGGTCATCCCTCAGCAGGTGTCAGCTCCAAATAAATGTCACAGCATCAGGCTAAAGGCCACCAGAGAAAACCAGGTGCTTCTCTCGGCCCTCAGGTCCAATGTCTCGGTGTCTTTAGTTTGTGAGTCAAAGGAAGGTGGTACTTGGGGCAAGGACAGTCGCTGAAATGTTTTTCTCCCGTGGTGGTCACTGCACCTGAGTACTGAGGATTCCCACACTTTTGCAAGGGCTTGTCACACATTTTTCCATTAGGAAATAACTCTGCCAGGAAGATACACTTCATTCCTTGATTCATTCAGGCTTTATCTATAGAGTGCCTGCTGTGCGCCATTGTGCAGACATTGTCATTATTCCAACTGGAAACCCAGAAAGAGACACTGAGAAGTTGTGGTTTGACTAATGCCACACATAAAGTGGTATCTCCGAACTGGAAGAAAGAATGAAAGAAGAAAGAATGAAATAAAGGGAGGGAGGAGAAAGAAAGAAAGAATGAAAGAAGAAAGAATGAAATAAAGGGAGGGAGGAGAAAGAAAGAAAGAAAGAAAGAAAGAAAGAAAGAAAGAAAGAAAGAAAGAAAGAAAGAAAGAAAGAAAGAAAGAAAGAAAGAAAGGAAGGAAGGAAGGAAGGAAGGAAGGAAGGAAGGAAGGAAGGAAGGAAGGAAGGAAGAAAGAAAGAAAGAAAGAAAGGAATTGTCTTCTCCCCTGACCCCACTTCCTCCCGCAATCGTTGCTCCTACTTTCCTGCTCATTTTCACAGCAACCTTTCTAGAAAGACAAAAAGATGGCTACACTTGCTGAACACTTCTTCCTCTCCTAATCACTCTTCAACCTGTTCTTCCTTGCTTTTCATGCTTACTGTTCCATTGAGACAGCTTTGACAAGTCACCAATGAGTTCCATGTTTCCACATCCAATGGATATTTCTAGGTCTTAAACTTGAACCTCTCAGCAGTGTTCAAATATTTGGTCCCTTTCTCTTTCCTCAATACCCTCATCCCTTGGCCTCCAGAATTCTGCACATCCCTCTTTGTCCTCCTCTCCAGGATACTCTATCTCAGGATACTTTGGTGGTCATATTCTCATGACCTCTACACGACCTCTAGATGCTGGCAGGCAATAGAACACAAGTAAAAGCAACCTACATGTCCATTGATAAGGGAAATGTGAAGTAAGCCATGGCACTTTAATTCTATGGAACCAAAGAGCTGTTTAAAAAACAAATTAAGTCTATATGTATATATATATATAGACCTGTGAAAATCTCTAAGACATATACTAAGGGAAAATAAAAGACATCACTGCAGAGAATGATACTATTCAAGTATATTTCTGTGTATATATATAAATGTATGTAATGCATTTTAAAAGATCTGAAAGATTGGTATACACAATGCTGGGTATGAGAAATAAATTGGAGGAAATGACAGGGATTTAGGGCACTCAAAAGGAGCATACATTTTATCTCTATTGATAAATATTTTGAAAATGAACCATGTCTCCTGTAATTAAAGACTAAAAAATCATTATAAATAACTACTATGCACATTTAGGCTTACTCTGTAGCCCTCCTCTCTCTTGTCACTTTCTCCAGTGGTGATTTCAGGCAGTTCAAGGACTTAAAACTCATTTATTTGAAAGTGTCTCTAGACCTAGATATCAGATCTTTCTTCTGAGCTCCAGATGTATTTCTATAACCACCTATTTGGATTGGATTCTCTACTGAAAGTATCACTGTCAGCTACACAAATGTTCCCTAACCAAGTGGAACACTAATTTTCCCCCTAAACCCATCCTTGCCCAGTTTCCCCATCTCAGTAAATGACATTATCATTCATTCTGTTGGTCAAGTTGAAAATGTACAGCTACACTTGACTCCTACCCTCCCCTCATACCCTACACCTAGTCTATTCTATATACCCTTTATACCTCCAAAGTCAAGCTTGAATCGTCCTTCTCCTTCTCTCCAAAATCTCCACTATCACTCCGAGTCAAGCCACCACAATCTCTCCCCTGTGCTACTGCCACAGCCTCCTCATTGACTTCTCTGCTTCTTCTCTTGCTACTGTCCACTTGGTTATCCTCCCAGCCATCAGAGCGACCTTTTCCAGCATAGGTGGGGACAGTCACCCCAGCCCAGATCGCTGCTCCTCACTGCACCTTGCTTATCCTTCTAGAGATGGGCGGGATAGAGCAGTGCTGTGGCTCTGAATACTCTTCAGAAGAGCCCACCCATGGTAAGTGCCTTGCTCAGTCTCCCTTTCTGGGAGGGGGTTAGGAGAACCTGTTGGGCAAAGGGAGAGAAGAGGGAAAACGTAGATGCAGCCTCAGTGCCTTCAGTGAAAACACTGGATGAAGAGCTTCCTTTGGCCTAGAGAAGCGTGGCTGTCTGAGCTGCTCTCAGCATTGCCACTGGCATCAGACAATGTGTTTCCAAGTCTCGGCCCCACATGGCCAGAGTTGCCCATCTTCCAAGTCAAATTCACAAGGTTCTCAGTGTTTGTTCCAATACTCCAATGGCACGAGGGGAAAAAATACAGAATCACATTCTGTAGAATTTTGATACTATTGTTCCCTGGAATCCTTATTCTGGAATGAGATTCAAAACCAGATAGAAGGAGACCAAACTTGAGCTGGCTTTTCCAGAATGCAATATCTAGGTAACTGACTTGGTTTTAAAAATTACAATTTTAGCACAGTTTTCTCGGAGAAAAATTGATAAGACAAATCCGGAAAGGAGACTAGGGTAAGGTTTTGTGAAAATAATATGACAATTATATCAAGCTAACTGCAAATGAGAAATGAATGTATTTCATCACAGGATTTTTGTAATGTTCTTGTAAGGAGAATTTATTAAGCTTTATGTAGGTGAGATGTTAGAGGTTGGAAGTTTAAAATTCTAAGAGTAAGATGTGCATGGGTACTACTGAGTCACTGTATTTCTTATTTAAGCCTCATTTGGTGTTAATATTGGGCTATATATGTTGTAAGAGCTCCAAACAAAAATAAAAAAGAAAATTATACCAAGAAAAGAGCATTCTTTAACACTCTGGGTATTTAACATTCTGGGGAATCCAAATAGTATGACTTCTGATGGGCTAGCCAGATCCCATACATCCTTCAGCCAACAACAGTTAAGCTATATGAAATATGTGAAAGTATGTACCAGAGGCCCACCAAAAGCCCACAGTCATAATCTCTTAGGAAGCCAGAAGTCATTTATTAATAAAGCTATTGACATGTTTTAATATTTATAGTTATTTACCTTGCAAAGGAACTGAATCAGGGAGTACAGACATCAAGTCAGTCCTTGGGAGAGTGAGTATTTACCTAGGCTAATAGCTTCTCTTTGGAGGACGGGCAAAGAAGAGCAGGGGCTGAGGGAGACCCCGTAGCCCTTTTCAAGGACTCGTGGGAAATCTGAGAGCAGGTGTGGGCACAGCACTTCCAGCAACAATGACATTCATTCCTAGGGCCATACCCCGCTCTTGCCCTGCCTCCTGTCATCAGCCCCCCCACCCCCACCCCTGCAACCCCCGTGAAGGGAGACAGAGAGTCACACTGCAGCTCACTGTCTCCTGGATTGGGCAACCCTATGATTGACAGTTGGAGTCAGGTCCTAATTTTGCTCCTTCTTCTTGCACCTTATCCACAGTATCCTTCTTCAAAGACCACCAACATGGAAGACCAAGGAAATAATAACTACCAGCTCTGGCTAGAGGAGAGATACAGAGGAAGCAGGACCATGGGGCAGGAGTGGGGGGCGGGGAGCACTGAGGGTCTCTGGAAACAGAAAGGGACACAGGACTGACAGAAGATAGCCCCATGACACTCCTTGAGGGTCTACTCTGCAGCCTCTGACTCAGTCCAGTTAGGCTGAGTTAGGCTTCAGTGACAACCACAACCACAAAAATACATGTCTTGGGCTTCCCTGGTGGCGCAGTGGTTGAGAGTCCGCCTGCCGATGCAGGGGACATGAGTTTGTGCCCCGATCCGGGAAGATCCCACATGCGGCGGAGCGGCTGGGCCCGTGAGCCATGGCTGCTGGTCCTGCGCGTCCGGAGCCTGTGCTCCACAATGGGAGAGGCCACAACAGTGAGATGCCCGCGTATCACAAAAAAACAAAACAAACAAAAAAAAACATGTCTTGCTCTTAGGACGTATCCATGCACATTGGCAGGGACTCTGCCCTCACAGAGGACCCTGGCTGATAGGGGCTCCATCTCAATGTGTGTCTCCATGAGTGTCATGGCACAAGACAGATGGATGTGGACTCCTACCGGAGTCCTACAGCGCTCCGGGGCCACAGCCCATTGATCAGGAACAGTCACACAGCCACCCCTAAATTCAAAGGGGAAGAAAAGTATAATTCCCCCATGAGCCCAGCAGGAGAGAACAGGGGATCGCTGAGCAGGAGAAATGTCTGCTCCATGCAGGAAGCTCAGGGAAGATTTAGATCAATGACAGAAGTAACGGGATCTCTGCCTTCATCTGGACTCGAAATAGTTTGAAATACTTGGCTTGAACTTAAAGGAAAACACTAACATCCTTCTCTAGGACTCCGTGGAGGTGGCCTGGAGAGGAGTGAGACCATTTTGTTACAGACTGGGCCACCCTCCCTTCCACCAGAGATAGCAAAGGACCATGCTGGCTTGTTCCTGGCATTTACTGTCATTTATTCAACAGGTCTCTCTTAGACACTTCAGCAAAAATAAATTTTGTGATACAGTAACAGTTAACTGACTAGTCAAATATAGTAGGATATCAAGGAGTAGGGGAGGCCCAGCTGAGGCTGTCATGCAGCACCTGTTATGCTGAGACGCCATCTCATTTTGTGATTTTCCCAAGCAGGATTCACTGTTCTTTTAAGAGAGAGAAACACTAACATTTGGGTCCTTCTGGTATAAGGGTTTTTCCAGATAAACGAGATAAAGGGCCAAAGGGCCAAAGGAGCTAAAGGCAATTCAAGAAAATGAGGAAATGATAAACTCTGAGATTGAAGTTGGGGGAGGGTGAGAGAGAACTGGGTTGGGGGGAGGGAGTGATAGAAAGAGAGGAAGGAATCAGTAGGTTGGAGATCTCCTAAGGTCTGATCACAATAAAGGTGGGAATGGTGAAACAAATCGATTAGGAAGTCAAGAGGCTGTGGTTGGAGTTGTAGGTAAGGACTGTGTGTGGGGCGGGGGTGGGATTGGCGGCTGGAAAGTGAGTGGAAGGAATGGCCACAGTTGTTTAGCATGTTGAGGAACTGAAAGTCCCAAGTATTGAAATGAGCATCCCTACAGAATGCCAAATTCACGTGGATCCTGGGAAGGATTGGAGTGACAAGGACGACAATGAGTCAAGAGCTGAAATCTACAATGACAGAGAAAGTAGAGACAGTGACAAGCAGGGGATCAGGGTGGTATTGCTGGAAGGCAGAGCCATCAGTAGAATAAGGTTTTGGTTTTATAAACAGAGGGATGGGGCTGTAATTTTCTGGAGGTGGTGATGGTGATCAACAAGGTCCACACACCCATCTCCCATAGCTGAGATTCGTAGGGAATGAAAGAACACAGAGCCAGCACTGAAAAGGGCTGCAAGGGGACTTCCCTGGTGGTGCAGTGGTTAAGAATCCGCCTGCCAATGCAGGGGATATGGGTTCAAGCCCTCGTCGGGGAAGATCCCACATGTCGCAGAGCAACTAAACCTGTGCACCACAAGTACTGAGCCTGCGTCTGCACGCCTAGAGCCCGTGTTCCGCAACGAAGAGTAGCCCCCACTCGCGGCAACTAAAGAAAGCTCGCATGCAGCAACAAAGACCCAATGCAGCCAAAAATAAAAATATATATTAATTAATTAATTAACTTTTTTAAAAGGAGGGGCTGCAAGGGAAGTAGTGTGTTCCAGAAGACCCTGGTCTCAGTCGTCAGGGTAAAAAAGCCTCAGGAAGAGAGGCTGGCCATGCAGACCGGCTCCTGGAAGACGGCTTGCTGATCACTGAACCCATCAGTCAGTTATCTGGTGGGTTGGCTTGACAAAAAACATGGGGAAACAGAGAACATGAAACTACAGGACAAAATCCAGGGAGATGATTCAGAAATCGGTGTGTCGGAAGTGTTTTTTGTTCTGAGTGGTCCCTGCTGTGGGACAGCTGCAGTGCAGACAGCAGGAGCAGCTTAGAGACAGGCTCTCTTCCCGCCGCTTCGGGACACCCAAGACCCTCGACCAGTTTATGCTGGCTGTGTGGGAGGGAAACGGGAATAGCTGTGGACTTCTGAACAAGATAGATGGAGAGAAAGAGATAGAAAAAAGGGGCAGTTTCCCCAAGTCTAGGGAGGGTTGGCGCCTAGCCTATTCCCTTGCAGCAGCTTCTGGAAAAGTCCCAAAGTCTCACTTGGAGTGTAGAGACCACGGAGCTGTCAGACTCAATGTTTGCAAACTGGGGCAAGTGGCACTTCAGCACAAACCAGGGAGGACCAGGGACAGGCTGGATGCCCCAAACGCCCAGGACAGGGTTCTGAGGGCTCTTCCCCTGTGGGTCTGCAGGGCGCAAAGCTTAGTGGTACTCCTATGGCTCTTGGTTCGGGCCTCACCTTTCTGCTCAAATCAAGAAACCAGAAAAATCCGTTCCAGTCCCTCTTTACTGATGGAAATCATCAAGGTATGTGAAATTGTCTCCATAGGCACAGCCTCATTTATGCTGACGGAGTGAGGAAGCTGGCCATGTGATGAAGCCCAGGAAGAAGAGCCCTTGGTACTGACTCTTACTTTGATTACCACTGAAAATTTGGAAGTTCTGTCATCAACTGGAGTACTTCTCACTAGCACCCTCCCCAGGAGCCTGTGGGTGAAGAGCACATGACCTTTGGTTTTTCGTTTTTTTAGCTTCAGCAATTTATTTTTAATTATGTGCAGAAATAACCCAAGAAGGGCAGGGACAAATATATCAAAACACTTGATCACAAAAGACCTGTGGTTACATAGACATGACAAATATTCCATTAAATTCTGCACTGTTGGTTACATATGTTGATCTTTTATTTTGAGTGATGTTGAAAGCTCTTTGGTTAAGAATGGAAGCTTCCGAGAAACTTGAACGTTACATTTTTCTTAAGTTTTACTTATTTTTACTTTTTACTGAAGTATAGTTGATTTGATTTCTGCTATACAGCAAAGTGACTCAAATATACACATATATACTTTCCTTTTTATATTATTTTCCCTTATGGATTATCCCAGTATACTGAATATAATTCCCTGTGCTATACAGTAGGACCTTGTTGTTTGTCCATCCTATATGTAATAGTTTGCATATACTAACCCCCAACTCCCACTCCATCCCTCCCCCACACCCCTCCCTCTTGGCAACTACAAGTCTGTTCTCTATGTCTGTGAGTCTGTTTCTGTTTCATAGGTTCATTTGTGCCATATTTTAGATTCCACATATAAGTGATATATGGTATTTGACTTTCTCTTTCTGACTTACTTCAATTAGTATGATAGTCTCTAGGTCCATCCATGTTGTTGCAAATGGCAGGCCTCCTCCTTCCCTCCTGGCCACGCTCTACCAGCCCTTCTAGTCCCCTTTCTGCAAACCCTCCTGGCAGGTACCCTCTTCCTTGGAACCCATTTTCTCCCTCTCATTCATTGGATGAAGCCTTCCAGAGGTCTCTGGCTCTGAGACTTTGAAATCCCTTTGTTTCTTTGTGTTGTTAAAAGACTTTCCTCCCAGGGACTTCCCTGGCAATCCAGTGGTTAAGAATCCACCTTCCCAGCTGCATAGCACAGGGAGATCAGCTCCTGCTTTATGACCACCTAGAGGAATGGGATGGAGAGGATGGGAGGGAGATGAAAGAGGGAGGAGATATGGGGATATATGTATATGTATAGCTGATTCACTTTGTTATACAGCAGAAACTAACACACCATTGTAAAGCAATTATACTGCAATAAAAATGTTAAAAAAAAAAAAAGAATCCACCTTCCAATGCAGGGGACACAGGTTTGATACCTGGTTGGGGAACTAAGATTCCACATGTTGAGAAGCAATTAAGCTGGCGCATGCTCTAGAGCCTGCATGCCACAACTAGAGAGAAGCCCACGCGCCGCCACGAAAGCTCCCTTGTGCCGAAACTAAGACCAGACGCTGCCCAATAAATAAATATTAAAAAAAAAAAAAAAAAAGCGTTTCCTCCCAGGTACATTTTATCTTATTAAGTAGCTTGCAAGTTCCAGGAAGGATGAAGGTCCTTACTCTTTGCCTCTGTGATCTCCTAGCCCCCGTACATGGCCTTAGCCCAGTCAAGGCTCTCAACTAATACTGGTTGCATTATTAAAGGCTTGCTGACCACAGATTAAGGCAAAGTTAGGGGAAGCGCAGCCAGTGATGGTGAGGGGTCCAGTCTCCTGCTGGAGACAGCGCCGAGGCACAGGGCAGTGCTCACATCCCCAGATGTAAAGGGGCCTCTCTGTCACCATACGTGTATGTGCCCTCCTGGTTAGCGAAAACTGAAAGAAGGAAGATCAAAGTCTGACAGGTGGGTTAGAGCCTAGTTCCTGAGAAATATGCAGCACCCATCACGCACAGTCTCAGGAACTAGATTTTACCAGCGATTACCTGAGCCAGAGCGGAGGTCATGAATTTTGCCATGTAGGCTAAAACCAAAGTAGTGAATATCTCTATTTCTAACCAGACACAACTTGTCTATATTTTTTTTTCCTCAAAGAATGTGGAAACTTACTTTTATTGGATGTAATTCACTTACTTTTTTCTATCCCATAAAAAAAATAGTTCATTCAAATCAAACCAGGACTCCTTTCCATTTTGGGCCTGTTGACAGCATCTTTTGTACCCAGCTAAGCAGTCTTTGCAGCATTTGGCACTGCTCCTGCTCTGAGGGCAGGATTTAGAACAGATGCTGACTTCCTTGAGTCAGGATGCTCCCAAGTTCTCTGCTGATTAGTGGGCTGCATAATGAGATGTGACAGCCTAGAGATTCCTGGCCACAAACCATTCCTAATGGGGGAAGCCGCTCTGCTACTCTTGGAAGGCACCCCTTTGCAGAAGTCCCACATGTTGGAAGTTCCTCTGTTAACCCCATAATTCCTCCAGTGCAGCTGGCCACGGATCTGGGGGCTCGGGAAAGCTGACCCAGGGTTGGTAGCCTGAAGTTGCTAAGCACAGGAACTCGGCATCCATTGGGGTAGCCTGGCGAGATGTCTTTGTGAGGACCCACGTTTGCTGCAGTGAGCTCAGTGAAATAGATGACAGCGATTGATAGAGCAGAGCTGGGCGGGCAAACAGTGATCACGGTGGAGGGCCCACTGGGCCAAGCTCAGACCACACATAGCTGGTGGGTCCAGGGCAAAGGCTCTGCTCTCCTTTGGTACAGAAAGTGTGCCTCTGTTCCAGGAGCACAGATGTGCTTGACCACAGCCACTGTCCCCTCTTTGGGTCCCACTGGCTACAAAGCCAGCTAGGGTAGAGAAGAGGGCGGGATCTGCTCTCATTCCCAGAAAGGAGCCTGTTAAACAGAACAGGGAGTCCAGAGCTTCATCGCTTCAGCAATCAAAAGAGCCTTCTAGACCTCAAGCCATGTCCAAGTCACCAGATCCAGCCCAGGTGTAGAGGGGTGGCCAGCAGGCTCAGGGGACTGGAACAAAGCCACAATATTTCATCCCTGCAGGGAGCTCAAGGGCCGGCTTGGAGAGCGCAGCCTCCCCTGAAGCCATACCAAGGGAGTAAGGATTTGCCCAAAGGCAACAGTTACACAACTCGCGTCTCCCCTTAAAGTACAAAGGACTCTTTGTGAAATGTAGTAGGTGCTGCAGAGTCAACTATTTACTTATTTACCTAGAAATTTCAAGGGGGAAATAAAAGCCTTAGTCAATAGCCTCACCCAGATAATTACTCGGCTATAGGTTGAAATGCTCACAATAGTAGCAAGTATTTGCTTCCTCTTGACACCAAATTTCAAAAAGAGATTATTTTCCCAGTACACGGCAGTGTCTCTTCATCTGTCTTTTCTTGGGCACACGTTTCCTCCTCAACCCCAAGCTTTCACAGGGAGATGACCCCCGGCCTTCCTTGGTCAGGATGCAGTCAGTTACCCGGTGCTCACTTCCTCCCAGGGAGCCCAGTGGAAACCTCCAAACAACCATACTGTGCTGCCTTGTTAGAACAGGCACACTTCTTTTTTAAATCAAAGAGTAATAAAATACTCAATTAGTAATGTGCAGCAGCATTATTTTTATTCATCTATACATTTCTAGTTAAAATTATGCCATTCTTAAAAATTGCAACACAATACACTCAAGGCGTTCATTTCGTATGCAAAGCAGTTGAGAGTCTGCAGTCCCCGTGAGGTGGTGATTTCAAAAGGAAAAGGAATGGTAAGCCAACAAAAGAAAAAAAGTGAAGCCATAGTATTTCTTTTAAGAAAATGTATAGGATACACTAATTTGAAAGAAAAGCGATTTTAAAATATAAAAGGAAATCTAGAAAAACGATGCATTCAGCCCTTTTATTGCATGCTGTTGCCAATAATATTGTATATGTGATTAAAGATTCTTTCCCCAGCCGCTTAAGCCAATAGAAATTGAACTTGCCAGAGTACAGCCTCCTTCCAGCACCCCTGCCTCAGCTACTGGAGGGGGTGGGAAGGCCTCATGGCTATTGGTATTCAAATCCCATCATATTTAAAGAGGTGACTACAAACGAAGTATTTAAGGGTTGCACGGTCCACCTGCATATTGAAGCCTGGCTGTCTCCAAAATGGTTACATCACAAAGGAAAAGTGTAAGGCGTCTGTGCCCTGTGCTCCAGCTGCAAGAGGAACGGAGGGTCCAGTAGGAACAGATGTTTCCTGCAAGTTGCTGTCTCCATCCCACGCGTAGTTTATACAATATTCAAATTCCACTTGGCACATATCCTGAAGCTTTTATTTCCCCCTTTCTCTTTTAACAGTTGTAAGAAAATTGGTCTCTGTTATCTCAAAGCAGTAAAGGCAGTGGTGGTTTTTGACTGTGCCCTGAATCGGAGGGCAAAAGACCTCGGCCCTGGCTTTCTGCAAATGCTTCTTCAACCCTGGTGCCTTGGGAAAACGCGCCTGCCTGTGTGAGCCTAGGATCCAGTGAGCAAGAGAATGCAAACCTCTTGGCTCTGATTAGCACTGCTTGGGGTCTGCCCCCGAGGCCTTTCCCCTGGACATGACTTTGCAAGGAACTTCTTTAACTTGAAATTTTCACTGAACTCTCTGGATGACGTTAGCCATCATATGGTTTTGATAATCTAAAGCAATATGCAAATTTTCAGGCCAGTAAATGCTGTGTCAGAAACCAAGTTGGGAGGGGCAGATGACCTTGGTACAACTTGTGCTGAGTCTGTCCAGCTCTGGTAGGGCGACCACAATGCTTCTGGGTCTGTCCAGGCAACCTGGGGCACCAAACACCAAGGAGATACAGAGACGGGGACGCCAGCAGGGCAGCTCCTTCATGTGTGAGGTGCTGGAGTGCAGCTTCCAAGACAGACGGAGAGTCAAAGGTACACATACACTCTCAAGCTCAAACCGGAAGAAGCGCGCGTCTCTCATCCTCACCCAGCGCAGGCATGTATGCTGTGTGTGCTCCCGGCCGCACGTATGACCGCACGTGTGCCTGTGCCCAGAATGCACACCAAATTTAATAACCCTGCTCTAGCTCCAAATTAATTCAAATCTTATACTCACATTAAAAATGAACTCTATTTTATGTTGATCATTAACTAAGAATATTTCACACTAGAGATTTGTCATATTAAGGAGAATTGAAACCACTTATGTCAATTAAAGGTACAGCATTATACTTAATCTCAGCAGAGATTACCAAAATACTCTAAGCATGATTTTACAGAAACGTAAAATATAAATCAGACGAGGGAATATTGGCCTCCACACACACACGCCCCTTGCCCACCTCTGGCTCTCCTCGAAATAGGGCTGCCTGCACGCTGATGGGGCCGGGGATGGTGAGCAATGTTTCAGCAAGAAACTCCTGCCGTCCCTGGCACTATAAAAATCAAGGCCAGAGTAAGTGCTGGTGCAGATGGGAGAAAGAGAGTCAGTTTTAGCTTTGGGGCATTAAAATACACACTGACTGAGAAAGGACATAGCAATGAAGAAAAGAAGAATTTTCTAAAAGGCTTTGCAGAAGTACCACAGAGAGGGGCTCAGGCGGGGCCTCAAGCGAGAAATGCTGGTGCAGAAGGCTGTTCACCACCTGCTGCTGCTGATGTACACTGACACAGGCCAAAAGCACTGCTGTCTGAGAGCTAAAACCTGGCACACAAGGACCAAGCCATTGCCAGCACAGTGCAGGCTCCCAGGGATTATACCAGCTCCTGAAAAATGCAACCCAGGCCTGACACTCATAGAGACATACTCCACTATTATGTGCTGAGCCAGGGAGACCTAGCCTTTTATTCATCTCGCTTTCATTCTAAATTCTAATTGCATCTCAGGGGTCACCTCCTCCAAGAAGTCTTCCATGCTGCTCCAGGCTGAGTGTGAGTCCCTTCTTGTTGCTTCCCCAGCCTTTATCACTACCTAACTTCACTGCATTCTCTCACCTTTCTTAAACTGTGGACTACCTGAAGGCAAGAATGGAACCTTATTCCAGGGGCCCAGTGCAGGCCTTAGAGCAGAGTGGGCAATGACTGTCATGGGATGAAGCAACGGACACCTGCCTGTGGGTTCTCCACCCTGTTCTGAAAATCCCCTCCCTAGGAGTCTGAAGGGAGGGCAGCAATGAGTACTAAGGGGGATCACCTTCCCGTAGGCCTGAGCATCAGGGTCCACATAGTGGTGGAGGCTGCCCAAGATGGGAGGCCTGGGGACAAACTTGGACCCAGTGTCACAAAGACAAGATGCTGTTGGCCCCTCCCTGGGGTGAGGAGCTCCCCATGTGTCTGTGGCTGGCGGGGACCCCCTGTACCTTCAGCCCCAATTCCATACCAGGACAGAAAGTGGCCAGTTACCTCTCCAGCACCCACTCCCCTCCAGGCACCGCCATGAGCACCTCCAGGTCACTGTCTGCTAGACTTCTGTGCTCTCTGTGAGAAAAGCAATAAATGAGGACACAAACTCAGGAGCAGAAACATGTCAGAGCTTGGTCAGTGCTGAAAGAATGTGTAAAAGGGTGATTGACAGTCTCGAACAAACAAACAAAAATGGCTGATGTGGCTGGAGTGGCAAAGCCAGGGAGAGCAGTTAAGGGGAGACCAGGGAGGGCCAGGCTGGCACACACAGCTTAGGCCAGGACAAGGCCGTCCGTCTGTCCTGAGTGAGAACAGAGATCAGTGCAGACCTCACAGCCTTCCTCTGCAGGGCCCCTGGCCGGGGACTGTCACCTCCCCTGGTTGAGCCAGGGCAGCCAGGCCACAAGACAGCTAGACAGGGCTCAGGAAGGAACCTGTGGTAACTCTCCAGAGACCACATCTCTTCAACCAGCTACTCCATCTGCACGTGTGCACATAAGTTTGTGTGTACCCAGCAAAGTGAGTCAGATATATATATATTCTTATATATATATATATTCTATTTCAGATTCTTTTCCATTCTAGGTTATTACAAGATATTGAATATATTTCCCTGTGCTATACAGTAGGACCTTGTTGTTGATCTACATAATTGATTTTGTAATGTAAATCTACATGTTGATTTTACATAAAGTAGTGTGTATCTGTTAATCCCAAACTCCTAATTTATCTCTCATCCCCCCTTTCCCCTTTGGTAACCGTTAAGTTTGTTTTCTATGTCTGTGAGTTTGTTTCTGATCTGTAAATAAGTTCATTTGTGTCATTTGTTTAGACTCCATATGTAAGTGATATCATAGGATATTTGTCTTTGACTGACTTTACTTAGTATGATAAACCCTAGGTCCATCCATGTTGCTGCAAATGGCATTATTTTAGTCTTTTTTATGGCTGAGTAGTATTCCATTGTATACCAGATCTTCTTTTTCTGTTCACCTATCAGTGGACACTTAGGTTGCTTCCATGTCTTGGCTATTATAAATAGTGCTGCTACGAACATTGGGATGCATGTATCTTTTCGAATTAGACTTTTCGTCTTTTCCAGATATATGCCCAAGAGTGGGATGGCTGGATCATATGGTAGTTCTATTTTTCGTTTTTTAAAGAACCTCCATACTGTTCTCCACAGTGGCTGCTCCAACGTACATTCCCACCAACAGTGTAGGAGGGTCCCCTTTTCACCAGCATTAATTATTTGTAGGCTTTTTGATGACTGTCGCCTCATGGGTGTGAGGTGATACCTCATTGTGGTTTTGATTTGCATTTCTCTAATAATTAGTAAAGTTGGGCATCTTTTCACGCGCCTGTTGGCCATCACACTTGAATCTTGACATGCATAGTTTAACAACCATGCTCCTTCGTGAACAGTGAAGTCTAGACGCTGAGCTGGGTGTGGAAAGAGGGGAAGAGGAAAGAGACCCATGTCAAAGTCCTGGGCTCCCCTGAGGCCCTGCCTCTAGACCCTGAGTGCTCTTGGGGGTTCTTCAGGTCCATAGCATCTGCTTCCTCTCCACACACTGCTTGGCTTATGTTAGCCTCTCTTAGCTTTGGGGAAAGATGGACAACTGGCCACCACTCTCAGGCCAAGGCTGCCATATGCACATCCCTGTAAAGGGGGCCCAAGTGCAGATGGGGGATGGCTGTGCATCTGAGCTGCTGCGTGCCTCAGGCTCCACGATACCTATTCACTTATCTGTGCTACTGGCGAGATGCGATAGGGGAGGGGTGAGTCTGTGTCACTTTATTGGCATTGTCCACCTTAGACGTTTTTTTAAAATATATTTTTACTGGAAAAATCTCTTTCACCGAGGTGCTGCTGTTGGATTTTACCAAAAAGTATGTATTTCTGATATGTAAAATTACGAAATAATCTTCCACAACATATAAAAATCTGCATTTTTAATGCATGATATCAGGCTATTATTTCATCCCGGGGTGTATGCTTTTGAGCCCACAGATCCAGTAGTAAGTGAGGTTTAGGAACAAACAGGTGATTTGGGTAAGAGGCTTCGACAGCGTTTGTGGGAAGGCGGTTTCTGTAGAAACCTTTCCTCCCTTTGTCCTCTCCTATCTGCAGGGTATTG
This sequence comes from Orcinus orca, assembly GCF_937001465.1. NCBI lineage: Eukaryota > Metazoa > Chordata > Mammalia > Artiodactyla > Delphinidae > Orcinus > Orcinus orca. Next base: position 39,590,927 of record NC_064578.1, on the reverse strand, counting down.
ACAGCCCTGACAAGACTTTGATTATCTAGTCAGCATGAGCCTGAGACTTGTCACTTGTCAGGTTTGAGCTGACAGCCCCAATGCTGATGAAACAATTGGAGGGAGATTGGCTGTGCGTGAGGAAGCCTGGGGTCAGCCGCCCAAAGTTTTCTCTGCATGGTGGGGGGGCGTCTCAACCCTCGCTAGCAGCTCACAGAAGTCAGCTGAAGGAGCCAGGTGGGGCTCCGGCCAGCTGGACATGGGGACGTGGGGACGTGGGGACTGGGACTAACAACCCTTCCTTCCCCATCCCCTCCTCCAACAGGGAGGGTGGGAGTCAGGCCCCCTCCACTGCTGCTCCGTCCCCTCCCCACATCAGATGAACTGGATTATTTCCACATCCAGCCTAAAGCTGATATTAGATTTCCCCTCATTAGGAGGAGAAAATGAGGCAAAGAGCTAGCAGCTGGCTGCAGCTGATACAAGGCAGAGGAATGAGGCCACTGAAGAGCACGGTGTTTATTGGTCCCTAGCAAAGCGCAGTGTTATCAATTATTATTATGCATCAGACATTAAGCCCCTTATTAGTGTGAGGCATCTTACATCCATCACCTGTGTGTGATGGTTCACTGTGACGATGCTACACAGGTTCTACTACTGTTGCATTTTGCAGATGAATAAACTGAGGCTCCTCTGGGAGGCTGAGTGCTTGCCAACGACACTTACAAAGGGTATCAGCTATCAAGCCCAGGGTTTCCAAACTCAGCTCTGTGCCCTTCACTGACTCTCAGTACCCTGAGAAGTTAGGCTTATGACGTATTTGTGGACCACAGTGGTTGACAACTATTTGCCATGTGTGTATTGAGATGGTGTATACGCACACCTGTTTGATGCAATCTCTGCCACTCTCCAAGGTGCTTCACTTGCTAGCATCAGTTGTCTGTCCCAAGTGCCTTTGAGTTAGTGACTCTGACAGAAGGCAGGACACCAGGAGGTCATGAGCCCAAGCCTAGGTTCAGCAGCACAAGAGCCGCTCCCAAGGATTTTGCTCCAAGAAAAAGTGTTTTGCTGAGTGCTGGAGTGGCTGCGAGGCCCCCCATGGGGCAACTATGTGGAGCTGCTATAAAGCAGAGTCTCTGGCTGGTGGAAATGATGCCTGCCTTAGCCGGAAGGAGAGCTGCCACTCCATCCCTGGCTGCCCCCGGCTCCCAGCCCAGCATCCCCACCTCTCCAACAAGGACCCATCTAAAGGTCCAATGCCACCTCCCCTGTAGGGGCCCTCCTGGCGACTCCTACCTTACATAACCTGCCATCCCAACTAATTCACACTTTTAAGGGAGAGGTGCTCTGAGGAGGACACTAGGAGCAGCTCCCGGGCATGAAGAGCCCAAAGACAAGCCCTGCCCTGGGGAACCGGCAAACCAGCAGAGAGAGGGGCCTGGAGTCTGGGCTGCCAAGGAGCAGCCATCTGGAACCTGGAACCTGCCGTGACCCTCTGCCCCTACTTCCTGTGTCCGAATCTTGGTTCCTTCATTCAACTGTTTGCTCCTGCAGAGCCATGGCTGGACTTGCCCTGTCTCCTCCACAGCATATCCATTCACAGCTGATGCTATACAAATGGTCACTGCTACCCGTGGTCCTCTGTGGGATGGGACAAAGGCTCGGCGTGTGTAAAGGAAACACACAAATGACCTGAAGACGGACTGAACTCCTTCTACTCTCACAGAGTGCTGGATTTCCTAAGGTGGGAGGCATACTTCTTGTTTTTAGAAAGGGATGCTGGGGTCTGAAGCCCCTTTGTCCATCTCTGCAACCTGTTCCTCTTTTTCCTAAGATAATGTCTGCTAGTATAAGTTGGTGCATATTCTCATAGGACTTCCTGTAATCATTCACATGTATGTTCTTGTGGAAATTTTTGATGTCTTTTAACATAAATTTGATCAAACCAATACAGGTTTCCATAGCAAACGTTCTTTATTCACCATATATCTTGGAGCCTTACCCATGTGAGAACACAGAGCTCTGTCTCAGCCTTGCTAACTGCTGCATCGTATTCTTCAGTACGGCTGCATCCAATTTTATCTGGCTGTTCCTATGTTAATGGACATGGAGACTGTTTTCAGTTTTTCACTCCTGCAAATACATTGCAATAAATATTCTTGTACTTACCTTCCTATGCCCAAGAAAGTATATGAGAGATGCCAAAAAGTGGATTTACTGGGTCACAAAGTTATGTATATTTTCAACTTTAAATCCAGTCCCACATTCTCCTCCAAAAGACCCCAAGCACCCTCCACACCCACCAGCAGGTGTGGGAGCATCTTTCCACCAAGCCCGATGGGCTGACTTTGGAAATGAAGTTAGAGAATGCCACAGCCAACTCAGGTAAAAATAGCCTCGCTGATGCTGTGTGTGAGCAAAAGGGAGTCCTCTGTGATTGGAGGGATTGTCTCTGGTTAAGGCAAGGCTGAAGTCAAGTACGTGCAGCTCCGTTAAGACGTCTAGTCATGGATGAACAGGTGGGTGATGTGCCTACAGGTGGGTGGTGTGCCCAAGGCCAGACCTGGAGGAGAGGACCCTCTTGCCCAGCTCTGCTCAGACACCCAGGGACTGGCACACTGTGGAGGGCACTGTGAACACGGGGAGGACTTCACAAAAGGCATCCATCCCAGCTAAGACCTGGATGTATCCTTATAAATGGGGAGCCATTCATCCCACAAATAGTTTCAATGTGTACCTTCACAGAGCTGACATCTAGTGGGGAAGACTGACAATATGAAGTTTACAGTAGGTAATGATTCCCATAACTCCTTTTCTGTCTGGACTGGTCCAAGTCTAGCTCTTCCATAGTAGATTAAGGACTGTCGTGGAGAAGGGGCTGTGCTACTCCTTGGATGTGACACCCAGCTACGAAACTGTGGCCAAGGGTTCTGAGTTCAGATCCCACACCAGTATAAAGACAGATTAAAAACCAGGCATGGGCACACAGGCCCTTACTCTCAGTGATTCCCACATGCTGCCACCATGGAGACTACCATTGACCAAAGTCCCTTCTGGACACACCCAGCCACCTTGCCATGAACGGCTCTGTGCTCAAGAACACTCTGTACCCTGAATTACCAAGTCGCCTGGTACTCTGGGAGGATTCGTAATCAGAATTCCCTTAAGCCAGGCTTATCCCAAGCATCTGACCAGCAGGTGTCCCAAAGATTAACTATGTCTGACTATGCATATCAATGAAGGAAAAAATTAATGTCTCATTAAGATCCAAAGCAATGAAAATCCACAGCACCTAGACATTGATAATTGGGCCAGAAGACGACATCCACTTTTCCGCACAGCCGTCCATGTGGCTCGGAATATGCTGACACAACTTTCGCAGTAAGACACAACGCACTTGCTGCACAGAAGTGGTTGTGAGCAAAAGGTGAGCAGTAGCTTGTTGTATGCGTGCTCACACTTACATACGTATACCACATGTACGCCTGATATTTTATATTATAATCTATCTATCTAGCTATATACATATATACTTGGTTAAAACAAAAGCTGTAGAAGTACACATGTTCTGCTTGAGGCCTGAGCAGAGGGCCCGGTGGGACGCCCTTCACTTCCATGTCCAATCTGGTACCCTCTGAGGCGCCCCAGAGGCACCCTAGAGCCCAAGAATCAGAAGACAAAGACCATCGGCTCTACATTCTGACCTTTCTAAGTGACCCCTCTAAGGCTGCCCAGCTCATGGCCCCTGTAGCATGAAGAATGGCCTGGAAAGGCTCAAAGGCTATGGAAGAGCCAGGCCTCTTAAAGCCATGCTGCTCCCCCAAGCGATCCTCATTCCCTCGGTCACCTCAATCCTTCAGATCCACCCAACCTTCAGCCCTCAGGAGCATAAGGTTCTCTAGTCTGTGTAGGGCTTACTGCCCACTGACCCAGCTTTCCTCTTCAGTGTAAGAGAGGGAAGAGGTCTTCCCTCTCTTACACAGAAGGACATAGGACAAGCCAGTCTGTTCATACCCTAGGACCACACCCAAAATTAAACCCAGAGATCTCTAGGTTAGGGGTAAAATGATGTAGGTGCAGAAATGTGACTGGTTGCAATATGTTACCTTGTATCCCCAAACCCAAGGTGCTATATGAGGCCCCAGATTGGGAACCAGGCATAAATTGGTGAGAAAGCTGTGGTCTCTGTCCCCAAGAGGATGGTAAGGAAGGCAGTCCATTAAACAATTAGAGAGTGATGGAACCAGGTGGAATTGAGTTGATGGTAGCTGGGAGGATGAGGCATTCCAAGAAGGCTTCCAGGAAGAAATGTTGTCTAAGCTGACACCTGAAAGATGAGTAGGAATCAGACAGGTGAAAGGATGGCTGGGGGAGAGAAGAGGAGAACAGAGCCAAACAGATGTTCCCCCAGGTTGGGAGTCTGATACTGCAGTCATCAGTCAAGTCTTGGCCAGACACATGTGAGGTATGTGCAGTGGGAATGGCATCTCACAGGGACGTGGAAGGCACAAGCCTGGCCCACAAGGAGCGCCCTGTGGTGCCAAGGAAAACACTCCCTCTAAAAAAGGTAGAAGAGGTAGGACAGATTTTTTGCTGCCTTGAGAATTCTAAAAAGCATGAATGAAGGTTTCTGCCCCATTGTCTCTAACTCAAAACCACAGTCACCACCACCATCGTCCACCCCAGCCTTTGCTCCACTTATCTGGCCCCACTGCTACTACTTCTCAAATATCTCCTCTGCCTCAGGAGCCAAATGAGGTGACAGTTTTCCAGTGAGGAGTCTGCTCGCTCCCTGCCCACCACACTGACTGTGCCTTCTCCTCGCCCAGACCTCCTCCAACCCAACTTGAGGGTGGTGAGCAAGCAGATGGAGGACCCAAAAGTGACACCAGAAAGGGGCTGGCACCCCATGCTCTAGAATTGAGATGCCCTGTTCTCTAGAATTGAGATCCTCCAGATAACACACAATGATTGTGGAAAGAGCTGGCAAATTAAAGATGGTTGGTATTGATTCCAAAAATACTTTTGCTTTCAGCAAAATACATCTTTAATTACTTTCCTACTAGCTGTCATTTCTCATAAAACAGTCTAGACGTCTCGTGCCAAATCATGCAAAGACTGTTTTCAATGAAATGCCTTTTCTTAATATCAAAGATCATACAGGGTTTAAAAAAATCTCTTCCTATGTGACGCTTAACAAATGTCTAGCAAACATGTCACGCGTGCAGAATGGACAAACTCCCAGGCTCCATTTCTAATAACAGGTGGTGAAGACACTACCCGTGCTTCCCTCGGCCATTTCCCCATCTCGGTAAGCTCTTCCGTGCCATGGTCTGGGCAAAATATACATATCTATGCAAATAGCATGCACATTATTTTTTTTCTTTTTCGCCTTTGTTGGTAATTTATTATCCATAGAGTCAAACTCCCTTTTCCCCAAAGCCATTTAATACGGAGATCAAATGAGCACCTGTACACCTAAGGTAGTAGAAAATATATATTACTGAAAGGGTTCTTCTTACCTTTATTTATCTGAAGCCAGCTGCAACAGAGTGAGGGAAAGGAAATAATTTGAGCATGTTCCCTCTTATAAGTTTGATTGGAAATGACGAAGACAAGTTGAGAATCGGAGAAAGGAACTGTGGCAAAAATGCAGATTTAGCTTTCAGCATCAGAATCAATGTCCAAATCTAAAATTGATATAACTGACGGTTAATTAATTCCCTTGATATTTTTATTAACACTTGGGAGCAGCAAGTATTCTATGTAGCACTTCTGAATTATTCAGGAGGCCCTCAGATTCCCTGGCAAAGGTGTCAAATGATTGATGCCACTGGAGGATGGAGTTAAACCCAAGGGTTCCACCCAAGGTGGAGAACTGACAGGAGAAGGGGCCTCAACAGACAGGGCAGAGGCACCTGGAGTGAGGCTGCAGCTCCCTGCCCAGAGACCCCTTCACAGCACACAGCATTCTGGGGCAGGTCCTGGCCACCGCTCTTTCTTTTTTCTGGCCACCACTCTTAAACCTTCAGGCTCTTCTGATGATTACCAAGATTGGCAAGAAATCCCCATTGAATTCTGGGTGCAAAATATATCAAAATCACTATAACTTGAACATTTTAAAAGCTTAGAACCTAAAGCTTTGGAGGTGGGGAGAGGTAAGATAAAGCGGAGTGCTACACAAGCTTGCAGAAGGACCGCCCAAGGCACAGAATCAACAGCCCAGGGTACAGAATCAACATTGCTGCAGTGGGTTTGAAGCTCTCCCAGAAGCTATCACCCACTAAGGCTCCTCCTGTCCTCTGCGTCACCGCTTGTCTTCCTTAGAAGCGAGTGGGGAATATGCATGCTCTCAGATGCTTCTTCCGCCTTCCCTGCACGTTATTCTCTTCTACTTTTTACCTCCCACTGCCTGGGAGCTCCTAGAGGGTCCTCTGCCTGACTTGTAGAGTGAACATCAAGATGCAAAGCCATGATCTGTGTGTAATTCTAACTGGTCAATCCACTTCCATGAACGTGTTCTAACTCTTTGCCCAGGGGAGCCGTTCATCCCATACGCTCAGGAGCAGTAAAGAGATGAGCAACCAGAGAACAGAGCCAACACCCCCGCCCTGAAGGGGGCCTCTAAGCAACAGCTTATGGGCTGGTGTGTGCCCACTGAAGAGTCACTTTTTCCCACTTCTCCTGAGCCACGCTCTGTGCTTGGGATTATAGAGAGCACCGGATCTTGGCAGACAACGTCTAACTAAGCTGCAGCAAGTCTTCCTGGCTTCTGGTCCTGCCTCGGGGTCCAGGAACCAAGGTTTCCACTCAAACTGACCCCAGTTCCCAGGAAGGCGTGAGCCGCACCAGGCAAGACCTCCACCAGCACCTGCCCTTTACCTGCTAGTGAGACAAAGACTGTAATTTGTGATGAAGAACCTGGGACAACAACCCCCAATGTTTTGTCATTTAAAACCAAAAGGCACGAATCTCTGCACTATAAAAATAATACAAAAAAATTAAAATAGGGGGCTTCCCTGGTGGCACAGTGGTTAAGAACCCGCCTACCAATGCAGGGAACACGGATTCGAGCCCTGGTCCTGGAAGATCCCACATGCCGCGGAGCAACTAAGCCCATGCGCCACAACTACTGAAGCCCGCGCTCTAGAGCCCGTGCTCCGCAGCAAGAGAAGCCACCGCAATGAGAAGCCTGCGCCCCAAAGAAGAGCAGCCCTCACTCGCCGCAACTAGAGAAAGCCCGCGGGCAACAACGAAGACCCAACACAGCCAAAAAATAAATAAATAAAATAGATACAACATTAAAGAAATAAACAATGTTTAAAAATATTTAAAATATAAAACAAAGAAAGGCCATGAGGATGTGAGAGCAATTAATAGGGCTATGACTCTGAGGGTGCTATCTTCTCTTCAAAGAATTTCCCATTTAGGATTCAGGACAGAGCCCTAGTGTGTGCTCTCAATGCCTAAGCAAAACAGGGGTTGTAGAGTCTACTCTGCCTGGAAACTTCTCCAGGCTTCTAGACGGGTGCAGCCCTCAGAAAGGGCTCCTGCCTCTCCTCCTCTCACGGTGTCTGCCAGGCAGCGGTGCCAGAGAAGAAAGGCAGAGGGGAAGACATGTTTTGCTAGAGAAAGAAATCACATTCTCTGATCCCAATTGTTTATTGGAACTTAAAAAATAAGTTTAAGAAGCAGACTCAACAAAATAAATTGAATAAAGTAAAACAAAATTCAGTTCAAGCCAGGGAAGTGCTTGTGAGTTAACGTCATAAACACTCCTTTGACAAGTTGCTTTCCATCACCCAGCAGCTCCATCGATGGCCTCGAGACGGTGGCCTGATTGTCAGCTGGCAGATGAGGGACGATCCGCTTGTCAGGATGCCAGCGTATTGCCCTCAAGTCGTTTGTAATGATAGGCGACAAAGGATGGCTGCTCAGAGTGATCTCTTGTTTCATAAGCTCAGCATCAGGGCGGGCCCTGCATCGGGGAACACACTCAGCAGGACGCCCCTCTGAGACAGACCACTCTCCTTAGGCCATGCTCCACCTTTGGCCATTTATACACCAGGCCAGTTGGTTCACTGTCATCTGAGTTCCAATAGATACTGTCGTAAAAATGATGAATACTTTTTTCCTTATGACTCACCACACTCTCTGCTCTGAGATTTCCGTCTTTTATTGTTGCACTGAAACCATTTCCAATCATTTTTTGCATTTGATCTTGATTGTCTTAAAAAATTAATCAGACACATGTTCACTATATTTTTTATCCAACTGTCTCCAGAATGTTTTTTGACAATTTAGAAAAATGTTTTGAAAAATAGTAAAGGGAAATATTTAAGTAATTATGATCCTCACATTGCGAGGCCAAGTGAAGTAAACTAATGCAATGGAAACAAGGTTTACAGATTTGTTTAATTATTTTGAAGTACAGTGAAATTACATTACTCTGAGAGGGAGACTTATAATCTTGACCTCTCCGTCCATACCTTTGCAGAGCTCTGTGTCTCACCAGAAGGACGATGGTCAGGCTAAGGGGTGGCCTGGGTTGGACTGGACTTGAGCACCCCCCACCCCAAGACTTGTCAAACAAACATACAAAGTCAAAACCATATGCCTACTATGCAAAAGCATTTTGAAGATGCCTCAGAACCAGGTTGTGGTCCCAAGGACCTCCCAAACAGAAGTCCTGGTGCTGCCTTTGCAGAAGTGGAGCTGTGTTTATAGTTCACATGTGCCCTTCCAAAGAACCGTGAACTCGGAGCAGGCGGTCCTGCCATGAACTTGTGCCACCATCATCTTTGGCCAGGAGACGTGATGAGGGCACAAAACAAGCGGGCCATAACAAAGACTGTGCTCCACCGGGTTACAGGGCCAGAGGAACAGAGGATTGTTTCCTTCAAGGTTGTAGTTTGAGTGTTTAGCAAATGGTATGACCTAACTGGTGTGCTACAATCCAGTTCTGATGCCAACCACCTGGAGATAACAGAGACCCTACGGGTTAAAGGCACAGACCCCAACAAGACCCCCCTCACTTCAGACACCAGCCAGAGGTTCAGGGGTCTCCACATCACTGGTACTTCTGACCAACTGGCCACAAGTTTTGGGGAGTCCCATGACCCCCTCAGGTTTGATAATTCCCTAGAACAACTCATTAAACTCAAGAAAACACTATACTTATGATTACAATTTTATTATGAATGATACAAACCAGGACCAGCCAAATATAGACACATTGGGTGAGGTCTAGGATCGTTCCCAACATGGAGCTTCTATGCCCTCTCCCTGTGGAATCAGTCACATCACCTTGGTAGCACATCATGTGTTCAACAACCAGGAAAGCCATTGAGCTTTGGTGTGCAGAGTTTCTACTGAGGTTTCCATCCATAGGCATGAGTGATTGAGTCATTGGCCAGGTGACTGAACTCAGTCAGACAGGCTCAAAGACCATAGTTGGTCTTTCTGGTGACCAGCCCCCATCCTGAGTCATCTCATTAGCATAAACTCAGGGGCTCATGAAGAACAAAGACACTCATTACTTGGGAAATTCCAAGAACTTAGAGTTTCTCTTCCAGGAACTAGGGACAAAGGCCAATGAAGTTCTTTATTATGCAACAATATCAAAACCAGAGACAACAACCCCCACCCCACCCCCACACCAGGGATGCTCCTGTCCTTGGACATCTAGCCATCCTTGACTCATATCTTCACTCTGCTTCCACGGACTCTGAAAGTCCAAAACACACCCCATGATTTGTGAGCTTAGGGGGGCTTATGCTCTCAGAGCGCCCTATGGCCCTGGCTCCCTCTGAGTCAAATCTGAGTTTGGAGTATGACTTTATTTATGGCTTCCTCCACTCCACTCACACCAGATATTTTGTGGGTTTAGTCATCTTTGCTGAGGACCTGGGGTCATGGTGTGGGGTCATTTTAAGCAGTACCCAACCTTTGCCAACCATCCTGTTCCATTTGCTGCATTTGGTCTGGGGACCACAGAACACCATTTCCCTTGTCTCACTCAGAGCAAGCCTGGGACCAGCTTTGCTTCTCTGCAGGCCTTTGGGGTCCTGCCCTTAAGGTCACAAGACCAACTAGTATTTTCTCTCTAATTAACACAGAGCTCTCCCCTCCAGGAAGTATTCTTGTGACCACTTTCACCCCATTTCTCACATGCTTCTCAAGACACAGTCCCTACACCACACTGGTTACGTAAAAAAATTTGCATTGGGTGCCTGTCACCAGAGGTGGGGACAGTTGTGTAGCAAAATCAGATATGTTACCCATTCCAATGTTCTGCCACTGCACCTATGTGAGCTGGGATGTGAGAGATCCTGCCTTAGCCCTGGGTGAACCCCATCCTGAAACAAGACTCCTTGGGATGACTCTTGGAGCAGTTGCTGTGTAGGCCACAGGCATGCAGCACTGCTGGGGAGAAGCCCTGGGGATGAAGGGAAGCAGCTAAAGAGGCCATGTTTTAGTTCAGTGCTGGTCCGGGGAGCCTGGCCAGGGGCGAACAAGTTCTCCCAAGGGCTTTCTCAGTACTTTTAATGCCACAGCTCTCTGCAAAGACCTGGAAAACACTGACACATCTTCTCTCTCCCTTCCTGCTTTTCTCCCCCAAGGGGGCCCTCAGCCAGGCACACAGCTCCCTAGGCTCCACAGGGGTCAGGGCAGGGCAGGACCTCCCCTCCCAGGCCCAGGCTACTGTCCCAAAGGGCCTCCGACTTGCTTTCCTGCTCCCAGGGGCCAGCCCAGAGCAGTGTGACCTCCAGACACTCAACCAACTTAGGGGGGGAAAAAAACACAGCGTGACACTTTAACAAATGGACTCCAGAGCCCCGAACTTTTAATTTTTTATGACTATTTCTGTCATTTCAACAGGTTTTGAGCTGTGGATCTAGAACAAGTTGCCTTAGCAGAGTTCATCCACTGATAACAGCAGTCACAACGGCTCCTAATTTGGAGCCCCTGCTCTGCTGCTGGGTACAAAACACTGTGCCAGGCCCTCCCCTCTGCTCCATCATCTAATTATTGCGATAGAGCTGTAAGATACAGGGGGACAGGGACAGCGGGGAGGACCCCATTTAGGATGGAGAAACTGAGCTCAGAGAGGACCAGAACTTTTCCACAGGCCACAGCCAGCCAATGGGAAGGCCTGCTCCAAAGCCCTGGGGATTTCCATTTGACCTCCTTGCCCAGCTCCATGAACTGGGAGAACCAGCAGTAAGGCTTCTGGTGGACCCACCCTCAGCCAGGAAGTGGCGGCACCCCGTACGGGTTCCAATGCAGCTGATTTTCTTCATCAGCAGAGGAGCAGCTCAGGCTGGTGCCTCCCCTGAAGGAACAAGTTCACCCAGGACAGCTCCTCATTTCCTGGGCCATCCAGACTGAGTTTCTCCCAGAAACAGCTTGTGCACAGCAGGACATGGGCCAGCCAGTGTGAGGTGGAACTAGAGTCTGTGTTTCCCAGCAGCCAGTGTTACTGAATTGGGTCACAACTGGCTCTGGGGCAGAGGGATGTTTTCACATCTTTCTTTCTGAGGTCTTGATTAGATGGGAGAGAAGCAGTTAGCTCCCTACAGATCCCCATGGGCACCAGGGACAGGGGACCCCAAGACAGAAGCCCACGTCCCACAGAAGTAAATTGACAAACTGTCCTCTAGTGGATCCCAGAGGGTAGGCAGCGTGGTCAGCGAGGGGTGGAGGCCTCCATGGCCATTCCGACCCTCTTCCCAGGTGCCCAGGGGTACACTTAGCCTGGGGGGTGCTTCTCGGGGAATTTCTGCACCTCACAAAGGGGATCAAGGGTCTAGAGAAGAGCATTTGTCCCACCTCAGCACCCCCACGGGATTTCCCTATATGGCTATAAGGGTAACACAAGCACGAATGATGTCAGTCATTGAGGAGCCCACAGTCTAGTAGAGAAGACAGGCTCCCACCCCCAACCCACCCCCACACACATACATTAAATAAACTAGCTTCAAATTGTGATATGTGTTCTGAAGGAGATAACCAGCGTTGCCAGGTTGAGGGGAAGAGGATATGAAATTAGTCTGTAAAAACAGGCAGAAGCCAGGCCATGGAGAATTTGGTAGGATGCAGTGAGAAGCTCAGATGTTCCTTGATGGGTAGCAGGAAGCTGCTAATGGATTTTAACTAGGGGGGCTGGCATGAGTCTATTGATGCTTTCAGAAGAGTGCTCTGGCTGTTGTGTCAGAAATGACTGGCGCTGCGGGGATAGGGTGAAAGCCTGCTGGAATCATGAGGCGAAGTGTCCCGGGGCCTGGAGTAGGGTGACTGCAGCAAAGGGGGGACAAGGAGAGAGGTTCAAGACGTATTTTGAAGGTAGAAGAGGGAAGACTCGCTGACATCTTGGATGTGGGCACAAGGGAAAGAAAGGACTTGAGTTCTAGTTTAATCCAATCCGTGGTTGGGTGATGGTGATGTCTACTGAGCTGGAAAGACTGTATGAAGAGTGTTAGTTTGTATCCCAGACTTTACAGCTTAAAACAACACAGAGTTACCATCTCACAGTTTCTATAGGTTAGTATCTGGGCACAGAGCTGGGTTCTTGGCACGGGGTCTCACGGAGCTTTAATCAAGGTGAAACTGAGCCATAGTTCTCGTCTGGAGCTCAGAGCTCTCTTGCAAGCTCACTGGTTCAGCTTTTTGTGGTTGTTGGACTAAAGTCCCAGTCTAGTTGCTGCTCACAGCCAGAGATCACTCTTAGCTTCTCAAGGCTGAGCTCAGCCCTCAGGTCTTTGCCTGGTGGCCCCGTCCACCTCCAGGCCAGCAACAGAGAACCCGCTTCAAGTGGAATTCCTCCGAACCCCTCTTCTGCCACCAACTAGAGAAATCTCTCTGCTTTTAAAGGGCTCATGTGATTAAGTTAGTCCCACCTGAAAAAGCTCCCTTTCATTGGTGCCATATTACCATAACCTAATCATGGAAATGAAATCCATTATACTCACAATCCCAGGGACGACACTGGCAGGGTGGGAAATCTTGGGCAGTATCTTAGAATTCTGCCTATCACATGGGTTGTTTGGGGCTGGGTTAAGAATTCAAGTTTGGATATAGTCACTTTGATATGATGTGGAGCAGTGAACAGTCAAGACGTGAAAAGTCAAGTTTGGGTTGCATGAGTGAGGTCTGGGCTGAAGACATACATTTGGTAGCAATTATTATGTTAAGACTATGAGACTGGGTAGGATTGCCTGAGAATGCATGTGGGCAGAAAAGAGAAGATGCCCAGGGACTGAGTCCTTAAGACCCAACACTTGAAGTTGGGGGTGCGGCTGGGGGACTGAGTCAACAGGGCTAAAAAGGAGCTGCGGTGAGATGGGATGAAAATCAGAAAAGTGTGGGGGCACAGAAGCTGAGGGGAGAGAGAGAGAGACTGTGTGTGTGTGTGTGTGCGTGCGCGTGTGTGTTAACATGGAGAAGACATCTTCATCTAAAGCTGCTGGGCCTTCTAGTAAGATAACAAATTAAAAACATCCATTGCCTTTGGCTACTTCATAGAGGTCACTGGTAACCTTACAGAATAAATTTTGACAGTGTTGGGGAATGGAAACTGGATTAGAGTAGGTTGAAGGGTGAAGACTTTTATAGATGTGTAGGAATGTTCCAAGAGGGAGGAAAACAGCAATGCAAGGTGGGAGAGGGGTTAACTGATGAGGTGGTGACCTTGGGAAAGTGAGAAGGGGTGGGGTCAAGGGCACATGGAAGGGGATTGGCATTTGATGGGAAGAAGGACACTTCCTCCAAAGGGAAAGGAGTCACATTAGACAACACGGATGCTGAGACAGGTCCTTCGCCATTTGGTGGTAGGAAGAAAAATGTGATCCATACGATGTCTTTGCTTCTCCCAGCCGGGTGTGAGAGACACCTTCATGGGCTGCGCAGGGCAGGTGGGAGGGGGGGCAAGTGTGCGTGAAGTAGAGCTGTGGGCAACAGGAAGCGGGGCTTCCCAGGAGCAGGTATGCTGAGGCAGAGCTGAAGACTCCCTTGAGGAAGCCTTCCTGACCTTGGCCAGAGGGGCTGGGTGGTGCAGGGGGACCTCCTTCGGCACCCAGCCCTACGCTCCATGGCAGAGCCTATGGCACACCAGGGTAAGCGCAGCTGTCTCTCATCTCCTCACATGACTGGGACCTCCTGGAACATAAAACTGTGCCATCTTCATCCTGGGCAGAGCACCAGGTCTGGCCACAGGAGTTGCTCAGTCAATGTTTCCCGACCTGAATTGAGGAGGACACAAGAGGAGAGCAAACACTGACAACTGTGGATGGGTCTGGAGGTTGCTGATAACAAACATGGCTCCATCATGGCTTTGCTTTGGCCAGGACACTAGATGCTGGTTTCTTCAAAGGGCACCTAGTTCTGTTATAGGGAGGCTGGGCTGTAATCGTAATTTTTAGATCCCCGCATTCTGTGCTTAGATCCAGTTTTGTACTTAACCCAAATGAGCAAAAACACCTGGGGAGGAATATCTAAAATATGAGTTTATTAAGAGTAAATAAACACACACAAACCCCTACCGAACGGCTGTCTCTCCAAGTCAGTGGGAAGCAGGATGCGACAGGAAGGAACACCAGCTGAGCCTGCTCCGTGGAGCTGGGCCATGGAATTCTGTCAGCTCCCAGTGCTGGGGAGCCATCTGTGGGCCCTGCCGCCTGATGGCCATTCATGCAGCACCCAGCCTGGTTTCCTACACACAGCCTCCTCCAGAGCCCCCGCAGGCCCCAGTAGAGCTGCCCCACGCAGGTCTAAATGAAGGGGTCTATTTAGCTTGGTCAGAGGAGAGGGAGGGAGTAGGAGGCTTAGGGAGATGCATGGATGAGACACAGAGAAAGACAGCAAAGAACTAAGCAATAGGAGAGAGCTCCGAGTGGGCAGCGGAGAACCCGGGTTCTCCTCCTGGCTCTGCCTTTTCTGTGTGCCATGAGCAAGTCTCCAGGTCACCTCCTCCCTCTAAACTTCACTTACCCAGCCATAGAGTCAGGGGTAAGACAAGACGAAGGTTAAGGCTGCTCCTGGCTCCAGCAGCTTACCACTCGGAGGAGAGGAAGGCAGTCGAACGAGAGAGAGAATAAACAGGGCAATTCTTGCAGTGATTTCCCTGCCTTGCAATGTGGGATAAAGGCAGGTGGTCACTTACCTGGACCCCATGGGGAGGAACCAGTCAGAGCAATTCAAGTATCAAGTCAGAGGAACCCATTTCTGACGGGCTTAAACAATATGTGTATCATGTATGAGGAGAAGCCCAGAAACAGTGAGAATCCTGGAGTTGGGTGATTTAGTAACTCAGCATCATCACCACCCCAGGGTCTCTTCGTCTCACCAGTCTGTTGTCTCTCAGCAGTTTTTGATTCAAGATGGCTGCCCCCAAAGTAGCAAAATGGCACCTCAAAACAATAAGGTCTAGAGGAAGAAAAGGTTTGCCTTCTTCTCACATCTCCTTTTAAGAGTGGGGAAACCTCATTTAGAAGCCCTTTACCCCCCACTCCGCTCCTGGCAGAGACTCGCTTACACCATATCCGCCAGAAGGGAGTCTTACTTCCATTTCTAAGATAACCAACGACTGGTGAACTGAGGTTATTAGCATGATTGGCTTAGATAAATCAGATCAAGGGGGATGAATGATGGAAGTTAACCATCCAGACCACTACAGAAGAGAACCATGTTTGTAGCAAAGCATTTTTGGAACAAAGAAGGCATGATTTGATGAAATCTGCCTGAGTGTCAGAAGCCCATGGGCGAGGCAATACCCTGCAGTCTGTGCTGCCCTCAGAAGTTTTCTTCCGCTGTGGACTTTCCACGTGACCCTGAGAAACTTCCATCCTCCTTCTAGACCTCAGTTTCTCCTCTAACAGCAAGGACAAGGGCAAGCGTATCGCTAAGGCTGATAATAGCCAATATGAAGTAAGTTTGTGACTGAAATACTCATCCTTTTCATTCACGCTCATCAGAACAGCCAGAAAGAGGAAGACACTTTTCATGTGTTGGGTGGCTCAGTGCACAGTCTCCCTGCCTCTAAAGACTTGGGGAAGAGAGCAAAGGTGATAGAAGAAACACTTCCCCCCATCCTTCTTTTTTTTTTTTTTTTTTTTTTTGCGGCACGCGGGCCTCTCACCGTCGTGGTCTCTCCCGTTGCAGAGCACAGGCTCCAGACGCGCAGGCTCAGCGGCCATGGCTCACGGGCCCAGCAGCTCCACGGCATGTGGGATCTTCCCGGACTGGGGCATGAACCCATGTCCCCTGCACTGGCAGGCGGACTCCCAACCACTGCGCCACCAGGGAAGCCCCCTCATCCTTCTTTACTAGAGCGTCTTTCCTCACGCACAGGAATGATGGGGAAGTCCAGACCTGTGTGAAAGGGGTCAGAGGGCTTGGAGAAACCTAGGCTCTTGGCTCTAACAGATAGGTGAGCAAGGGAGACTTATTTCAGTAAAAAAGAGAATTATTGGGTCATATAACCATAGGATATGAAAGTCAAGGGACCATGGTTCCCCCAAAGGAAGTACAGCATTCTTTTACCTAAAGAAAGAGAATATGCGTGAGATGGGAAGAAAACAATCCACAAACATCCAAATAATAGGACTCCAGTTGCTCCAAATTGTACCCCCAGGAGGCGGTGTTTAGGCATAATTTTGCCCTTACCTCCCAACCTCTCACCTAGAGACAAGGAAAGTACCCTTGATCCTGGCTTTTAGCACGAGAGACAAGTGTGCCGCGGCTGCCTGGACAATAACGTGAGCCGCTTCTGGGGCCAGCCCCAACTGTCAAGGACTGAAGCCAAGGCGGACAGCCTGCCTGTTTTCTGAAATTCTCCCATGAGAATTCTCTCCGATGGGAGATTCAGACCTAGCAATAGATGAAAGTCACCCCAGCAGTGTGGAGAAATGACGGAGAAAGCGCCAAAGACCATGTGCAACAGGAAGTTCATTGATGGGGCTTTGTCTGCCCCACCCCCACACAGCCCCCAGTACCTAAGGCCAGGCTGCCTCTGCCCCAGGGCTCCCCCCACACCTCCAGCAGGAACGAGACATAAGCTCGTCAAGTGAGGGGGTGGCTGGCATGGAGGCTCCCCCGAGGGGCCGGCCTCCCTCCTCAGACTCCGGACCAAGCCCTGCTTTGGCTGCAGCTGGACTCTTGGGGCCGGGACAAAGTCTGGCAAAGTGGCAATGCGTGTGGGGGCTGGATGTGGATGGGAAGGACACAGAACGCTTTGTAAGCACATCTGGGCCGCTCTGCAAGGAGAAGCTGCTGACAGACTGTTTGCCAATAAAGAAAGTCACGCAGCCTAATGACAGTCAGATGGCTCTGCAGCCCGTCTTCATCTTGGCTGGGCTTTGCAGGATGGACCTAGGCAGATCCAGGCAGCTCTTCTCCTGCGGGACCCAGTGCAGTGGAGTCTTGTGGCTCCTTCCGTCAGCCAAGAGCCAAGAAGCCTCTGTCCCTTTCCTGAGTCAGGAGTCTGCGCTTTAGCCTGAGTCATTCGGAAGCACCACCTCCAAAGCTCTGGCCCATAGGGAGCCCCCTCCGATTGGCTTCTATTGATCTATCCCTTGATTAGGACATTGATAAACAGGGCCTGAGTCTCTGATGCCCAGAGCCTGCCAGCTCCTTCTCTCACGGTGTCTTCTTCCCAAGGTGACTCCTAGGAATTGATATGTCTTCTCAGCAAAAACATACTTGCAGCTCCCTGGAGGTGGGGCCTCCATCTCGTATTTTCTCCCCTGCGTGGTGGCGGGACTGGCCACAGAAGAGGTATCCAATGTCTGGGTTCGTCTACAGCTCCAGCGATCTGAGAGTGGGCATGGAACCCCATAGCACAAAGAGGAGAGAAAAGGCAAGAAGCAGGCCGCTGAATAACTGGGTCAGCTCCAAAACTGGACTGAAGGGAAAGGGATGGGAAGCTGCTCGAAACTCATGACTCTCAAACTTTAACTACAGAAAACTTTTAGAGTCAAAATCTTACCTGAAGGCTCAGAGGAGGGGCTGCCTGGATGGGACAAGGGGCCTGGGATATTAGTCAGTTCACTCTCTCCCTTGGCATCTCCATTCTTTCTCCCGTGGAATGCCCAGAAAAACCAATGGGGATTCCTAAAACTTCTCTGGGAACAGTTTGAAAATATCTCCATTAGCCCCTCTGCCAGCCTCCTGGTAGACCTTCCTTGCAGCAATGCCAGATGAGCAGATGCCTCTCCTAGCCTTCTCTGAAATTAGGAAATAGGGAAGCATCCTGTATGGTAGAGACATCCCTGGACCTCAGTTCAGAAACCTTGGGTTCCAGTTCTAGCCCAGGCACCTCCTAGCTGAGTAACCTTGGACTTAACATCTCTGAACTTCAAGTCCTTTATTTTAAAGCCGGGGTGAAGCTGCCCGTCTTGTGATGAAGTAGCTCTTGCTGAAATTCCCAGGATAGGCCTGGCACTTGACAGGCACTGCTTTTGTGAATCCGATTGTGCTATTGCCACACTATATCTTTGCAGAAGTAGGAGGACAGAGGGCCCTCACTGGATCAAACCTCGATCTAAGAGGCCGTCATAGAGTCTCATAGGCCCATGGAGCCAGGACGGGGGAGAGCACCATCGGGTATTGTTCTCTGGACACATTTGTGAGGCTGCTGCAAGACATCCTGTACATTCTATTATTAGGAAAGGAACCCAGCCCAGGACACAGTCATCACAAACCTCAAACCGCTGTTTACAAACGGAGGGAGTTTGGTGAGACCTAAAATGCTCTTCCCCAAATGCATTCTCCCCCACCCCCTTGGTTTTTAAACCCATGTGGATTCCAAGGGAAATCGAATCCATATGTTTCTGGTTCATTTACACTGAACTCATCAAAATGTAATTTTGCAACATCTAGTTGACGTCCAGGATGTCTTTAGAAGCTTCATTTTTATGCCTTTTTATAAGCCCCTCTCCCTTGGAGACAGGAAGTTATGCCTTGCCAAGAGTGGGTGGAATTCCAGCCAAGCAGGAGTTCTACTAAGAAGACCCAAGAGGCTGAAAGGGCCTCTTATCTCAGTTGTGGGGACCTTTACCCATGTCTCCATTCTCAGGGTAGGAGCTACAAGAAGTACTCAAAAGGAGGTGCTCCAGGACAGAGTAGAGTCCAGACTACCTCCACTTCAGCTCTGCATCTTCTCACTTCCCTGATGGTCAAAGAGATTTAAAAAAAAAAAGAAAAAAAAAAGCCAACTTGTTCCACTTTGTTGGTGGGGTTGCTGAGGCCCAAGGTGGTGAAGTGACTTGTCCAGGTCAACAGCATCACTGGGATTAACAAGCAAGATTTTTTTAAAAGTCTTTCCAGGCTGAGGAGTGAGGACATGCCTTGGACATCCAAGGGATAAAATGGAGAGAAGTAGATCTGGCCTCTGACCTGGTTCATTCCTAGACCTGACAGGATGCCGCGGTGTTACATTATCAGTGCACTCCCAGTTTCCGAGTAGGTTAACGGTCCATTTAAAAGTAAAATTTTGACCAGCTAATAAGGCTTCTGTCACAGGCTGCAGTTTACACATAAATTCGAATGCAAGGAAGGAGAGGGATGCCTCGGGGTCGCGTGGTGGAAGTGGATAAGTGGGGCATTTGGATTCGGGTCCTGAGTCCAGCAGGCAGTGGCATCCTCAAATACCTGCTCTAATTAATTAGAGCATCTTCTCTGGCTCCCTTCTCAACAATTACACAGGCAGAGAAAAATAGCATGTCTTCCAAGGGTTTGCAGAGGTCCCGCCTATTTTGCATTGGTCATCTGGAGGGTGGTGACTGCCAGCTAGCCGCCCTCAGAGCCAGGCCTGAATGCAAGATGCGGGTTGGAAAGCGGCCTGCTACAGAAAGAGGAGGCCTCTCAACCCCTTTTAGCAGAAGTTTGGAGGAAGACGGGGGCACTCAGACTAGGCAGACTTGGAAGGATGCAGCCAAACCCAGTTTCGGTCATCTCTACCCCAATCCCTGGTAATAGCATCATTAGCAGGGCATGGAATCCAGTCATGCCCTAGTGCCAGACTCTCCACATTTGCTGCTTTGGGGATTGGCAGACTTTGACAGGAGGAGCCTGTGTGGGTCTGCAGCACTCTGGCCCACAGCCTCTCCCGTGTTACCACGAAGATGAGCCTGCCTTCCACTAACATCAGTCCCCTTCTTCCCTGAAAAGCCTAAGACTGGGTCTGGCACCCAGTGGGTTGTTGCACTGAACCTGACACAAGCGGGCTGATCAATAAAAATTCAGACAACACATGGGCGGTCCCCAGCAATCTTAGCCAGTGGAGAGAAGACTGCCAGTTTTTCCCAGACAAATAGAAAAATTGCAATTGATACTGCCTTTCTTTCATTTTTGCTTCTTTGAATGAAGATATGATGCCTGAAGGTTTAGCAACCATCTTGCAACCAACCAGTGAGGCTGAGCACTGAAACCAACAAGCTAAGGAGAATGGGATAGAAAAACAGAGTGCTGATGACATTGTTGACACACTGAAGGATCTAGATCTAGAATAATTGCTACCTGAGAAAAATAAGCCCCCTGTGTTTCTGCACCTGTTGCTGGGTTTTGTTCTTTGCAGCTGGAAGCATTCTTAAGTTAGTGAAAGTAGGGACTCAAGTCAAAGCCCCATGCAAACGAACTCCTAAGTCCTACATTGTAGGCAGACAGGGAAGCTGTGAGTTAGTCCAGAAGGCTGGTCTGCAGACAGCAGCCTGCAGGAAGCAGTGGGCCTGTGGATCCATGCGACCCAGGCCCTTGGAGAAGGGAGGAGGGACCAAGAACTGGTTCTGTCCCAGCCCAGCCCCAGGAACTCGAGCTGAGTCCTATGGAGAGGCACCTCTATCACTTCTGCACACACCACAGCATGATGCTGGCGTTCTGCAACCCCAGGAGCTCCAGAGACACTCCCTTGGGCAGGGTGACATTCCCTGACGATGTCCCCTCAGGTCACTGTGTTCAGCAAGGAGCATCCAGGAGCCGGGCCCTAGGGTGGGAGCCATGCCCTGACACCCTGACCACACCCCAGAGGCTGGAGCAGCTCCTCCCTGGGTCCTGCCATGTCAGATGTCATACCTGATAGAAGCTGGCTAGACATGACAGGTGTCCAGTGGACATGGCCGTCCCCTACATTGGTGAAGTGGGAGAGGGACAGAGCCAGGCACAGGTGGACTGTGTGAGCTCAAGCAAGGCAGCCACTGAAGATGCCAGAAACACTCGGGAAAATCTGTAGGGGGCTGAAATCTAGAGGGCCGGTTGGCACAGTGAGAGATGAGCCTTTTCATTATGGCATTAGCAGCCCTTCCTTCATTTCTACCCAAAGCCTGGGGACACTTGGGGACATCTGGATTGCAGAGGTCCCAGTGGATGAAAAGGTTAGCCCTCACGTGGGGGATCTGACATGTTTATCTTTGGGGTCTGCCCAGGTACCTTGTCTGAGCCCATATTTTCCCTTCCTTCTTGTAGAAACTTCTCCCCTCCCTAGGAACCAAAAGTGTCCTGGAGCCAGCTGGGAGTGGGGAGCCATGCAGACAAAGCAGGCCTTTGCCTCCTCTTCACCAGAACCTCTTGTTCTTTCTGGGCCCTGCCATCCTAGCAGCCTAATAATGGGACTAGCCATAGACTTCCCTCTAATCCCAAAGGAGGGCACTAAAGGTGGTCTTCATGGGCTGTGGGGAGGCTGGAAGCACTTCTCTATTCATGTTTGCGTGCATTCAGGACATCTCAGACCCTCTTCATCCTGCGAAGCTCCCCTGCTGAGCCACTCACGACCGGGATGAGGCAGAGAGAGGCCCAGAAGATGCACACAGAGCAGCCAGATGTGACTTCCCTACTGGGCAACACGCCCCGGTACACTTTCTTCTCTAGAAGGACCTCAGTTCTACAGAACTGAGACCATTGTTCCCCTGGACAATTTGAATTTCCCTACCAGGAGAAGAAAGCCCAATGGCCTAGTGCCCCCCTCTCTCTCTTCCTCCCATCCGAGTGTATCATTGACTTGATGCCCATTTCCACTGCCTAGATATTTGGTCCATAAAGAGAACTGAATTAGCTCCATTATCAATTCTCCTGGTACAATGGGCCCAGCAAGGTGACTGGCTTTCCTGCCCACAAGAGAAGTAATAGTCAGAAATGGAGCAGAGGCCAAAGTTATTTTGAATTAACTACTAATGAACAGGATTTCTATAGCTATTTTGCAATACCTGTACAATCTGATGAAAATCAGACACAAGAGGAGCTCAATTTTGTTTTTCATTAATATTCTCTTTGCTAACAGGAACAGATGATTTCTGGGAGCTGTCCCTGCCCTTTTAATTTGTCTCCCTATAATGCAGTGGAGATATCCTCCATTATTAAACTGATCAGCAAGTGGCATGAATCTTTTCTCATAGATTTCTTCATTATTACTTATGCAGGACAATGTGTTTGGTTATTGTGAACCAAAAGGCTGGGTATAGGAGTGATGAAGAGGAGGGGTAGAGCTGGGCTTTTGAAAATCCCAAAAAGTACTAAAAACCAACAGCAAACCTATCATAAAACAACACACTTTTAATTCTTTAATGGGAGGGTATTGCACAGATCACAGACGGAAATACACATTCTTGAGGATTGAGGGAGTAGGCAGATCTGACCATAGCATCAAAAATCAGTCAGGTCCTGAGCTTCTCTCTGGAGAGGAAGGAAATAGAACTCTCCATAGCCCCTATGACAGATATTTCTTTAGATGCTTGAATCCTCCTTGAGATGGAGAGCTCACTACCTCATAGGGAAGCCAGGACCAATTTATGATCTATTGCCTTATCCTAGATTTATTGGAATTGAAGCCACCTTCCTCGTCAAGGTGACCCAGAGCAGGGACAGAGCTCTTTGGAAGCAGGAAGCTTCATTTTCCCATGAAGCACTTGGAGACCAAGTCCACAGTGTGACAGACAGGACTCAGGGAAGGAGAACAGAGGCACCCTGAGCAGCTCTCAAGGAACTTTCCCTTGGACTGGCTGAACTCACCTTATTCACAAAGTCCATTCACCAAGAGTACTTCATTTAAAAGTCAAAGAATCGTGTCAGCTAAGTAGGTCAGGCATCAATACTTAAAAAAAAAAAAAAAAAAACTTTGAGATCTCTGAGGAAACTAAGGCCAAGAAGCCAAATGACTTGTCCCAAGGTTCCCACAGCTAGTAAAGGCAAGGCATAGGCGGGATTAAAGCCTGGGTCTTTGCTCTGCCCAAGTTCTAAATGGAAATGTTGGCTTTTCCAGGGTGCGTGAGAAGAGTCCACTGTCCCAGCACCTGGTGCAAGATTTGGTCACTTAGGAAACTACTACAGCAGAATCAGAGGAACCAATGGATAACTCACTCCTTACTTTAAGGTATCTCTGCTCCATCCTCTACACAAGGTTTGATACCAGCTCAACTGGCATCCTTTGAAATAAATCCTGATGCTGCATCAGCCCAGCTCAGGTATCGTCTCATTTCTTTGTCTGAAGAAAAAATTCAAATGTCATGGCCTGGTAGAACAGATAGTCCCAGATGTCACGGAACTCTATTTTAAGACTTCATTTCTCATTACTCCCACAAAATCACCTCTGCTCTAAGGACCTCAGTGTCTCCTCTGCCATCTCCAAAAGTTTCAGGCTCATTCTCAGCTTCTTCCCATTGCTATATTACTTCTCCTCTTAGCCGCCCTGGTACCAGTCTGGGCTGGTGAAAGAAATTCAATTTATGCCGATCTAAGCACAAAAGAGACTTTATTGATATACACAAATGTAAAGGCTATAAAAGTAGTTGACTTCTGTCATGGCTGAATCTAGAGTCTCAGATAACATCTTTAATACTCTGTCTCTCCCCATCTCCTTGGCTCCAGGTCCCGCTGCATTGGCTCCACCCTCCAGAAGCTCTTCCCTCATATGGCAAAGATGACTACTGAGAACATTAGGCTTTTAATTTACGAACTTAATAGATGTTGTAGAAAAATAAAGCTCCTCTTTCCCAACTGTTCCAGAATAGAAGGCTATGATTAGGTAGGCTTGAGTCATGTGGCCACCCCTGTACCAATCCCTATGACAAAGAGGATAAAATATGTCAATTTTCTAGTGAGTCTCCTGTTCACCCACAAGCTGGAGGATAGCACAGCCTCATGGAAATACATGGATAGAATGTGTGGGTGGGGTGGTTGAGTCAGATGTAACCAGGGGGCAAAAGGAGTGCCAGAAGCCATAAAAACAAGAGTTGGCTAACACAGCCCTACTCTTTCCCTATGTTAATAACTCCTGCTTAATCTTTAGGTAGGACATAATTTGAGTCCCATCCATCTTACACAAGAATAATACCTTTATAACCCAGTCTCCTAAGGTCTCTTCCCTTACTGAGTTTCTAGAAGACATCTGCCACAGAATGGAAGAATGTCAGTGCAGGGAGATTTATCAGAGATAGTTTAAGTATAATTTTTTTAAAAAACTGAGATTTTTGAGATAGAAGTGGTATTGACTGAGGATTAAAGCCAAATGCATAATAGAATATAGACTTCCTGACCTCCAATCAAGAGATCTTGCTACCATAATTCACCTAGGAGTGAGCCAAAGCAGCTCATGGTTGTCTGTACTTTAGCTTCTGTCCCACATCTCCAGATTGGATCTAGGCTTCTTGAACTGGCAGTTGGTAGGTAGATTAGGAACATTGAAATAAGACAGAATAAAGGCTAAAACCTTAGTTCTGTTATTTAGTGCTATTGGGTTCTAGGGTGAAAGAAAACAGAAGAACACAAAGGAAAATTACCTTTCAGAAGATCAGTTTTCTCAGCTGTAAAATGGGAATAAGAAAAGCTACTTGGGTTCCAGTTCTAGTTAACATGGAATAAGCATATTCCACCCTGTCTTTCTCACTGACTACAGCTAAAACCCTGAACAGGATAGTTAGAGCAGTAATCTTAGGATTTTGAAAAGATAATGATACCAGGCAAATTAGAGAAGAAAAAACGATATTAAAATGCCACCAAAATAGTAGGAAATATCCTTAATTTCCCTCCTGTACTTTGTTTTTTCCAGCCTGAACTCAAAGGCAGTCCAAAATGTGGAACAGTGCACCAGGTACAGTCAGTAAAAGGTCCAAGGTAAGTTCTGTATTTCTGATCAGAAAAGCCTAAAATAGGATCCTACAATCAAAGCCAGTGGGGAAATTTCCCCACTTTTCTTTGTTTGTTTGTTTGTGTTTCATTTCTTCTGCTCCAGCACAAGGCAATCTTACAGTGACAGAGCAACAATGGTGGCTGGTAAGGTGAATAAAAATAGGAAGGAGGGAAAACCTTCTTCTCTGACCAGTGGAACTGTGGTCCCAAAAGCATGAGGAGAATCCACATTCTTTTTTCCTCTCTATCACCTTGCCACTGGACCCTTGAGGTAGATGCAGGAGCAGGAAGTGAACAGCAGAGCAAGGAAACTAGTCAGAAGACCAGGAGAGAAAGTCCTTGGGAGCAAGAAAGTGTTGAGGAGATTGTGGAGAGAAGAGAGCTCAAGAACGTGATCCTATGAAGTTGTATATGCACTTCTGGGCTTGCACCCAAGCTACATATCCATGGATCTGACCTTAAGCAATATACCAAAGGCTTTGAGAACTACACTACAGAATAGATTACTTCCCAGGTCCCAGACTGGACACACATGGAGAGCAGATCTGAATAGGCCTATAAGAGCTTTAAAAACAGAATTTAAGTTGGAACCAGAACCCACAAACTATGGGCTTTCAGTCTGAAGATAACTGGCTTGATTGTCTTCTGAAACTAAATAAACCAGAACAAAAATAAACATTCTTCAAATGATTTAAACAAGAGTTGGAGTCTAGAATAATATTTAAAATGCCCAAGATACATTCCAAAATTACTTGAAGATGAAGAATCAGGAAAATTTCTCTATTACTCAAGGGAAAAAAACAACAACATACACCAAACCTGAGGTGGCATAGTGTTGGAACTATCAAACAAAGATTTTAAAACAGCTATTATAACTATGTTCCATGAAATAATGAGAAACGCTCTTGAAATGAACGGAAAGCTATAAAGTCTCAGCACAGAAATAGAAGATATATAAAAGAATAAAATGAAATTTTTACAGCTAAAAAAATACAAAAACAAAAATTCCAATTCATTGTATTAGCTTACTAGCCTGGAGATGAGAGAGGAAAGATTCACTGAACTCAAAAGCAGATCAATAAAAATTAATAAGTGTGAACAACAGAGAGAAAAATAATTGAAAAAAATAGAGACAGAGGGACAGTGGAAACATTCCAATGGTCTAATATTCATATTATTAAAGTTCCACAAGAATAAGAAAAAGAAGGCACTACAATAGATGATAGATAAATAGATAGATAGCTGAAAACTTCCCGAATTTGATGAAACACATAACTTTATAGATTCAAGAAACTCGTGAAACCCAAAAGAATAAATTCAAAGGAATCCTTGCCCAGATATATCATTAAACTGTTAAAAAATTAAGGCAAAGAAAAAAATGTTGAAGGCACACAACAACAATAACAACAATAAAAACTATATATATATATATATATATAAAATAGAGAAATACTTATTTGAAGGACAGCAGAGTTCAAATATATATATATATATATATATATATATATATATATAGAAAGAGAGAGAGAGAGAGACCAGAGGAACGTGGCACAATGTTTTAATGTTTTTAAGGGGCTGAAAAAGATGACTCTCAACCTACAATTCTATCCAGTGAAAATAATCCTTCAGGCATAAAGTAAAAGCAAAATAAAAACGTTCTCAGATTAAGGAAACCTAAGAGAGTTACAGGGACTAAACTGAACTAAGAGAAATGCTAAAGCAAGCATTTCAGGAAGAAGGGAAATGACATCAGGGGAAATTTGGAACATCATAAATAAAGGAGCAGTAATAGAAATGGTAAATATGTGAATAAATATAATAAGCTATTTTTCTCCTCTTAAGTTCCTTACAATATACATAAGTTGAGAGAAGAATATATAACATTGTCCGATGGCATTTCTAATGTATGTAAATGTAATACATATGAAAACAATATAAATGAGGGAAGATTAAAGCTTCCATATCCCACTTCAAGTAACAAAATGTTATTTAGTTTTATAATTAAACAATGAGAATTTAAATCCTTAGAGCAATCACTAAATAAAACTGTAAAATATACACAGTCAAAACTAAATAGTTACGTTATTTGTCTCTTTGTTAAGTTGTATGAGTTTATTATATATTCTGTATACTAGACACTTGCTAGACCAAGATATATGATTTGCAAATATTATCCCTTCTGTAAGTTGATTTTTCACTTTCTTGATAATGCCTTTCTATATTGTAATTTTTAAACTTCATATTTTCCTGATGCTTCAATATTCCCACCATCAGGCTATAAGCACCCAACCAGGAAACCAGATGCACCAGTGTGATAAGGCTAGCCCCTGCCAAAATTTCCCCTTCTTACCCTTCCCTGACTGCAACCTAGTGACATTTGAACACACTAGTGGAATACCCTCATGTCTTTTGCTTGTATACTCCATCCTGACCCCAATAAAGGCACTTGCCCATAGGTCCTCACACTCTCTCTCTTGACTCCCCAGCTTCTTGGTTGAGCCTAGGGGGCTCCTCCCATATGGCCCCTGAGTGGCATGCCATTTCTCCCTCTCCTAGGACCTGTGAATATAATAAAACTCTTTTACTTTTGTATGTCTTTCTGCAGTGTTATTTTATGACCACACCTGACTGACGGTTAAAAAAAAAAATTAAGTAATATAATTATCCCTTACAACACACCTTGTTACACAATGTATCTATTTTTTTCTTTTGTTGCTCATGCTTTTGGTGTCATATCTAAGAATCCTTTGTCAAATCTGAGGTCATGAAGATTTACCTCTATGTAGAATTCTAAGACTTTTATTGTTTTACCTCATATATTTAGGTCATTGATCAATTTTGAATTAACTTTTGTATATGGCATGAGCTACAGGTCCAACTTCATTCTATGTGGCTATCCAGTTTTCCCAGCACCCTTAGTTCAAGAGACCATTCTTCTCGCCACTAAATAATCTTGGCAACTTTGTTGAAAACAATTGGCCATTAAAATATGGGTTTATTTCTGGACTCTCAATGTTATTCCACTTGTCCAAGTCTGTCCTGATGCTAGTAACACTCTGTTTTGATTACTATAGCAAAATGTTAATTTTGTTATATAAATTTCATTTCAATTTTTTAAGTGTAAGAAAAAAGTAAAGTGAAATAAAAACACATATTCAAATATCCAAAGGAAGGCAGGGAAGGGGAAAGAGAAGAGTGAAAAAAAACTTAGGAAACATTCATTCTTTTCATGCTCTTCCAAAAACTTGCAGAGGAAGGACCTCTTGCTATCTCATTCGATGAGACCAGCATTACTCCTATACTAAAGCTAGACAAAGATGCTACAAGAAAAGAAAGCTACAGACCAATTTCCCTTAAGAATATTGATACAAAATTCCTCAACAAAATACTATCAAATGGAATTTAGTAGCATGTTAAAAGGAATATACATGATGACTAAGTGGGATTTATTCCTGGAATGCAAGGATGTTTTGACATACATAAATCAATCAGTGTAATACATGATGTAAATAGAAATAAAAGAAAATAATACACATGATCATATCAATTGATGCAGAAAGAGCATTCAACAAAATTCAAAATACTTTCATGATAAAAAAATTTAACAAACTAGTAATAGATGAAAACTTCTTCACTATGATATAAACCATATATGAAAACCCCACAATTATCATGGTGAAAGGCTGAAAACTTTTCCCCTATAATCAGAAACAAGATAAGGATGCCAGCTTTCACTATTTCTATTCAACACTGTATTGGAAATCTTAACCAGAGCATTTAAGCAAGAAAAATAAATAAAAGGCATTCAAATTGGAAAAGAAGAATTAAATTTATCTGTGTTCACAAATGACATAATATTACACATAGAAAACCCTAAATATTCCACAAATAAATATGTTAGACTTAATAAATAAATTTAGCAAAGTTGCAAAATACAAATCAAACCCCCAAGTCAGTTGTATTTCTATATATTAATAATGAACAATCCAAAAAGGAAATTGAGATATTTTATTTACAATAGCATCATAAAAATAAAATACAGTTGACCCTTGAACAACATAGGGTTGAACTGTGTGAGTTCACATACATATGGATTTTTTTCAGTAAATTCTACAGCAGTACTACATGATCCATGGTTGGTCAAATCCGTGGGTGTGGAACTTTGGTTATGGAGGGCCAGTTATAAAGTTATACATGGATTTTTTTACTGTGTGGAGGGTTGGTGCACTAACCACCACATTGTTCAAGGGTCAACTGTACTTAGAAATAAATTTAAACAAAGAGGCAAAAGGGCTATATACGGAAAACAACAAAACATTTCTGAGGGAAATTAGAGAAGACATAAATAAGTGAAAAGATATCTTGTGTTCATGAATTAGAAGACTTAATATCATTAAGATAATAATACACCCAAAAACATCTAGAGAGTTCATGTAATCCCCCTCAAAATCCCAATGGTGCTTTTTGCAGAAGTAGAAACACTCATCTTAAAATTAATTTGGAATCTCAGAGGACCCCAAACAGTCAAAATAATCTTGAAAAAGTAGAACAGAGAGAACTCACACTTCCTGATTACAAAACTTAATACAAAGGTGCAGTAATCAATGCAGTGTGGTACTGGCATCAGGACAGTCATACTGACCAATGGAATGGAATAGAGAGCCCAGAAATGAACCCTTATGTATAAGATCAAATGATTTGTGACAAGGGTACAAAGACTACTCAGTGGGGGAAAGGACAGTCTTTCCAACAAATGGTGCTGGGAAAACTGGATATCCACACACCAAGAAAATGAAATTCAAATGTTAAATTGACTGAAAATAAAGACTTAAACAAAAAAGCCAAAATTATACAACTTGTTGGAAAAAAATGACATTGCATTTGGCAATGATTTCTTAGATATGACATCAAATATATAGGCAAAAAAAAGAAAAAAGATGACTTGGACTTCATCAAAATTAAACACTTTTATGCATCAAAGAATACTATTTAGTGATTGTAAAGACAACCCACAGAATGGGAGAAAATATTTTCAAATCATGTATCTGATAAGAGTAATATCCAGAATATATAAAGAACTCCTACAACTCAACATCAGCAAAAACAAACAACTCAGTTTAATAATGGGCAAAGGACTTGAATAGATACTTCTCCAAAGAAGGTATACAAATGAACAATAAGCACATGAAAAGATGATCCATATCATTAGTTATTATGAAAAGCAAATCAAATCTACAATGAGATACCACTTCACATTCATCAGAACACAGAAAGTAAAAAGCATTGGCAAGGAGGTGGAGAAACTGGAACACTTCTGCATTGTGGTTGGGATGTAAATTAGTGTAGCCTCAGTGGAAAACAGTTTGGCATTTCCTCAAAGTTAAACATAGAATTACCATATGATCCAAAAATTCCACTTCTAGGTATGTACCCAAAAGGACTGAAAGCAGGGACTCAAACAGGCACTTATACACCAAGTTTCATAGCAGCATTATTCATAATACCAAAATGTGGAAACAAGTCAAATGTTCATCAACAGAATAATGAATTTTAAAAATGTATTCTATATATATAGTGGAATATTATTCAATGTTAAAAAGGAATGTAGGGTTTCCTTGGTGGCGCAGTGGTTGAGAGTCCGTCTGCCGATGCAGGGGACACGGGTTCATGCCCTGGTCTGGGAAGATCCCACATGCCAGGGACTGGCTAGGCCCGTGAGCCATGGCCGCTGAGCCTGTGTGTCCAGAGCCTGTGCTTTGCAACGGGAGAGGCCACAGCAGTGAGAGGCCCGCGTACCACAAAAAAGAAAAAAAAAAGGAATGGAATTCTGATACATGCTACAATATGGTTGAACCTTAAATATATTATGCTATGTAAAATAAGCCAGACTCAAAATAAGGAATACCGTATCACTTCATTTATATGACATACTTATAATAGGTAAATTCATAGAGACAGAAAATACAGTAATGGTTATTGGGGCTGGGAATAGGGAGAAATGGGGTGTTATTATTTAATGGGTACAGAATTTCTTTAAGGTGGTGAAAAAGTAATGGAAATGGATAGTGGTGATGGTTATACAACACTGTGAATGTACTCAATACCACTAAATTGCACACTTAAAATGGTTAAAAAATTTTTTGCTGTGTATTTTACCACAATAAAAATAATACACACACAAATATATATGCATGTACATGTGTATATAAACTTTTCAAAAACTTAAGAAACAAACAAAAAATGGTGGGCATACATCCAAACCTACCAAGCAATTACATTAGATATAAATGTTTTAAAGACACCAATTAGGAGACAGAGGTTGTCAAAATGAATTTTTAAAAGACCCAATTAACTGGTATCAACAAAAAACCACTGTAAATGTATTGACATTGGAAGATTAAAGTAAAAGAACAGAAAATAATGTACCATATAAACACTAATCAAAAGAAACCTGGAGGGCTCCCCTAGTGGTGCAGTGGTTGAGAATCTGCCTGTCAATGCAGGGGACACAGGTTCGAGCCCTGGTCTGGGAAGATCCCACATGCTGTGGATAAACTAGGCCAGTGAGCCACAACTACTGAGCCTACGCATCTGGAGCCTGTGCTCTGCAACAAGAGAGGCCGCGACAGTGAAAGGCCCATGCATCGCAGTGAAGAGTGGCCCCCGCTTGCCGCAACTAGAGAAAGCCCTCGCACAGAAACGAAGACCCAACACAGCCAAAAATAAATAAATTTATTTAAAAAAAAAAGAAACCTGGAATGCTTATATAAATATCATACAAAGTAAAAAAATAGTAATAAAAGCAAGAAAAATGATCAGAAATAAAAAAGGGACAGTACGAATGGTAGAAAGTTCTGTTCACTAATAAGTCATTATAATTTTAAATATGTATGTACCTAACTATATAGCTTCAAAATACATGAAGCAAAAAATGATAGAACTGAAAGGAGAAATAGACTAATGCACAATTATAGTTGAATACTTCAACATATCCTTCCCAGTTAAAGATACAACAAACAGAAAATCATCAAAGAGACAGAAGAACTGAACACCATCAACCCACTGGATCTAATTAACACTTATAGAACACTTGCCACAATAGCAGCAGAATGCATATTCTTTGCAAGTTTACATGTAACAATCACCACCATAGACCATATCCTGGGTCAAAAAAATTGTTTTAATTGAAATCATACAAAGTATGTTCTCTGACCATATTATATCAATTACTTTTGCCCAAACCATCATGCTCAGCTTTCAACAAAAATTTACATTCATTCCAAAAATAAAATAAAATTTAAAAAAACACAGTCTAAAAAGACAAAGCAAGCAGCAGAACCAGATTTAGATTTGGCAGAAATTTTGGATTTATCAGAGAATTTAAAACAACTATGATTAATATGCTAAAGACTTTGATGGAAAAAATGGACAACATGAAATAACAGATGGATAATGTAAACACAGAGATAGAAATTAAGAAAAAATCAAAAGGAAATGCTAGGAAACAAAAAAACAGGGTAACAAATGGAAAATGCATTTGATGGGCTTATCACTAGACTAAACACAACCAAGCAAAGAACAATAAGCTTGAAGATATACTAATAGAAACTTCCATAATTGAAATGCAAAGAGAAAAAAATAATGAAAAATATGAAATGGGATATTCAAGAACTGTGGGACAATTGCAGGAAAAAAATAACACAAATGTAATGTGGATACCAGAAGAAAAAGAGAGAGAAAAGAAAACATTTGAAATAATAATGGCTGAGGATTTTCCAAAATTAATGACAGACACCAAATTGCAGATTCAGGGGGCTCAAATAACATCAAGATAAATACCAAAACTACACCAAGGAATATCATATTCAAAGTGCAAAAAAATCAATGACAAAGAAAATCTTGAAAAAAGCTTACCTACAGAGGAAAAAAGATAAGACTTACATCAGACTTCTTTTCAGAAATGATGCAAGCAAGAGGAGTGTGAAGTTAAACATTTAGAGTTGAAAGAAAATAACCACCAACTTAGATTCTGTATCCAATGAAATTACCTTCAAAAGTGACAGAGAGATACTTTCTCTGACAAACAAGAATTGAGGGAATTTGTCAACAGTAGACCTTTCTTGCAAGAAATGTGAAAAAATGTTCTTCAGAGAGAAGAAAAATGATATAGTTTAGAAATTTAGATCTACATTAAAAAAGGAAGAAATCAATTAGAGAAGAAATAAATGAAGATAAAGTAAAATCTTTTATTTTTCTTTTTCTTACTTGATCTAATAGATAATACCTTGTTCAAAATAACAACAATGAATTCAGTGAGTATAGTTTGGATAAGAGAAATGAATGACAGTAATATTATAAGGAATGGGAGGGAGGAATTAGAAATACTCTCTTGTAAGACACTTGTACTACCAGTGAAGCATTATAGTGTTATTTGAAAGTGGCCTTGGATTAGTTGTAAAAGCATACTGCAAACCCTAGGGCAACAACTTTAAAAAATTTTAAGAGAAGGTATAATTGATATGCTAAAAGAGGAAAAAATAGAATTATATAAAATGGTCTGTGAACACCAGAGAAGCCAGAATGAAAGAGTAGAAGACAGGGAAAAAACAAAGTACAAGGACAATGAATTTTTTAAAAGTTAATAACTATGGTAATCCAGTTATATCAATAATCACTTTAAATGTGAATGGTCTAAATACACCAACAAAAAGACAGAGACTAACATGGTGGATAAAAACAATCAAGACCCAAGTATATGTTGTTTATAAGAAACCCATTTTATATATAAAAGCACAGCTAAAATAAAAGTAAAGGGGTGGATGAAGATACCATACTAACACTGATCAAAAAAAGTTGGAGTAGCTGTATTAATTTTAGACAAGTAGGACTTTAGAGCAAGGAATAGTATCAGTAATAAACAGAGGCATTACATAATGATAAGGGGTCAATTCTCCAAGAAGACGTAACCATTCTTAATGTTCATATGCCTAACAGCAGAGCATCAAAACATGTGAGAAAAAATCTAACAGAACTTCAAGAGACATAGACAAATCCATTATTATACTTGGAAACTTTGACACCCCTCTACCAGTAACTGACAGATTCAGCAGGCAAAAAATCAGTGAGGATATGGTTGAATACACAGCACCATCAATCAGCTGGATCTAACTGACTTTTATAGACTACTTCATCCAACAATGGTAGAATACACATTCTTCTCAAGCCCACATGGAACATTCACCATGATAGAACACATTCTAAGATATAAAACATATTTTAACAAATTTGAAGAAATAGATAGCATGCAAAGGATGCTCTCAGACCACAATGGAATAAACTAGAAATGAATGATAGAAAGAAAGCTGGAAATCCCCAAATATTTGAAGATTAAACATACTTCTAAATAACACATGGGTCAAAGAAGTCTCAGGGGAAATTTTTAAATATTTTTAACTAAAAGAAAATGAAAATGCAATCTATTAAAAATTGTGGGATGGAGTAAAGCTGTGATTTATAACACTGAATGCATATATTGGAAAAGAAGAAATATATAAGATCAATAATCTAAGCTTTCACCATAGGAAACTAGAAAATAAATGGCAAATTAAATCCATAGTAAGCAGAAGAAAAGAAATAACAGAACTCATAAAATAATTAAGTGATATCGAAATCGGAAAACAACAGAGAAAATCAGTGAAACCAAAAGCAGTTTCTTTGATAATATCAATAAAATAAAATATCAATAAATAAATATTGATAAAATAAAATATCAATAATAAATATTGATTATTAATATTAATTAATTATTATATTAATAATTAATAATTAAATATAATATATAATTATATATTAATAATTAATATAATTATTAATTTGATATTAAAATATCAAATAAATATTGATAAAATAAAATATCAATAAAATTGAAAACAAAATTATCAAAACAAAAAACAAAAATATCAATAAAATTGAAAACAAAACAAAAACAATTTTCAATAAAATTGAAAACAAAAACAATAAAATTGAAAACCCCCTAGCCAGGCTAACCAAGAAAAAAAGAGAAAAGGTACTGAACCACGGACATTAAAAGAATAATAAAGAATTATTATAAATAATTATATGCCCACAAATTTCATAACTTAAATGAAATGGATCAATTTCTTGAAAGACATACTAATTGTCTAGAACCTGTTCCAGAAAGCAGAAGCAAAGGGAACAATTCTTAATGCATTCTCTGAAGTCAGCATTACCTCATACCAGAACCAGAGAAAGACACAACAAGAAGGGTAAACTACAGACTAATATCTCTTATGAATACAGATGCAAAAATCCTCAACAAAACATTAGCAAATCAAACCCAACAATGTATAAAAAGAATTATACACCATTGCCAAGAGGATTTACTCCAGGTTTGCAAGACTGGAATAAATCATATTCATAATCAAACATATCAACAGGCTAAAGAAGAAAATCATATAATCACACAAGTAGATCCATAAAAAGCATTTGAGAAACTTCAACACCTATTTATGATAAAAACTCTCAGGAAACTAAGAATAGAGAGGATTTTTCTCAACTTGATAAAGGATATCTACAAAACCCCCACAGCTAATATCATAGTTAATGGTGAGAAACTAGATACATTCCCCCTGTGACTAGGAATAAGGCAAGGATCCCTCTCATTATTGTTAACATTGTGCTAGAAATACTAGCTAAGCCAATAAGGGAAGAAATTCACTTTCCTATATACCAGCAATGAACAAGTGGAATTTGAAATTAAAAACACAACACCATTTACATTAGTGCCCTCCAAAATGAAATATCTAAGTATAAAATGTGTACAAGATCTATATGAGGAAAACTAACAAACTCTGATTAAAGAAATCAAAGAAAATGTGAAAAATGGAAAGATATTCCATGCTTATAAATAGGAAGACTCAATATTGTTAACATAGTGATTATTCCCAACTTGATCTACGGATTCAATGAAAGCTAAATCAAAATCCCAGCAAGTTATTTTGTGGATATCAACCAACTAATTTCAAAGTTTATATGGAAAGGCAAAAGACCCCTAAGTAGTCAATACTATATTTAAGAAGAAGAACAAAGTCAAAGGACTGACACTACCCACCTTCCAGTCTTACTATAAAGCGACAGCAATCAAAACAATGTGGTATTGACAAAAGAATAAACAATAGATCAACAGAACAGATGTAGGCCCATACAACTATAGTCAGCTGATCTTTCATAAAAGAATAAACACAATCACATGGAGAAAAGATAATCTTTTCAACAAATTTTTCTGGAACTACTGGACAGCCACGTGAAAAAAAAGAAAATTAATCTAGACACTGACATTATGCCTTCCCAAGAATTAATTCAAAATGGATCATAGACCTACATGTAAAATGAAAAGCTATAAAACTTTTAGGAGATAACAGAGGAGAAAATGTAAGTGACCTGGGTTTAGCAATGAATTTTAAATGTATCAAAAACATGATCCCTGGAAGAAAAGATTGGTAAGTTGGACTTAACTAAAATTAAAGTAACTTCTCTGTGAAAGACACTGTTAAGGGAATAAAAAGACAAACCACAGACTGAGAAAAAATATTTGCAAACACATATGTGATAAAGAACTTTAATCCAAAATACACAAAGAACTCTTATAACTCTACAACAAAAATTGAACAACACAATTAAAAAGTGAACAAAAGATCTGGACAGATACCTGACCAAAGGAAATATACAGATGGCAGATAAGCATAGGAGGTATTCAACATCATGTGTTATTAGTGAATTACAAATTAAAACAATGAGATACCACTCCACACCTATTAAAATAGCTAAAATCCAATCCACTGACAACACCAGGTGCTTCTGAGGGTGTGGAGAAACTTTGATTCGTTGCTGGTGGAAATTCAAAATGGTACAGCCACTTTGGAAGACAATTTGGAAGTTTCTTACAGACTTAACCATAGACTAATAATAAGATTCAGCAGTTGTGCTCCTAGATATTTACCCAATGAGTTGAAAACTTATGTCCACACTTCACGTGAAAACCTGCACACAAATGTTTATAACAGTCATAATTGACAAAAATTGGAAGGAACCAAAATGTTGTTCAATACATGAATGGATAAACGAACAGTGGCACATACATACAATGAAATATTATTCAGTGATGCAAAGAAATGAGCTCTCAAGCCATGAAAGAACATAGATGAATCTTAAATGCATATTTCTAAGTGAAAGAAGCCAGTCTGAAAAGAGTACATATTGTGTGATTCCGACTATATGACATGTTGGAAAAGATAAAACTACAGAGACAGTAAAAAGATCAGTGGTTGTCAGGGGTTGAGGGGGTGAGATTGTGAAAGGATTAATAGGTGGAGCACAGGGGATCTTTTGTGTAATGTAATGGTTGTACATAACTTTATGTACTCGGCAAAAACTGTTACAATACATAATGAACCCTGTTATAAACTATGGACTTTAATTAATAACAATATGTCAATTGGTTCAACAATTGTAACCCCAATGCAAGATATTAATAATAGGGGAAATTATGGGAGGGGAGTTAGAAGATTTGGGAAGTCTCTGTATTTTCCTTTTAATTTTTCTATAAGCATAAAACCACTCTAAATATTCGATTAAAAATTATATGGATCAAGGAGAAATTTAGAAAATATTTTGAATTGAAAGAAATATAAAGACAGCACATAAAATCTGTGATAGACACTTAAATCAG
Organism: Orcinus orca; assembly: GCF_937001465.1. NCBI lineage: Eukaryota > Metazoa > Chordata > Mammalia > Artiodactyla > Delphinidae > Orcinus > Orcinus orca. Next base: position 39,553,090 of record NC_064578.1, on the reverse strand, counting down.
TGCTTCGGAAAATTTATGAATTCTAAGTTTACATTAGAAGGAAGAAAGATGTCAAATCAGCAACCTAAGCTACTACATAAGACACTAGAAAAAAGGCAAAATAAACTCCAAGCAAACAGAAGGAAGGAAATAATAAAGAGAAAAGAAAATTAAAAATCAATAGAAAGCAAGGAAACAAAAGTTGATTCTTTGAAAAACAAATTAAAAGGAAAGATAAATCTTCAGCCAGGAAAAAAAAAGACAGACAACATAATTACAAACAGCAGAAATGACAAGAGGGAATATCCAGAGAGATATTAAAAGGCTCATACGGGAATACTATGGGAAAACTATGCACATAAATTCAACAGCCTAGGCTAAATGAACGAATTCCTTGAAAACCATGAACAACCAAAATTTATCCAAGAAGAAACAGATAACCTGAATAGTCTTATAATTATTAAAAACCTTGAACTGATACTTTAAAAAGAAAAACTTCTGAAAAAGGAAACTACAGGCTCAGATGATCTCACTAAGAACTAACAAATATTTAAAGAAGAAACAACACCAATTCTATACAATCTCTTCCTGAAAATAGGGAGAACTCTTTCCAACTAGGTTATCACTGCCCTGATACCAAAAGCAGACCAAAGCAATATAACAAAGGGAAAAAAACTACGGATCAATATCCGTCATGACCCTAGATGCAAAAGTCTTCAATATAATATTAGTAAATTAAATGCAGAAATATATAAAAATAATAAAATACCATGATCAAGTGGGATTTATCCTGGGAATGTAGAGCTGGTTCAATGTTTGAAAATCAATCAATGTAATACACCTTATTAACAGGCTAAAGAAGGAAAAAAAACATAAACAAATAAATCTATGTAGAGGAAGTTTCGACAGAATTCAACACCAGTTTATATATTTTTTAAAACTCTCAGCAAATTAGAAATAGAATGGAAATTCCTCAACCTAATAACACTGTATAGAGGACAGGTACAAAAAACCTACAGCTGACATCATACTTAATGGTGAGAGACTGAATGCTTCCCCCAAGACAGCGAACAAGGCAAGAATGTTTACCTCCAGCAATCCTATCTAACATCTTACTGGATGTCTTAGGCAATGTCATAAGATAAGAAAAAGAAATAAAAGGCATACACGTTGGAAAGGAAGAAACAAAATTGTCCTTATTCACAGAAAACCTGATTGTCTACTTAGAAAATCCCAAGAAATCTACAAAAAAGCTTTCCAGAACTAATAAGTGAGATTAACAAGGTCACAGGATAAAGAATCAACACAAAAATATTAATCCTACTTCTAGATACAAATAATGAATAACTGGAAACCAAAAATTCAAAACCAGTATCAATTATGAAAGGTCCAAAAATGAAATAGATATAAATCTAACATTTGTAAGTATCTGTATGTTGAAAATTTTTAAATGATGATAAAAGCAATCAATGACGATTTAAATAAATACTTATGCATGTTTGCCAACATTATCTGATTTTAAAACTTACTATAAAGGTAATCAAGACAATGTGTTTTGGGTAAGGGGATAGACACATAGATCAATGGAACTGCATAATTTCTAGAAATAGACCCACACCAGTATGGTCAAGGTACAAAGGCAAGTCAGTGGAAGAAAGAGGAGCCTGCCAAGGGTGAGCTGTCAGAGGGGAGGAGTCTGGACACACTGCAGACCTCCAGGAATCACTTGTAACTATGGTTACCATAAACTGAGCTCAGAGAAGTTAAGTAAGCTGTCTGCATTCTGACAGCCAGGAAGTGATCCAGTTCCCATTCCAACCGGATAACTCAGGCTCCAAAATGCATACCTAGCTCTCTAATTATCAAATTCTACATCTCAGAAAATGAGAATATTATCTACCTTGAAGGGTAGTTGTAGGGATTCTATAAGATTTCAAGTGTTTATCAAAGTGTCAGCAGGGGCACAATCAATGGAAGCCATAGTTATGACTCTCTAGTCTAATAAGAATATAGGATTATTCCTATTAGAAATACGGGCCCTGCAGTTGGAACATGAAAAAGTCACATTGTCAAAATGACCCTTAAAAATACTTGAAATCACTTGTAAATTAGTCTACCTGATTTTGTATATTCAATGTTATACACAGTTTATATATATATATATATGTATGTATATGCCATTTTTTCAGGTTATAATGAACACCTACAATAAACAAAGTTCACAATTCACTATAAAATGAGGTAATTTCAGTCACTGGGCTTGGGCTGACGGCACATCTTTCAGCCCCAGAACTTTCTGCTCCAGGATTTTAGCAAGGTTTCTTAAAAAGCGTGAGGTATAAAGAGAGGCACCTACACCTAACAGGATGAGCTGGGCAGAGAGGACCTTCCTCTGCATGGAGACCCCTGCACTCCCCCACTCCGAGTTGCTAAATCCTCGGTGGATATCTTTGGACACTGCCATGAAGCATGACCCTTCTTTGTGGGGCCTGCCACCAGGACGCTACAGGGCAGTGTGAGTGGGCTGAGCTCCACTGCCCAGGGACAATGTGACAGCTGTCTACAGTTTCTCTCCCGAGCACAGAAAACCAAGATACCAGCTCTAGGATTTGTCTGCTTGGCTCATCTGCTTCCTGTTCACCCTTGCTTTCTCTCAGATGTCTCTGTAAGTGTGTTATCAGGGGGAGAAAGGGGCTGGAATGTCTGCACACTGGTGCAGAGGCCTGGGGCGGCAGAAAGAGCGCTGAGTCCCACGGGCTGTCAAGCACTCAGCTTGGCCCGTTGGCTGTACTCCCTTCAGCAATCTATTTGGCCTCTCTGGTACCTGACTTCTGATTTAGAGAAACAAAACAAAATAAAAAACTCTCTTGCAGGGCAACTATAAAAATTAAAAATGCTACTCTTTTAAGAGCATTGCTTCAAAAAGAAAATCCTGTAGAGTCCTGAAGGCAGGCTCCACAGAGAAGGGTCATGCTTCATGGCAATGCCCAAGGATGCCCACTGAGGATTTAGAAACTCAGAGTGGGGAGTACAAGGGTCTCCATGCAGAGGAAGGGAACCTGGGCCCGTTTCCCTTCCAGCCAAGCCTGAATAATCATGCAGGAACTGAATAAAAAAGTGACACTCATAGGTAGAATAAATAGCATGCAAAAGGAGAACCAAAGAGGATGTGAGAGAGGTATGACCGCAACTGGATGGCAGCAAAGCCCCAGTCAGCCCAAGTAAGAGACAGGGTCCAGACCCAAAACCCGGAGCCTGGATGCCAGGGTACAGGCAGCTGCCCCCGAGGCAGTTTCGGCAGGATCTGCTCTGAACCTCACAACATCATTCCCATCCTCTTCACTCTTTTTCATTTACAAGATAAATAATTTTAAGATGTAATTAAAATTATTTTACAATCTTTTAATCACTAGAAATTGTGTATAATTATTTTACCTCCACTCTAGTGCCAAGAATTGCTGTGAATTACTTGACTTCTCGAAGTGTAGAAAGAAAATGCTTCAATTTTACATTAATTAAAGAATTTTTTACCCATTCCTGTCCATTAGCTGCTACCACACAATGGCTAAGAATGGCCATTACAACAGACAGAAATAGGAACATCAATTTCCTGCTAATGAAAATGTCAGGGGGAGATGCCGTCTATCACAGATGGTTCTGATGCGGAGAGGGCTTTTTTCTGCCTTGCAACTTTCTCCAGTTTCTAGGAGACCTGCATGGAAGGGCAAGTGTCTTTTATTTATAGATACCTGGAAAGTATCCTTTGCAATAGATTGAGGACTATGCTCAGATCCTAGTAAATATTCCATTGATTTTTAAAATTGCTCCCTTTCTTATCAGGCCTCACAGGGTCTCTGCCTGGGAAACCTCGCTGACCTTCTCCCCTCCTGATGAGGCCACTTTTCTTGAGATCAGAGGCAGCACATGCATCTGCTGCTGCCCACCTTCTCCCTCACCATTTATGAGGTGAACATGACATCAGTCAGCTGTGCTCAGCGGTCCCCACCTTCCTCTTCCCCCTAAGGGTGGGGAGTTCCATCGCTTACAGTTTTGAGAGCTTATTCAGAAACACACTTATTCCGCCCCAAGCAGAAGGATGGATTTAGTTAGTGTTGGGTGGTGTCCAGCTCTGGCCATGGCCTATAGCTCTCTGGCTTCACAGGGGCACAAGTGCAGATCTGAGTGCTAGGTCCTTGTACCCATACAGCCTCAGAGGCACAGTCCCAGAGCTCCCCAGCCAGGGTTTTGGGGGAAAGCCATCTCCCTGCCAGGCTTGCAACTCAATTGGAAGCTGCTAAAGGCAATGTTGTTTCTCCCATAATAATCAAAGACCACGAGGTCCACTTTGGAAAACCCAGTTTACTCATAGAGAAAAAATGGAGTCAGGAGGTATTTTTAAAAACCAAGCACTTTGAAAACCTCATGTACATCAATCGCTACTTGGATCTGTATTTGCCCCTAAATTCCCTTTGGCTAGCACGGCTGTCAAGAGGGCTTTAGTCATAGACTAACAAATATCTCTTCACACGGGACGGCCTTTCACACCCAGAGCCTCCTTTCGGGTATCGTGGTCAACAGGGCTTGTCCACTGCAAAATCACACAAGCATTCAGTAGGTACTCGATAAAGCTTATTAGCAAAAAGGGGGCTAAGAGACAAATTGACTACTCATTAGTCTTTCTCTACGCAATTGTGCTGGCCTGGCTGTCAAAAGGATTCCAAAAATATCTGTTCTCCAGAAAACTTCCAGACGGGCTGTGTTGAATGACTATTTTAGAAATAGTATTTCAACATGTTAAAATAACTATTACAAGCCACCGTTTGGCTCCAGTCCAACTAAAGATGAATGAATGAAATCAATTTCCTGGATCAGAAGGTCTTTGGTTCTGGTGACCAATAGCAACTGGCCCACCTCAGTTTCTTATATTGCACAGGAATTAGAGATGGTCAAAAGATTGGACCACAAAGTACTGCAGAACTTCTCCCCCTTATTTAGCCCGTGTTTAATGAGTATTTACTACAGTCATCAAGACCCTCCCTTCATTTCTATGGGCTACATGTCTTCAGCTATATTATCTGTGGGAAGAAGTAACCTGAAGGCACTAAGTAGCAAGATTTAAGCAGGAATGTGAAGGGTGAGAAAAGCCAGAGCCACACAGATGTAGACCCGGGATCAGCCAGGGCAGAGATGCTGGAACCAGGAATGGAGGGCTGGGGCAGGCAGGCTGAGCAAACTATGGTCAGCTGGCTAGGGCCATGATGCTCATGAAGGCCCTATTATTACCTCTAGGCCACATTGATATCTTACTTTTTTCTCATCCAAAGGAAAACTGAGTTCCATGTGTATATTGCCATGTTCTTAAAAAACAACAGTAACGCCAATAACCAGACATGTAGTGCTCTGCTCCAGTAGCTAAGGGTGACTCCTGCTACTGAAGTAAGTAACCTAAAACCAAGAGTAACTAAAAATCTCAGAGTGTCTCAGGGAACACAGCTTCTCTGCAGAATTTGTCTACACTCAGGAATGATGCCTGTAGCAGTTTTAATGTTATTTAGGGCTAGAATTTTCTCTGTAGAGCATTGCAGTGCCTTCTAAAAAGCCCGTTCCCAAGGCTATCTCTTTCTTGAAATACCTCCGTCATCTCAGAGTTCAGAAAGCACCAATATTTAACAGGAGCCACACCAAACAGCCATCTTTCAGCCTTAAGACACCTATCCAACCGCATGGTGAGAAGAAGCAATGGAGCAAGGTGAAACCCCATCAAGCCCCATCTCCTGTCATGGCCTAATAGAGTAGCCCAATGGATGCTAGTCACTAAAAGATGAGAAAGATACCACATCCACCATTAGGGAGCTCACAGACTAATCAGAAAATAAAGCAGCCAAATGATGATGGCACAAACATAGAATATGGTGCCCCAAGTACTTTGCAAGATTTGGAGGTGAGAAGGTTCTTCTACCGTTAAGCCAGGTGTAGGGCTTTCCATTCTCAGAGCATCTAAGTGCAAGATGCTTTACCACCTGGGGTTGCTGTGTAATATCCAAGACTTGGAGCTGTATCAGAAGGGCTCCCAGCCTTGGAGAAGATCTGGCCAATGGTGTGGTTTGAGATTGAGAGGCAGGGAGCAGCCTGTGGGGTTAAGGAAAGTCAATAAGAACATGAGGTTCCCCAAATCTTCAAAGAGCTTTTTATGAGATTTCCTGGGATCGCAACCATAATCCTCCCTCAACAAGGTGAGCACCGTGATGTCTGGATTTACCTATCCCAGAGGACCGAGTGGAGGTAGGTTTTCCATACAATGAGCTAGAAACACTTACAGATGTGACTTACCCCACCAGGACTGCCCCCAACTCCACCTTCCCTGGAGGCCAATGTTCAGCCCTTCAGGTAAGAGCTGAACAATTATAATAAATAATAACAGCTCACATTTATTGGTTGTTCTGTGCCAAGTACTGTGCTAAGTGTTTTACAGGCTATATATCAAGTTATCCTCATAACAACCCTGTGACATTTATTACTCATCTCACAGAAGCGAAGGCTGAGAGAAGTACAGTAACTTGCCAAGGTCACGGGGCTGGCAAGTGGAGGAGCCAGGGTGCTAGCCTGCCTCTGACTCCAGAGGCCTGTCTCTCTACATCCAGGCTCCTCTCTCAGGAATAGCATTGTTGCTTAACGAAGACCCCTGCCCTTTGTGCCAAACTTTTGTCAATATCATTATTTAAAGGGACACATCCCAATTTATTCCAGTATCAATTCTCTATATCGTTTACCTCAGCACTGATTGTATCGTTCGCAAATTAGCATTAGACAGCAATTTCTGGTTCCATATAAAACTATTTAGCAATCTAGCCAAGAAAATTGAAAGATGTAAAGCAAAAGCCTGGGTGCTGAACCTAATTCTCTTCCTTATCTTCTTGTTACATATTGACATATTTGAGGCCATTCAAAAGCATCTAACCTGTCTTGCCTGAGAGCAAATCAGATTATTGACAATGAAAGCCATTTAATAGGTTATTTAAATGTTGGAGTCCTATCTCTGTGGGATCTGCTTCTTGACCAGCTTCTACTGCAGAACGGTCAACTTTTGTTTGTAGAGAACAGAGATGTCTCCTGTTTCTGTGTCCCAAGTGTGGGTGCTGTGGAATGTCTGCTCCAGTGCATGCAAATGTCTCTCTCCTGATCACCCCCACCCCAATGTTCTAATCCTGGCCACCTCAGATGCTGGCCTGCATCCCTGTGAGCCTGGTATGGCCACATTGCTGAGAAGGGACAAGCCGGATAGTAGGCCCAGGGCTGCCTGACTTGGCAGCCCCTGAATTCGCTGTTCAATCAACCACAATTCAGTGAGCCCCAACTATTACTCAACACAGAGCCAGTTTCCATAAAGCATGCTCCAGAAACATTCTACCTAGTTCCATTTATTTGACAATATTCATTACTGAGTGCCTGCTATGTGCTTGGTATTTTCTGAAGGTCTGGGAGAGAGAAACAATCATACCAATAAAAGCAACCAAAACCTTTATTCTGGAGGACACTGTGATGTGTCCAGATCTCCCTTCAATTAAGTATTTTTGCCCTAGAGGCTGGGAGTATAGTCAGCAGATGGCTTTCATCTGTCAGCTGCTTCTGGAATTGCCTCACCCAAGGTCATGCCCCTTCCCAGGCATCCCACATTCAGTGACTGATGACCACAGGGGTAGGAAATCTTGGCCATCCCAGTTCAACTCATAAGGGCTCTTGGAGCTCTGAAGATCCCCATGGGTTGCCATTCTGCCTGGCTGCAGCCTGACTTCTCCCGCTGCTTCATTATGCTTCCCCTCCCTTCCTTCTACAGGTGTTGAAACCATATGCACACTTTCATAAACATCAGGGATACTAAACTCCATCTCAGTGTCTGATCCTCAGAAAACCCAACCTGTGACAGCCAGAAACAGGAGGTCCAAGAGGAAACATGTGCTGAGGTGGGGTTTTGAAGCTGGATCACTCCATCTCCACTCCACTGGCAATAAAGACCCCATCACTCCTGGTAGGTGTTGGACCAATTGATAAAACTTTCATAGGTGCTGATGGAGATGATATACTTACATAAGGGAGTACATTTGCTGGTGCAATGTATTTGTTAGTTGAAAAATATGAGGGGAATAACTGAAAGGATGATGGAATCCAGTTAAACTGGATTGTCATTTGGAAAAAGACAGTGAAAAGATAAGAGCAATCCATCACCACTCGAAAGTTACTGTGAAGCCAGTGGGCCTCTTTGGAAACATACACAAGGCCCTTATATCTTGTGGCAGGTGGATAGAGGAGCTGAGGACCAGGCCTTGGATGGAGTCATTAGAGTGGCTGAGCTCCCTAGAAGCTTAGACTCCCAATTCCCAATCTGGCAGGTCTGCTATGCCAAGCTGAGGCCCCAGCTGAGAAAAAATTAAACCCTGACACTGGGATGGAGACATCAGACGAATGCCTTGGAAAATCATAAATCTCCAGATTCCCCAGAACCCTCTGCACCTACAGGAATGCCCCACCTCTCCCTATCAAGAGGTAATTCCTCCTGTTGCTTGCAGGCAATGCAAAGTCGTCTCCCAGATCAGGAGATACATGGCCTTCAACATTGACCTCTCCTTCCCCTATTCATACACTAAGAGTAAATTACAACAAAAGCCATATGAGGTCATGCTGGGTCTGATAAGAGGAAACTTGTTGTACCTTAAAGGCACTATAAGACCTATCCAGCATGTATCTGCTGGAGCCAGAAGATTACACACAAGCTTGGACACTGATAGTGCTTGAACAAGAGAACCAAAACAAGAGGTTGAATTGGACAGTTTGTCAATTTGGGAATACTCTTTCAGAGTACAAGATTTAAAACCTTGGCAAGGAGATAGAGAAATGCTACTAAGATGTCTCCTAGGAGCGTGGAAGAGACAAAGACCCACACTAAATGCCAGAATTGCCACAGAAGATAGCAGAAGAAGGAATTTAAAGGATCTCAGAAGTAGGCATGCCAGGATGGAAATACTTTGTAAGGTCAAAACCCCAGATGATTATATTCCATGGGAAAGTTTAGAGAATTCACAAAAAGCCTACAGAATGCACTGGTGAAAGGAGCACAGGATCATTGTGAAGTTCGACAACATCCCTCTGTAGACCACAGCTGGTGGTAGAGGAGACTGTCACAGACCTGGGCAATGGGGACAATGGAAAAAACACTGAAACCACAGGGGAAGAATCATTATGTGGTACTTAACTGTCAGAAGCCAAGAGGATGTAATCACCATAGTAAGAAGCAAGGTCAGAGGGCCACTGATCTGCAGAGAATTATCAAGATGGTTAATAGAACACAGTGTTCCTGGAGGCAAAATAGAAGAGCAGCCAACAAGGATACTACTCATTGTACCATGAAAAAAAAAAAAAACAGGGCTTCCCTGGTGGTGCAGTGGTTGAGAGTCCGCCTGCTGATGTAGGGGACACGGGTTCGTGCCCCAGTCCGGGAAGATCCCACATGCCGCGGAGCGGCTGGGCCCGTGAGCCATGGCCGCTGAGCCTGTGCGTCCGGAGCCTGTGCTCCACAACGGGAGAGGCCACAACAGTGAGAGGCCCGCGTACCGCAAAAAAACAAAAAACAAAACAAAACAAAACAAAAAAATAACAAACGTGGATGATAAAGAGATTGAGGGCAGTTGCCCCAATAAAAAGCCATGATTCCTTGTCCACTTTTTAGACCTGTAATCCACTGAATGAAGAGAAAGCCATGCCCCCACAAAGGGGGATCCTGCAACACCATGGCAGGTATACACAATAATAGTTCCCTGAGTCCTTCTCCAGAGAGAATTGCACTGTGCCCTGTGGAAAGGGAAACATCCAAATATTTTGAAGACTGTTGGACATAGGATTTGAGTTGACATTGATACCCAGAGACCCAAAGAGTTATCATAGTCTCCTGGTAGACGGAGATATAAGGGAAACGTGTGATCAGTGGAGTTCTGGCCAAAGTCTGCCTCACAGTGACTCAACTTGAGGGGATGTCAGTATAGATATTCTGGGAAATTGACACACTGAGTCCTTGCCTCTGGAGTAAGAACTGTCCTAATGGGAACCAGCATCCCAGTGGAAATCTCCGTAATCACCCCGCCCCAACAAATCAAGATAGAAAATAAACAATAATATCGTATCCCAGGGAGACAGAAAGTTCTGCTCCTTTTAAAGATCTAAGGGATGCAAGGGTAGTGGTTCTCATCACATCTCCATCTAATTCACTACTGTAGCCCCTGTACAAAATCAGATGGATCCTGGAAAATGACCATGGACTCCTCAAACTCAACCAAGCAGTTGCCCAAAATGCAGCTTCCTTATCAGATATAGTATCTTCACTAGAGTAGATTAATATGACCTCAAGAACATGGTTGCAGCCTTTGATTTAGTGAATGTATTCTTTTCTATCACAGTTAGGAAAAGGATCAGAAATAATTCTGGGAAGAGCAGTGGTACATTTACAGGTTCTCCTGACTCCTCCTTTAACATTCCCACCCTTGGTCATAATATAGTCAAAGTGGTCTTAACCAGGATACGTCACAGAACCTCCCACTGAGCTCCTATATCAATGGCATCATGCTAATCATATCCAACAGGGCTTTGGAGGCTTTGGTAAGACACATGTGTTCCAAAGAGTGGGAGAAAAACTCCTTCAAAGACTCAGCGCCCTTCCACATTAGTAACATTTTTAGGAGTTGAGCAGTAAAAGGGCACAACAGGACATCCCTTCCATTATAAAAGATAAATTTTGCCTCCCACTGAAAAGAATGAAGTACAATGCCTTGTTCTAGAATCTTTGCATTTTCCACATCTGGAAATACTGCTCTTACAGATATACCAAGTAACATAAAAATCTGCTAGCTTTGAATGGCGTCCAGAAGAGAAAAGGGCTCTGCAACAAGTCTAGCCTGTGATGCAATCAGCTCTGTTGCATGGGCCGTATAATCTGGTAGACCCTAAAGTTTAAGTTATCAGTGAAGGGAAATGATGCTAGGTGGAGTTTATGGCAAATCCCAAAGGAAGAATCACAGTGTAGATTCTTGGGGGTTGGGGATCACGGTTTCACCATCTGCAGCAGAGAAAACACTTCACAGTGTAACTACTGGGCCCTGATAAAGATGGTGTGCCTGACCATGGGCCCCCAAGTGATAGGGCTCTGCCCTATACCACCATATCACAATGTCAGGGGGGCCCAGCTATAATCTCTGGAGTGTGGAAGTGGCTAATCCAGAATCAGGCATAGCAGGGCCAGAGGACACAAGCAAGTTGCATGAGTGGGTAGCTCTGACCTCCACATCATTCACTACCATTGTACTCTTCTGAGCTCGCCCTGTGACTTTAGGGTATCCCTTATGGCCATCTGACAGAGGAAGAAAAAGCCCAGGCTTGCTTCACAGATGGTTCAGCTCAGTATATGGAGTAAAGATGAAAATGGACAGCAACTGCACTATAGCCCTACTCAGGAGTAGGAATAGTGACTCTGAAAGAGTCAGAAGTGATTTTGAAAGACAGTGGTGAGGGGAAATCCTCTCAACGGGCAGAGTTTAGGCAGTGCACCTGGTCAACTACTTTATATGGGCAAAGATCAGAATATATATGGACTCACGGGCAGTGGCAAATAGCCAGGCTAAATGGTCATGGGTCCAGAACAAGAGCCATTAGTGTATTAGTATACATATTTTTAAAATTTTCTGTACTTTATGTTGCTTTTACATCATGAGATGAGAGCTTTGCTCTTGCTGACCTGGAGACACTGCCCTTCCCAGGGCTGGCTAATTCCTAGAAAGAGCAAACGATTGCCCTTTGAGCATGCTTTTCATATGCAAATCAAACAAACCAAAGCCTACCCCCAAACCCCTCCTTTATTGGGCTCTCACAGGTCTCTTACTCTCTGGGGCCAATATTCCCCTGCCCTAATCACCCCAGGGCCAGGTACCAAACAGGGTACCGGCAGCCCCTACACCCTGGAGTTTGCTAAAATTATTCAAACTAGCCAATCACAAACCTGCTTCACCTGCTTACCCTGCCTCACAATTTGCTTCCTATGGAAACCATGATAAAGATTCTCACCCACACTTTCCCCTCACCTTCTGCCTCCTGACTGACCTTGGTGCTTCCCCGTGTAGCCCTGCATGGTGTGGCACACTCCCTTCTCTTGGAACTGTGGGTAACAAACTATCTTTTCAATGGCAGTCATCTGATCTGCTGGCCTCACCATACCTGAATTAATAATAAAACTTACATTTAAAAACACTTAGAAGAATGGGACTTCCCTGATGGTCCAGTGATAAATTCCAATGCAGGGGAAGTGGTTTCCACCCCTGGTCAGGGAACCAAGATCCCACATGCCATGGGGCAACTAAGCTCATGCACCTCAACTAGAGAGATAAAGCCTGCATGCTGCAACTAGAGAGAAGCCCGTGTGCTGCAACGAAGACCCGACACAGCCAAAAAAATAAAGAAAATAAATAAATATTAAAAAAAAAAACAGAAGATCAGCGATAAGAGGTTTTGGGTAGAGGCATGTGGATTAACATGTGGGAGAGAATATGAAGACCTTCATACCACTTTAATGTTTGCTAGAGAGCTTCCACCATAGAAAGTACACTAAAGTCAAGCAGACAAAATGTATGGCCAGCTGGAATCAGCCAGCATCTCATCAGCCACTCCAGTGCTGTGCAAGTTGCCATGTGAACAGCATAGGCACAATGGCAGAGATGGAGGTTACGCACAGTTTTCCACTTACCAAAGCTACTGCCACTGCCAAACTTCAACCTGACCGACAGCAATAGAAACAAACACTGACCCAGATATAGCACCACCCCCTAAGGAAACCAACCAGCTGGACAGTAGCAAGTTGACCACATTAGCCTACTTCTGTCCTGGAAAGTCTGGCGATTCCTTCTGACAGGAATAAACATGTATCTTGGGTATGGATTTGCCTTTTCTGCCCACAGAGCCTCAGCCACATCACTACTTGAGGGCATGCAGAGGGTTTGAGCTCTGGATGGAACCCACATAACAGCTCATCAGACCACAGGGCCAATTTTATAACAAAAGAGAGGTGGTAATGGGCTCATGACCCTGGGGCTCTCTGATTGTATCATAGTGTATCATCTGGAAGCTACCAGACAGAAGGCAGGAGCAAGCCTGCTGAAGGCACTGATGATGTGATAACTTAAGGGCAATAGTTTATGAGGAAGAGGGGCCATCCTACAGGATGCAGTATACACTTTGGCTCGAAGACTTTGACACAAAGCTGTGTACCCAACATGAAAGATACATGGGTCCAGAAACCCAAGAGGCAGAGTAGGAGCAGTCTTACTTACCATTATCCTCAGTCACCCATTGGAGAATTTGTGCTTCTTGAACAAAGTGATCCTAAGCTCTGGAGTTTTGAAGATCTTGGTTCCCAAAGAAGGACACTCCCACCAGAAGACACAGAGAGAGTCTTTATTCTGGAGGGAAACTTAAAGGAGGAAGGTTAGTGCAATGAACTACATCCCCATTTAATCACTAGCTGTGATTGCTCCCTGGTCACTTCAGACACCTGTGCCAAGGGACCAGCAGATAAGAAGGGCAGTCACCATCTTTGCAGGGTGATTAACCCTAATTATCAGGGGGATGTCAGGCTGTACTTACACAAGGAATGGAGAAGGAAATCTGCTTGGCAACCAGGTGATCTATTTGGGCACTTGTGGCATTCCCTTGCCCAATTATGATGGTGAATGAACAACTGCAACGACTCTGGCCTGAGAAAGATGTAGTGATTAGAAAACTCAAACCCCCAGACCCTTAAGGGTGAAGTTCTGGGCAATGGCCCCAAGTAAGCCGTTTAGCCCAGCACAGGTGCTGGCTGAGGCTGAGGGCAATCAAGGATGGATAGGAGGTAGATGATGGGTACCAGCTGGGACTCCAAGACCAGCTTCAGCAGCAGGGGCTACAGTTCATCTTACTAACCTTCCTCCTCTAAGTTTCCCTCAGGAAAAAGACCCACAAGATTCTGTGAGAGCTGCTTCCTGAACGTGTATGAAGAAGTGGATCTGAAGAGCTTGAGGGTAGATGGTGGTGGACAGAAGATGCCCTGCCCAGACCCCCTTCAATGAAGGGCTTGTTGCCTGGCTTCTGGGAGTTCAGCAGATGGCCTCCAGCTGTCAGTTCCTTCCAGAATGCTCTCAACTGCAGAGAGCCACCTCAATCAGGGTCATGCCCAGGGACTGCTGACAAAGGAGCATGAAGGCCCCACCATCTCAGCCCAACTCCAGGCAATTCTGAAAAGCCAGTCTGGCTCCAGAGTTCCCTGCATGGTCGGCCATGGATGTCCTTGGGCTCACGTGGCAGCCTGACTCTCCCACTGCCCCATCCTGCTTCCTTCCCCTCCCTTCCCAGGCGCTGATTCCCAGAACACTCCCCAGTATCACTCCTGCATGTGAACCCATCACAGAGCCAGCTTCCTGGGAACCCTACCTGCGACATGGGAGAGCCAGACGCTCTTCTGCGTGCCCTACGAGTCCATGTCCATTTACTCCTCTAAGCAGCACTGCCCCAATGACAGGGATGCATACAAAGGTTAAGGAACTTGCCTGTGGTCACAGAGCCAGTAGCAGGTGGACCTCTTTGATGAGCAGAGCCAGCCGGGCTCCAGAGCCCGCAATCCTAGGCTCCCTGACCTCGGGAGCTCAGAGTCCAATGGGAGAGAAACAGATGCAGATGCATGGCCCCTTTTAAGTGCGGAAGCAGGAGAGAATTCAGCTGAGCTGGGCAGAAAAGGAATGTCTGTCAACACCCCCTGGTAATTTTCATTTTGTGTCCCGACCAGTCCCAACTGTGAAGGGTGAATGCATCCCTCACTCAGCTCACATGAAGCACCTGCCCCGCACCAGACCCTGGCACAGGGCTGTGTGGAGAACTCTTGTCCCCACTGTGGAATTGGAGCCTGGCTGCCCGCGGCGTCCTCCCACCAGGCTAACCTCCACTCACGCCTCCCAGGCAAGTCACCAAGGCAAGGTGACTTCCTCAGGACCACCTGTGTAGAGGAGAGGCCAGCCCATGTTCCCTGCCACCCACCACCACCCCAACAACTAGTTGGATGGAGCTCCAAATCCTTACCACCTGTGTGCATGTCCCCTCGGGCAACCTGACACATCACACCTATTAGAACTTTCAAGTCTCATCCGCACACTCCTGTGTGATGAGTCTTGGCATGTATCTATTTTGATCAATTACCTATTAATTCATCCATTTTATGCTTCCTTTCTGCATTAAGCTGGTATTCAATGAGAGACAGCTCCCTCCCACCCAGAGTAAATGACCCTGTGTTGGAGACCGACTTTGAACAGAAAAGGTTCTAAAAACAGATGTTAAATAAAGCAACAGACAAATAACTATACAGCGTTGCTGTCCTCCTTCTACATGCATGAGACCACTTTTCCAGACTGCTGGATTCTTCAGTATTCCAGGTCAACTTTCTTTTCCTTCCCTGTCCAGTAGAGTTCTCCAGTTGTCATTGTTTTGACATGACCACCCTCCATCTTACCTTTTCTATGTTTCCTGTATCACTGTGCTCTTGTTCCTAGAGGAACCACCCCCCACTTGCCGTTCCCCTCACCCCAGCGCCAACCCCACCCTCTGGACCTGACAGCTGTTCTCCTCCAGCTACAGGTCCTTGAGACTGACTGCTGGTCCTTGGGGGTGGGGGCAGCTGTGGGATGTGGCCTACCTTGCTCATCCTGCCTGGCCTCCCCTGGGACCCCTGCTCCAGCCCCCAGCTGCTCCCCAGCCCAGGCCCCACTCCTGGCCTTGGAGCTCTCGCATCCTCAGGACTCCAAAACAGGAGAAGAGAGTGAAGATGAGCCCCCCCTCCTGCCCCCCACCAACTCCTTCTCTAACATGATTCTAACCTGGGCATTTCTCTCCATACAACACTCTGAGTCTGCCCATTCCAGCTCTCTCTCAGGAGGCAAATACTCAGGGTTCTGTTTTGTTTTGTTTGTTTGTTTCCTCTGTTGGTCTTAGTGTCTCACAAGGAATGGGGAAGGAGAAGAGGAGAGGGAGAGAAGCAAGAGAGACAGAGGCTGAGACTGTCTATCCAGTTGGCAGTATCCAGAAATGACTTAAATATTAAAAAAAGACAAAACAATAAAACTGGAAGTCAGAAGAATTTGATGAGCTGAATCATTTCAGAGACACCTGTGCACTCCTCCCCTCTTCGCCCAATCCTCTTGCCTGTTTATTGCAGCTACACTCACTTCGTCCCTCAACACCACTCTGGGACTTTCTGGGGCCCCCAGGTGCGCCCAGCCATCTCTGGCCACTCCACCTCAGGCTTGCACCTCGCAGGCCCTCCACCCGACCATCATCTAGTCCCCAAGGCACTCAAACAACAACTGAGCTCCCATGGCTCCTACCACCCAGATCTGATACGGACCTCTTACCTCTCTATCGCCCTGGCCTCTGCTGAATTCCTGGCAATGACCATCTGTCTTGTCAATCTCATTACTGCAGAATCTATCAAACTGTCTTCCATGCCAAACGTGATAGCTAAGGACGTTGTAGTAAATTGTCAGCCCCACTCAGCTTTTCCCAAAAGGCCTGGACTCTCCATTAGTTTATTCTTTTACTCTCTCATTTAAGAAAGAGGTAGGAAAAGCCCATGATGTATCAGGCACTGTTTTTGGCATGAGGGATTCAGAGACCAAGGTGGATATGGCCCCTGTAGTCTGGGAGTCCATTACTAGAATAATCGAATAAATCATTGTATGTGAATTAAGAGTTAGTCCAGAGGAAAAATAGGGTTCCTGAAAACTCAGTCTCTCTGATTATGAAGAAGCAAGCCCCCAGCATTTCCCAGCTCGAGGTGTGGGCATCCACCCACCCATGGGGTCAGTTTGGCCCCCGCTGAGGGAACTCGCCTCTTGGAGCAGAGAGGATGCTGAGCTCACTGGGAGAAGGCGAGAGAGGACAGCCAGTGATTGCAGCGGGAAGCAGGTACAGACACCACCGTGAGCGTGCTGCAGCAAGGAGGAGGCTGGCGTTTAGCCCAGAGGTAGCTTGGTGCTAGCACTCAACATCTCAAGCCAATTTAGTGGGTTGGTGAAAGGGTGTCATTTTATCTGAGAGAAAGGCGGAGGGTGCTCAAGAGGGAAGTTCCTTATTCCTCATCCCAGCATCCCCCTGGAGGTACATTCTAACCGTGGCAATTCTCTGGAAAAAAAACAAAAATAAAATCAAAAAATAACTTTCTCAGTCCTTTGGTGCATCTGGCGAGGACCTGGGAGACTGTGGGCTCCAAGCAGTGTTTCTGCTCTCACCCACACTCACGAAGGGCCTCTCCAGAGCCCAGGGTGCACCTTGTCCCAACATGCCATAAAAAGCTGGAGCACAGGCAATTTCCTTTCAAATTAAGAAGTACAAACATTTCTGGCATGAAGAAAACCCAAGTAGCAACTCAGGATGCATGCGGTTAAGTCCCTCTTATCAATTTACAATATAAAAACATCTCATGCATATAAAAGTGAATTTGGGTAGCAGAGGACTCACAAGCATTCCTGGGTGTTTTTGTGCACCCAGGTTAGTACATATTTACACGTCGAATGCACACAGGATGATGCCAGGGCCAAATACTGAAAGAAAACATGTGGTAAATGGTTGCCTTAATAAGTCCTGTTCCATTGAAAGGGAATAAAACCTGAGTATTAATGAGATATAATTATATATTTAAAATCTTTTCCCTTGTGCGGTATATAGGATTAATGCCAGTAAACTCACAAACTGCAACATTCTACTCCATTACATCTGCAATGATTAGAGATAGTTTGAACATCTGGCATATAATCTGTGATAGAAAACAGCATTCTGCACTTTAATAGACGTCTGGAGGCTACACATATCTGATTTTATTTCTTTCTGTTAACTCTTTCGTGGGAGGGGAGGATTTTGTTGCCAGGATGCTTCTCCCCTCTTTCTTCCCTTCCTTGCAGTGTCCCCGACCTTTCCCAGGTTCCCGTCGGCCACTGCTCTTTCCATTTTCAACAGTGGACTCAGAACGGAAGCCACCAGATTTGTCAAAAGTCATTTATACACTGCACAACGGAGCAGCATCAATATTCAGATTTTAAAACCTTTAAGAACATCTACCAATGAAAACAAGGACAATTTCCTTGTTATCGGGGAAATCAAAAACATTAAAATGAAGCCGCATCCACGTCTTCGTTGACATGTCGAAGGCATTCTGCACACTCTCTCTTAATTCGGTTTCCTTTCCTAATTCTGTACATGGTAACTTGCCTGTCGAGGCTGAGGATTCCAATATTTGTACATTTTTGATGCCTTTTAAGTGTGAGTAGCTAAGAATGTCTTTGACTGGCACAGGCTTTCATTGAAAAAATTAGATGATTTTTCTGCTTCGTGTAGGGTGTGTTTAGCCCCAAGCTAAACAAGGAAGGTTTTAGCCCTTCTGCGTTTCTATAGGGAAAAGAAAGATCCTTTGGTGAAATGGGAGAGAGTGACAGCACTAGCTTTTGCTTTATTTATTGAAATATTAGCGAATGCCTATACCTTAGGAAACCTAGAAATTGGACTCTCTAAACAGTCGTGAAGAATGATTGACAGGCAGCCGCAGTAAACAGGGTGTCATAGCACAGAGGTCCTGACATCTGGGAGAGCCTGTGACGGGCGTGCTCCTGAGGCTGGGTTTGCTATGAGAACATGCGTGGAAATGTGCCAATGGTAAGTGGATTTGGGTGTGAAATAATCATTTTCATGCCTCGAATTTAATGGCTGGCGCTGAATGCTGTAATAAAGGCCATAGTTACTGCACATAACTGCAGGTGTAATAAGGCAAGATACTGGGCCTTCGGACCCTTCCAGCAATAATTCACGTGGGAATTAAGAAGCCTTAATGAGTCGAATGTGTCACCTGGGACCTCAGAAATATAGTCCTTAGGAAAGAGGAAAGCAGAAAAGACTGGCTGGAATCGGAATCATGAGGAGAGTTTTTAAAGTTCGCAAATGCAGGCGCTTCTCTCCCCAGGGTCCTCTGCCTTTTCGGCCTCTGAGCCTGGGCTCTGGCTTGCCTTTCATTGCAGATTTTAAGCCCTTTGAAGGCAGATTCTTATGAGTTGCCTCTACCAGATCAATGATTCTCAACCATGGGGCAAATTTACCCCCCAAGGGATACTTGGCAACGTCTGGAGACATCTTTAGTTGTCACTCTAGCAGGGTGGGCGTGCTACTGGCATCTGATGGGTAGAGGCTGAGGCTGCAGACACAGTGCACCAGGCAGCCCCGAGGACGAAGAGATTATTGGGCCTGTAACGGCAACAGTGCCACTGCCGGGAAGCCCTGTGTAAATGCTCCTACGGAATCACGCTTCTAGTTCTCAAGGACACTCCCTTGCAAAGGCAGGCTCTGTCTCTGGACTCCCTGGGGGACTGTAGAACCCACAGCCAGCCTGAAGGCGCTGAGGTGAAGCACATCCCCATGCTGGATCTACCAGGTTGATCTGGGGGCCGCGGGACTCCTGATACAGTTGTTTTATTAATATGCTCCGAATTAGTTTGGAATAAGTGGAAATTCAGATAAGGAGTAGACAGAGCGTACCTTGCTCTGTCTGCACAAAGGATTTGCTGAGCATGGGCCACGTGCACTGTGGGGCACCATTTTTAGAACCTTTTAAGACAAGCAGCTTTCAAGCGTCTCAGTCCCACCCTGGGGATGCCGGCACTCACCATGCTAGTGCAAATGGTCCTGGTCCTTCAGGAAAGCGGTTCAGCAGGACACCCACTTGTCCATCCTTTTTAGCCATTAGCGTCAGTTGCTGAACCTACTCAGATTTAATGAAAGGTTTTGTTTAAAACAATCCTGGAATTCTGATTTTTCTCCCCTTTAAAATCCGACTAGTGTTCAGATTTTAAAACCTTTACGGTAGTAGTGTGAGTCCCATGTAGACAAGTAAAAAGGTTCTCCATCCCCAGTTCTCAACTTTAATGTAATCCAGATGGCACAGCAGCAGCAGCCCCAGCCCCAACCTCGTGACCTGGGGCGAGTCCAAAATCCTTCCCAAGAGTCCCAGGGCCGAGGACTCCAACTTCCAGCTTCAGCCAAATTCAGGAGCTTCTGGTGTCTCTTTATTTCTACCCGGCTTCTACTGTCAGCCAAACCCTCTGATTTCTCTTAAACTCCATTCCACCTCCCATCTAAAGTATCGTTTCCCGGGGGAAGCTTTACTAATGATGCAGGAGTAGTAGAGTTGCGGGGGGTGGGATGTCCAGAAGAGGGCATTGCATTTCCACATAGCAGAGAATTTAAAAATAAATAATAGATTTCTCTCTCCTTTAAAAGGCTCTCATCCTTTCCACAAACTTGGATTTCACTTGTTCCCTTATTACCAGAACACCTCTCTCTCCCTAGTTCATTGACACTCCAGCAACCCAAATAAATGAATTCATAATAAATCCTAGCACCTTATTACATGAAGCAAGTTAGCCCCTCTCCCTCTGACCCCAGACCCAGTGCCAGGCCCCACTGCCCACCATCTGCATACGCACAGACCTATTCTGAAATTCAGCAGCTGCACCACTGGCTAAGCCAACTTCTCCAAATTTTAGCTCCCAGAAAAAGGGAAGTTATTTCCTTGCTCATATGAAGTGCGCCATCCTACCCCTTACAAACACACATCCTCAGAAGGCAGAAGTGAACTCAGTCACTTTTATGTAATTTTCCTCTATTATATGGAAACATGGTTGGTCAGGCCTACCCTGACTTCTCTCTCTCCCACACCTGGATCAGTTGATATCCTATTATCTATTCTCCTCAATTCAAGGCCTTTTCTGTCCTTCCTAGCAAAGGTCCCCTTTTATTGGTGATGAGTGTGTGTCTCCATTATTTGATTGGTGTCTGTCTCTCCCACTAGGTTGTAAGTTCCATGAGGGCAGGAACAATGCTGCTTTTTTGCTGACCCCCGGCACAGTGTCTGACACACAGTGTTCAGAGGGAGAGAGGGAGGATGTTTTAAGATAACAGGCCACATCATAGCCCTTCATCTTCTTCACAACCTTAGGGTATGTAGGTAAGGGTCTGTGTGTGGGTGTGTGTATGTGTGTTTGTACAACCTGGGAAAAATGATACACTCTTGTCTGTTAAGATCCCTAGACACAGTGACCTTGCACATGCCCAGAAGATGATCATGGAGTAGGTGGCCTCTATTTGGGTCCCTACCCAACAGTGATCTGGAACCAGGCATTTTTATTGAAATCCACAAAACTTCCCCTCTGGAAACTTACCTCCTGTTCAATGCTCTCCCATCCCCTGGGACCTGACGTCCCCAAGGTGTCCTCCCTCACCCAAGCCCCCGATCTCAAGGGCCTATCTCCGGGACAGAAAAGCACTTCAAAAGTTCAAAGACCTTAAAGGCAAGGATCCAAAGTTGGAACACTACATGTAAAGAGTCTCTTTGGATGGTGTTTGGCCTGGGGTAGCTGTTCCCAGCATCTCCCAGTCTCACCAGCCACCGTCGTTCTGACCTTCTTGTCCGATTGGAAGGCCAGCCCCGAGGACCCAGGTTCCTCTCACCCTCAGGGGACAGTGACTTTTTGCCTTGGCCTTTCCAGTAGTGCCTTTCCCCATCCTCTTTTCTGGCTAGTTTCTTCCACACACCGTCTGGGTCCACAGGCAAAAGCTTTGACATTGGACTTGCGTAGGACCGACCTCACTATGTTCTTAGGGCAGTCAGTGGCATCTCAACGTGCAAGAGGCTCTTCCGCTCCAGCTCCCAAAGATGGTGTCTGCAGTTTATTTCATTCACCCAATCATTCAAAACCAAAAGAGTTATTGAACACCTAACTGTGCCAGGCCTTGGGCTGTGGGGCAAACACAGAGGAAGCCAGCTCAGGTATCCCCTGGAAGGAAGGAGCATATACACAACCAACATTACTCAAAGGGTAATTAGTGTCTAAGGAGGAAGTGCCAGAGACCCTAGGGTGCATTCCGGCTGGGGATCGGGAAAGGCTTCCTGTAGGAGACGGCCCTTCTGTTGTCGCTAAAGGTCTGACAGGATTGAAAACGGAAGCTGGAGAAGGAAGCAAGCCAGGCAAAGTGAATCAGCTCAATCAGTTAATCAGACCTGTCACACCTTGACTTTGAGATTTAGCCAGATGATAAAGATCTCTTTATAGTCCCTTCTTTGTTTCCAATTAAACCATGGCATTTTCTCTTTTATTCAGTTGTTAAACATTGATCTTGAGTCAGTGAAGACCTGATTCTTCCAAGGATTTGGGAAGTGGTGGAAATGGTAGTGCTGACCAGAAAGAGAGGTGGGCAGGGTCAGGGTTAGGGTGAGGATGCTCTGGGGGGCCCTGAGGCTGTGGTGTGGATGGAGGCGAGGTCAAAGCTAAGGCCAAAGCTTGGAGGTCGGACTCAGCCCTGTGGGGAACATGCCCTAAGGCTGCTGTATGCCGATTTGCACCTTCTCCTCCATAACACACATCCTGGGGTTTCGGGGACAGGACAAACTTCACTCTCTGGAAGCATCACTATTTCAGAGTGGTTCCAGGTCCAGAGAGGAGAAAAGAGCCTCCTCTGTGTTGATCATTAGAGCTAGATTTCTTGAAAAATTACTTTATTGGTTTTTATTTTATACCCACCCTATTTCCAAAGGGATTTGAGGTAGCTTCTCATAAAAATTGGTATATCCATTTACACAGGCTGGTTAAAAACAAATAAATTGTAAAGCTCAGAAGCCAGATAAGGAGTGGGAAAGCTAATGGTCCAGTGAGCCGACCTCCACTGCCGCCACCCCCTCTCCACCCTTCGTGGGGTTTGGTGCTTTTGACTTTCCCAAGACCTCATAGCTGGTGGATCCCCTCTACAGATGAGCTGGGTGGGACACACCATGCCTATTTTCTGGCTGAGCCACCTGAGAAGTTAAGCAATGCTCTCAAGGTCCAATTAGGAGCACAACTGGGGCCAGTGCTCAGAACACGGGTTCTCTCTGTTCCTTCTACTTCCTTCCAAGGGTGTTTGTCAACAGACACAGAGGTTCCCCTGTCTTCAAGATTCATGTGCCTCCCTGCACAGATGTTCCAAAATGGCTGCACTTAATTTGGAGCAAGTCTGCCTGTGAGGAAATGGGCATTCACGTAAGGGCTATTGGGGTCCTTGATTTAATTCCTGAGGACACACCTCTCTGCATCTGAGAAATGTAGCCGGATGAGGTGTGGGTACACAACGGGGGGTGTCCTCCACAGGCACTGCACTGCTATACGTCTGGCCCTTTAAGAGCCAACATCTTCCTTCTGGTCCAGATTGCAGGTTTGAGAGTGGGATGCCGCTTTCTCCTCCATGTTATCTGTTCATCCTCCCTGGGCGTCCTTCTCTGCAATGGTCACTGGAAGTTCCACATATGGCCTCCTGCCGCAATCTGTTATGAGAATAACCGAGGATTCAATGTGACAAATATATCTTCCTCTCCCCTTGGTCTGGCACAGGGCGAGAGCAGTGTGGGAACGGCTGTGCTGTTGTACCTTTTAGGTCCAGTTCAGCTCTCAGTCTATCCACATGGCAGAGACAAGCCAATGTCTGCAGAGGGACGGGCAGACTGAGAAATACACCCAGCTTTAAGTACGTTATCATCCACATCACTTGTGAGTCATCCCATGGAGACTTTGGTCCATCAGGTTGGTGACCAATAGACTGGGGTCCTGGGCTCCTAGGCACACTTGAGGAGCAGGACCGCTGCATGAATTCAGTGCCCACTTATTGTCAGAAGAATCCCAGAAGAAACAGAAATGAACATTTGTGCATTTTTTCATGTACTGAAATTATCTTTTTTTTTTTTTCTTCTAGGGAAACAGCCCTCCCACACCTTAAGGGAGGGAGCCACGACGGAGTGATATCGAATGCAAATCCATTCTAAGAAGGCTGTGGGGGCCACCTGGTGTCCGATGCAGACAGGGCCTGCTGCTAGGTGGATGGGAGGGCGAGAGGCAGGGTTGGGGGTGAGGGGTGAGAGCCTGACGCCTTCTTATCCATGTCAAAAACAGCCCATCAGGAGGATTTGCAGGGGTGGGAGGTGGGGAAATCACCTTATGTTGTGGGAAGCAGATCAAAGCAGAAGAGATAATGTCTCCACAAGAAAAGGGTGAACAGAAAGGGTGCTGTTGAGGAAGAAAGCCCGGGAGAGGTGCAGGCCTGGCCCTGGATGCCAGGCTAGGCTTCACGACTGTCTGGGTAGGTGCCTTCAAAGAAAGGGCAAAACCACTTGTTCAGGCTTCGGGCACACTTAGATACTAACGCTTCCTGGGTGTTATCTCTCTGGGTTTACGTTTCCTGAAAAATGTAGACCCCATCACTGGCTTTCTATGCGGAGCTGAAATAATTCATCAGATATTTGAATGTGTAATTAAATATCTAATGCCAATTAGCAAATTACTAATGAAATAATCAGGGGCTTTTATGGTTTATAGTTTGGCTCGAATTTTAATTCTGAGTGGTTATTGATTCTAAATAGAGTCTGAGTTGCAAAACATTAGGTATATGAAATGAGAAGGGAAAAGAAGGTTTGGGGGCTGTGGTGGTAGGCGCTGAGGGGCACTAGTCCTCACGATGTTCCGCCAGCAGGTGCGGGAAGTGAAGGAATGCATAGGGGGTGCCCTCTGTCCATCGTCAATAGTGGAATCGGGGAAGACACACAGAGGTTTGCTGTGGAGGCCCAGGGCCGGTGTCACATGCCTCCCATGGTCGTGTTGCAGCCCATCGCTGTATGATTACAGGCCAGTGAAATGCATGACACCACACCATGCTCCCTGGAGGCTCTGCCACACCAAACCCTAGGGATGAGCAGCGGTGGCTGGAATACGGAGCTTCTGAGGCTGCGTTGCTCCTGCAGGCTGGTAGGTGACAATGGCAGTCTTGAGAATTTCCATGTGTGAGAGAGCAGACTGCAAAGAAACCGGCACTTGGCTATAGGTCTGGACTGGTGTGCAGGGGGACAGATTTCCCTATGGGGTACAGGGGTACATGGTTACTTTGAGGGGCCAAGATACAAATCAATGTTTCTAGCAAAGTTGTTGAAAGAAGTGTAAGCCACTTCGACAGCAACTTTTTTCAAATGCCTTTCTCCTTTTGTATGGAAAATAAACTGCTAATCAAACACTGAATTTAAATATTGAAGCAGGTTCCTTAAGATAACTTCTTGACAGATTATAAGAGAAGCGAAGGTTACTAGAAGGTATGAAAAATAATGCAATTTCATTTTTCTAAGAAATACCTTTTCAGCAATCTTATTTCCCCCATTCTATATTTAATAAGATGTATCGTCACTGTTACAAACAATAATCATCCCTGTGGCCCTTAACTATTTGTTCTATGCACTCCCTATTCCAGGAACTTCATCACACATGCTAGGTCACGTAATCTTCACAAACAACGCTTTGGGATATATATTAGTATTAGCCTTAGTATTAGCATTATTATTATTAGTAGTAGTAGTGGTAGTATTGTCTCTGTTTCATGGACAAGGAAATTGAGACTTAGAGACTTTTGTTTTTTTCTTTTTGTTTTTTTTGCGGTACACGGGCCTCTCACTGTTGTGGCCTCTCCCGTTGTGGAGCACAGGCTCCAGACGCGCAGGCTCAGCGGCCATGACTCATGGGCCCAGCCGCTCCACGGCATGTGGGATCCTCCCGGACCGGGGCACGAACCCGCGTCCCCTGCATCGGCAGGCGGACTCCCAACCACTGCGCCACCAGGGAAGCCCCGAGACTTAGAGACTTTGAACAACGAATTTTATGCAGCTACTCAGTGCTGGGGTCAAGTCTAGAACCAGCACTGTGACTTTCTCCATGCTGCCACTCACGGTAGTAGGTGGTCACTCAAAACAAACCAACAAACAGTGTGCGGATAGCCTCACCCAGGACTCAGACTTGTTCCTGGGCAGTTTTTCAATCAATACAAAAACAGCCAGTTGAGAGGTCACGTCTTGGGGCTCTTTTGAAGCCAGAAATACCAAAGGAAACGAGATGAAGCAGAGGCTGAGCTCCGAGGCAGGCCTGGACCCGAGATCCCCCGGCTACTCTGCTGGTCCTCCCTGGCTAACGATGAAGGAGGGACCTGCCTCCTGGCTGGACCTGCTCCTGCCCGGGCCAGGCCAGAGAGGAAGACCCGGCTGCCCTTCCCCAGCCCTCTGCAGCATCTGGGAGCAGGAGGGAAGATGAGCCACATACAGCTCAGGAGTGATTTAAACACTCCTCCAGCACAAAGAGGAATCTTGGATTTCATTAATTAATACATCAATAGAAGCCAATGGAGAAAAACATGTCTTGTTATCTGGCTTCTCAGATGCTAGACATGGGCTCATTAGCCTTAAGCATATCAGCCCGATAACACTATTTATTCCATACAGAATAATGATCTACTTTAGGGGATACTGCAGTGAACCGAAAGGCCGAGTCCATCCATTATCACGGCTCGCCTGCACACGCGTGGGCATCACTGCATCCTCCATGAGAACGGCTGGCGCGCGGTGCACAGCTCCTCACAACAGACCTGCAGAGGTGAGGGTCAGCCACCTGGCCAAGGTCACACACTGATTATGAGGCAGAGTTGAGACTCAACACAAGCTCCCACCTGGTAGAGAAGGGAAACCACCAATAGGAAAGGAAAAAGCAGGCAGTCAACTCACATGGACTTATCACTGACCATTGTCTAATAAGGGTAAGAAAGTTAACAGATTGTGCCATTGCTGTTATTTCTGTTTTAAATTACATACTCTGTTTAATGACAGTGTCCTCGGAAGGGGCCTTTAGAATTACAATGCAATCCCTAAACCAGTCAGCCTCCTTAGCCAATATGCAAACATAAGCGTAATGCACAGTATTTGCTCAGGCCCACACAAGGCTATTTGAGATGCTAAGGGCCCCTCATATAGGATGCAGCCATCAGTTAAATGATGATCCTATTACCGGGCAAGGGGCTTTTCTAAACGGTGCTGATAGGCGGCTGGTGGGCAGGATTTACTGCTCTGTGTCACTAGGTCTGCGGTTCTGGGATTGTAAACGTGGGGCACCACAGCTGCAGGGCAGGAGATCTGTAGGAAGATCTGCTTCCGTGGTGCCTGCAACTTCATCCTTCTCCTGCCCGTTTTGATCTTGGAAATTCCTAAAGAGCCCCCAGTTCACCAAACTACACAGACTGCGGGGCCAGTCAGCCATCTCTCTATCAACTGGTCAACCCCTCAGCAAGCACTTACTGATCCCTCCTCCCATGCTGGGTACCCCAAGGATAGATACACAGGAAGAGTGAGTCAAGAGCCTGCTCCCTGGAGCTCTTTCAGTGCGGGGAGGCTGGTTAGAGCCAGGCCAGCTGTCATCTGGTGCTGAGCCAGCCATACTGCTCAGATCAGAAGTGACTTAGGAGCTCAGAGGAGCAGAGACCACTGAAGCCCACAGGACGCAAGGCGGGTCCCCGGGAGAAGGGAAGGGTGAAGGGCTTGAAGGGCTGCTGGGGGGAGACAGCATAAACAAGAAAGAGCTTCTTGGGGTGGCTGGCTTTGAAGACACTGATTTGGGAGCAAATAAAGAAATTAAGCATGTGGGCCTGGGGACCCAGGTAATGAGGGCTGAGTCGTCAGGCCTTGCGTGGCAAAGAGCCCTCCCTACGGCAGGGATAGGAGCACCTCCACAACCACACAGACCACCCGCAGGGGAAAAGCCTCCTTTACAGAAAGGAAGGAAAGACATTCTAAGAAGAGAGTTTGTTGCCACCTTGGTAATGGACCTTTAATGGTTCTGGCCAGTGGAACTGGTCAGTTCTGTGCAGGGCACCAGGGGCTGTTTGGGTGTCACTGAAAGTGCTATATACGGCCCAGTGATTACTCCCCAAATACTGATTCAGCCCAAGGGAAGCACCATGAGGTTTAGTTGCGACGCTCTGCAGCCCACGCTGCCCACAGAAGGCAGCCCTCAGTTCTACTCGTAAGAGGAACGCAAAGCGCCCTTCCCTGAGGGCGCAGCTGCGGGAGGGAGAATAAGTTATAGGAGACATTAAAAATAAATTTTTTCAAATTAATAAAACGCAACAGTCCACACTCAAGACCAACAGCTTGTAAAATTGGATTTCTAAAAGATGTAAGGGAGAGGAGGCCAACACTGGTCAGAAGCAGCAAGCCAGAGTTCAGGAAGGAGGGGCACAGGCAGAGCCGGCCCACGAGGCATTCACTGCGTCTGCCAGGCCGACACCAAACTGGTCAATCTGCTGGGGACGACAGTTCCTAAATCCCACCAACCAGAAGGTGCTGAGTGGTGTGAGGGAAGCGAGTGTCCCTGCTGCCCTCACCCCTTCGGGCCCTGATGTTGGAGGGTGGTGGGCAGAGCCTGAGGCCCTGCGTCTGGGGCCATCACAGTAAAATCACTGCAGTTCATTCTGGCCTTTGAGATGCGATTCCTTAAAACTGTTGATTTATTTCTCTATCTCCTCCAAGAATCTGAGCTTCCGCACAGGAAGGAGCCCGGGGTAAATATCTATTACAGAGAAGGCTCTTTAGAGGACATTTGGAGATTGGACTAAGGTCAGTGTCCTTACTCTGTCACCTAACCCTGAGACACCAGGCACAGCAGCTGCTCAGCGTGTCCCCTTCTCACCGAGACTCAGGGCCGGCAGGTTGCTCTGTCCAGCAAGCATACCCGGCCACAAAGAACAGCATCGCTGGGCTATAGCCAGGCCTGCTCTGGAGCACACGGCGGCCCCTGCAGAGCTCCCTGGGCACAGCTAAGCCTCCCCTCCTGAGAGGACCAGTGAGCCTGGCCCATAGAAAGTCTCCCCATCCGTGGCTGAACCCTGGCATTGGTCACCATCCTCTACAAATTCACCCCCTTAGCTCCTGTCCTGTTCAAACCACAGGATTTGACTAGAGGGGCAACTCTGAGGAGAGTTCAATTTCTCAACGTAATGAGCAGGTTATGGGTTTCCCGAGAGGGGAAAGACAAGCATCGTATCTGATAAATGTTGGTCAGGGTGCAGGCTGTGTAACTTGGCGGGGGGGGGCTTCTTTTTTTGTTGTTTTATTTTATTTATTTATTTTTTTTGCGGTACGTGGGCCTCTCACTGTTGTGGCCTCTCCCATTGCGGAGCACAGGCTCTGGACGCGCAGGATCAGCGGCCATGGCTCACGGACCCAGCCGCTCCGCGGCATGTGGGATCTTCCCGGACAGGGGCACGAACCCGTGTCCCCTGCATCGGCAGGCGGACTCTCAAGCACTGCACCACCAGGGAAGCCCCGAGGGGCCTTCTTAATTGACAGCATTAGTGAGGTAGATCAACTCCACGCAAGCAGCCCTCCAGCCTGTCCTCATGTTCCACTGACCCCAAACTTGACCTTACCTTCCACTGTCAAATTTCTGGAAGGAGCCCATCCACCTCCTATATCAGCCTTCCTCTCCCTCTTGGGCAGGATGCACCCCTGCCCAGCTTGTGCAGCCCTGTGGCCTGTTCCTCCACCCCAGCGAGCTGCCCCTGAGCGTTTACTGCTGGCTTCACAGCACCAGCCCAGCAGTCTCCTGGGCAGCTCGGCTGCTCTGAGCCCAAGGACACTCTTCACTCTCCGGGCCCCGGCGCCGCCGAGTCTCCGTCCTGCTTCTCCAGCCACACCCTGCTCAGCCTGGCGGCTCCCTCCTCACTCCATCCGAGGTAACCTCTTCTGAGTTCCTTCCTCGGGCAACTTCTCTTCCCTGCCCCACCTGATGGCCCTGTCTCTCCAGGGAGCCTCCAAACTCTCCAGGGGTGGGGTTGTCCTCTCTCTCCCCTGTGTCCCTCAGCACCACACATAGACAATGCACACAATAGATGCTCAGTGCATGCATAGCAACCAGAATCACAGGGGCTGCAAAGTGACCAGCCCGCTGCAGGAAGGGAAGGCCATTTTCCTGCTGCAAATGATGAACCATTTGCTCTCGAGAATGACTGCTCCGCCCGCAGCTCCGGAGGTAGAGGGGGCAGAGGCACTCTGAGGCCACGGCACAGCCCGAGAAGGCAGAGTGGAGCTCCGCGCAGGAGCCCCCAGCTTTCGCGAGGCTCCTGCGCAGAGACTCTGTCCGCCCGGCTCTATTCTTAGCAGCGCTCACAGCCGGTACCCGGAGAAGCCTGGCTGCGCCGCAGCGTCTGGCTTTCTCCGTCCAGTCTTCGGCGGAGCCTTCTGTTTCCGCCTTCAGGTGCGTGCTGCGTTCCTGTCCTCGCATCAGAATGGACAGGGTGGGCAGGCGCCATCTGGGCGAGATGCCCGATCCTCAGCTCACTCTCCCAGCTTCTCCACCTCCCCCCGCCCCCCACCCAGTGAGCTGGGCCTTTGTGTTATTTTTACAAGACTCAACTGCCTACACAGATCACCGAGGTCTCCTTTCCCTTTCCGAGGTGACTTGCCTCCATCATCGGGACTGGAGTTCCCTTGGGCTCCAGGTGGAATGGAGCAGAGACCGGCCACAACAAAGAACGTCCTGGAAGCCATGGTCAGAGCCAGTCGCCCACTAGGGTGCACCTGCTGGACACAGAGGCCTCCTGGCACCTCGTGGCAGTGCAGGGACAAGCCCACTGAGACAGTGCTGTCCACCCGAGTCTGTACTACAAGAAGGACCTACACAGCCTTCCTTCCATCCACTTGTTCTCAGCCCAGCTCAGGAAAGACGTGGAATGGGCACAGTTTGCTCTTGGATTCCTCCGTCTCTCCATCATTTCACTCACTCACTTGTTCATTTATATTCCTTCCTTCATTCAACATCTATATGTTTACGTATTTCACTCCTGCCTTGGTTTGGGTTCCCTTAAAAAGCAGATTCTTGGTGAGACAAGGACATGAGCGCAGGTAGTTCATTAAGAGGATCCCAGGAAATACACTTGAGGAGTGGGGACGTGAAACAGGGAAGAGAGGAAAGCCAGTACCAGTGCAGTGACGGGCCAGTGATGGGCAGGTTGCTGCTGCAGGCAACTGGGGCTCAGTCCAGGGGAAGGACCTCTGAGAACTATGGAGAACCCAGTGCTGGTATTTTTTCCCTGCCTCTCTTCTCCCATTGCCCGAGGGTTGTTTCTCTGAGGCATTAAATCCCCAGCACAGTCAGGAGTCCCTGCAGCTGGGCACACTCCTATGGTTCTTTATGCGGGGAAGCTGTCAGAGGCTGGGAACTGTCCCCCACACCACGGCTGCAGAGGGTGAGTCAAGGGGATGTGGGCAGGGCATTAACATGAGCTACGGCTCCACGGTGGTGCTTATTTTGCAGAACTTGATTGGATGCACACCGATGCCAGGCGCTGTGTTAAGGCTTTAAAAGATATGCCATTCTGGCTCTGAACCAACTTCATTACCGAATTGGCCAACCAGACCAGCGCCAGGGTCCTAGCCTGGCCAGGGAGGTTCTTTATCCAATCAGATTCACGCAGCCAATAAAGAAACCGATTCTGAGACTGGAACAGCGTAAGCTTTATTCAATGGCCAAAGAATGGAGAAGCGGGAACCTAGTTCACAAATCAGCTTCTCAACCCAATTCCGGCAGAGACACCAAATATATAGGAGGGTCGAGGTAAAAGTGAGGGAACTGGAAAGAGTGGAAGGAATGAATATTCATGAGTTATCTGAGAACAGGGGTGTGATTTGGACCTGGAAGTGATGCAACTCTCCCTTCAGGCCTTGTATGGGCTTTTCAGGTTGTTGTCATGGCAATCGTCAACTGTCATGGTGCCTGTGGGTGTGTCATTTAGCATATGCTAATGCATTACAATGAGCATATAATGAGGCTCAAAGGCTACTGGAAGTTGAATCTTCCACCATCTTGGACCTAGTTGGTTCTAACCCTTCTTGTTTTTTTTCTTTGCAGTTTCCTTCTGAAATTTAGATGAGTTATTGGTTTCTATTCAAGGGAGGGGCAGGAGTAGGATTCTGGAGTGACAGCCTTGGTAACAGCTTGCCATTTATAGCCAACTATATTTTTGATGGTTTGAGTAGTTTCTTTCCAGAAACTTAAAATGGGAGAAGGTGTGGTTATGTTGAACCAAAATTCAGGAAGTCTGTCTTTTAAACCTGGGTCATTTACATGATGGAACCAGGAAGCAGACATGAGGCTTCCATCATGGTTCACCATGGGTCCATGAATGAACCAGCCCAGGCCACTGCCCTCAAATGACCAAGTCCAGTTTAGGTGGAAGCAAACAGAACCCACCATGACAGTACGTAACACTGCAGCGAGTCCTGAACTCTTGTCCAGAGCTTTGTGCTTTGGGAGCCCAGAGAGAAATAATTGTCCCAGAGTTGGATAGGGAAGGCTTAGTGGAGGAGGTGAGATATTCAATTTTTGCCATTGTAGACTGTAATCGTCAACCACCTCAGAAGATTCCTTCTGTGGGCTACAATCTTAATTTTCATCTGTAAGTCTTCCTGGCGTGTAGCGTGATTTATTTCCTTACCAGCCAGCCTAACTTCTTTCAGCAACAGACTCTATCACTCCCGTCCTGATCTACATGACAATGAGAAATATTCGGAAAACACAGTGGGGCCATCCTATGCATACCCGCCTATAGACAGCTCATCCTTCAACCCCTCATCCTGCTCTTCTGGCTGTGGTCTTCCTGACCTGTTTTCTAGTTGCAGAACCCACCAGAAATCTTTGGATCTCTGCACTGGGGCTTATTGACCCTTCTTCCTAGAACCTCCCCCCCTCCCTCTCCCTTAGCCCCTCACATCCAAATCCTATTCCTCATTCAAGGCCCATCGCCTCACCTCCTAATGCTTCCCCTAGAAGTGGTTGCTCTCTCTAATTCTCTGTTCCCACTGTTCTTATGCTCAATCACATCGACTTTGATGTGCATGACTGAATCCCTGAGGGTGGGACTGCAGACACAGATGAACAGGCCATCAAGAAGCTATCTGTGGAAGGAGACTTGTCCCAGAACTCAGACGAGTGCAGTGCACGTGTTACTGATTTGGGTCCTTTGTAAGGTCATCAAGCAGTTGTGAGTTTCCTGCAAGCAGGTGAGCCTGTCTGGCTCACAGTAGTACGGCCAATGCCTAGCACACACCTTAGACCTCATACATGATCACTGAACATTGAGTGAATAAAAGCTTCTCCCCAGATATGAGACAACTAGTCCACATAAAACACTGTTACTATGCTTTGCCTGACCATGAGGGGTCATGGTATCACATTCTGGAGTCAATGAACTCTTCCCTCTGGGGTTACAAACCTACTTTAGTAATTACAAAACCACAACAACAATCTCTAGATATCGCTCTATAAATATTGCTTAGATAGCCCTTGGATACAACAGTGTGTTCATTTTCTCTGGGGCACAAAATCCTGTGCCTCTCTGAGCTCTCAGCTTTCTTGTCTCTTGAATGGGTATGCTGGACTCAATAATCTCTAAGATTTCTTCCTGCACTAATGTGCAATGAGTCTAAATGTAAAATGTTGCTGGTTGATGACCTGAACTGAAACATTAGTCTTGCTGCCCAACGTTTTCAGGGGAGACAAAAAATTTTAACTCTCTGGTATCATATAGTAGCATCCCTCCCCCCTCTCAAGAAGAGCAGACAATGAATGGAAGGCAGGGTGCAGGTCAGGCCATCGTCACTGCTGACAAGTGCCCTCCCACTGCCTCATCTGGCTCCCGGCTCCTGGCTCCGCCTGGCCGGACCTGAAGCCTCCCATTCCTTTCCTCAGGTTGGGAGGACCTAAGTGCTGGGGGAATAGGTCTTCTGAGAGGGAAATGATTCACACCCCAGCGGCGCAGGCTCCCAGCCACCTGCTCCCACCACCCTCTGGGCCCTGGGGGCACAGAGGCATGACCTGCAGGGGCTCAAGTCTCCCTGGGCGGATCTATTACATGCATTAAAATAATTTACGCTTGGCCCTATAAGGAGTTTAATTCGTCGTGCCATCATCTAGTCCAGAAGTGCTCCTCTTCATCGTGAATTATTTTTGAAGTATTTATGTGGACCTCACCGAAAATCGCCCCAGTCAGCAAACTGAGAAATGGAAAGACATTAAGAGGAGGCGTTGACCCCAGGGTCACAGGCATGAGTGTGGCCAGGGTCAACAGGGTGGGAGAGGGAGCTGGGGTGGCTGCAGCAGATGGTGACCAGGCTGTCGGGCTCTGTCCTCCCTGCCCACACCTTGGCATGGGCAGGGCACATGTATTTTTCATATGAGTGGCTGTGGTAATAACTGATGTGTGTAGCATTTCTGTTTGCAAAGCACTTCCCCATGTTCTCATGTGTGGGCAGGGAGGACAGTAAGCCTGCACAGCACATGTTAGCAGCCTCTTTTACAGATGAGGAAACTGAGGCTCAGAGGGACAAAGGCATAGGCACAGTTTAGCAGATATAGACTTGGAACCAATTTCCTGATTGCAGCTACCCACTTGGCAGCTGTGAGTCCTTTTGTAGAGCTTGGGATGCTGGTCTCAGATGAACCCAATGCACGGGGATATCAGACCAGTTTCATCAATGCAGCGGACTGCCTGCCCTTCCGCCCACCCACAGACACATACCCACACACTACAGGTAAGAAGGACCACAGCCAAGTTCTCAAGGACACTGCTGGTCTGACATTGAGTTTAGTCAATATTCTTCTTTGTTTGGGGGTCTCATTTCTGGAGACTGCTGAAAGAACTTCCTTTTTAAAAGCTAACAAGATTTCCACAACACTCCAGTGATTATTATCAAAGATAATTGGGCTGGGAATTTTATTTATTCAATAAATATTTATTTAAGGTCTTACTCTGTACCAGGTACTACTTGCACCACAGCTCTGACTGGTCCCTGAGCTCGTGAAAGTTACAGTTCCAGCAAGGAAAGCAGGCCATAAGCATGTAAACCAAGGGGTAAACAAGGTACTTCTAGGGAGTAATTAATTACTGCCACAAGGAAGATAGAAATAAGATGATAGACTGTGGTGTGGTACAGAGGCCAGGAACACATGGATCCAGTAGTGACAGAAAGCTTCTCTGAGTGACATCTGAGTAGAAACCTAAGGAAGGGAAGGTGCCCAGCTTGGAAAGGGCAAGAGGAAACAAGTGCAAAGGCCCTGGGGCAGGAATGGTTTTGGCAAGCCTGAAGTACAAAGAGCCATGTTGACTGGAGAGGGAGGGTATTGAGGGAGAGATGGAGGATGAAGTTAGAGAGGTTGGCAAAGTCAGACCATGTAGGGCCTCAAAGGCCAAGGTAAGGAGTATGGATTTTATTCTAATGTAAGAGGAAGCCACTGGAGGGTTCTAAGCAGTGTAGTGACATGTGCTGACCTGTTGAATAAAAAGCTGATTGAGTTTCATGATTCCTCAAAACTTTAAACACAGAATTACCCACTGATCCAGCAGTTCCACTCCTAGGTATATGCCCCAAATAATTGAAACCAGCTTCCCAAATACTTGTACACGAATATTCATAGCAATACTATGTGATATAGCCAAGAGGTGAAAACAACCCAAATGTCCATCAATGGATGAATAGAAAAACAAAATGTGGTATAAACATACAATGCAAGATTATTCAGTCATAGGAAGGAATGACATACTGATACATGCTACCAAGTGGGTGAACTTCGAAAACATTGTGCTAAGTGAAACGTGTCAGATGCAAAAGGTCATATATTGTATCGTTCCATTTATATGAAATATCCAGAACTGGTAAATCCATGGAGACTTTGCATATTGCTGGGGAGGGGGGGATAGAAAGTTACTGGTTAATGGCTGTGGGGTTTTCTTTTGGAGTAATAAAGACGTTTGGGAACCTATACAGCCAATGGTTGGGCAACATAGTGAATGTACTTACTAAATGCCACTGAATCATAGACTTTAAAACAGTTAATTTTATATAAGTGAATCTCACCTCAATAATATATATATATTTTTAATTTTTAAAACAGAAGTTGATATTCTTGGGCACATGGATCCTTCCATGTCATTCCAGACCAATGCCCTGGACACCAAAGCCCTGCAGGGCCCCTTCTTTGAATGCCTCTGAAACCTGGGCCCTCACACACCTCACTGCTGCTTCCCCCAGTTCAGGGCCATCTTTTTGAATAAGGCCCTGTCGACCTGCTGGCAGCCAGTAAATCCTCTGGCCCAAAGAAAGGACCTTCTCTGACCACTTATCTAAAGGGACAAACCCCCAACCCCCACCCCCACCCCCCACCCCCTCCACCACCCCCCCGCTTTCCAACAAATCACTGAGGGGGTGGGGTGAGAAGCCGGGGCAGGGACCCTCCTTGCGTCTCCTCTGCTGGGTCCCCAGAACCTGGCACAAATGGTGACCCGCTCTTCCGAGCAACGCCCCCACTCCACCCTCCAGTGCTACTGGGCCCCAATTTCTGGTAACAGCAATGATTCTGAGGAGGAAATGGGCAGCAATTTGGGAGGAAAACAGAGTTCAGGTGTCAATAATTTAAAAGGTACGCGGCATTGATCCCTGTCCGAGGTAATAGCATGAGCAGCTGGCGCCGTGCAGGACCCGCGCGCCCTCCTTGGGACCCGATACCACAGCGAGCCCCGTTGGAGCTTTTATCCACTTCCTCGCCAAAAGAGAAGCCCTGGGGACCGGGAGCTTGGAGCCCAAGCCTCGGAGCGGGGGGCCTTCTCCCCTCCGGCCAACGCTCCTTTGATCCCTCAGGGGCGAGGGGCTGAGTCAGAGGCCGGGTTGCGGGGTCCGCGCCGAAGAAACCAGCCCCCGACCCGCGGCGGCACGGAGACTCCGGGCGCTCCCACCTGGCGCCGCGCCCGCTCAGTGCCCGCCCAGCCCGGGCGCCCCTCTCCAGGCGCGCTGCCCAGTGACCTGCTCCATCAGTCCGCCAGGTCTCCTGGAGGAAGGAAAAAACATTGAAAATGAAACCCTACCCAGCGGAGAGCTTCCACGTTGGGCTGGTTTTCTGTTTGGGGGTTCCCGATGCTCCCCCCAGCTTGGGCTGGAGAGAAGCACAGTTGAGTGCCGGTCCCAGTCTCTCAGGCTGCGCTCCCTGCAACCCGAGAGAAAGGCCCACCAAGCCGGGTGAAGCCCACCGGGACCCGCAGTTACTTTTATTGATTTTCTGGAGATCTGGCAGCCAAAAGTAGAGGCGTGGTGCGCAGGGGAAAGAGGCCAGACATACCCAGACCGGGATGTCTAAGTTGGGTGCGCTCCTTTGTTCAGGAGGTTTCCAAGCCATTCGAGTGAACCTGCCACCAAAAATCGCTTGTAAACGAAGAAGGCAGGGACTGACCCAAAGTATGAGGAGCAATTTGTGCGGGCTTCTGGTTTCGCTTTCTCAGTGTGCATCGTTTTTAAACAACGTGACTTCTAACCCTCAACTTTGCTATCCCTCTTTCTCCCACTGTCTGCCCTTTCTGGGAGAGGCAGTGAGGTTGACACACTTCAGACAAATCACAGCAGCCAACTTCCTGTCCGGCCCCATTTCTACTGAGAAACCCTCCCTCCACCTCTCCGGGGTGCAGGTAACTGGACTGATGGAGCCTCCTTCACGGCCTCTCCCAGCCAAACTTCTCATAACCCAAGGCATAAATAATCACACGTTTTATAAATAGCCGTGGACAAGAGGCTGTAAAACAACGAAGATATATTTGTGCCTTTATGTCCTAGAAATATTTTCTAAAACGACTGTTTTATTTGGTGTGGGTTGAATGGGGGCGTGTGTATACATAACAATCCCCAAAGTTTTCCCCTCCCCCCCCTCAGGTCAGACCAGCGCTATCGTTAGCAAATTGATAAGGTTCCATGGGCAAGCTTTATTCGTTCTGACACGAGCCTATGACACTTTATAAAAAGAAGTAATCCAGAACAATCTCTAGGTAATTAACACCTAGATAAACAAACATAAATTTCTATATTGCATTTATTTGGACTACCACTCAAATATGCGTGAACCATGCTTTTTTAATTAAAAGATAAATCCATGTGACACTTAGCCTCAAACTTAATTATTCAGCATAGTATAATAAAAAATAGAGCCCATTAAATGTGTCTTGCACTGTATTTCTGTATTAACAGCAAAACAGTTCGGTCTGGGATCATTTAAATTTTCCCCCTCCTCTTTGCTTGTGATTTCCCTGTTCACAAAAGCCCTTCCTCTCCCTCCCTCCCTCCCTCCCTCCCTCCCTCCATCTTTCTCTTTTCTCTTAACACCAACAGGTGATGAGATTAAAACTCTTCACAAGCCCCTACATGGAATGCTCATCTGGGCAACATTTTTAATATTGCATTACACTATGAATTTTTTTCCTTCCCCATGGAAACATACCTCTAGTTCTGTGGAACGGGACCAGCCCTTCTATCTTGAAAAGAAGATCACAATATTTAACATTAATTTCCTTGGGATTGTGCTTACAATACACCAGGTGAGGTTTTCATAATATACTGTTACAATACAAATGTTCAACAGAGAAGGGGAAGTGTGCAAACCCCAAACTACAAGAGACATCAGGGTTATCATCTTTATAAAAGTTTCAGCACAAAATACTACCTTAACACGGTATCAGCAGCTCAGCAGTTTCCAGCTGCCAGGAAGAGAAATTCACATTTGAGGCATCCCCCACCTAGTTGAAGTAGAACTCAGCAAGGATATATAAACAATGACCATGTGCCAGGCATTGTGTGGTGGGCTGTGCGCACCTTGTCAACTTTCACCCTTACAGCAAAGGTGATGTGGCAGAGAAGATTTGAACCCAAGTCTCAAGTTAGCAAAGCCCGTGCTCTGAGCCCCTTGGCTCCCCCGATTGGCCTCATACTGGCCTCCTGAGTTAAGGGCAGCAATAGCTTGGTTCCGCCGAGACATGTGCCTTTAGAGGGAGTGGCCTTGGACCCAGGTTGACCAACCGTTCAGGTTTGTCCAGGACTGCCCTGCTTTTAGCACTGGAAGTTCCACGTACTGGGAAACGCTTTAGTCCAGGGAAATCAGGATGTTCACCATCCTATGTACACTCCTCCAGCAAATAGTGCTGCTGCCACGGTGGCCAAACCCGTCGACAAAGGATAGACTGGAGCCATACAAAGACCTTGAATTGGGACCAGGAGACTCCCACACACTCCTTCCCAGAAAACTGAGGTCCCTGGGTGTGATCTATGACTGATGGTTCTCTGGGATCCTGTAAATCTGTTGAAGAAGGCATTTGGGTCATGCTACATCGACTCCCATCTTGCTGACTTCTGAACAAGCCAGAAAGCCATGCATCTGCAGAATGCACTCCGTTTCAATGCTCAAGTGGGTTCCTAGCCGGTGTCAGTTTCAATAACAGTCCGTGGAACCTGGTGGTACCTAGCTTGCTGTCTGTGCAGCTTGTAACATAGTTATCTACTACTATCTCATTTAATCCCAGTAAGAGCCTGCTGTGGGCACCATTTTCCACTTCACAGATAAAGAAGCAGATCTGGGGAGGTGGAATGACCTGCTTGGATCCCACAGCTCAGAGAGGTTGAGACAGGCCTCCCAAGCCCCATTACACCCGCACGGCCTTTGCACATGCTTCTCCTCTAGCCGGCATGATCTCCTTCATATCTCAGTTCATTGTCACCTCTTAGGGAAGTCTTCTGTGACATGAAAAATCCATCTTATCCCTGAATCTCCTCTTCCAGATGTGTTACATTTATTTGTGTGATTATCAGATTGAAGTCTATTTTCTCCTTAGACAGTGATCTGTGGGCATGATCTCTGACTCACCTGTGTATCTCCAGCCCATAGCCTGATGCCTGGCACACAGTAGGTCCCCTGTAAACTTTCATCAGACAAGTGAGTGGAATAACATCTAACACCAAGACCAACTCTTTTCCCCCAGCATCCCACTCTTTCCCCATCTGCCCACAAGACACTGAGAATGGCAAGAAAGTGGTTAAAATACTGATTTTTCAAATGAGAAAATTGGAAAACAAAAAGTTTAAGACATTTGTCCAGGATCATTTTATCTGAAGGGGGTGAGTGTGGAGGAATCATGACCACCTGACCTCCAGGGAGACTTTTCCAAAACACAAGGGGGTTTAGTGTACAGTATTTTGTGTATGTGAAATTAATCTCAAATTTATCCATAACTTATTACACCAGAGTGGTGACAATATCTAGCATTTGTAGAGTTCTTTATAAACCTACATATAATTTCCCCTACGTTATTGCATTTAACTTCATAACTTTACAGGTAATGATCAATGAACTCAGAACAGTTAAACTGTTCAAGATCAAGTAGCTAATAAGTAGTTCAGGGTTCAGATTTAAGTCAGGACACCTCAATCTTGTAATTCTTTACAACGGACTGATCTGCCAATTGTCTGTGACTATAGAAGAGCTCAAAATATTTTGATGGAAATACATGTTGAAGCTTCTTAAAAAGGCCTCCTTCCAGTTTTATTTTTATTTTGTAACAGCTTTATTGAGATATAATTCACATGCCATAAAATTCACCCTTTTAAAGTATACAACTCAGTGGTTTTTAATATATTCAGAGCTGGGCAACCAGCATCACTATCTAATTTTAGAGCGTCTGTATCTCTGGGAGAAGAGAACTCCTCCCCCTCAGCCATCAGTCACCCCCATCCTCCCCTCCCCACAACCCCAGCAACCACAGGACTGGCTTCTTTAGTGACTGGCTTCATCAACCTAACGCAGTGTTTTCAAGGTTCATCCACGTTGCAGCCTGTGTCAGTGCTCCATCCCTTTCCACGGCAGAATAAAAGTCCATTCTTGACAAAACGCTAATTTGAAAAGATACATGCCCCCTAATGTTCATAGCAGCACCATTTACAGTAACCAAGACATGGAAACAACCTAAATGCCCATCGACAGAGGCATGGATAAAGAAGATGCGGTGTGAGGGCTTCCCTGGTGGCGCAGTGGTTGAGAGTCCGCCTGATGATGCAGGGGACACGAGTTCGTGTCCCGGTCCGGGAAGATCCCACATACCGCGGAGCGGCTGGGCCCGTGAGCCATGGCCGCTGAGCCTGCACGTCTGGAGCCTGTTGCTCCACAACGGGAGAGGCCACAACAGTGAGAGGCCCGCGTACCACAAAAAAAAAAAAAAAAAAAAGAAGATGCGGTGTGTATGCATATACAATGGAATATTACTCAGCCATAAAAAGGAATGAAATAATGCCATTTGCAGCAACATGGACGGACCTAGAGATGATCATACCAAGTGAAGTAAGTCAGACAGAGGAAGACAAAGATCATATGATATTGCTTACGTGTGGCATCTAAAATATGACACAAACAAACCTATTTATGAAACAGAAACGGACTCACAGACATAGAGAACAGACTTGTGGCTGCCAAGGGGGAGGGATGGATTGGGAGTTTGGGGTTAGCTGATTCAAACTATTATGTATAGGATGGATAAACAATAAGGTTCTACTGTTTAGCACAGGAAACTATACTTAATATCCTGTGATAAATCATAATGGAAAAGAAAAAATAATTCCTTCTGTGGATAAACCACATTTTGATCATCTATTTATCACACAGTTTTAAATACACATTTTGAACCAATATGTGAAATTCAGAGGCTTCCCCCAAAATCCAGGTGTCCAGTGTCTCTTACAAAGTCAGAAGCCCTGATGCCGCCTTCTTCGTGGTGATGAGCAGCAGCGCTGGGATCCCCCATGGCCCCCGAGACCGCCCCCCTCCCAATTTCTACTCTCCTCCTCTCCCACCGAGGCATCCTGCCTGGCCCCTGGAGGCATTTGGGATCAGGATCCATCATGTATGCAGAGTTACAGCCCCTTAATCAACCTTCCTTCCCTGAGGGGTTCATTTTCTGATGCTTCCCTAACTCCTCGTAACTCACCTTTGTTGTTTCTAACAACGGACTCTCGGGACTGCCAAAGATTTCATTCAAGTCATCTGCTCCCTTCCAGGGACACCAACAGTCTGGCCTCCTCCTGAAAGAAACCCGGTGACTTACAAATTCCTGTATCGTGGCTGGATGCCTTTGTTTGCAACATTTCGGTGGGCCAACCTATTCCAGAGCTGCAGCATGCAACATGCAAGCTTGGTTTTGAAAGCAGACCACCACCGACAGCAAAAAAACAAGTCAAAAAGCAACAGCTTCCCTAGTGGCACAGTGGTTGAGAGTCCGCCTGCCGATGCAGGGGACACGGGTTTGTGCCCCGGTCCAGGAAGATCCCACATGCCGCGGAGCAGCTGGGCCCGTGAGCCACGGCCACGAAGCCTGTGCTCCGCAACCGGAGAGGCCACAACAGTGAGAGGCCCGCGTACCACACACACACACAAAAAAAACAATCCTGTGCATCAAGTGTGGGGCACACACTCCAAACCTCCTCAGATCGGTGGCAGAGTTCTGTTTTTCAGCAGCCCAGATACCGTAGACTTTATTATTCTTTGTCCTTTCCTTTGCTTCTGGAGAAAGAATTCATATTGTCCTCTGATCATTCAGAGGGAAAAGACTTCCTTGCATTTAATGATATTTTTAAAACTTGCTACCAGGAAAGGGAAATAATAGCTCCCAATGCCTTAAGTGTCTTGTATAATTGCTAGTATATGAGGAGCATTGGTATTTGCATAGGTATTACCTCACTAAAACCCATGTCTGCAAGCTTTCAAAGAAACATAGTTCACAAATGCACATGGGTGTGCATACACACACACACACACACACACACACACACACAGATACACATGCTATTCGTACTGCACAGAGATACTCTTCAGCTTGAAAAAGCACCAGGTTATGGGAACCATCCACCCAGGATACTGCAGGGCTTTTTATAAGAAGTGGGGTTTGACCAAGTCTTATCAAAATCTGAAAAAGCTGCAAAAATATGTTTCCCTCCTCCTAGTAAACATATGTGAATAGGAAAAGTTTTTTTTTCCCCCAGAGGTAGAGGTTTTATTGCGTAAAACACTGGATAAAACTGGACTGCTTCAAAGACATTTTATTCTAACAGCAGAAAGAAAACAGTCATTGCTGAAAAAACAACTTTTAATACTTTCTATACCAGAATAAAGTTCTGTCAACTGAT
The DNA here is from genome assembly GCF_937001465.1 of Orcinus orca. Lineage (NCBI taxonomy): Eukaryota > Metazoa > Chordata > Mammalia > Artiodactyla > Delphinidae > Orcinus > Orcinus orca. The sequence goes on along the minus strand of NC_064578.1, from coordinate 39,510,099 downwards.
GTATTATAATAATAAATAATGACCAAGAATAAACTTTAAATACAAAGTTTTCTACTTGTTACAAGCATAGCAACAAAATCCTCTACTCTATTGATCTCAGATTTCCTCCAAGATAGATTTTTTTTCTTTGTGTAGGAATGTAGACAGTATTATGACCAGCATCACAGACTACAGAAGTTACAGGGTAAAAACTTGACATGTTTAGATATGAGAACCTGATGACATTCAGAAACTGACACTGCATCACTGCGGCTGTCACTTGTTTGTATTACAAGTTACAAATGTTCTGGAAAGAAGGCCTGTGTCAGGGGGGAAATAAGGACGGTAGCACTGGACAAAATGGAATCAACACACACGCCACAAAGAAGAGGGGATGTTCCCAGTGTCACAAACAGAATTATTGCCTGTCGCATCTGACGATGCTCAGAAGACACAAAAGGATACTGAAAGAGCGCCCAAAGTGCTAGAAATGGAACGTGGCTCTCGTTTTTTTCCACTTTTTTTTCCTCTTTTTTGCTCTTTTTACTTTTTTTTCTTCTTTTTTATATTTTTCTTTGCTAAGATACCAAAGGCAGGGCAAACACACAGAAAGCAAGCGACTGGCACAGTCACCAAACACAGTAGTGCATTTAAAATCCTAAAGCTTACTACAGTCGGAAAGTTTTCAATAACATTTCAGTCCTTTCTCTAGGATCATAGAAACAGTTGCATTAAGTTTATCAACTCGATTTAAGTAAGGCAGTGAGAACTATTCTAGAAAAACAAGAAAGCAGCTTGCTCTATGCCAGATGGGTCCACGTTGTACAGCGACCACGTTTACACTGAAACCCCGGGTGGATGTCACCCTCTCGACAGCATATGCAAACCGGATTCCTTATTAGCCTGAGATTCCTTCTGGTCTCAGGATAGCGAAGCATTTTATTTACATTGATTGCAGTTCAGTATTTTTGTAAACTGCTGTAGGCAGAGCTGAAGTTTTTAAGGCCCTGGGGTTTTATTCTGTGCTCCCAGCCTGCAAGGAGATATCTATCTTTTTTTTTTTTTTTTTAAGTCTGAATGATTTTTTTAGAAGAAGTTAATACTTCAATACTTCTCCACCGTCACAAGCAACAGCACCAATTTCGTGTCACGCCAAGGAAGTATGTTAAGAGGCTGAACTTTGACACCACACTAGCAGATTCAGGAATAAACCATTAACTAGTTTTCGTAAATTGTTTTTTAAAAGAATGAGTTGTTTCATTATTGGCTCTCCAATCTCCCTCTGGGTGGTGCAGAACTTGATAAATTTGGAGTATCCAATCAGTAGAAAATCTAAAATCTACAAAAATATAGAACACATTTGTTTTACAAAAACAGACATTTTAACTTAAACAGTCTTCTTCATTAGTGATAGAGAGCAGGATGTTTAGATTCATATTTTAATACAAGCTATTTCATAAGAGCTTGCTGGAGAAGAAAATCTTGCTTCGTGTCTGTGAGACTTACAAAAACTAACACACGAAAAAAATCTGATAATAAGGACCAAAGCAGCCTTCTTTCAAGTAAAATTTTTAAAATCATAATAAAAACAATCTATTGTTACATAAACTTCCATTCCTCACCAGCACCTTCTGTGGATAGGGTGGGCTAGTTTTTCTAAGCATTTTTATATCATGTACCCCTAAAAATTTTTTTATTAGCAAGCTTCTTGTAAATTCCTCCAAAAAAAAAAAAAAGAAAGAAAAGAAAAGAAAAAAAGACAACCAAGAAAAAAGCATTTCCCTCCATACTGCAATTTGATCTAAAAAAAAGGAATTACTCATCAAACCTGCACTGGACATTTGTCTGCAGATACTTCCTGACCATTGATTCATTTGGCTGTGGGTGTTTTTAAAATGCACGTTGAAAATGGCAATCCTCTGCAGTGCCGGTCAGCCCTGGCGCTGGCTGCGGGCCGGCTAAGGTTTCTCTGAGAGTGCAGTTACAACACCACGTGAATTGATTTTCTCTGCAGTGACCGCTCCAGTCAGACTGGCACCGCGGCCGCCTCCCAACACATCCCATTAGGGTGCGAGGCAGATGACAGCAGCTGGTGTCAGATTATAGAGGTGTTTTCAACAATGAAAACACAGCCCCTCCATCTTCAAGGCAACACTAAATCATTTAGATGGTATCGTTTTTCAGTTAAGAGCATGATTTTTGAACAAAGACGACTCTAGCATTGGAAGGGCCCCCAGCTTTCTTGAGCTCGGAGGACACCAAGCATTTCTGAAATCCCTTTTCTCCCACCTGCATTGTTTGGAAATACTTGTTGCCGGGTAACAGTTTAGCAGCCATTTTCAAGGGCTGGGGATTTTTTTTTAATATATATATAGCTATCTTTTTAAATTTTTTAAATGTTCTATACACTAGAGGGGAGGTTGTACATGATTTTTTCCCCTTGGAATGCAGTTAGCAAACTCTTTTACCAGATGCATAATCTGAAAACTGTGTAAAATAATATTGCAATATCCGGGTTGGTTGGCTCAGTTGCGCTCCTCCTGGGCCTTGCTGCCCTCCTCCGTTAGCTCCGCTGAGCTCCCCGCCTTGACAGCTGTGGGGTCTTCGAAATTCCCAGAAGCCTCCGAGTCGACTCTGGAGCGCTTGAACCTGCGGTCGGGATACTGGCTGTTGTCAAAAGGCATGCGATGGACGCAGAGGACGTGGGTCTTCAGATTTCCCTTCTGAGAGGCACTGTAGGGACAGTAGCGGCACTGGAAAGGCCTGTGACCTGTGGGCAGAAAGAGTGGCCGGTCAGCTCTGCCGTTTACCCCCCTTCCCGGCCCCCAGCGCTCAAAGGACCATGATCATGATTACCAATATTATCAATATCATCGGTGTTATTGCCTTGCAAAAATCAAATGGCAAAGAATGAAGATGCAGCCCATATAACTATTTGGATAAGTAATAAGTTACTTGGATAAATAATGTTACCAAATAATAATAACTTGGACAGGAATTTCCATCATGGCCAGAGTTTTTAATTCAGAGTTTCTAGGCAACAGAAGAGAAAGTTCCCAACACCTGGAAATTCTTTTATAAAAAGTTAGGTAGCAAATATTTTAGCCTTTGCAGGCCAAGGTCAAAGATATGATGTAGGTACTAATATAGCAAGAGAGGAAATAAATTTCCAAATTTTTGTTGATGAAATTCAAAACTTTATTTATGGATACTGAAATCTGAATTTTATATAATTTTCATATGTGATGAAATATTATTCTTGTTGGGTTTTTTTTTTCAACCATTTAAAAATGTAAAAACCGTTCTTAGCTTGCAGACCATACGAAAACAGACAGGAGACGGATTTGAGCCTTGGACTGTACTTTGCTGACCCTAGCTCCACACAAAAAAGCCATAAATCCCGCCATCTGAGATTCTGACTCAGGTCTCCAAGCCAGTTCACTTTCTTATCCTCCCACTAACTCTTTTTATCTTAACTCTTAAGATAAGCAAATCAAGAGTGACCAGGGAGGGTGTTTGGGGTGGGGTGAGAGAGGGATATTACCCAAGCCTTGTTCTTGGGTGGAGCAGAAGTGCCAAGCTGGAAGAATTTGGGAATCTCAGGATTTCAAGAGGAGGCAGCAGAAGGTATCAGAGAGGAACCTGGACATTAGGATAATCAAGGACAACCTAGTTTTAAAGAAATTTGATTTTGAATAGTGACGCTTGGACTCAAACTTTACTAGAAAGGCTATAAATCAGAACAGAAGATGGATTGTGTGAAATCCATCTGCTCCTTCAGGCTTGATTTCTCTGTCCAGATGCACAGCAGGCGTGTACACATTTCTGCCATCTTAAGGAACCAGTAAAGCATCTGGTTTGGGAAGTTATAATGGAACAGTTGTATTCTGCCTGATGCTGGGAAGCGGTAGATACGCAATTCCTGGAAGCTGTTTTACCCAGCACCCAGAGAGGTCAAGACCCAGGGCTGGGTTTCATTTGCTCAGAAAAATAAACAAGTAAATAAATGGGCCCAACCGTTTACCCCAGAAAACATCTGAACAGCATATTCAGCACTTTTACTAGAATGGTGATAGCAGAAGTCCTGTGTATCTACTTAGCAAAACAGTTTTGTTCTTGAAGAACTGGAGGCCAACCAAACGTTTGGAGCTGAAACTCATTTTCTCACCAAATTGCACACAGTGCTAGATTCTTGCTTCTTTCTTAGTGGGCTCCAGGAATTAGCTCTCTCCTTCTTCCCTCCTAGACAATTGGCCCCTGGGCAAATCCATTCTACCTGTTGAACCTTTCTCCTTCCAAAACCCCCCTTCTGAGCTTAGTCCAGTGTACACCAACTCTTGCTAGACTATGAACATGGCAGCCTGCAAGAGGGCTTCCTGCTTCTAGCTTCCCCACTTCCTGCCCATCCTCCCCAGGGATACCACAGTGAGTACCTAAAGCAGAAGCTCAGCTGTGATTTCCTTGCCCAAATTTTGATGGCCACCTACCCCCTCACCTTCATAGCTCAGTCCCAGCACCTCTCAAGTCTCCTGGGAGCATCCCCCCTTTGCCCACTCCAAACCAAACGATTAGATGGTCTCTGCAAAAAGGCTTCATTCCACAGGGTCCCCATACCCTTGCTGTGCTACTCTCTCCCTGAAATACTTCTATTCTCTGCAGACCCAAACCCCATTCTTCTTTCAAGGCTCTGCCCAACTGGGACGCATGTTTTATGGGGCTGCTGTGTGTGTGTGTTGATCACCATGACTATCTATGTGTTCCTGAAGCAGGAGGCATAGCCATCTTAATATCACTGGTGCCAAGTCCACTACCTGGCACAGAGCAAGCAGGCATTAACTGTTTGTGGACTGTATTATTATCTTACTGCTTCACCTTGCCTTTTTTTTTAATACAAATTTTTGGATAGAGTTTTCTCTTGTTTCTGTTGTTGTACCTAACACAAGGCTGAAGTTGATCAACTTTCCCACTTGCAAAAGCCAATTTGCAAGTCCATGGAGGTAAGAACAAATGAAACCCAAGAAAAGCGCACTTGCTGTTGGACCTTCCACATAGCCTACCACAGCAAGAAGAGCACAGACAGTCAGCAGGAGGGGCCTGGACCACCATTGTCAAGTAAGAGAAGGATTCGTGAGCACCATTCACTTCTTACCTTCCTGCTACCCAACCCCACCCTTTGGGCTCGGTCGCCCCTCACACAGATGACAGGGAAGACCCTGGGATGGTGCTGGAGGAGAACTGAGACTCTACCTCTAGTGGACTTAGCATATTTACGAAGAATATACATGGCCCTACTCTTCATCACGTTGGAGTTAGAGCGTAGACTGAAGGGAAGAATCGTGGTTCTGATCAGTGGCAGTAGGATAGGAAAAGCCGTGCCCATTCTCCCCACCATAATCATGAATCTAAGTCAGCGCTAAGCTGGGCCTCAGTGAGTTTCCAACAGATCCCAAGACTCAACCACCTAACTCATGAAGTCGTCATCCCTATGGACATGAAGCTATGCCCAGGGCTCAGTGAGGGAGGATTTGAGGTTCTCTGAAAGGGCAGCTCTTGAGCAGGAGAAAGGAGGGCCCAAATCTGTAGCTGGAGGCATAGGAACCAACTGAGGGTCATTCAGAGAACCTGAGGAGTAGAGCTGAGACTTCTCTCAGGAGGTTTAAGAAATGTTTTTAAAGTTTTGTCCAAATCTTCTCAGAAATGGATTATATTTTCTGGGTTCCCCCCAAGGGCAGCCCTGTGGCAGCTCACAGAGGAGGGGTGACCACTATCCTAACCACCATGGCTCAGAAAAAGCTGGGGCTAACTTGTCAATTTATTTATTTCATGGCAATAAGTGACTGATGGAGAAAATCATGGTGGTCTGACAAGTCTTTGGAGTTAAGGACTCCAAACAATAAATAAAAATAAATAAAGAGAGTCAAACTCTTGGTACCATGATCCAAAGAGGCTAGCAGAGCCATGAAGCAAAATTACCAAACCAAGGCATTATTTAACAAATTTACCTCAGGTCACCAGGATTCACACTGGTTCCTCCATTCTTCCATTGCTTTTTTTTCCCATCTAGGAAAGCTGTTTATTGTATTTTCTATTATTATTACTGAATAATACATTTCTGTATGAATCTATGCTACAACCTGTGCTACAACCTGCCAATTGTGTCACCGTGGGACGCACATGCTTCTTAGCAAACCAAACAGAGAACCTCAAGTATCGCATTTATTCACAATAAGAGCTTTTTCGAATTGGCCAACTTGACATAAAAGCACTTAGTATATTTTTCCCACCGATTGATTTTAAAATATTAATCATGATTTTATCCTATGGTTATATCTGAATCTCTATTTCTTGGTAGAGTCAAAGACGTACAGTAATTCTGGCATATTTGGATACTTCAGTGGTCAAACCATTAGTACTGAAGTAGTTTTTATTTTAACTTAGGTGAGCTGGAGAGCTATATGTAAAGGTATAATGTTATGCATGTGTACATTTGTAGAAAGAAATCTATACAATACTGGAATCATCGTAAATCCTGATTTTGCAATATACCTTGTAAGTAGAAGCACTGTAGATAATGGTAGCACCTGAAGATCCCAAAGGCCTACGTCCCACAGGTTTTCACATACATTTTTGTATGTTTAACCTCACATTTGAGCTTTACAGCAGTTTTGTAAAGGATATCAACCCCATTGCACAGAGAAGTAACTTAAGATATAGCAAACTTGGATGGTTTGACTTTAAAACAAATTTCCAATGTATATAACATACTCAGATGTCCTAATTCTCCAATCCTTATGAGAACCATGATTACAATGTGTTTTTGTAGGACACACACACACACACACACACCCCCTTGTGAGGGGTTAGTTGAAAGTTTCCCATGAGACTGATGTAGAAGAAAATTATCTGAAGAAATGAGAGGTCCATCCTGAGGGAGGTGATTGTGAGGGGCTGAGACGAGTCCAGAAGAAAGCATTGTGTTCTCTCAAGAATCAAATGTAAGTGAAAGGTTGATCCTTTGGTGATGAGAACATTTACTCCCAAACAGAAAGCTGTTGGTATGCAAAGCACTTTTGGAAACTTGATACATTTCCCAGTCCAGCTAAATCTGGATGAAAAGTTTCATATTTCTCTATACCATTCATCCATTCGAAGTCCCTGGTATTGGCACAAACACAGTGATATGTTAGGTTTTGGTCAAAGAACATAAGCAAGGACTTCAGAACAAACCCCAAAGCTGAGAGCTCCACTAAATATTCTACTGTGATTTTCCGATATGTGTGACAGAACAAGGGACCCACCTGAAGGCAGAGACAGAGGGAGAGTCTGTGGAAATCTGCACTGACCTTTCTTACCTTCTTGCTGCAGTGGATGTGGGGCTCTGAGGAAATCAGATCTCCAGGTGGAGGCAGGTCAACTGTCCCCTGAAGAGAAGCCCTCAGGGTGACAAACTCTACAAACTTCCATCCATCACATTTTAATGAGAGGAAAGACCAGCCTGTGCTGCCTGTGCCCACCTTGGTAAACTGGAGATGGAGGTGGCCATTCACTTGGGTCTATAGGTGGCGATGAAGATGCTACTGTCCATCAGTTTCTAAGAAGTAGCAAAGGCTATAAGACAGAGTTGAGTCTAACAGATTTTCTTGGTGATTGAATTTAAGAGAATAAGTGTACTCACCCCTGCCAGCTCCCCATTTGAGGAGAGCATCAAAACACTGGCCTCTCTCAAGTTCAACCCCACAAAGAAGCACTGCCCTCCAGGGTGTCCTTTGGCCCCTCTGAACACAGGAGATCCTTTCCTGCACACGCCTGACCACAGAGAGCTCTCTCAGTTTTGCATCTTTGCTTTCAGGTGTCCTCCTGCCCTGCAGTAGCAGTATGAGTCCGACCAGGAGCTTGGGTTCAAAGCTTAGCTTTCCCTCTCTGTGAGGTTGGGAGGCTACTAACACCCAAGCTTCAGTTTCCCCTCTGTCTGACCTTGAGTGAGCACTTGATCTCTCAAGGCTTCAGTTTCCACACCTTGGAAATGGGGGGATAATCTAATACTGACACCATAAGCCTGCTGTGAGGATCAGATGAGACGGTGTGTCGAATTTGTAAATGACAAAGAGCTATAGGAATGTCAGCAGTCTGTCATTGCTATGGTTGCTGATTTCATTGCTGTCATCCTGTTCCTTATCTAAGCCTGGTCAAGGGAGGCTATGTTTTGTTCTTCATCAAAAGCACTGATTCGACCAGCATTTCGTGTGTCACTGTTCCACACTAGCCTGCCTGTTCCAGGTGGTCTTGTCCCAGGTGGTCTTGGGTTAAAGCCAGAGATATTGTCTCTCCTCCAGGCACCTGCCTTTGGAGGGGGCTTGGGGAACTGGAAGACCTCCAGAGTCCAAAGAAACAAGTTGTTAACAGGGGCATTTCCCTTGGACGAAGTTCAGCAAACGTGGGCTGGACTGGGCTGGGTCACAGGTGCATGTGGGAAGGACCTCGCACCTAGAGGGTCCTCTTCTGGTACAAGGCTGGCATTTTGAGGGAATGCAGTGTGGGAGATGGTAGAGGTGACTGGGGGCTCCGAGAGCTCAGCTGAGAGGAACGTGAGCCCCTGCACGCCCTTCCACCCTCTTCACCCTCAAAGCCCTGAGTTTGCTGCCTCTGGCCACAGGGACCTCTCTGCTCTCCAGAGGCTTTATATACTTTATACCCTTTCTCACCACAGGACCTTGGCCCAATCCTGTCCCATTCCCTCCACGCGAATGCTCCCTCACCTACTCCATCGAATTACTGTAATCCCGTCCTTCAGCGCAGCTGCCTCAGCCTCACGAAGGCCTCCCCTCTGTGGGTCCCCTCAGACCCACTGAGGTTCATCATAGCAAACTCTTCTCTTCCACAGTAGAGCATCCAACAAGAGTAGCTCAACAAATAAACAATTATGTTGTCTTCCCCACAAGACCGACTCTTGGCTCCATGGCTCAGGGACTGTGGGGTTTTGTTTTGGGTTTGTTTTTTGGTTTTTCTGATTACTGCTGTTTTTCACCACCTAGTACAGAGTTTGGGATGTCAAAGACATCCATCAACTATTTTTCAAGCAAAACTGTACGTGAATGGATGGATGGATGGATGAAGGAAAGAGGGAGGTAGCCAAGAGAAGGGAAGAAGAGAGGAATGCTACCCCAGACAGAGGATGAGCCTGACCCTAGAACAGGAAGGCTGGGTGGGTGCTGGGGCATGGAAGCAGGTCAGTACGGTGGAGGTGGAGCTCGGCGAGAGCTGGGCAGGGGAAAGGGCCACAGGACCCCCTAGGGAGCTTGGACCTCATTCCGTGGGAGAAGGGAAGGGAAAGAGCCTTTCCAGCTCTGCAGCGAGGCTGCTGCCCCGAATAGCCCCCATCCCCGTCTGCAGGCAGGGCCTTGGGCCCTGACGGTGCGGCTAGATGTGCAGTCCCCCCCACCAGCCCACTTTCCACCCCTCTCTGTCTCTCACTTTGAGGCCATCAACATTTCCCATCACTGCCACGCGAAAAGTAAGTACATCATACGTTAATTTGTATTGTCACTGTGCCGTAGAGCCGTGGTAAAGAGCGCATTCATTTTTAATCCACTATGAATAATATATAAATATGTATACGGTGTGGAGGGTCAGGAGGAGAAGGAGAAAGCAAGTCGTACATTGTTTATAACAAAAGTGGGAAAACGAGACATTTTTCTTACTTGCTATGATGGAAATATCTTCTCCTTCCCTGTACCTAAGGGGGAGAGGAAAATGCCTGACCTTGGGGGACCATCCATTAATTACAGCTCCACACTTGTGCGCATCTGGGTTTGGGGAAGAGCAGGAGCTGTGTCCACAAGGCTTCCAGACTTTCCATGCTGATGGTTTCTGCTCAGGTGAGGGATGGTGGAGAGGAGATGGGGAGAGGGGTAAGTGACCAACCTCTGCTGCTTAGTCCAGGGTGGTGAGAAAACAGTCTGACACCCACTCATGAGAGCACATTTATAGGAATTGCCTCAATGGTCCTCATGACCACCAGTGGGGATATACGGTGGAGAAACGTCTCCCCATTTTACAGATAAGAAAACTAAGATTAAAAAATTGTCCAAAGTCAGGTAGACACAGCTAGGCAGTTCCTGATCAGGAATTCAACCTTAGGGTTTTCTCAGAACAGACTCTCATCTCACCGTTCCCTCCTGTCACTCCTTGCAAACCACCTGTGGGAAGATTCTCTACAAAGAGCTTTCTTTGATCAGACCCAAGGATGCTGCAGGAGGGAATCCATGAACTTCCTGGAGGAGTGTGTGCTATGATGTGTGGTACTGTACACATGTCACATGCCACACCCCTTATGGACACAAGCACCACTGTGGCATCCAGATGCACGTCAAAGACTGGTATTGAGCCCATGGCTGGCACCAAGCCACAGGGCTTTGTAAGTTCTCTGTCAAAGCTCACATCACACATCTCCTGGACCCTAGCCCACTTCCATGAGCACACATTGAGCACCTGCTGCATGCACTGCCCTGAGCAGATTGCTGTTGGAATGATGCAGTACTTTTAGCACCGAGAGGGTGGGAAGGGCATCTATTCCACATGCCTGACACAGGCCCACCCAATACATTTGAATGGCTGCCCACACATCTTAAGACTGCCTTTAGGGGTTGCAACCTACTGGAGACCCAAGTGGAGACAGGAAGGGGCCAATCGTTCATGAGGGAAGGACATCCAAGCTTCGAGCAAGACTCGTTTCCCGTTGAAAGATGACTCAAAATGGGGCGTTATGAAAGGACCCCCAAGAGAGAAAGAACATTCTTGAGGAAAGACACATGTGCTGTTTGCCAGAGGGTCCATACATTGTGACAGAGGCACAGCTCTGGATGTTGGAACAAGGGCATCCTAGCGTGGAGAGGACCAATCCCCAGAATCATGGTTCACGCTCCGTGGTCAACGCAAGGAAGAGGGTCCAGAAGAGGGTCATGTATGTAAGTGGTGGAGAGTAGGGTCCCTGGCCCAGGTAAACAGTGACAGGGACAATCTCCTTGTGTCCTCACACTGCCAAGCCATCTCTCAGACCAGGGCAAGCCTTTCAGATCAGTCACACTGGGGCCTTTCATGGTTCATAACTGGAAAAAGACAACAGTGGGTAAATGAAGAGGAACATTGCTGCTATGGCTTCTAGATCACACTTACATAAGTGTGTGGCCACACTTACGTAAATAATGGGTGGGTGTAAACCCCTAAGAAGGCTGGAAAGCATGAGAGAGTCCAGGCTGGCCGAGGAAGAATCTTGGTGACCGGCAGCATTATGGGTGCTTTCTGGGGCCTGCAGCAGCCCACAGCTGACCCACCTGTGACACCCCCATTTTCCTTTCTGCAATATCCTCTTTGGAGCACAGGATTATGGAGTATTTCTAAGCTACCACAGAAGGGTCTCTCGCAGCCATGTTCTGTGGCATTGTTTTCTAGATGGGTCCTGGTAATGACCTGGAGAGAAGTAGCCCTCAGAGGCAACTCGCATGTACAGGGCTGTGAGGCTTGGGAAGTACCAACAAGACTCCTTAATAACAGCCTTCCCCCTATTGCACCCCAACCAGAGCCCTTTGGATTCCTTGAAACTAAGGACATTTGCAAACTGCATGCTGGTAGGTTAGAAAATGGCTCCACCTATAGGGCCAACTGGGTAAGTTGGAAACTTGGCACCCCCCCAGAGGTGGACCCCGCCCCACAGGCCTGGGATGAATCCAGGCTGGGTGGTACCAGTGGGCTGGCCAGCCAGTCAGGCCTCTCGGGCAGTGCCTGGTTTCCACTTGGCCCTCACCTGCTGTTCCCTCTGAGTGTCTGCTGCTCTGAACCTGAAGCTGCAAACTAGGAGGGTCCCTGCCCAGGACCCCGGCCATCCTTCAAGCTTCAACAGTCTCGGCGGGACAATGAGATGGGTAAAAATATACACAAACATGCATTGAACTGATAGTAAGAGTCTTTTCTCAGTATCACACATTTTATATATATATATATATATATATATATATATACATATACATATATATATATATATAAATTTCCCTAATTCTAAATAGGCAAGAACGGTTCTCATCAGGTACATAATTCATGTTTTCAGTTTTCAAAAAAATATTCATCCATCTAATCTAAGATGCTAAAACACTTTGGAATAGCCTTAGTATAAATAATTTTAGGTTTTAAATTTCCTGTGATTTGGGTTTAAATTTAAAACACTATCGAAAAATATATTTTAGTATTTTTAAAGCCAATTTCGATCCATATGGTAATAGATTGGAGACATCAGTGTGAACTTGTGTTTAGCTTAATACATACTGTAGAGATGTGAGTACATGCAAGGGTTAATATACACACATATATTTCCTTCTTCTGTCCGCCGAGAGGGCCCAGAAGCCATGATATCCCAGGGGCAGCAAGCATACTTAGCCCAGAGCTTGATTTCTAATACCATTCACAAGAAAAGGGAACCAGGGCTCCTTGGAGAAATGGCTGGTTCTAGGGCTGGAGCAGGACATACGCAAGACGATCCTGGAGCACTTTGTGCCAGAAAGCAAGGAATTGCTCCAGACACATGCATTGATGGGGGTATTGTAAAGCCCCACGCAGTCCGGTGAGAGAGCCCCCAGTGGCCAGCGCTGGCACAGCCTCAGCAACAAAGTCAATGATGAAGTGTAAAATAAGCATCCACAAGTCATACTGTCCCAACTAAATGATTGAATCAATACCTACGTGGAAAAGTACAAATGCCCCACGCGTTCCAAACTATTTACTACACAGGTGCTCCCCCTGGAGGAGGTGGCTGAAACTCCCACTCCTTTGTGCCGGCTGCATGGTGACCTCCTTCACAGGACTTCAGTGTGGAAAGTGGGAAAGAGGAACCGTACAGGCAGACACCTGACAATCACGACCTCAGCCAGGTGACCAAGGTCAGGGGGAGAGCACGTACCCTGATTTGATGGGATGAGAAGGCACGTTACCTCTGTGGCCTTCCTCCCTAAAACCCACGATCCAAGTCTAACCATGAGAAACCCCAACTGAGGGACATTCTACACAATACGCCTCAAAACTGTCCAAGTCCTCAAAAACGAGGAAAGACAGAGAAACTGTCACAGCCAGGAGGAGCCCTGGGAGACCTGACAACTAAATGTAACGTGGTACTCTGGAAAAGACAAAGAACATTAGGTAAAAACTAAGGAAACCTGAGTCAAATATTAAATACTTAATAATAGTGTATCAGTATTGGGTCATTAATTGTAACAAATGTACCCTACCAATGTAAGATGTTAATAATAGGGGCAAATGGGCATGAGATATATGAGAATTCTCTGTACAACCTACGCAACATTTTTGTAATTCTAAATCTATATTAGAATTAAATTTTTATTTTAAAATTTTCTTAAAAAGTGAGTCTGGTTGATGTGCAGTGGACGGTGATAGCACAACACCCCAGATCAGGAGATGACACAGCTGAGAGTGTGGCCCCAGTGAAGCCAAGCTGGTGACAGGGAAACTCTTCCTGGAGGAGGGGGTGGGACGCATCAGCACCCTGCTGGATACGGCCCTACCAATATACAGCGTTTGCGTTACTCAGGCGCGGTGTGAAGAACGTGGGCTCTCAAGCCAGACACTCGGATTCAAACCTCACCTGTCTCTACAGCTCACACACTCTTGGGCCGGCTAGTCAACTTTGCCAAGTCTCAGGTTTTTCATCTTTAAAGTGGGTGTAGTAATAATAGCTCACTCATAGGGTTGCAGGGATTCGATGAGAAAAGGCCTGTAAAATGTTTAGCACTATGTGTGGCACATCAAAAGAGTTAAATCAACGTTTGCTAGATATGGTTTCGCATGTTCAAATACTCTATTAAGTGCCTGTCGCGCGGGAGTCTTGAATTGGAATGGTCATTCCAATGACGATGCTAGAGTCAGGTGTCAGGGTCTCCGCTTGCCAGCTAAATACACCAAGGCCCTGAGAGGCTTGGTGTGTGTCCAGAGCCACGAAGCCAGAGAAAGGCAGAAAACCCAGCTTTGCACCAGCTCCCTTTGAGCCTGCAGCCAGGGCTCAACCCACCGTCTTGCTGCCTCTCTGCAGCTTCAGGTTCAAGTTCAGTTAGTGTGAAAGCTGAGAAGATGAGGCTGGATTCCAGGAGATGTCTGCAGTAGAGAGCAACTGGCAGGGGTGTCGGAGTCCCCCAGATCCTCCCAGCTCAGCCCTCTCCCCACCTCTCCCCGCAGCCCAGGACCTCAGAAGTAGCAGCCTCAGGAGGTCCTGCCCTTCCTTCCCCCTGACCTCACCGTGGTCCCTTCCTCAGTGACTTCATTCCCATGCTCTGGCCCACGCCATGCAGATCTTGCCTTAAATCCTGTTTATTTTTTTGCCCCAGGCTGCCTATGTGCTCAGTGAGCCACCAGCCTGCCTGGGTGGTCAGGAGAGCCAGACTGTAACGTAGGCCCAACTACTGGCACTCACAGGCAACTATTGATCCAAGATCTTAAATCATTCCCCAGATTTTATGAAAGCATTTATGTTTATCATTAAATAACCTTCCAAGGGTCGATGGATGAACTTACGTTCCTTTTTTGGAGATTTTTAGATGTGTAATATAATAATCCCCTAACAATACCCAGTGTTTGTCGCTGGGTGAGCGCACTTAATCCTGAAAGAAATGCTGGGAGAGACCAAAATGAGAGGACGCTGCCTTCAGTGCAAGGCGGGAGCCACAGAACAGAGGGGCTGGAACCTCACCCAGTGTCACACAGCAAACCTCACCCTCCTGAAACTCTCTTCTCTCTCCCAGCATTTCTGGGGAAGGGAAGTACTTGGAACACCACACTAACAGAGGTGATTTTAGATAGAACTGAGCTGACCACTTTTTAGGTTAACAGCCTTAGGAAAAAAAGAGTGAACTAAAGTTGGATAGTATTGCTAAAATAAATCTACCTTTTTTTAAAAGCTTTTAATGAATATTAAGTAAAATTATTAAGGTGGTGCTCAAGAGATGACAAAAATAGGAAGGGTTCTAAAATTAGCCAATGCAGCACCTCCTATTCATACTATTTTTTTTTCTTTTGCGGTGCGCGGGCCTCTCACTGTTGTGGCCTCTCCCGTTGCGGAGCGCAGGCTCCGGATGCGCAGGCTCAGCGGCCATGGCTCACGGGCCCAGCCGCTCCGTGGCATGTGGGATCCTCCTGGACAGGGGCACGAACCCGCGTCCCCTGCATCGGCAGGCGGACTCTCAACCACTGCGCCACCAGGGAAGCCCCAAGGACTTTTTCTTTTTTTTCCTATTCATACTTTTAATACCCATATCTTCACTCCTTAGGAATATTGGACTGAATACAGTTATCTGAAGCTCCTGTGGCAATAAGGTGGGTGGTAGGCATTTAGCAGATGCAGTAACAGCCAGCCCTGCTCCAGGTGAATCCACCTCTGGACACCACCAGGCTCACTGGGTCAACAGCCCAGCCCAGAAACAGCAAGGACTGTAGGAACAGGAGAAAGACACCAGAAGGACCAGAAGGCAGTGGGCATGCTCTACACACCATGCCAGTCCCCAAATCCCCTCTGTACTTATGCCCATCCCTGCTCTCCAGCCTTCAATGGCTCCCTATTTCTTACCAGGGCATCTTGCCTCCTTAGCCTGGCTCTCCAACTTGCAACCCCTTCTTACCTAATATTTATTGCCACTGCCACCAGGAATTTGCCCACCCCAGCCCCCAAATCTCCTTCCAGTCAGACCCCACCAAGCCTCAACTCATCCTTGAAGCCTTCCTCAGGACCCAGCCGCCAGAGCCGCATGGGCGCTTACCAAAGGCCTACGTAAGTAGGCACCTCACTGCTCTGTCAGCCACTGCTCACTAATGGCTTCCTGTGACTCGGGCCTGGGGGGTCTCTCCCTCCTCTTAGGAGGCCTGCGATGCTCAGAGTAGGGACTGGATACGGGAGGCTGGGAGTTGTTCCCCTTGGGCAGCTTCTTAGGAAGGGCTCTGGCCCCTGCCTTGGGTGGGTGACCCCTCTGCCTAGCCCCACATTCTCGCCTTCACGGGGGCGTAGGGACACCCTGGGGGGGGCAGCCCTGACTTAAACAGTCTGGTCCCAGTTTCTGGTCTTGTGAGGACACATCCCGACCTTGCTTCCCTCCACCCTGCTTGGCATTCTTCCTCAGAGCCGGCCCCACCTCCCACCAGGTGACCCTGCGGAAACTTCCCCTGCACACTGCCCATGCCTGGGCTGGCTGTGTATCTGGAGCGTACCCTCTGCCCTGCTGTTTTCCCCACCAGGAAAACCCAAGTGCTCTGTGCTCTGGAGACCCCTTGGGACCCCAGTCCCGGCTGCCACACTCCTCCTCCCAGAGTCCACTAAGGGCACATGAGAGCTTGACCATTTTCCGGTGCACCTTGGGTCACCTTGGGTCTCGGTCTCCCAATCACAGCTCTACGAACAGGCCTTCTCCCCCCATACCCCCTCCCCAGCACCCTCAACCACACCACTTCCTGTGCAGTGCTGGGACTGGACCGCCCCACCTGACCGGGAGCCCAGAGCCCAGGTGGCCACAGGGCCAGCTCCACGGATTCCATCACTACTATGGACATACACGCTTCCACCCTCCTCAGAAATCACAGCCTGGAGGCACACTTTTTTATTATTTTGTCCCCAACGCTACATTTAAAAAGGTTTAAGGTATTGCCGATGTTTCAGAACAAAGAAATTTCATGTAAAAACATGGATTACCAGTTTATCTAGAAAAGTCAGAAGGTCTGGCAAGATCTTCCCGGAGGCAGCCACCTGCCTGGCACCAGGGGGCCTGAGTTCTCAACCTCTGCCTTGTACTGTCTTGAGGCTAACAACCAGAGCTTCACCTCCTTCCAGGTGAGGCAGGGTCACGGGGTGAAGCCTTCCTGTGGTTTTGCATGTGGCAGATAAATTGCGTTCCTGTACACACACACACACACACAGTGAAATTAGCAAGTGGGTGGTCTCTGCTGGTTTGTTTCTTGTTTTCCATCGTGTCCCTTAAAATGAACACGTCAGCCCTTAATTGTAGGTTCTGTTTTATTATACAATTTAACTATGGGAGGCGGGCCAATGTTGTAACTTGGCGTGTGCCAAGGGTGTGGTATGCACCATGCCTCACTAGAAAAGAAATGGGGGGAGGGGGCAAACCCACAAAATCACCCAACACAAAACGCTGTAAGTATATAGACAGCCGATCCACTAAGAGCTGGTATCCAAGGTTATCTGTGGATACTTCACTACCCACTCACATCTTTCGTAAACACAGTACATTTCTTGGGGTGGGAGCTCATATGGTTTGGGGGAGGGAAGCAGGTGGGCTCATGTGGATTGTAGAATATCTCACCAAAAACAATGCAGCGGGGCCAGTCCTATACCATCAAATTTCAGTGCTGTGGTACTGTATTAATGTGAGTTTACGTGAGAGAACCACACATCCCTCTTTTCGTAAATGGATCAGACACCTGCAATCCATACCCACAGTATATATCCATATAGATGGGCACACTGGATACATTTTAAATAGCTACATTGTATCATGCCCAATTCAACAAATTGGTACCATGAACAATAGAAAATTACAAACTAAAATGGAGAGATGGAAACATAAACTTTTCAACGTTCAGCGCTCTCTGAGTGCCACTCATGTTGTCACATGCCAAAAATAAAATAAAATAAATAAAGCACAGGAGAGAGGTGGCTTTTCCTATGAAGTCACAAAGGAAATGCTACTCCTTTCTTCTCTTTTTCTCCCCCTATAAAAGGCTCTCTCTAAAATCAAAGGTGTCAGACTTTGCTTTCTCTGGCTGGCATGATCCAGAATACGGCTGAGGAATGACAGATGTCGGCACCCAGCTGCAATGAAGCATGCTAAAGTTTCCGTCTAATCCACTTATTTCTCTGTAGTCACGTAAACCAAAACAAATGGGCAGGGCTTTACATTAGGAAAAAACCCCACAACAGCAGGACTTTGTTGCATAATGCAGTCGACACGCCATCTTGGTATCATTTTCCCTCTGCAGGGAAGGCACCTTGTGGTGAGATCCACTCTCAAGCGTGGTCCCCAAAGTGTCAAGTGTCATCCCCCTTCACCCCAGGCAGAACAGGATTTCCCCAGGAGAGGGAAGTCTAGGGGGAGAAGGGGGTGTCAGCTCGCAGGGAGACCCTCCCGGGACCTACGGCCGCCACCCATGTGCATGCACACTTACACACCTACACACTCCCAGGTTTTTGAGCTGCTAAACTGAGACCATCAGTTTAATCACCAGCACCATCGTTTTCAACTACTTGAATAAATCCAGCGGCATTATACACGGGGCCTGTGTGCAATTAAAGTGAGGGCGGTTAGACTCTTCATTTAATAAAACACTTGAAAAGAAAAGCCCTTGTAGGTTTAGCAATGCCACGGGGAGCGGAGGGTAAGCGAGCGCGGCTCTCGAGGCATCAGCACAGCCTCCTGCAGCCTGCGGTGCGACTACCTCCTGAACCTGCTCCCCTTGCCATCCTGGCTTGTAAGGAGCGGGTCAGGGTCAGGAGTCCTGGGGCTCTGTCACCGCCGGGCAGTCCCAACAGCTGCGAAGCACTCTTTCAGCACAAGTCACAAGAAAAAACGTGATGGATTTCGCCCATGGCAGAATGGCATTCCGTTTCTGGCCCTTCAGGCAAAACCAGTAAAGGCAAAGAGGAAAATTTGAGATTTCCCCCCTTCAACTTCCCACAACAACCTCAGCAAAACCACATGACTCGCCTTCTACAATCTCCCTGGTGTGTTCACTGCTACTTTGGCAGGAAATCAGAATTACTGTTATATAAATTCCATCTGATGCCAGAGCGACCATCTGTGAGTAAAACTGCTTCACCTACGTCTGCCTGCAAAGCCACTCTCCCAGAGACAAGGGAGAAGGGGAAAAAAATTTGATTAATTTGCAGAATGCTTGTGATTTGCTCATATATTATTATAACTGCTCATCAGCACATGACAAATTCCCAGCCCTCGGTGCAGGCACCCGTTCGGTTTCAGCAGTTTCTTGTGTCGGCACCTGACAGACTGCAGGGCCTCTAATGACTTTCAGATGCTTACAAACAGTAATTCTATCTTCAGAATAAAAAAGAAAAATCCGTAGGAAGAAAAGAGGAGCGAGTTCGTCTATTTCATTTCCTTCCTGTAGATCAACATGATTTAGCTCTTAAGGGCGGCCGCAGCTCCAAGATGGGGCCTCCCAGGCCCCGCCACGGCCGCCTGCAGAGACAAAAGACCCCATCGCCCCAGCTCCCGGGCTCCCGGGGAAGGTGGGGGACCAGCCCCGGCGGGTGCGCCCTGGTGCCTCTGCCGCCACGGGCCTGGCTTTCCCTCTGCCTCTGCTCAGCAGAGTCCCTTTCATTTGTCCACTTTTAATACCCTAATAACCTCTCGCCTTCTCTGCAAACACATCTGCCTCATAACTGCACTTGGATTTCTGGCTTTCCCCCTCCCCTTTGCTTTTAAAACTCTGATTATGCCTTCTGAAGCCCTGCCTCTGTGCTTGATTGCCTGTTTCAGATTAGAGATTTTAGCAAGGAGACAAAGACTTCAGTGCACATCAGTCCCACATATGAGGACCCACAGAAGGAAAAGCGATAAAACGTGATACACCATCTGTCCACAAACAATAACCTGCGTGTTTGGAGGCTCACAAATTATTTAGCACACAACCTTCCCGAATTACAGAGCCTTGAAACAGCAGAGTCTGGGAGTGAGACCCTCTTTGATGTCCTTTGGTATTTCCCACCCCCGTCCTCCCCACCTCCAAACTGATTGCTAACAGTTGAGGAATGTCTCAGTGACAAGAAGATTTTTACTGTCAGGATCTTCCTATTACACGTGGCCTGGGATCCGGGCAGAGGCGGGCTCATCCCCAGCCACAGACCTTTTGGGACAACTGGCCCAGATGCAAAGTCTGTCTCTGTCACATGTGTCTGTAGGGGGTTGGGCCACCAGGGAGGAAGAGGTGGTCCAGAGCAGACCCCACTCTTAATACAGAGGGACCCTGATCAGCTCTGCCTCTTCCACGGACTGCTCGGCTGGTTGGTTCGCTTTGGGAAGATATTCTAGATTTTGTTCTGGAGGAATTTAGACTATACACAAATGGATTTCCCTCCCCACCTCCAGCCATCTGCTCCCCTGGAAATATGTTCTTCTACCTTTCCTCGCTCAGACTGTTGGAAGTAGCCACACTGACCCCAAGCCATAAATTACTCATAATAATTAGCCAGTATCTTTACTCACGCTGCAAAATTCCTTCTAAAGTGATTGACCAAACTGGAAGGGAAAGGAGGACCAAGCATCACCGAAAGAAAAAAATATATCGTTTTTGTTAGTAGCAGGTGCATTTTTTAATCAGATACTCCTTGACCTTGTTTTAAGCCTGGGGCCACTGATCACATGTATGGGCTCTACCATCGCATCTAAATAGTCCTCACACAGCCCGATGAGCAGGTCCTCTCACTTTATCCATGTGGAAAGCAAGGTGTAAAGACAATCAGTGACATGGCCAAGTGAAGCAGGAAGCGGAGCAGCTAGTGTTTGAATCCAGGGGGTCCGACGCCAGACCCCTCTTCTCTGAACCATCAAAGGACCCCAAGATCCTGCCTTAAGGATGAGACTGGAGAGGCAGCCATTTAGCACCAAAGGATCCAATGGAATACTTTACATGATTATTAATAAACAACCAAACAAACATTTACTTTGCAAATTGAAGCATTTCTTTCCTGAGT
Organism: Orcinus orca; assembly: GCF_937001465.1. Taxonomy (NCBI): domain Eukaryota; kingdom Metazoa; phylum Chordata; class Mammalia; order Artiodactyla; family Delphinidae; genus Orcinus; species Orcinus orca. The sequence goes on along the minus strand of NC_064578.1, from coordinate 39,489,356 downwards.
CTCAAAATAGATGCGTCGTTATACAGAGAGGGAGACTAGAGCTGAATGGGAACTAAATGAGGCTTCGTTACCAAATTCATCTCGAGCTTAATTATCCGGGTTCCAGTCCCTTCCTCTGAGCTTCTTCCCTGGAGCCCCCTGCCCACTCCAGGGGGCCCAACCCCCCCGCTCCATGGCAGGATTGGCCCGCACTGGGACTTTCTTCCCCGGCCAGCCAGAGGCTCCCTGAGGACGGTGGCCCAGTCTTGTTGGTATGTGCTGCCAGCCCATCTCTCACAAAGCCCTGCACATAGTAGGTGGTCAGCAAATAAACACCTTATTGTTGGGTTTCTGGAGACATCTCAAGATGTCCATCCCAGGGTTCTGAATTGCAGCATGTTTCCCAGACTCCCCTAACCTGATATCAATTAAGGCTGTGTTTACACACACAACTTGGCTGAAATTGGCGGGGGGGGGGGGGGGGGGGGGGGTTGGGGGGGTTGCAGGTCGTGCAGGGAAGGAAGCAGGGGACTCTCACTTGCATTCAAACAACCAGATGTTTATTTTATTTTTTAAAATACATGATGCCAAACAGCAAGCCACACTGAAATTTTCACTTTCTGGTCTCTAGCAGCAAACCCTCATTCTGCAGCCCCAACTAACGAGCACGCCTGCCCATTTTCCTTTCCTTTGCACCATCACTGCTATCATTCTCTTCTCTTACTCGTGCCTCACGCTTTGCTGTTGGCTAAGAGCTTCCACACCCACCATCCCACGTGACACATGGGGGAGTCAGGGCCGCAGGTGACCCCACCTCCTGCTGGTCCTAAGGCCCTGGCTGTCTTCCTTTTAGAGGAAATCTCCAAATTTTTATTTCCTGTCTGACAACCACACTGTCACGACAATAACCACAACCATTCCGAAAGCCCACCCAAGGGACTGAGCTTCCGAACTCCCCCAGAAAACGATTCGGGAAACCAGAACGGGAAGGAAGAAACGAGCGTTCCCTAAAGGGAGCGGTTTCTGTTTGGGGGTGAGTTGCCTCTCACACCACCACCCCTCACACACGTGTTCTTAGTATCTCAGCTCTAACTACGTGTCGGGGATTGTACGGGGATCATCATCTCCCGAATCCTCAGAACGACAGGATATCGAGCAGTCGGTTAAAGCCCAGACTTACTCCAAACACACACAGACAGGGTTGAGGAACAAGAAGAGCCTGGTCTGGGAGGCATGCAGCCTGACCCCAGCCCTTAACAGCTGCCTGGCCTTGAGCGAGCTCCGGCACACCTGCAAGCCTCTATTTCTTCATCTGTCAGAGGGGCTCATCTGAGCATGGCAGGGTGCACCTGATGACACCCACCCAGAGTTCAGCACAGACGTTGCCTGCTGCTTCGACCATAAACGTCGGCTGCCGTTCCCCAGTCCCTGAAGGTCCTGCCTGCTTTCTCTCCAACCCGTGTCCCCCGGGATGACACGGCTCCAGCAGAAGGTGGCCAGAGGGGAGGCGGCCAGGGCTGTGTGCAGCTCCTCATGCCCTGCTCTTAGCCCCAACGCAGGGGTTACCCTAGACAAGAGCCACCGCTGGCCTTAGAAACGCCATCACTCCCTCGCGGGCACGCACTTTACTTAAATGAAAGATTGCTGTCCCTCAGGATGAAGTGAGGGTTTCAGAAGCTGCAGTAAGAAAATTAAAGAGACCAAGTCAGAGCATTTTATGCATGTGGGATAACTGCCTTTTGATATAGCTTTTTGCTACACATTTGTTATTATGGATCCAGAACAGATAAAAGTGTATCGTGGAATATATAAAAGTGCCAACAATTGTCAATATGCATTCACACGCTGCAGTAAGAATATTCTATAAAATACTCTCAAAATATGACGGATGTGCATAACTGAGCGACACCGCTAATGAGAATTTGGAGAAAGTACATCTTAAGCCCTAAAGAGTTTTACGAGACACAACAGCCCAAACTCAGCTGACATTTTAAAAAGTCCCTTGATACTCAGAACAAAGAGTCCTCAAGCATACGTTTTCCCCAAAGCAAGGACTCAAAACACACAGAAAAATGAAATAAATAAAATCTGAAATCTAGGTTCGGGTGATAGGAGGGGTAGCACTTTGGGTACCTGAGTGATAACCCAGAGCAGACGTGTATCTTGGTTCTCCAGATGCCTGCAAGGTCCCCCGTGCAAACGGGCGTGGAAGGCAGGCGGTGGCTGAAGTGGCGTGCGCTCAGCCTGCCAATCTGCGATCGACATGTTTCTGGGCATCTACTCCTCAGGGTGAATTTTATACTCAGGCATGGTTGTTTTGCTCCCTTCACTCTCCCTGGCAGCCATAAACACATTGTTATGCTCTCAAAAAAAATAATAATAATAAACTAAAACATTACCAGCTTCCTATACACATAATAAAATCAATCTTCTGCCTCTAGTACATTAAATGAAATAGCATATCCCCAGAAAATACATAATAGGCAGTGTCTACAAGAATCATGCAAATAAAAGTAAAAATAAAAATCCAAAGGTCAGAATAAAATACTAAGCCTATCCTAAAAAATAGAGAGAAATGTTTGCATGCATTTTATACAGCATGTGTCCTGGAAGTGCCCCTATCAAGACGCATTCTAGAATTCCTAACCTGCGGTGCCTTTTTCTGATAGTTTGTTTATGAAGTCAGTCTTCCTATTTCCCCGAGATATAGACATTATACACATCGACAGTAAATAGCCCTTCTTAATTGAGCTGATAGGTTGAAAGTGAACGTGTCCTTGAATTTACACCGAAAAGATAGGCAGTGATTATTTATAAGGGATTTAGCCACCGACTTCCCTTTTGTATGGCAAGGACTTTATCGACAGACATATTTAAGTAACTAGTGCCAAATAAGGTGAATTCTGCGTTAAAGGACAAACGTTGTCTCCCGGAGTCAGCTGTGGTCCGCTGAATGCTCCCGGCCGCCCTGCCCTGCGCAGGGAGAAGGGAGCCAGCCAGCGAGAGCGCAGATCCATCAACGTTCAGATTTGACTGGCTTCTCGCAGGCTGAGTGTGGGAATGTGGCAATCTGCAATTTATTTAATTTTAATTCAATTTGGTTTCACATCCTGTTTTGCAAGTCAGCAAGATGGGCTAGGTTTGCCAAAAAGGGGGTGAAATACGGAAGGGAAGGCAGTTCCTCTGGCGGCGTGTACTAGCAGCCCAGCGTTTGCCTGGCCGGTGGAGCCTCTCCCGTCCTGCCCACAGCAGCACAGCCTCACTATCTCCCCGCTGAAGGGCCTATTTGTCTGCTTTAAGTGAAATCACTCAATTCTCAAAAGTCAGTGGAGGACTTTAGAAGGGGGAGGGTTCAGATAGGCTACTCCAAATAAGTTCCATTAATCAAAAGACACAGTGTAATGTAACTAATATTTTACAATTAGGGGAGACAAGATGGAACTAAAAGCCATCTATCTCTCTTATACCACATGATCATCGATTCATAATCGGAGACTGAGAGTTGCACAAAGATGCATTTACTGGATGGGGGGAGTGGGGGGGAGGGCCGGTCTGAGCCGAGATAATGAACACGATGAGAGAGCACGACGCTGAAGGCTGAGGAGAGATGACAGAGGGGCTCAATGCTGACGGATGACATGAAGACGCGCAGGTACCTGACAGCCCGCGAGCCGAGCTCCCTCTCCAGCATTATGATCCTCAATTATCCTGGCAAGGGAGTAAGAGGGGAGAGGGTGGCCTGGCCCAGGTGACAACCACTTTGTGGGGCTGGGATTTCCATTGTCAGCGCCCCTGGGCACATGGGGACGAACAGGATGCGTGCTTCATGGGTTTTGTAATAAAATTCCTAAACCTTCAAAAGGAGTCATTTTTTTTCTTTCACTGCCACCTTCAGGAAAAAAAAAAGAGGTGGCCCTTTCCAAAAGAAGGGGGGCAGTCCTGGGAGTCGGGGGGCGGCTGGCTGCTGCAGAAGAGATGGCTAGAGACAGCTCTCCCTCCCAGAGACCCTCCCCAGGACTGTCAGGGGGGACGAGAACCTGCAGGAGGGAGGCAAAGCCAGAGACAGGAGAGGAGAGGAAGGGAGGTCTGCGGCGCCTGCACTGACCCACGGACAGGGTTCTGAGTCCCACCAAAGAGGAACTTCCGACTTTCGCCCCATCACGCAGGAGCTCAGCCACGGGTCAGGATCCTGAACACCGACACACATTCTCTATCTGTTCCATTATTTCCTTGTAAAGATACAGATGGCCTCACGCAAATGCTCATGTAGCGTGTCTTCGGAACAAAGAAAAACAAACGATGTTCTGGGCGGCAGAGTAACTTGGGAACTCAGCAAACGGCAAGACCGTGGGGCAGGTGGAGGGTGGCGGGTCCCCCGCCGGTGATGGAGGTCAAGGCGGCGTTGCATCCCCCCTCCCTTTGCTGCAGTTGCATGGGCCCGTTTCTTTAACGTACAATACCTTTGTGACCGATTATGTAATATGGACAAATCCCAGACTGAAGCCAGAGGCCCAGGGAAGCCGTGGATTTTTTCAGTATTTATTTTTTGAAACCGAGCTTGGCTACCAGACATGTCCCCAGCCTCCCCGCCCCCCTCCAGGCTGCCCTCCCTTTGCCTCTCTCCCTTGATGTGGCCTCCATGCTGCTGCAAGTGTCGTCTGCAAGGAGCCAAGCTGGATGGGGATCTTAGAGTTTGATTTCCCTACAAATCAGCAGGAATTCTTGTGTACAGGAGCCTGTACGTACACACCAGACACACACAAACAAAAACACTCCCCAGTCATAAGAGCCCCCAGATGTCCGGGCTCCTCTGCCCAACTGGCATCTCCAGAAGCTCAGATAGGGTGACCACGAGGGCAGGTGATGTTGCTTCTAAGAGGCTCATTCCAAAGCACCCGTCTCGGTGTTCCTTCATCCCTGTGGGAGGCGGGTGAAACGTGGGAAACAGAGATGCCGTGCCTACCCTCGGAGTGGGGAACCCAGCGACCCCAGAGTATCACATGGGATGCACTCATACCCTCTTGGTGCTCTATGCAGTTCTCTGTGAGGGCCTGGGAAAGCCCCCCAAAGTTATCTAATGGTGCCAAGATAAGGGGGTTCTGGGAATACAAGGAAGGTGATGGGCCCAATCTGGTAGGCTAATCAGAGGGCAAAGGTGTTAAATAAAGTCAATTTGTGTGGCTTCAGTAGCTGTAATTGAGATGCGACCCCCCCACCCCATCCCCCGACTTAACCCCCTGTAAGCTGCACCGAAACCATAAATGGCCCCACAAGGCTAAGTGTGAGTGTCCCAGACATAAATAGGGTGCACTGTGCCTGCCCTCCAAGGCTGGGTGAGGCCGCCTCCCGGGCCAGCGGGGTCAGGTCTCCGCTGCTGCACACAGCTCTTCCCCGCATTCATCACCCCCTAGGAAGTCATCCTGTGAAGCGCAACAGCCCTCTCCCTTGCCTGAACTAAAGATTTCCTGGTTTACACGCAGACCCTTTAATGCGAAACGACTGAACCCAGCCCTGGCTGGATAAAATAAAGCATGAACGCAAGCCAAAGCCAAGCCTCTAAAACGAAGTTCCAGGAATACAGTCCACGCAAAGGGTTTTAACCTCTCCATCACCAGGATTTTGCCCTTAAGCAGAAATGAGAACGGAGCATTTTCATGTAGAATGAATATATCTATGGAAACCTCTCCCATTAATCCATGGAAATTCAATGTATTGTCTTTGGTAGCAGTCTCTGCATTGATACTTTCACGCACATGTGGACCCTGCTTAGTTTTGGTTGGACACATGGTTCTTTTATTTGTGGTTTGATCCAATGCAGGACAGGGAATATAAACAATGTTCCAAGAGGATTTCTAAAGTGAGATATTCTCAGAGGGGAAATATATATGTAACATGCTATGAGCTTGTCTTAATGAATCAAAAAAAAAAAAAAAAAAGCAGTGTTAAAGGTATGAATTCTTAAGTTGAATGAGGTATGAATAAAGGCATGAATGCCATGCTCTGATTAACCCAGCTATGTCCATTAACAGGAAACATCAGTGCAATGTGTCCAGGGTAGAACCCCTCCTTCTGCAGGATTTGGGGAGAGAGCGGGACAGAGTAGAGTAGGCAGTAATTGAGTAGATTGTTTCATCTTCCAAATGTTCTAAAAAATCCAGTCTGTGGTGAGTATGGGTTGTGACCACATGCTTCATTTCCTTCCTTAGAAAGGTCATGTCTTTGCAAAGATACTTCGTGAGCAATTCCATTCCTCTTTTTACGGGGACATCCAGTTTTCAACTCCAAATGCTAAGCCCTGACAGCACGAAAGGAAAGGAAAGAATATGGAGAGGAAAAGAGCAGAAATTCCACTCAGCTTCCCCCCCTCCCACCCACCACCCCAGTCCGACTAGGTGGGCTGGTAACCACTAAAAATTAAATAGCTGAGGTTTTCAAAATGAAAACAGAACATTTCCACAATTATAAAAACAGCTCTAATACTGTAAACTCCTTGAACTCCAAACAAATTATTTGGGAGGGTATCGAGCCTGGAAGGTCTTTCAAATTTCTTATTAGAATGGAGATTACTTAGAGCTTGTGGCCAAATCACATACAATTTGACCCAATTCTTTGTCACCCTTTCACATCATTTGATATTAGGCAGAAACTATTGTTCCAATGCTGAAATTCATTATCCTCTCCTGCAGCCAAGGCCTGGCTGGGAAAAGTCCCCGAGACCTGGCTTTCAACCTTTTATTGCAGCCATAAAGGTGGTCTTTTCTGCCACCTAGAGGAGAGATGGCAGCATGGCATGTGAGTCACCCGGAGGAAAATTAAATACAGCTGAATAATTGAATGAGAGGGCAAGTTGAATCAGGGGTCACCATCTGTTTGACTAGAATTGTTGGCACATTTCAGCTAAGCCTCGTGCGCCTCGTAAACATACTTACAGTTATCATAGCTTGCGTTGCCCTAAAATAAAAGAAAATTGGTCCAAAAATAAGCCTGAACTAATTAAACATATACCATCTTGTCGTCATGGAGACCAGAGTTAAGGTCACCAGTTTCTCGTGGCATTCAGGAGGGTATTAGTGCCAAAAAGAGACAGGTGATTCTTTCACCTCCTGGAGAGAGGGCATCTCCGGGGCTGGAGGTGATGCCTGGATGGTGGCCAGAGGGAAAGAGTGTGCCACTGCCCCTATTCCCCATGCCATTCTTCCTGGGGCCTAGAGGAGGCAGAGAGGGAGAGCAAGAAAGAAAGACACCATCTTTGCAGACCCCAGAAGCAGGGCCGGGAGGGACCCCAGGTGCCCCCTGCCAGCGTTACTTAATGTTATGCCCAATTGGCACGTTTGCTGGGGGTGGGGAAGGCATCTTTCCAAAGAAATGGGTGTCACGTCTGAATTGTATCCCTCTGCCAGCTTCATCTGAGATCTGGTCGTTTCCCAAGAATCTAGATGGGGCTGGTTTGCTTGCCTGTGTGAATTATACTGTGTTTGCGTATGCGCACAACCAGCATGAATGTATATTTTGGGAGAGAAACCAATTCCGATTGTACATCTCATAATTCCTCTTAATAGATCACTCCTACCTTGAGGAAATGCACACCTGTCCTAACGTCCTTAGCACACAGTGGGTTTACACTAGAGGCAACTGGGGACAGGCTATGTGCAGACCCCGAACTTGGGCTCAGGAGTTGGGGTTTAGAGTCAAGGTGATACCAGTGGTTTGGAGATTTGAAGAGGCAGCTTTTCTGCCCTGGGACCCTCAAGCCCCTTACCACAGTGAGGCCTCTTTCCCCTCCTGCCTGGCTCGCCGAGACTGCCCTGTCTTTCCCCTTCCCTTTCACGCTGTCGATTATGCACAAATCACTTAGGAAAGACACAGTGGAGTGACCCCAACTTCAGGGAACCTCCTCGGGGACGCAATTAGCATCTGTTGTATCCCACGTTGGCTGGGCTGACACTATCGCGGCCTCCAGAGGTGCTGTTCTGTCTCACACGGTGGAGATGCTATGGGGAGGTGGGTACAGAGAGATCAGAACATGGAAATGGACAGGAGGGCTCCAGCCACTCTGTTCCTAAGTAATTAGGACCCATCAAAGGAGGCTGGTTTGCACCAGTCTCCCACCTCATAAACCAGGCTGCAGTCTGGCTTCCTGGAATCCACATTAGGACGATAGGTGAGTAAGATAAAAGAAAACATTCAACACCGCCAGTACCTGCTGGGCCAGGTGGGGTGCTGCCCTCAGAGCTGGGAGGAAGGGCCCTTTGGCCGCAGGCTGCTTCCAGGCCAGCACCCTGGCATAAGCAGGTGAGAGACACTGAGGAAGGATTTGTTCCTCTTTGTTCCAAGAGCTCTCCCTTTCGCTGTCCTTTCTGCTGGGGACACCCCCCCTTCCCAGCTCAGTTGCTCCCTCCACCGGGAAGCCCTCTCTGATGCTCCACAGCCCACTGTGCTCCTTCTGCCTCCGCGCTGAGCACACACACAGTGTCACAGCTGCCTGTTTCTTACACTTTCATCCTCAGCGCCACGCAAAGGCCTGGCACCCAGCTCTGCCTGAAGCCTGGTGAATCAAGACCCTTCTAGGTTATTTGCCAGGGGCAAACCGAGCAGTGACCCACTCCATGGGTCTCAGTCTCGAAAATAGATTTTTCAAATCTGTAGAGGATTCCAGAGCAAGTGAGCTTCCCCTGGAGTACAGAAAAGCAGGCAGGGGCTGTTGCAGAGCTCGGGAGATGTACAGGTTTGGGTGGGTGGAGGACATACCTGGCAGGTGTTCCGTAACAACTGTAAAATGATGACTGTAGCCTGAACAAGTTGGGGGCGGAGGGGGCAGAGCCTTCACATGGGTCCCTGCCTCTCCCTTCCTGGTTCCTGTTATAACAGAGCAGAGCCAGGATGGTCCCCCTGCTCGGACCTGCCAGTGTTTTCCCTGTTCAACCTGACCCTTCTTCAGCTGTGCCACCCACCACCTCCCTGTCCTGTGGCCCCTGTCCCTCCCTGCCTGCTGCAGGGGCCTGGGCCTTTGCGGGAATGCGCAGTAGAGGCAGGGACCTTGGGTAAACCGAGCCCAGGTAACCCAGTGGAAGGAAACTCGCTCACCTGTGCACCAAGCTGGTAACTCCAGCTCCTGATGCGGGGCGGGGTAGGGGGAACGGTGGTGGGTATCCCAGAGACCCCAGCCCTGTCCCAAGGTGCAGCCCAGCTCAGGTCGACCACTGCCTTGCAGCAAATTAGGCTGAGGGTTGCAATACCTCTAAATTTTCCAGAGGAGCCAAGAATGCAGATTTTTATGTGAAATCCCTTGAGTTTTAAATGTTAACTACCAATTCCAGGCTTTCAAAGGCTCTGTGGTGGCCAAGCCACCCGGGTGTGCAGAGCACACCAGGAGCCAACACACACCTGCCTGTAACCTTCCTACTGAACCTGCGGGCAGGGCATCTGATCCCTGACCTTGACACTCAGCCACGCCCTCCCAGCCCCTCCCTGCTGGTCCACACCCAGGGCCCCGCCAGAATACCCCGCCAGCCTCCTCTGTGCAGGAAGGATGCTCCAAAGGGGGAGGGAGCCACACAGCCTTGAGCCCCCAGGCGCCCTCGGGCCACCCGTGGGCCTGGTGCTCACCCAGCAGGCTTTGTTTCGGCCGCAGCCATGAACACCTACCACCTGCACCTTTCTCCTTCGCCCTGGGCGTCTCCTCAGTAATCCAGCCAAGGGCACCGAAGCTGCCCTCTGTTCGTTCCGAGATTGCTGCAAGCAGCTGTTAAGGGGAGAGCGCCATTGATGATCCACCTCATGGTTGGATTAACTTTCAAAAATAAAACATCAGGCCGGTGCCCGGATAAAGGGAGTCCTGAGCCTGTACTGAAGTGGCCTCCACAGCTGCTTGGCAGCAGGATTTAGGGCTCGGATGCCATTCCACCCCTTTCTTCTACAGGGAAGCATAGCTCACCTGTTGCCAGGAAAGGAAGTCACTCCCGCTGGGCTGGCTCAGTCCTGAACAGGGACCTCCGTGATCCACGACACGCCCCTCCCTTAGCTCTGAAGGAGGATTTAATTGACAGATTGCTGAAGAGCAGAAAGCAGAAATAAACTCTCGGCAGTAAGGGAATGGGTGTGGAGGAGGTTGTGGGGAGACCTGGGAGCCCCAGGAACCCGGGACAAGCTCCAGAGCAGAAGGCCGCTCCAGGCCCTGTTACACCCTCCAGGCTCTGGCGCCGAAGAAGGCTCATTCCAAGCTCATTTCCAACTCCTGGGCAGAAGAATCACCTGGTGGGGGAGGGGAGGCGCAGCCTTGGCAACGCAGATTCCCAGGCCCTCGGCATCAGCATCATTGTAGGAAGGTGGTAGGATTCAGGATGTATGTATCCCGAGCCCTGGGGTGACTCTTAGCTTGGTCAGCTGGGGAACATGCACCCTGCCCTGTCCAAAGAGTCCAGCAGCCAGTGCAGAGGCTGGGGTTGCAGCTCAGGGCCCGCAGTTCGAAAAGCACTGGGTTTCCTCTTCTCGGGTTCCCACAGTCACCGGGGCTGTGAGCTGAACTGGGTCTGGTAGCTCGTTCCCAAGAGGCGACGTGATGTATGAAGGGCCAATTGGGGGTGGGGGGACCCAGCCTAGTGCACAGCTGTGCCCATGGCCAGAGTCAAGGGCTGGACAGCTCTCCTCTCAGCTCCTCTGGCCTCTGGCCAAGGCCAAGATGGAGGCCTCGGGAGGGAAACCTTACAGCTCGTGAGCCTCTCTGACCCTTGCCAGGGTCCCTGACCCCTGGAGCTGAGCCTGCACCACATCCTGAGCACCTCTCACACATCCCCAGAAACTGGCCTGGCCTTTTGCAGCAGAAAGCTGCAGATCGTCACGAGGTTGTCTGCGGGCACCTGAAGACACCTTCTCTTGGCTTCTCTTGGTCGTTGTTAATTCCTTCTAGATACTCCACATACTGTTATTTCGTGGGCCCTCCCAGGCTGAATTTTCACCTCAAGCCCTCTCGACCCATTTTGTTTCTTAAATAGAAACTCTCATTGACTGCTCAAGCTTTTGACACTGTCCACCACATCTGGGAGAGGTCTCTAAAACTCTGCCTCTTCCGCTCCCAGGGAAGAAAACGTGGTGACTCAAGGTGATGCCAGAGGCTGCCCATGCTTCCACCCCGTGAGCCCCGTGCCCAGAGGAGACAGGAGCCCCAGGCCCTGTCCAAGAGTCTTTGCTCCCACTCAGGGTTCACTAAATCCCCCCAAACCAGAGAGGGTGGCCTACACAAAGGGTACTGCCTTGGATCCAGGCTTTGTGCCCAAGTCCTTGGGGCTTTGAAAAGGATTTCCTGGTGCCAAAGAAGACAAAATTCACATACGACGGGAGAAGTTGGTTGTCTAAGTCTCTGCCGTCATATACAATTCACAAAATGTGCAGTTATCTCTCTGCAGCTTCCACGGGTCAGGCTCAGACAGGACCCTAAGGGGTCAGTGTGCTGCCAACGTTCCTGCTCCCAGGGAAGCTGTTCCCACCGAGACGCCATGCCGGGAGCCACGTCCCACACCGGAGAGAGCGGACGCCCTCCCCACAGTCACCTGCGCTAAGATGGAAGCGCTGTGGCCGCAGCTGGTGTGGACAGCCCGATGGCCGCATGTGGGCCCCCAGGGAGGTGAGTGACCAGTGCCCCATCCTTGCAGCCTGCGATTTGCTCTGTAGGTTCATCACAAGCTGACCGGGAGCCTTTGAGAGGACGAATTAACAGGACCCACGTAACACCTGCACACCGGTCACCTGGCTGTTGAGACAACGTCTACTAAACTAAGACAAAGCTGAGAAGTGGACAATCCCCAGCTGACTATGAGAACAGAGCCGGGTCCATGAAGCCTAACTCTCCCCCAGCACTGGCCGGCTGTCTGGTTTCTCCACAGACCCAGCCTCCCCCAGCCTCAGAGTGATCAAGGCAACCCACGGGATACCAATCAATGTTTACTTAATTGGGCTCCTAATCCTTAAGAAACCATTTCTAGAAGCTTCAAAACTTTCTTCAGTTGTAGAGAAAGCATCAGGTGTTGTCTCCCACAAAACCCTGCTCCCTGAAAACTGTTCCCTTTTGCCTCAAAAGAAACTTTTGAGAAGAGACTTCCATTTAAGTCCTTGTTAAAAGAACTTCCTGCAAGAGTTTCCTCAAAAATATATTAAAATCATTTTCATAAAATGTGTGTTGAGAGGGCTTCCCTGGTGGCGCAGTGGTTGAGAGTCCGCTTGCCGATGCAGGGGACACGGGTTGGTGCCCTGGTCCGGGAAGATCCCACATGCCGCGGAGCGGCTGGGCCTGTGAGCCATGGCCGCTGAGCCTGCGCGTCCGGAGCCTGTGCTCCGCAACGGGAGAGGCCACAACAGTGAGTGGCCCACGTACCGCAAAAAAAAAAAAAAAGAAAAAAAATGTGTGTTGAGAAAAGACAAGTCTAATTCTCACAGGCTCCATTATTGAAGCAAAAATTAATATTTGTACTGTTTCTAAATTGGAATAAACTTGCAAAGATGCAAACACCGTCCTATATCATAATCTATAAAGCAGTCACAAATGTTCAATCAACTGTAAAAATGATTTAAAAATCTACTTGAATAATTTTATTAAACTGATTTAAAATCATATTTTTTGCTACCTTCATTTATTAACTGCATCTCCAGCAACAATGGGGTTATAGTGGATTTTTGCAAATACAGATATGTTCCCAAATAATGTTGTCAATGAAAAGACTCCCCTCTCCTGGTTGGCATGTGACTTCCTGGCACATGGCAAGGAAAGCGGACTTGCCAGGTGAAAGCCACATTATCTACATGTCCACAAATGGCCATAGAGTCCAATCAGCACACTTAAGATTTTATGCACAGAGTTCAAGTTCATATTAATGCACAGCAGAGAAAAGGACACCATTTCCTGTGAGCGCACAAGCACAAGAGTCTACCACCGAAGACCCCAAGTGCTCTGAATTTCTCAGTTACAGTGTTTGCAGTTTAAAGGCAAGCATGTATCTGTGTGAGAGCTCACTGCTGAATACCCATATCATGGAGAGAAGCTCCCAGAGGACTATAATCTCTCCAGCCCTGAATGTGCCTCCTCTGGGTGCAGAACGGCTAGACCACGGAGGTCAACCAGTGCCCCATCCTTCCTGTGGGTGCACAGAACTCAGAGTGCACTCACTGCCTTTGCCTCTGAAAATCAAGTGGAAACAGAAGTCTCTAGCAGAGAATGCAGTCAGGAAGCTGCCCAGCTCTGTCTGTTCCCCCCGGGGCCCTCTCCAAGTCTTCCTCCCACTGGCTATGAGGCTACAGAAACCTGCTTTGGGTCCATCAGTGGGGATTCTAGGCTCACTACACCTTGAACACTTGAGTCAGCAAACTCCAGGGCAAGTTCATTTACTTATCTACGCTGCAGAAATGGAGATGAGCGGTCCCGATCCCAACAGGAATCTCTGTACAGGAGTCTGGCGGGACCCAGCATCTCAAGGCATCTCCAGTTCCCCAGATGTGGGACAAAAGGACTCCAGGACTGATAGGCAATGTCCTATAGATGTTACAGGAAGTAAAACCGTAAAATAGGAGGCAAGAGAGGGAAACAGCCCCAGGAGGCTTCGGACTGTTATCTGTGTCACTTGGGGACCCCTGAAAGCACAGCCTCCCAGCCACCTTCAGCTGCTATGGTTTCTCAGGGGGAAGGGGTTTGGCAAGGCAGGAAGGTGGGCAGGGGGCCCATCCCTGTGCCCAGCAGCCACCTGTCATCTCCTCCTGGGACCTGAGCATGGCTGCAGGGTGCCCTCCCTGTTTCCTTGTCTCTCGGGTCTAAATGCCACAGCCACCTCCCGCGAGCACGGATACAGCACATGAGGTCACTTCTCTCCCTGGCCGCAGAGGCATGCTTGGCCAGGAGGCAGGACAAGCAGGAAGTGCCCGAGAGTGAATGTCCCCAGAAGTTGCCCTCAACCCACAGTGGGTGGCGATTTGAAGGCCAGCATGGCCCCCCCTCCGTGGGGGTGACTCTGATGGGTGTTCCCCCCAAAGCTCCAGTTGCCCCCCGGGGCTTGATAAAGCACTCTCTGACCCCTTCCCTGCAGGTCACCAGCCCACACCACGTGAATCCTTAACTCAGTTTCTGATTCCGGAGAAACCTCCGCAAGAGAAGGGGAAGCAGAATTCCAGAGGAAGAGAGTCCTCTACTTGAAGTGAATGGCATCCACTTTTTTAAATTTTAATTTTTATTTTACATTGGGATATACTTGATTTACAATGTTGCGTTAGTTTCAGGGGTACAGCAAAGTGACTCGGTTATATACATACATCGATCCATTCTGTTTCAGATGCTTTTCCCATATAGGTTATTACAGAATATTGCGTAGAGTTCCCTGTGCTATACAGTAGGTCCTTGTTGGTTATCTATTTTATGTATAGCAGTGTGTATATGTTAATAGCTTCCACTCTGCCTGACACTTTGCCCACTCCCTCCCCATCCCCTGGTGGCCTGTGCACAGCGACGCCAGCACCACTCCAGACAGCGGCTCCTCCCAGGACTGAGTGACACCAGTTCTCACTGAGAAGCAGCATTGCCTGACAGAGCTCCATCCCCAGGCCCCTAAATCCTCCTGCTGCTACCCTGTGAGCCCGCCTTTCCCAGATAAATATTTCAGAGTACTTCATCTCTGAAACACAATGTCTGCCTCTTGGAGATGTCATGTGACCCTTCAGATCATTTCCCCCCAAAGTTAATTTCTGTGATGAATGCAATATACTCAAACCCATAAATCTGACTGTCTGAAGGATTCAAATTAGGAATTATTGACAGCTGATGGAACCCAAGTGCAGAGATGAAGCGGGTTTTCTCATCTGTCTATCTAAACGTTGGAATGTGTATTGATTAAAATATGACACGCTACAGAACCCAACATAAATCTAAACTCTATTAGATTAACACGAGCATTCAATTAACATAAAATGACAACGTAGGAGAAAGGGGCTGTGTGTCGGTCACCAGTAATATTTTAGCCATAAACATGGGGAACCTGAAATTGGGAGGTGTGTCTGTCAGGGCTGTGTGCTGTGGGAGGGTGTGGGAGGGGCGAGCCCAGAGGCAGGAGGAGATGGGCACAGCGCCCTCGGCCAGAGACACAAGGAGGAGGAAAGGTGGACGAGGCTGGCTGGGAAGAGTCTCTTTTTCCATCACTTGTATTGAGTTTGGACCTGCCGAAGCCAATGCAAGGGCACTGCTTTTGTGGTGGCTGTGCGGACCCGGGCGGGGAGGCCAGGATGCAAGTGTTAGCTTCTAAGATACAAAGTGGACACCTTGGTTGCATTTAGGACCCCAGTGTGGGGCATCTAAGGTTGTCCCCTGGGGAGGAGAGCAAAGATTTGAAAATAAACTGGAAGATGAGTACTTGAGTCAGGGAAGAGAAGGACCACGTAGAAAAACAACGAAAGAAGCTGGATGTCTGCTGCACCTCCGAAATGCCGGCCTCAGCCCCAGCTCATCTCTATCCTGTATCACGTGCACCATCCTGGAAGGGTCCTGGAAGGATGGGAACGGAGGCAACCGAGGCTCCAGAGGTGAGGCTCCCATGGGTCACAGACACGTTCCCACTTATGCCAAAGGCTCCCTGGGTCTCTGAAGCTGCTCTCCAGCCACGGATCACCCTGGATTGAAGTGCCAGGGTGTTCCCTCAATCAAGCAAGGGTGGAGATTGGTTTATAAATGCCCAGCTTCCGTGGTCCTCAGTGGGCCAGCCCGGGCGCACACCCCACGTGGGTCCTCAGAGGGTCCCCAGCAGGACTGAGACCCTGTCCCCCACCTGCTCCGAAATGCACCCGTCTCGGCCCCTCCCTTTCCTGCCTCATGTCCCCACCCCCGCCTCAGGCTTCCTGGGATCCTCTCCTGAAAGGACTGCCTGTGCCGGAATCCTTATCTCAGAGTCTGAATCTGCGAGAATCCAAGCAGAGGATTAAGGTCACAGTAATAAGTGGGGAGCTGGTTTTACTTGTTTGCTTGTTTGTTTGTTTTCAAGCCCAGGCTTCTCAACGTTGCTCTCCGTGCTCTTTCTAACAGACCCTCAAGCTAGGAACTGAGTGACCCAGGACTGTAAAATCATTACGTATAAGGAGGAGTTGGGGGGGGCTGCACCTCTCAGCTTTGATCCTGTTTTCTGTACAACCTTCAAAATGCACTTTTGTGTAGAAATAATGCCCCAAACCTAATTTGATGGCCAGCCCTCAAAACTCTTTTAACACCTAGTAGATATGCTCGCTCATTTTACTACTGCAGACATGTGTATTAACGTATAAAATATTACATTTGATGGTACAAGGCGGGAGTATAGGGGACGGAGCTTGGCAGTGGTGGCCCTAGTGCGCCCTGGGGCACAGCAACCTGAGTCTCCCTGTCTCCAGGTAGTTGCGGCCTCTCCAGACACACAGATATCTCCAGAGGAGGTGGCGTGCACCCGTGGTCATTCCTCAGAAGCTCTGAGCTGCAGAACAAAGGGAAGCTGCTTCCCTCTGACTAGGTCCAATTTCTCCTGCCATGTAATCAATCTTGTTTGGAAATAAAATATTCTTGACCCAAGTGAAGACCTGGACGGCCCGGTGAGTGGTGTGGCCTTGGCTGGGTGGGTAGGGTTCCCAGGGGTCAACAGACCCCAGCCCTCAAGAGTCCTGCTGAAGTGTGAACTTCTAGGCTTATTATGGGCAGCCTCTCTGGTGCTGGAAGGGCAGCCCTGTTCCCCAGCCGGGTGCCCACAGGACCTCCCAGGATCCTTCCTGCTGCATTAGGCCTGGAAGGATGCTCTTAGCTGTTTGTTCATCACTGCGGCAAATGTCTACAGAACGTCTGTTTATACCTAGTGCTTCACGAGGCAGCGCAGGTGCTCATGAGTTAGACACACCCCAGCATCGCCGCAAACCGCCCACCTCCACCTTCTCTCTGGTCACTGAGGACAAGTCACCTCCCTCCAGTTTGAGGCCAGGTCCTCACCATGCTTGGGACCTCCACCCTGCCCTGTTCTCCCTCCTCCCCCAATTATCCCTGCCCTACCCCTCTACATCCCAGAGCCACTCAGACGAGGCACCAGCATCTCCTTTGGGTTGACGAGGTCTCCAGGACCTGGCCGCCATCTCTCTGCAGCCCTGACCCCTGTCCCTGCCTCTACCCCCTAAACTGTCCTCTTGCTTCAGCTCCAGGACATACCTGTCAGCCCCGAGCTGTGCCATTCACTGCGTGCTGTGCCCTCAGCTGGGACGCCCTCCGTCGCTGTCACCTCGCTCCTCCCTCCAGAGCTCAGATTGGCACTTCCTTCAGGAAACTTCTTTGACCCCCTTCCCCAATCTCGGGCCTGAATATATGTCACTGGGGCACAGCCCAAGGGCACCTCTTACGCACTCACACACCTGCACACGCTATTTCCTTGTGGACAGGAACAAAGGTTTGTCCACCCTCGTTTTGCCAGGGCCTGTCCCGGGCCTGACATGCATGTGTGTTGAGTGAATGAGAAATGGATGAATGATTGAACAAGGGGGTGAGTGTGAGGGAAGAGGCCTCAGAAGAGGTGCGAGGTGGGCCCTGAGGGTGAGCGGGATCTGATGGGGGAGAAGAACGGAGGACAGAGGAGCAAGATGTGGCTGTGAAATTGGGGGAACTGATGGAATGTGTGTCCGTGTGCGGCCCCCGCAGCCAGCCCCAGGGATACAGCAGGACAGGCAGATGCTGCCTCCGCACCTGCACGTGCTGGCGGGACTGGACCCCAGATGGCTCCTGCCTTCAGACCTGCCACGGGGACACTGACGAACCAGGGGCCACTCCGGAAAGGTCTCCTGGGGCCTGACTCCACAGGGAGAGTATTGAACATGCTCCCCCAATAAAACAAGGCAAAATTCTCTTCATTGTGAATAACCCACTAGCCACTACCAGCCTTCCGGAATCTCCCAGCATCTCACTGGCAGGGCCTAGGGTATAACAACGATGTCAGTAATAATAGCCTCTGTTGCAAACTTCTTACTGTGTACCGGGCATCAGGCTAAGAGCCTTCTCTGCATGGATCTTCTCAGTCAAGCTACATGTCTGTCCTAAGCTAGAGCAATAATTGAGAGCCTATGAGTTTTACAGGCAGAACACTGCAGCCCAGAGGAGTGCAGTGGCTTTCCAAAGACACACAGCTAACAAGGACGGGATTCGAACTCAGGCAGCCCAACCCCTGAGGGCATGCACCAACTTCCCTCCTACCCCACCTGTCTTGAAAAGCCCTTCATCCTTGTTGGGGGAATCCCAAGGATGGAGAGGGACTCCAACTGTAGGTCCAGCCTCCCACGCCAAGGCACTCAGCCCAGGCCAGGCCCAAAGCTAAGGCACCTTGAATCTGAGCCCTTCCCCACCTGCGGAAAATGACCAGAGTCGGAGACACGGCTTTGGGCAGATGTGGGTCTGGACATGGTGAGAAGACTGGGCCCAGCTCTTTCATCAGCCTGTTTTCCTGCCTTCTGTGAGAGGAGGGGACAGCTCTGTCTTGCCCTCATCATACCCTCAAACTTTGTACACAGCAGATGCTCCGTGAACACATAATTGAACAAAGTGATTAACCTGATGTCTTTTCTCCTTTAATTGTTTCCAAGAGTAAGAGCAGTTTCAGCCCCGTATCTTTTCCCAACACCCCAGTGATGGATTATATATTAGTTGAACCCACCTACCCCTCACAACCCCTCTCACAGAACAATCTCCCAGGTTTTCTAAAAAGGGAGCCCATGCCTTCTGCGTGCCTCGGGCGCCCTCTGGTGGCCATCTTGGATTCCCAGCACCAGGTCTTTGAACAGGGAGAGCGAGCGGTCTGGACCTCTCCACCTGCCTGCACAAGTGGCCTGCAGACCCAGACTCTCCAGGGACCTGTCCCTTCTTTCTTCAGTCAGGCTGGACACTGAGGCTGAGTCCTCAGGGACGCCGACGGCGGACAGGCAGCCTCCCTGAGAGAGTGGGTGTGTGGGCGGCCCCTCCCACAAGCAGGGCACTCTGGGCTGCCAGCCGACTCAGAGGGTTCTCGGAACACATCTGCTCAGCTCAGCCTGCCAGGTGTCCAGTTTGGGGGAGCAAGTGAGGAACAGAAATAGGGGGACCTGGCTGGACAAGGGGCATTTCCCAAAATTGCTCGTAGTTCCTCTCCAAAACTGGACCCTTGCTCCCACCAGCGTGGGCATCACCTCCAGTGACAGCCTGAGCACTGCCCCTGCTGTGCCCCACCCCCGCCCCAGGAACGGTCTAGCGGGGCTCTAAGAAGCCTCAGGCCCGCCCCATTGATAACTCCGTGGACTACCTTGGCAGTGATGCCCCAACACGTAAGCGCTCCCCAAAGCCTCCTGTTGCTGCTGCCCCTGCAGAGCTTACACTCCCCGAGCTGAGACGGTGGTCAGCTCCTGCTTTTCAGGGACCTGGCTTCTTCTTCTGGACATTCGAGGTGAGATCCTTTTCCTAATTCAATGGAAGCTCCTCAGGTATCTTGCACTTTGCACCAGCCAAGACTCGAGCACACGGGAAGCCCTCAGGAAACTGAGCTGGGCTGAGGAGGTGGGCTTGGTGGGCATGCTGACAGCCCCCATGATGATGGCAGCTAAGGGCTTTCCACCAGGCCAGGAACTGGGCCCTCCCATGCTGTCCCTTCACATGGCCAGGAAGTGGTGGTGGGGGGGCAGCTGTGAGTCCACCTTATAGAAGGGACACACACGAACTCTGAGTTGTATCAGCAGCAAGAGGAAGGGCAGAAGAGGAAGCCGGCCTCCAGACCCCAGCATAGACTTAGGTCAACCCTAAAGCAACGAACTGGGATGCAGCTTAAGTGCTGCCTTTCCTTAGACCTTTTTGGGGCTGCAGTGATCTCCAACCTGGACTCCAGGGTCCTGGATGGAACCCCCCGGGGCTATACTCAGGAAGTGCTCCCCATACCTCCACACACCAAGAAGTGGCTGTAGCCTGGCCAAGGATATGCTGTGTGTTGTGGAAAAACGTCTAGAAAATTCCCATCGTTGGCCCAGAGATACTGGAACCATCCTGTAGCAAAAGGAGAGTCAACCTCAACCCTCAACCCCCAAAGAAGAGCTATTTAGATCTTTGGGTCAAGGTCAGGAACTGCCACTCTAGGGGCCCTCAGCCAATCGTGGAAGAGCATCTCTAGGGCAAGCATTCTAATTTTGCAAAAACTGTTTCCTGGAGAGGTAGAAAATGTGTCCAAGACCATTACCATGAACCAAGGAATTAAATGTTTGTCTAATATTGCATTTAACATCCAAGAGGCATCCAGATAGCTCAGGGCAGTTAGCTCTTCTAAGGAGCACCGCAGTCATTTCAGAGGCAAATTACATGCCCATCGAAATAAAATGCCTTGAAATGATGGTGCCCTGCAGATGTGATTTCAAATCTGACTCTACTGATTACCAGCTGTGTGACCTTAGACAAGTTGCTTAACCTCTCTGAGCCTGTATTTCCTTATTTGTGAAATGAGGCTAATAATAATTCATACTTCACAGGGTTTGAAGATAAAATAGTCCAATGTTTATGAAGCTCACAGCACAGTACCTAGGACACTGTAGTCCTAAAGACATGCTGCGTATGCTCTGCTGTTCACTATTATAATCTGCTACCACTACCACTGTCATAAATGGGCTGGTAGGTGTTCGTGTGCCACTTTCCACTAAGACAATGTGACACGCTCCAGGCTTCTGGCATTCATTTAGTCTGGGAACCTGAAAATTGGGATTATTTTATTTCTTGCTATTCAAAAAAAAAAAAAAAAACCTAAAAGCTAGTCTTCTGACATTGTTTTATATACAGTCTTCGTCGGTTACTTCAATTAACCTTGATTCAGGTCTGCGGGGGCACTTTGTCACCTTGGGGTCTCCTAAACCTCCACCTCACCCCTGGCAGGCAGCTTTGGCAGGGAAAAGGCCTCCTAGACTGATGGACACAGGGCCAGGAAACAGGAGCGGAGAGCCCCTGGAGGGGAGGGCACACTCATACAGCCCAGGTCCCCCTCCCGCACCCAACGGCCTGGAGTTCCCCGGGCACAAGTCCCTGCTCTGCTACTGGGTCAGGCCACAGCACCTCTGAACCTCAGTTTCCCTTTCCATGAAATGGGGATAATCACACCTGCCCGAGGAGTAAATGAACTAATGTGGAGACAGTGCTCGATGCTGAGGAGGCCTGGAACACAGCAGGTGTCCAATGAACAGTCATTGCTGTTATGATCTTGCACGGCCCTAACAAGGGTAGCTTGACATGAGGTCCCCGACTCACAGGACAGGCCACAGTCATGTCAGAAGTGGGCCATCCTGAGGTAGGAGATAGATGGGCTCCTGGGCCAGACAGCTGGGGTTTGTCAAGTGGAGTACAATTGAAGCTTTGTTCTCACTCAGACCCTCCAAGGACAGAGCGAGAGGCAGCAGCTGAGCTCTGCTGAAGTAAAGAGATAAGGTGCCCGCTCCTGAGGTCAAGGAAAACTTCCCTGTCTGCACATGCGCAGGAAGGCTCCTTGGGGGTCAGAAAAGGAGGGGGCGCCACCCCATAATATGTGTGGACATGCACCCACAGGCCTCTGTGGCGGGATCCATCTTAGCAAAAAGTTCCGCACGCATCTTGGGGAGGGTCCTAGGACCAGTCAGGTGTGAAAAAAGAAAAGAGACAATTAGCTAAAGGTAAACAAAGACCCGGAAGGACTGTCCTATATAAGTGATTTAAATCCTGTGTTTACTGCGCCCCTCATGCAGGACGCCTGCACTCCTCTCCAGGTATGTATCTCTGCCTCGCTTCTGACTTAACTGCGCTTCTGCTCATTAAAGAGGATGCCCGTACCCTTTCTCTCTAGGTGTGTATCTCTCTCCTGCTTCTGTCTTAAATAAACAGACTGCTTCTCTGTGTGCTCTCCCATACAGTGTGTTATGTCTTCCATAATGAACTTTATACCTGTTTTTACAGTTTATGCCTCCTTGAAACATTCTTGCTTTCAGTGGGGGTAAGAGCTAGGGCCACTTTGCTTCTAGCCTCTAACCCCCGGCGGCCTAGCGGCTAGGATTCCTGGTTTTCATCCAGGCTACCGAGGTTCAATTCCTGGGCAGGGAACTGAGATCTCTCTTCAGGACCGCTCACTACTGTCTCTCTGAGAGCAGCTGGACTGCCCCGAGGGGCAGAGGGCACTCAGCGCCTGCGCCTTGTGCCCAGGGGACATGAGTCTGCTGCCACCACACCTTCTGAATTTTGCAGAGATAGTCTGTTATGCTCTGTTAAATACCTTGAATTTTTTTTTTTTTTTTTTTTTTTGCGGTACGCGGGCCTCTCACTGTTGTGGCCTCTCCCATTGTGGAGCACAGGCTCCGGACGCGCAGGCTCAGCGGCCATGGCTCACGGGCCCAGCCGCTCCGCGGCATGTGGGATCTTCCCAGACCGGGGCGTGAACCCGTGTCCCCTGCATCGGCAGGCGGACTCTCAACCACTGCGCCACCAGGGAAGCCCAAAACCTTGAATTTTAAATGTGGGCAAGTGTGTTTGTTTTTAAACAAATAGAGCAACTAAAACTAGTCCCTGGGCCCCAGCTCTGAGGCAGGTGTGGGCTCCTGGGGATTCTACTCCTCCCAAGGTATAGGGCTGTTCCTGACATCCACGCTGAGGCTCAGAATGCCTGGTGCCCGGAGGGAGCGGAACAGACTGCATTTTAGCCTAAACAGACATGTGAGCCTCATTGCTGCGCAGAGACCGCCATCTGCTGGTGGAAGGAGGTGAGAGCAGCCAGCGCCTGCCAGCATCCCCAGAAGGGATCAGGGGGAGGGTGGGCAGGAAGAGGAGGAGGAGAATGATGCCCAGCCTAGCCAGGACCCGATCGGGGAAGGACCCCAAGAGAAGGGCCCGAGCCACACAAGGCATCGAGGACGAGAAGCAGCTAAGGCATCAGTCCCTGGGACCACGCGAGAAGAGGGAGGCAGGCCCGCACCTGCTTCTGGGAGGGGCCCGAGGACAGTATCTCCTGGAGACACTGAGCCAGTGAGCACGCATGCACACATGTGTCTGTGGCATGTTTACAGACAGGCACGCGTGTCTCTAGTTGATGACCTCTCCTTTTCCCTCGGCCCTCTGACCACACATGAACCTGCCTGCTGCCCAGGAGCCCCCCCAGAGACCAGGGCCCCAAAGGGCTCCACGTGGCTGCCAATCCCTCACCTGCTTTGCAGGAGTGCCCTCGTCTAGCTGGAGGAACACCTGGCTTGGTCCCTCGGGGCTGGCGTGCCATGTCAATGCTCCAGCAGAACAAGTCTCCAGGTGAGATCAAGAGTTTACCCTTCCTGGGCCAGGCACACGGCCTTTGGACAGCTAGGATCTCCTCCAGGAGCCCTGTCCCACCGCCCTGGAGAACCCCAAGCCCAGGCAGGCAGGGGTGGGTGGGCAGCAATGGCACTCCTCCTCCACAGGGCCATGCATCTCAAGGCTGGGCTGAGTTACTCCTCCCAGGACCTGCCCCACGGCCTGAACAGAGCAGCGGGGCAAAGTCTCCTAAGACAGCTCAGAAAACACTGCATTACTTACTGTTCTTTAAACTTTCTTCTTTTAAAAAATTTGATATGTTTTTTTAGATGCAAAAGAACATATCCTGTTGATTAACTGGCTTTGCTCTCCCAACACCCCCAGGAGGCACTCTTCTGCCCTGTTTACAGGTGGTTAAGCGGATCCTGGAGTGGTTAAGGGAAGAGCTGCTGGGCCTAAGACTGGGCCGGCAGCCCGGGGCTCAGCACTCCCAGCTGGGAGGTGTCCAGAGGGCACACAGGATCAGAGATTTTTATAGCAGAACGCACTCTTTGATGCCAGCTGCACCGACTCCACAGGGAGCAGAGCGTGTTCAAAGGCCTGGATTTTCTCCCCCACCCACACCCTCACTGAGTTTTCCCACTCTTGGATTAAAAACAAAAACAAATAAAAACAACTGCATAAATCACAGTTACTGTGTGGCAGGGACTTTACATACATATATGATGTTCTAAGACAACTACCCATGGGAATAGGTGTTCTTATTTCCCCCATTTTTGGATGAAGAATCTGAGGCTCAGAGAAGTTAAGTAGCTGGCCTGAGATCACACAGACAGAAGAGTGAGGCCAGGGTCTGGTCCCAGTGATGGGATCAGAGCCCACACATTCACCCTGTCCTCGGAAGCATCCTGGCACGATTCAAACACCAAGACTCCATGTTCCTGAAACACAGAGTGTTCCTAAAACAGCAGCCCAAGGTCAAAGTTATTACAGTGTATACAACTACAATCACCAAGGGACAACCAGAACGGGCAGATGCTGGCAGCAGCAGAAAAAGAGAGAGAGAGAGATTGAGAGAGAGAAGATACGAATTCCTCCAGATAGCACTGTTTGAGACCTTCCCATGATGAAATTAAAAGTGGGCCTTAAGTGATTTATTTTTTCAATCTGTGAATCTAAACAAACGATCTCTCTTCTAGGTACATCCATCATATGATCTCCTTCACAGCTGTGAAAAAATGCTATTAGTGCTTTCAAAGCAGTTTTATCGCAGATTAAAGAAGCCCCCCCCCCAAAAAAAAAAAAAATTGGCAACCGGAGACAGCCATATGCCTACTTGACCTAGGACCATAAGCCTGTTGCTCATTCCAGAGAGGGGATTAAGGCATTACTTTTAGTAAGTTGCTTTTCATATGGAAATTTCTTTTCATAGTAAAGATCTGCCTTTACTAGCATCATCCTAAAAACATGCCTATTTTTTAATTCCCTGATCATGGACATATAGATTTTCATAGTGTCTGCAAGCATACATTAATGTTAATTTCACCGTTCTCCTTTATGTTTTGTTAATGTCACAATCTGCTGTAAAACCTTGCCAAGTTTCTTAACTGTCATGTTAATTCCAAGACCTATTCTGCACTCTTTGACATTTCAGGACAGAACAAGGCAGTAAAAATAGATTAGAAACAGCTTATAAGTATTATAAAATCTGGAACTTTGCAGATGGCGGAATTAGGTCTGCTGAATGGAAATTTAGCAACTCTGAGCACAACAATATTAGAAAAGCCTATTCATTTCTAAGGTAAATATTTGGAAGGGGTTACATAATGGTGGCTAGAGGAGTGTGGGGAAACTTATAAAATGCAACAGAGTTATATTATTTTAAGCAACTTACTGGATACATATACCATATCCTGAAGAGTTTCAGGTTTCAAAGGTTTTCTCTACCATATAAATAAGGGCACATAGTAAGGGCTTGATTTTATTCATGGTCAGTTCAAAGATCACACAAATCATTTCACGCGAAGGATTTGTCTGCCTTTTCCTAAGTTAAAGCAGAGCATTACTGTACTTCGATATTAAATGACACTACCACATGCTAAGAAATTTGCACAAATGGACAGGAAATTAGACACTGTTTTCTTAAACTGATTGCTAAAGAATGCACCCTGTTTAAATGTGTGCTATCCATTTCAAAGGGAAGCACTGGCTGATTTCAGGAAGTTTAAAATCAGTTCATGGAGAAGGAGGACAAAGTTAGGGTTAAATGTGTTTTTCTTCCCCTCACCACCCACCCCCCCAGGGGAAACTATTTCTTTAAAAAAAAAACTTTCCCCTTTTTCTTTAAGGGGAACTTATTATTTCCACCATCCTTGTTGAGTTGTTGATGAATAGTTCACATCCCTTGCCAAGCCCCACCCTCTGCCTTTTTTCTAAGCTCTTTCCTCATTATTTGCTCAATCTTTTTCCCACAGCCCCGACAGGCCGTCAGGGCAGCTTAAATACAGCAGAGTATTAACATGGGGAAATGGCTTTCAGTCCCCAATTGATCTCCTAATACGTTATGTTGAAATGATAATTGGTACACTCCTCACTGAAAAATAAGAGAGAAAAACTACTTTTCAGTCACCACAAGGTATTATCTTAGCTCATGTATTCAGAACTAACAGATACATTAAAAAAAAAAAGAAAAAATCCTATCCCCCCCATCTGCGGGAGAGTCTGCAGTCCGCAATTCTTTTCAGCTGACATAATCCAGATTGATTCGTTCAGCAGATAAAATTCAGGCCACTTCTGCCCTTTATGGGAGCAACATAATACCAGTCTTTATTCAGTAACAATGTAACATAATGGGATCGGAATGTGCAAAATGACTGTTCTTAAATTACTGCGCCTCACAAGGGCCCAACACAAGCTGGGGCTTAATGTAAAAAATCATTAGGCGCAGATTACTAAAGTGCTCCTGCATTAAGGAGGTCAAACCGAGCCTGTTTATGGTATTTTTCAGGACAGAAACTCTTTGCTAATATCTTGATTATGACTGTGTTCTGGGGGGCCCATCTCAGCACCCACAGCTCAGCACTGTGGCTTCCAGAGAGATGCTGTGAAATGGGGGCCGGGGGCGGACTGCACTGAAACAGGGGCCCGAGATGGGGTTGGGAGAGACTCCACAATCACAAACCATTTTCATGAAAGTTTGGTGAATCAAATAATTTAAGCTCTGAGCTATTAAGCTATGCTAATTTCAAGATCTTCAGGGGTTCGTTAGTAAAATATATAGAAGATGTGGAAAGTAAAGAAAAGCTTAAATACAGAATGAATAATGATCTCCCATCATCTCAATACCTAGAAATGACCCCTGGGCATTCCAAATGTAAATTCATCCCATCTTTTTTTTCTATGAAGAACTATATAATACGTTTTTACAAAATTTATGGTTCAAATACAGCTTTTCACTAAATGTTATAGGTACTGTCAATATTTCTCCATGTCATTAATTATTCCTCTGCAATATAATTTTATGGCTACATGGTGTTCCCTTCCTGTGGAGAAACCTAATTTATTTAACTTTATCCCTCTTCTTGGGCATGTGGGTTGTTTTCTAAGTTTCCCCCGTTCTAAGGGATGTGACAATTATTATGTCTATAGAAAAATCTTTCCCCACACATCAGGTAATTTTCTTTGGATGAATGCCTAGAAGTGGAATTTCTGGGTAAAGGGGTTGCACATTTTATATCTATTTAACACATACGTTTCTTCCTTGGCCTCCAGAAATCTTGAAATTCATTTGTGCCACAATTGTGTACAGGACTCCATATTTCCAGGGATGGGCTCAGAAACCACTACACCCACTACACCCAAAAGCTTCAGCCTTTGCCCGAGCGACACAGCACAAAGATTTCTTGAACACTGCTGTGCATCTACTGACATATCACACAAGATTATCATGACCACTGTTCAGTTCCACACACATAAAACTATCGTCGGGAGATAGAATAAATTAAGAGAAGTAGTCAGTGCAGGCTCTTATAAACCTAAGGTTACCTAAGAAGATTCTACAAAAAATAAAAGAGACAAAACAGAGCAGAAAAGATTTCCTTTGAGTGGAAATATTTTTTTTCAACTTGCAAGTTTAAGCCTCATACAATTTAATTTTTGCATTCGAGAGCATTGCTAGTCTCTTATCTTGTTTAAATAGAAGACCTCCAAAATTCGAATCACTGAATCACCGGGTGGCCTCCGAGATGATGCAGTTACTCTTCGGAACACTGGGCTCACGTCTGGAGTGGGGCCTGTATTTGGTCAGCGTTTGTACTAAATGAAGCAGGTGCTGTGTGTGTATGCACAGGACCAGGGAAGTGCACGCAAGAGGCAGAGATTTTGTGTATGTCTACATATATAAATATACACTCACATGCACATAAATATATTTATCTACAAAATGAGCAACACCATTGTAGCCTCGTCATTGAAACTCACACCATCTGAAATATTTGCGTGTAATGACCAGACTCCACTGTCAGTCATGACGGCACAAATCCAATATTCAGGCCATATGGCCTTGAAACTTTCAGTCGATAGGAACCTTTTAAAGCTGAAGCTTCAAAAAGTTGTATCAAAAATATATTCAATGAGAAGGTTAATTGAATAACTGATTACACAGTAACAATTAAGTGCTCTTCAGATATCTTTGGGAAATCTTGAAATATAATGGTGATAGATATTTATTCGTTTATCAGATATTTCTGCATTATATATTTATTTTTAGGCCCAAAGTCAATTTCTTTCATTTATATATTTTAACATCAGAGTCCCCAAGGTGAAAGGATACGTATATTTTTACTACTACACAAGGAGATGGCAGGATGGAGAAAAATCCGTATGATCCAGGATTGCCAACGTTGAACCATTTCCCAACATTAGAAACAGCTTCTTTGTGACAACTATCAGGTAAACTAGTCAAACAAGGCCTCTCAGAAATACGCAAGCTCCAAAATGCAGTCATTTTTGCAGGGGAAGTTTGGGTGATGGGATTACAGCTGCATTCTATCCACTGGCTCTTGAATTATCAGTATTATGTGGGTCTTCCTTCTCCTAGTTTCTCTTCAAAAGTAACCAGATCTATGGGTACGCAGAGACAAAAAGCCAATAATCATATCTCCACTGAGAAGTGGAGTGACCACATCTGTCACTACCATTTGTTAACAAATCCCTTAGATTTGTCATCTATGGCTTTTTTCAAAGGAGGTAGAGATGGATTTTGAAATCACCAATAATCTGTCAAAGAGGATCACCATTCATGCTCGCAGACACACACACACACACACACACACACACACACACACACACACACACACACACACACACACATACATCCACCATGTCAAATTGGGGAAGGGGGTCAGGGACAGAGTCTGAGTCTACTCTTCAAAAAGTTTGTTCCAGGTGCTCATTCTGGAGGCCACACTTGCATGCATCACTTCCAGCTTTGCCCAGGAGCTCAGAGGATCTTATCAACTGTAAAGAATCTCTGAAAAATCCCCATGCAGTTGGTAAGGTTAGATTCCCCCGAACAAAGGCTTTGACATCCCTAATGGGCACACCTCAGAAATGACTGTCTGGACACAAGAAACAGATCTGAGTGAAAACTGATGCTTCCTTAAGTACTTTTTATTTTATATATCTGTATATATTTTTTCATTCGCTCATTCCAGAAATACTTATTGAACCTCTACTGTGGGTTGAACATTGTGGTACCCGGAAGGACAAAAGCATGAGCAGAACAGACAAGGTCTTTGACAACTTGGAGTTCTCAGTTTGGTGGGAGAATTAGACCAAGAAAATGATGGAAAAAACTGATCACCCACATTTTAAAATAACTGCTAAGAAGTAAGTGAGGGACTGAGAGAGGGAATATAGAGTGATGAGCCATTGTTGAGTGGATGGTCAGAAATTGCCTCTTTGAGAGTATGATGTTTCAAGTGAGACCTAATGAATGAGAAGGAGTTGGTCATACGAAGCCAGATGTGTCTGTGTGTGTGTGTGTGTGTGTGTGTGTGTGTGTGTGTGTGTGTGAAGGGAAAGGTTGTCATTCACTCCAGGCAGCGAGAACTGCGTACTCAAAGACTCTGAGGTATCAGAGAGCCAGAAGTGTTTAATTATCAGAGAGAAGATCCATGCAGTTGGAGCAGAGCCTGAGAGTTGAGGTTGCAGGTTGGGTAGGGACCTGATCATTTGGACTTTGTAGCTAAGGGGCCTTGAGTTTTAATTAAAAGGGAATGGAAAGCCATTGAAAAGTGTTAAAAGAATTTACGTTTTTAGAAGCTCATTCTAGCTTAAGAGTATAAAATGTTTTGGAGGAAGGTCTAGTTAGGAGATGATGGTCACCCACAGTGAAAGGGTGAAGATGGAGGAAAGAGAGATTCTAGATTTATTTTGGAGCTAGAATTGACAGGGCTTTCTGGTGGATTGGACGAGAATACTGAGGAAAGGGACAAAGCAAGGTTAACTCCTTGGTTTGATGTTCTGAGATGTCCAAATGGAGAAGTTCCATAGAAAATTAGAGTAGAAAGTCTGGAGAAGAGAAGTGGGCTGAAGGTTTGGGTCTGAAAGCCACCAGTAGACAAGTGGTAGAATTTATACATAAGGATGGGATCTCCCAGGAAGAGACTGCAGAAGGAGGAAGAGCCAGGACTGCCACAAGGAACCCAAGGAGGGCAAACAGAGGAGAAGGAGTCAGCAAAAAGGACCAAGAAGGGGAAGCCAGTGAAGGAGAAGAAGATCCAGAGTAAAGAGTCTCACAGAAGCCAGGAGGGCGGTGGCTTTAGCGAGGGGTCCACTCAAGGCACGGCCCCTCTGGGACATGGCTGCCTTCTCATGTTGCTGGAAACTTGTTGCCTCTGGATGCTAAATTCTGTAGCGTGATGAGCCCTTTGGGGTAGGTTCTATTCCCATCCTCATCATACAGAGAAGAAGACAGAAGCTCCATGAGGTTCGGTGGCTTCCTTGGCATCGCATCCCAGTTGGAACCCATCAGGCACCAGTCACTAGCTCTTGACCACTCTGTTATTTATATGCTGTCTACTTTCTAGGACATTCCTGGATTTGACAGTCCAGTCTGCCAAGTATGGCCGAAACATGCCACTCGGAGAACTTATGAACATGTTTTGAATATTCTTTCTGCATTTTTAACACTAGCATCGCCACCATCTGTACGGTACCTAAGATGGAATATTTCCCTACACTGCATCAGGGCCAGCCACAGACTAACCGTTAATTAACTCCAGGAGAGGGAGGCTTTGCAAAGCAGACAAGCTAAGGGAAAGGAAAGCCTTCAAAGTAGCTTCTCGCTTTCCAGTCAGACCGTGTGCCCACCCCTCATGTCTCTCCTGCAATTTTCGTGGTTCAAGCAGATTCCCATCTAAAGCAGGCAGGCTCCCTTGAGTAAGGAATCAGACTGAGGCCACCAAGTGCAGGGCATCTAATGAGACTGGCTCGGTAGCCCCGTGTCACCTCTGCCATGTTAGGGGTGAGCCCGACTTTCTGTGGAGCCTTGTAACAAGATGACAGGCATCGCTGTCGAAGGACAGACCAGAGGGGCCGTGAGTGTCACAGACCAGAGAGCAGATGTGTGATTGCGTCCCTGCTGAGATGGCATGACACCTCCTGACTCTGGAGAGTGTGTCACAGAGGAGCTAGCTCACTGTTCCCGTGCACACACAACAAGACCCACTGCCACCAATTCCACGAGCGGTGGTGCACCGGGCATCCGGGGACAGACCACAGTGCATTTCCCGGCTGGGCTGTTACCGCAAAAGAGGAGTGTGCTCCAGCGAAGGGCTAGCAAAAAGCACGCCAGAATTTTAATATTGTTTTAGTGTGATTAAAAATCCTAAATTAATTTATTTTCTTATGTTAGAAAATAGTCCAGCATGGCCATATCGCAATATGTGCTCGGAAGAGCAGTCTGATAAAATTCATTAGAAAAGAATTAAACTCATCATATAAAACACAGTCATTTTATTTTAAGTAGTTCCCAATTCAGAAGACCAGGCAATTGCCCCTTACAGTAATACCAAGGACAGACTGGAGAGGAACCCCTGGGTATGTCTCCAGAACATCATGGCTTGTTGCAGCTAAGAGGACTTGCCTTGTTTCTGAGCCCTTGCAAATACTTTCAGACATGAGTGAAGGTGGAAGAGGAAAGGACACCAAAGGAAAGAGGAAATCCTTGCTCGATGCCTCCCTTGGATGACGCTGTAAAACACTAGATTTTGCATCAAAGCCCCATTTTTCAAGACCCGGTTCAGTCCCACGCTGCTCCTCAGGACCTCCCTGACCTCACTTCCTTCCCACCACTTATTTTGACTTTATCATTCACTGTCTCAGATATCCATCTGATTTATATTTATATTTATACGATTGTTTCATGTCCCCGAGTAGACTGCAGACTCTTTCCGGGTGAGGGCTGATTTCACCCTAGTTTCTCCAGCCCATCACCACCCCCTGGCTGCCAGCTCCCCTAGCCTAGCTGTGCGCCCCGAGGTTGGCATGGCATTCGTCTTGCACGTGGCAACACCTGGGTGCTGTTTTCTTTGAGTGTCCATATTCACAAACAGGATTGAGCAGAACCCTCTGAGAGGATAAGAGAGCAGGAACCTCTTGCCATTGGCTGGCTCTTTCCATGCACTCTGTCACTGAGCATCCGAGTCTAACTCTATGTGACCCAGGAAATGATTGTTTTACTCCATCTTGTAAAAGGAAGAAAAGGCAGAAATTTTAATTCAAGTGAGATTTACTTAACTAGCTACTGAGTGCTGACAGCTGACAATCTGAGTGTCCTGTGTGAATCCTTCTGACTCCCTGGATGTACTGAGCTCAGTTGCAGGAGTGGAGGAACCCTTCACTTGTTGATGCTGCAGAAGGATGACTTGAGGAGTTTGGCAGCAGGAAGACCCTGCCTCTAACCAGCATTCAACAGTTTAAATAAAACATACATGAGACTTTACCCCTGAATTCTGCTCAGGGATAAAAATGTCGACGCTCCAAGAGCCTGCTCCTAGCTCAGAGGGGCTGCACGGAGGCCAGCTCTCAAATCTGCCAGAGCCACGTTTGGCCTTTTGCTTGGACGCAGAGGCTGGGCTCCTCATCTTCACAGGGGGAAAACCAAGCACAGTCAGTGCAGCAGCAGCATGGTGACCAGTTACAGCAGCGACCATCCCCAGTTAGAGGAACGGGAGGCCGAGACGGCCACTGCTCAGGGAAGCAGAAGATCCTTTTGGTTCTCCCTTAATTTCATCACACGACCAGTGGCAGTCATGAGAAAACTTTGGATACAAGTATTCCACATTGTTTGTCTTAGCAACCACACATGCTGACTGTGGCTGTTTGTTGCCACATCAAACTCCAACACAGCTCACTGGTTTCCAGGGGTGACTGAGTATGAGTGAACATGGGATGGGGGATGGGGAGTGACTGACGGGGACCATGCGGGAAGATGATCACGGTTTTTTTTTCTAAGCACGGATGAACATTCCAGATTCTGTGACAAGCCCCCAAGCTGCCCACCCGGAAACTGGATGGCAGGGGAAGGCAGGCTCTGTGCCCTCTGGAGGCCCTGCAGCCCGGGCGGCCGCTCTTGGATCTCACCTGCTGCCAGGGAGCCTTTGCATCATGCCTGCTTGTTGCAAACGTGATGTTGGTCACAGGGAGAGGGGGGTTCTCGAGACATTTAATTAGCTGAGAATTTCCCGCTCTCCAGCGGCTTGCTTGGGAGAATGGAGCTCCCGAACAGCTCCTGAAACAGGAGGAGCAACTGCCCGAGGCAGAGCTAAAGCACTTGGGAGGAGTTTGGGTTCTGATGTGGGCACAAATTCTCATCCTGAAACTCCAGAGAAGGACCGGCAGCCTCAGCCGCTGAGACCCCCGGTGTGGGCCAGGCCCTGTGTCCCGGTGCACGTCTGTTAAATGCCCTGTGATGAGCAGGGCGAGCCCAGGCAGAGCACCGAGGGCAGGAAGGTCCATGGGGAAGTGAGAGCCACGCCTCCCTAGAACAAGCCGCTCATCCCCCTCTGTCACCTGTCCTGCATATTCCACTTTTCCCAGAGAACCCGGAAACCTGAGTTTGTAAGTAAAAATCTCACAGTTTTAGAATGTTTGCAATTAATTGAAGACAAAAGTATAAACATCACACAAGCCAAACAAAACACATCTGTGAGCTGGATCCAGCCCCCAGGCTACACTTGAAGTCCCATTATCCTCCTTGAGCCGCTCAGAGGGCCTCACCTCACCCTCCATCCTCTTGTAGGCTCTGCTCAGCACCTCAAGAGGGTGAGCAGTGAGGAGAAGGTGGACGAGGAATCCAGGCCAGGGTATGGGCTAGGAACCCACAGCATGGGCTTTAGCCAGGAGCGAACAGGAAAGGCTGTTTCCTGGACCCTTCCCAGACCCACTGAATAAGAATCTGCATTGTCACAAGATCCACGCCTATTGGTTTGCACACCAGCCTTTGAGAAGCATTTGTCTAAGGCTAAGTAAGAGGAATGGGTTCAAAGGTGTGAAACCCTCTCCTTTCTCCAGAAGATGCAGAGACCCAAGCACACCACCCGCCCTCTTGTTAAATCCTTCCCACAGACCAGACTAGCAATAGTCACTGTAGTCATAAGGATATGGGTCTCTGTGGAGAGGCTGCCCAGGCAGAGAGCAAGAAGAGGGGGTACAGAACACCCCCCACTGCCTTCCACCAACACAGGACGCTTCACACCATGAAGAGCTGACCTCCAAGGTCACACCCCGGATAAAGTTCAAGCAGCCAGACCGACGCCGCTCGGCTCAAATCTCCAGGGCGAGAATCCCAGGAAAAATTCTCTTTGGAGATCCGCCTTCCATTGTATGAGAAGTTTCATGCTGCTGGCTCCAGACCCCGGAGAGGGCAGACACAACGCAGTGAAGGGGAAAAGTTTCGTGGTGAGTACAGCACGATCGGGCTCGTCTGCCCCTTGGAAAAGCACCTCTCAGCATCTGCAGGGCCTCTGATGACTGAGCCTCTGTCTCGGTTTTGCTTCTCCGACTCTCCCCAAATCCCCAGACCTTGTCAGCAGAGACACATCTATCGATAATTACAGAATACACAGCTTGGGGGGCATTTCCCTTTCATTCACGACATTTACTGGTGTCAGTCTAGGCATAAATACAATTAGATTTGAGAGTTCTATTACAAAAGCCAATAAAGAGGGCCTCAGCAGAGATTCTAAAATTACTTAACTTTTCTTTAGAAAAATATTAAAACAGTATTATCACATCAATGAGAAGAAAAGACAGGAAGATAATAAAGTTATGTTAAACCTCCCTGTATTTACTCATGTGTGAAACAGTTATGTCTGGTCACATAATTGCAATGGTTCTGAGAAATATTTCATATTTTATAATGAACATTAAAAGAGTTTGTGGATCATTACTTTATATGAGTTCCAAAGTTATTACATAAAACCCAATAGGAATGGTTATAAATTATCAGGTCCTCCGGCCTGGCCTTGGTAAACATAACATGAAGACTGAGACATTTCAGCAGACAAGATTCATGAGAAGAGGTAAAATTCTCCCTGCATTTTAAGGGGAAGAGCAGACAGAGTACTTGTAACCAGCTCTTCACATTTTTGTTTCTGTTTCAAAGAAATTCTATTGAACCACAAGCTTAAGCCACACACACAAAAAGCTTCCGTTAGAACAAAAGAGAACTCGCTTTTAGACCCTGCCCTCATCTTTCCATCTTTCATTATCCTATCTGTGGCCCTAAGGTCACTGCAAAATTCTTGAACTTTTCAACACAGCATGGGTTTAAAATACTGTACTTAGCAGGCTCATATGATCATCAACAATTATTTATTTTCAAAAGGAGATCCTCTCTTTGAAATCTGAAAATACAGCATCTTTGCAGAAACTGGAGAGTTGATAACATTCCGAGGAAATTTTCTTTTTTGGTCTGCAAAGGAGGTTGGCAGGCAGCATTTTAATTAAAACTGGTCATTTGTGAATCACAGTTAAGAATAAAATGGGTGCTATATGCTTATCCTCTTTTTTTTTTTAACTCAGAGCATTCTATTTTGTTTAGAAATCACACCTGCCACTTTGTTTTCCCCCAGCTTTTGCTTGCTGAAGAGTTAAGTATCGGGAGAAGAGCAACCGGGCGAACATTAGTGCCTGAGAGGTGAAGTCAACCCTCCTTTCAGTATCTAAGAGGTACGCCACCAAGCTCGCCCTTTAGAGATGCTGCAAAGTGGGGTGGTCCCTAAGGAAGAACACATGTCAAAGTTCCATGCCCGGCTCTGGGAAACACAGGTGCCTACCTCACCTGGGGCCAGAGCAATACTACCTGCTGTATTCTCAGAGGGAGGGTAGACTTTAGCCCTCCCGGTGTCCTATGCCCGACACCGTGAGGGTCCTGTACCTGCCATCTCCTGACCTAGTCCTGGGCTCCTCCCTTTATGTGGAACAGCTGTTGGTAAGGATCTCTCAGAAAACAGATGTCTTTTGGAGAATTTAAAGCTCTGAGTTGGAGGCCAGATTCTGACTGTACTTTGAAATATGTCTGCCTCGATCATTATGCAGTCATTCACATATATTTTAGACATCAATATTGTCTTGAAATATTCTCAAGTTCTCAGTGCTATTTATATGCTTCTACCCTTTCCTTTGCTTCTGCTCTGAGGGTATGCTCCAGTTTCCCAGATTCACTGAGTGCCCACACATCATTTCAATAAATACTTTTTATCGGGGAGGGGTTTGCTA
Source organism: Orcinus orca (assembly GCF_937001465.1). Lineage (NCBI taxonomy): Eukaryota > Metazoa > Chordata > Mammalia > Artiodactyla > Delphinidae > Orcinus > Orcinus orca. Next base: position 39,453,331 of record NC_064578.1, on the reverse strand, counting down.
TTTTATCCTAAATGATTTATCGCTGAATTGAACAGAGACTAACATTCTTAGGAAGTCTACCAACCTTCATAACCTGTTTGAACAGAGAATTCGCCAGTTTCAGTATTTTTTAAGATGAAACAATGTCATGTTTTTGCCTCTTTCTGTAGATAGCAGGTTTTACCTATAACAAAAGAAAGATTATAAAGATGCCAACTTACAAAGTGGGAGAAAAACACTGTCCTCGTTTATGTACAGAAATGCTAATTCAGCTACAATCTGAGATTATGATATAATGTGAGTCCGCAGATGAAAAAAAACTCAAGCAAAGTGAGAACAAACATACAGATATCTTCAGGACTTAAAGAGGAACGCGAAGAGGGTGGGAAAATTGCAGAAACGTTTCAACACTTTGAGTACTAAGTCAAGTTTAGGGAAATCTTTATGGGACCCTCAGAACTTCACATCATAAGCCAAGTCCAGCCAATTAGAGCCAATGACTATGTTCCTACTTGAAAACGGGGTCAGGGCTCTATTCCCTAAAACTAATCTATTGATTATCATCTCGTCCTTGTGCGTAGATCCCTTTGAAGTATTTTTGCAATAGCCTCTAGGTGGTGCTAACACTGCGTAGCTTCAGGTTTTCGGCACAATGAAAACATTAATTTGCTATGAGATAATTTTTGACGTAAATGTAAAATGGTGCCCATTCGAACTCAGTAATGAAGCATGGTGCATTTCTGCAGCTCCTAATTTGACTAGTTAAATGACTCCATTACGTGTCTAACAGACAGAAGCAAATAATTTCTGGTCAGTTGATGTTCACTTATCCGTATCATTTTGCCCTGAAAATAAAGTCTCTAATCTACAATTCCTTTGTCTTAGTTTCTTTTTTCTTTTCTTCCTTCCCCCCCCCCTTTGGTTAAGATTATTAAACAAGTATACTTAAATAATTTAGATTAAACCAGTACAAACTAACAATTAAAACATCAGAGCACATGGACAAATCAAATATTCGTAATAGGGGAGGCGGATAACCGGACAGCCCTCCTAAATGACTCCAAACTTTGCCCCATCCCTAGGTCTAGGGGGTTAGGATGGCTTCTGAGCCTCAAAAGAGCAAGTGTCTATCCTTCAAGTCCATTGTCTTTCTGTGGCCAAATGGAGACTGCTGTCTGTTCTCTTCCCCTTTTCACTTAGCCACATAACTTTGAGGATGTTTGGAAAATTTTCAGGAGGATGCATCTCACTGTATCAAAAAATGCTGTTTTAATAAATATCAAGTGATGAATAATTTTGCCCAAAGGGGAAAAAATGGTTAATATTGAATCTTAATGTTCCTCATCTAAATGCTTTTTTCTTCCTGCTAAAAACAAGTTTAGAATTAAAGCGTATCAGTTTACACATATTGCATGCATATTAGCGAGACACAGCTGCGTATGTCCACCTCTTAAGAGCCATATGATTAAGTTATGGGATATCATATAATCCAAACCCTTTTTCTATTGGTCACCTTTCACAGACAAAAGCTTTTTAGTTTTAGGTCTATTAAATGACAGAATGTCCGATTCTGTAAATGTGCAAGTAATTATTATGAAGCACCTGTGTCTCTTATTTTCGCTTACAAAGTCCATCTATAAATTGCTTTTGGAACGGCACTCAGGGGCTGACACAGGACGGTGCACCCTGTCGGGAGGCAGCTGTCTGTTGCTCAGTGAGGTGGGTGGATCAAGGGTCTGGGTCCCAGGTCTCTGGATCTTGGTGAACTATAGATTTACAGACCCAGGCCACCCTGTCCCATAACCCCAAGGCAAAGGGACAGTGACCCCTTTTGATGGAGAAACAATGGTGGGGTGAAGAAGAAATCCAAAGTTTTGGGGGTGTCCCTGCCCATCTACTTTTCATTGCTGTATCTAGGCAAGATCCTCAACCAGTCTGCACCACACAATCAGTTTTTTAAAAAGACATTTGAACTAAAAAAAAAAGTTTAATTGATCTTCATTTTTCCCCAAAGTAGCATGCTATTTGACTCAGTTAAATGCAGTTTTTAAAAACTGGCTCGAGTGTGTGTATACACAGCCTTTATTAAGCTTTTAAAATTTCAAATCCCTCTGTGTGCGCAAATTACAGCCATTTGCATGACGAGGGACACAGGACATGGGCGGTGTGCCTTTAGACATACAACAATGTCAAAAGGACTGTTGATGACTCACACCTACTTTGTTGAAATTTTTGACCGATGGTGTTTCTGTAACTTGATTCAGGCCTGTAGCCTGCCCTAGAGGGCACAGACCTCACGCCTCTGCTTCCCCTGCCCGACGGCACCCACGATAGCCATCAGTGCCAGGCTCTTTGGTGTTATGTAGGTCGAGCGGCCCTTGGGTTTACAGGAGGATTTGGCCTTCTGATTTGGTGTAGAATTTACAACCTGAGAGCGATGTTTCAGTGCAGATCTGGGTTGTATGTGCTGTAAAAGGAAACGAGGTCAAGCTAGGAGAGAATAAGTGCATCTGAAGAGGCTTCCCCAGTCTTCAGCTCAGAGGTGTGAAACCCCTCCCTGTGGCCACCCCTTCACAGGGGCACCTGCTGGTACCAGTGCCTGAAAGCCACCGGGTGTGCACCCTTCACGGGGCCGTGCTTCAGTCTGTGTCCCTTTAGCCTGTGTCCCAGAGGCCTAGAAGGAAGCAGATGCCATGAGGTGAGTCGAGAATACCGCCTGGGAGTGAGGGAGCCACAGAAGCACATCCGTCAGGTACGGGGGAAGCCAGCAGCACTGCTCAGGGTGCAAGGAAAGGAGAACGTCCAGGCTGAAGCTGACTCGGGAGGGAAGATTTCCAAAATGACACGTGGGAAAATTTACAACCCCCTAAAAGCCACCGTGGGAGCTAGGTTCCTCTTGAACTGGTTGTCAGGGGGGCCTCCAGACGTCACGCTTCCCCTAGAACAGCTGAGGGCATCAAAAACAGTTTAACTACTGAAGGGTCGGCACTCCCTGCCCCAAATTACAAGTTAGTGATGCTATCAGCCCTTGGAAAGGGAAATACTGACTTCTGAGTTGGGGGCTTAGCAAGGTAGTGCTGGAACTGAATTTACAATGCTTTTCCTAAAGATGTTAGGAGGCACAGTTTATTGAAATAAGTGGTGACAACTGCTAAGGAAAATGAAAAATAGACGGTTTGCCTTCCTGTCCATAAAGGGAAGGTGAGAGCAGATGCCAGCAGCAGACAAGCATTTCCCAAGGAGAGGAAAACCTTTCCGAAGGAAATCAGCATCACAGCAGAACAGGTGAGAAAGAAATTAGAGTGTCTGAAGGCTGATAACTCTGGGACCAGATGGGAACCATCTTAGAATTTGTGCAAGAGGAGACAAGGAAACAGGGGAACGATTAGCAAATACCTTTTAAAAGTACCCTGGGAAACTGGAGAAGCAGCAGTGGACGAGAGCCCTTATGCAACACCTATATTTAATAACGACTCTGAGGGAGATCTAGGAAATTAAACACCAGTAAGCTTGACTTGAGCGGTGGGGAAGATATTGGAAACACTAATCAGGGACAAAATAGGGAAAGTTATGATTTAATTAAAGATATTCAGCATGGATTCACAAAAGGGAGATCATACGTAACAAAACTAATAGAATATTTTGAAAAAGTAACAAAAAGGAATTGAAGAGGGAAACCAGGGGTATAATTTACTGGGACTTTAAGAAAGCTTTTGATGCACTGCCTCACAAAAGGCTAATCTCCAGTGGTGGGGAGTTTGGGTATGAGTGTGGTGGCGGGTGGAGAATGAATGAAGAATTGTCTGAACCGGGGGTACTTGTGAGCATTACCATGAAGAGATTAGGATAAAGGGAGGAGACTGACTGCTGGAATTTCCCGAGATCTGAATTTTTTTAATTAATTTTTTTTAACATAGCGCATCAGCAGCCTTGCTTAGGAAATGTGTCCAAATGTGATGAATTCCTCCTGCAGGTATAGTATCGAAGGGCAGGTGCCAGTTCGTGCTATAAGGGCAACAGCATCGGGAAGGATTTTGTTGAAATTTGGGGAATACATGACTGTTCCTAAATACGATAAGACTGTTTTTGACCAACAAGGGGGCGTAGCCACTAACTGACCTGTGAATAATGAACACAAATAAAGATGGAGGCTATGATATGACTAAGGAGCGGAAGCCCTGTGATCTGGGCGGCTCGACAGCAGCGCCCCCTGATGGCCACAGACACACCTTCACAGGCACACACACCCCTCCACTGGCCGGTGCCCACACACCCACACCCACACTCACACACTACACAGGGACACCCTAACACACCCCGTGCCTTGCAAAGATGCACACGTTCACGCAACACATACCTCTACACACCTTCACGAACACACTAAGGGTACACACACAGTTGTGAACATGCATGCACATGCTCGGGCAGATCCTGAGACTGTTCTGCACAAGTAGGTGGAAATGGCAAGTGTAAAAAGAAGAACTTAACTACTTTCCACCTGGAAATACTGGGAGGCACATTGGGAAAAAAGGCCCCCTTAGTCACATTACTGTAATCATAGATGCCACGGGAATGAAAGGAGAAGCAGAGGGACCAGGAGATACAAAAAGACCTTTGTTACTACAAGCCAAACCAAATCTGAGTACCTTCTCTGACGAAATATCGAGGGACACGGGACTCAGGAGCGATAATGACAGAAATCCCCAAAGGGGCCCAACTCTCGCCCTCAGAGAAGAGCTGCAGACGCGGTAGCAGGAGCCGGAAGAAGATGGTGACCCAGATCTGGGACCTGCTGTCCTCAGAACTCTGACCTGAGTCTGACCCAGGAAAGAACCAGGCTGGGCAAAGTCCTGGGGAACTCTCCAAAAATGTCTTAGTATTTGCCAAACAAATGCTTCTTCATTCTTGGGAACACAAAAACAATACTAAGGATCAGAGCAATGACCAATAGTCAGAACCATGTGTATTTAGGGGAAGCTCCATGCTACAGGGCAGTGACTGCCATCTGAGTGGGATGCAGCCACCGACACACAAGGTTCATCTACAGGGTTGGTGTTAAAATTCCCTCCCTACTCATAAAGTTATGACCAGCCTATGGAGAAGATATAGCTATAGACATAGATTCTAACATGTGTGTGTTAGAATAATTTGAACCTCATTTACCTTTTCCATCATTCATTGATATTAAAATGTGACTTGGATAGTATCCAAATTTAAAAGGTCATTTAGGATGGAAAGTTGCAAAACGAAGGATACAGGTCTTCCTCATTAATAATAACAATATTGCCCAGTGGTCATCTCCTGCAATGCAAAGGGGCAAAGCATTCATTCAAAAATCAGATTTTAAAAAGAAGTGTCCACCGTAACTTCCCTCTCCATTTTTGTAATTCTATCCCTGGAGATGTTCATGTCTTAAATCCAATAGCTATGAATTAATATTCAGAGACTACAAAATAGGGATGAAAGACAGAAGGAAATTTTTTTTAAAAAAAGAACATAGCAGAATTGCAACCTGCCCTGTTTTGGCATCAGGGGCCCTCCGCCAACATGGCCCAGAGGTAACCAACGTGAACAAGCACACCATGTCCAGATAAAACTGGAACACAGGACTGGCTTAGGACCTGTGGCTCCACTGCCATGTAATTGTCATTTCTGCAGCTCTCTCCACCCTACGAAGAATTTTTTTTTTTTTTTGGCGGTACGCGGGCCTCTCACTGTTGTGGCCTCTCCCGTTGCGGAGCAACAGGATCCGGACGCACAGGCGCAGCGGCCATGGCTCACGGGCCCAACCGCTCCGCGGCATGTGGGATCTTCCCGGACTGGGACACGAACCCGTGTCCCCTGCGTCGGCAGGCGGACTCTCAACCACTGCTCCACCAGGGAAGCCCCCTACGAAGACTTTTATAACTCTTGCGCGTTATAAGGGAAAAGGCATAAACAGAAACCAAAAAAATACTTGTCTTAAAATTGTCTTTAAATCCTTCAATTTTTCATTCAAAGCAAATTTGGGGATTTCTACTTTGCCTTCTAAAGCTAGAAAATCCTTCTTACACTCTGGAGCCTATTCAAATATGACCTAGGGCAGTATCTGCAGGGGCCAACTCTTAAAGGGAGCAAAAAGTTAACTGGGGGAGCTCTAAGCCCCCCCGATCAGATCCACATATTCCACCCCAAAGCGACTCTAAATAGATCCATGAGCTACATGAAAACTCGCCTCGCACCTCCCACTTCCACATAGCTGTTCCCCGAAGGCCCCCTTCCAGAAATCCCTGTGCTTCCCATGACAGCACCCCAGAGTAGAAAAAGGCTTTCGAAGGAAAACAAAGGGTTAACAAGTACCTGTCAGGAATGTCCCTTGAAATCAGTCATTGAGAATCATCTGTCAGTAAGACAAAATTAATTACTACATGTAAAGTGAAGAAATCAATGTAAATTAAACACTGTATAAAAGTTTAGGACACCTTGATTGTTAAATAATTACTGATACACTGTGTGAATCTTCAACGAGCCCTAGCAGGGACATGGCTCGTGGGACTCTTTCCAAATCTTCCCAAAGTTGAGTTTGGGTCTTGGGGTTTTCTACCACTTCTACTTCCAGTTAGGTTTGGAGGTTTGGACAGTGCCCCAGCAAACACAGTAACTTGCAAAGTTCAGTAACATTTTAGCAGTTTTCGGCATTCAAGGCTGGTAAGAAGGACACAACCTCAGTTGAAAGGTTAGACTTGTGAACTCAGCAGAAGAAGCACCCACCTCGCCACAGGGTCCCCAAGAGCTTGGGAAATTACCATGCTACCCGGTGCAAATATTTCATTAATTTATGTAAAGCTGGTTTTATTTATGAAATCAAGTCAGTCATTAGAAATATTTTAAACATGATCATGATTTAAGATGTATCTTTTGCACTTCGTTGAATTTCTAAGACCCAACTCCGTGGCTTCTTGGTGTTGACGTGAAAGGGTAAAAGAAAACCCCAGGGCTGAGGCTACTGTAAATCACAGGCCTCAGTCATGTCCCTTAGGGAGCTGGGCAGTGTACCCTGCAGCCCTACCTCTCCCATTCTGGCAAAGAGATACAGTCTACAGACGCTTGATCCCTCACCGAAGGAGTCAAAGAAGGCATTTGCTGGCTCATCTGCCTCACCCTCAGACAAAGCCCTCTGCATCATCAGCTCAAACCAGACTGGAACATTCTGCAGCACATGTTTTCTTTCTGAGTGGGATCTAATCTGTTGTCAGAGTTGAACGCCCTGCAGGAACTTGTGAGGACCAAGGTTTCCTTCTGAAACTTCAGCCCCACTTCAGGATCATTCGGCTTTCCCCTTGTACTGGGAGCTCAGGGCTCTCAGAGCTGTGTTTTCCCTAGTCTCCCTGACCCTTCTAGCCACCTAACACCTGTCAGTCTCCCTCAAACCTGTCGGGCACTTCCTTCTCCATTTGCTGGTCCTGGGAGTGATTCCATTATCGTAGGGACTCAACTGACAGCCAGAGGTAGAGGGCAGGTTGCCATCCCTCAGGGGCTGATCCAATAGAAGAACTTTCTCTCACGAAGACCCACAAACCCCATGGCTGAAATGGACCCTGAGCGACCTCCAAGTATACTTTGCAGAAACCAATATACAAAAATAAAAAAATTACAATATACAATTTGTAAAATTAAGGAGCTGAAGATTACTCAGGAAAGGACGATTTGCATTGCAAACGAACTTTCTGATTTATAGAGTCACCACGGGGTTCCTTACATGAGTCACCAATCTAAAATAGGATTCAGCTCACAGTGCCTCTAAAAGGGGATTCGGTTGCCAAAATTCAATTTACACACCATATCAGCAACAGCTCCCATCAATACAGTCATTGGAAGAGTGAGGTGCTCCTGCAGACTTGATTTTACTTTCTTCTCAAAAGGTTTTCCTGCACGCATACCTTCACTCTCAACACACTGGCCTTCCTTTGGTTTACTAATGTTACCCTTAACCCTTGGCAATCGGGGTCCCTTTCCACTCACAGCTCGGGGCTCTTTAGGGGTGCCCCACCTTCAGCCAGACATTGGGTCTCTGCCACAAGAAGTTGCCCAAGTCCTCCTGCCTCGCACCATGTCTGATATTTGGGGTGAAGTGACTGCCCATTTGACGAGTATATTCAATGCTTAAAATAAGTTAAAGAGCACAAAAATATTCTATTATTTGATTCAGTAACTCCATTTCTAGTAATCTGCTCTAGAAAAATAATCTAAAGTGTGAGGGCACGGGGGGATTAAGGGGGGCTACCGTTATGTCCAAAGACATTCCCCGCATTATATCTGTAAAACTAAAAAAGGAGGAAACAACCTAAATATTCAACAATAGGAGAAATGACTATAAAATCCCAAATAGGATATTCTATTACAACCATAACTTTGGACATTCAAAGAGTTTTAATAATTTGAGAAAATGTTCATATTACACGTATATATTACATAAAAGTCCTGGCCTTTTATGTAAGTCCGTACAAAGTCATACGTACGGTATGATTATAATTACGTAAAAGGTAGCACAGGAAGAAACCTAAAAGGAAATAAACCCAAACTGTGGCAGTCTTCATGTAGTGAGAAATGGAATGTTTTCTCCTATTTTTTAATAATTGGACAAGAAAAAAGTAAAGGTTGCTCTTATTTCTAGAAAACATAGTTGATTTCTATTTTAAAAAAGGAAAACATATCAGGTTAAAAGCAGTGAATTAAAAGTAAGTTTCAATTAACTTTGATATTTATTGTTAAAAACAAAAATTTCTATTAATGTCAAAGATCTTAGTTCACTCGCATCATAAAATCCTTTATTTAAATATTTTATACTTGAAATGTCATTATGCCCTAGGTGTGGGCAGGTCCCAGCTGTCAATGCAGAGGTAACTAACCCAGACTGAAGCTGGGTCAGGAGCTGCACGTACATGGGAACATGTGCAGCCTCACAGGATGGTAAGTTTCCCAGAACTCTGCTTCTAGGCTCCTGATAGGGTCGTGGTACCCGACCTGTGCAGGTGAACAACATGCCCTCAGTGGCAGGGCTGTGAATGACATCATCCTGTCTCTCCCACATGGCCTAGCACAGGGTCTGGTACAAAGCAATATCTCAATAAACGCTACATGAGGAATGAGTGTCCTTTGAGTGTGACTCCTGCTGTCTTGCCCAGAATAACTACCAAGTCTGCCACTTCTCTATGTTCTCAAGTAGAGGCCCTGCACAGAGATGGAGATTTGGGAGTCACTGAGGAATGCCAGGTCAGCAAAACTCCCTGCCATGCAAGTGGGTAAGATGGAGCAGGTGGGAAGCTCTTGGGCTGAGAACAAAGACAGACTGGGTTTGGATCTTGTCCCTGACTCTTCCTAGGAATAAACTCATTATGCCTCAACTTGCCAATCCTTAGAATTGGGAAAATAATCTTATTCCCTAGGGATTTGGGTGAATCAGAGGGAGAGAAGTAAGTCTGATTTTAAAGGCTCAACAGTACTGAGTGCCAAACAGAAAAAAAAAAAAAAAAATCTGGTTTCTGTTTATTAACGTGTTATTTTACTTCGACTTCTGGCTGTGGCAAAAGGCTTGTATCAAATCAATGGTCCCAAAGAGAACAAATAGAAAAAACTGCATCATAAAATTGTGTGTGTGTGTGTGTGTGTGTAAATTATTTTAAGGCGTAAGAAAGTTATGCAAGAAGCCAGGACGTGAGGGCCCCAGATTCTAGCAAGAAGGGAACAGGAGAGCTGGGCCTGGTTTTGGCATTTCTTTTCCCCTTGAGGCAGTTGTGTATTTACAAGTGGCAGCTGAGACACTGGGAAGCTACCCAGAGCTTTCCAAGGGACCAAAGAGATAAAAATTAGAATTCAGGGCCTGGCAAGGTGGAAGGTACTAGTAAATACCCAATGCTTTCAGTTATGACTCCTGCAGGGACACACTTAGAAGAAAGGGCAGACAGAAAATAAACAAACCCAATTTCTGATTGGCTTAAGTGATCTTCCCCAAGACTAATGGCCTTCTGGAAACAAAAGTAAATCTTCCCTAGAAGGATGCAGCATCATCTACAGCTGTGCTGTCCAATATGGTAGTCACAAGCCACAAGTGCCCTTTGAGCACTTGGGATGTGACTTTGTCAGAATTAAGCTGTGCTGTGAGTATAAAATACTCACTGGATTTCCAGGACTTAGTACAAAAAATCATAAAATATCTCATAAATATTTTTATATTGGTTACATTTTCAAATGATTATATTTTTGACAACTAATGTTAAATAAAATATATCTTGTTTCTTTGTATTTCTTTAATGTGACTACTGTAAAATTTAAAATTACATATGTGGCTCACATTCTATTCCTATTTGGCAGTGCTGATCTAGAGGCTAAAATTTTCTAAAAGTTTTAAACACAATGTTTGACATTTAATTAAAAATTACCAGGCAGGGCCTTCCCTGATGGCGCAGTGGTTGGGAATCCACCTGCCAATGCAGGGGACATGGGTTCGAGCCCCGGTCCGGGAAGATCCCACATGCCGCGGAGCAGCTAGGCCCGCGCACCACGACTACTGAGCCTGCGCTCTGGAGCCCGCTCACCACAACGACTGGAGCCTGTGTGCCTGGAGCCCATGCTCCGCAACAAGAGAGGCCACCTCAGTGAGAGGCCCGCACACCACAACGGAGAGTAGCCCCCGCTCATCACAAGTAGAGGAAGCCCGCGCGCAGCAACAAAGACCCAACGCAGCCAAAAATAAACAAAATAAAAATTAATTAATTAAAAAAAAAATTACCAGGCTCACCATGAAGTAAGACCAAATGAACAAAAATAGGGATTAAAAAATGAGACAGCAGGTAATAGAAACAGACCCACCGAAGCTACAGCTATGGAATTAAAGAGAGACTTTACAGACTTTAAAATAACAGTAATTAAGATAGTTAAGAAAACAGATGACAAGGTGAAGAATTTTGGCAGAAAATTGGAATCTATAAAAGAAATGAAGTGAAAATTTTAGAATTAAAAATACACTATCTAAAATTAAAAGCTAGGTAGGTAGTTTTGACATACCTGAAGAAAGAATTCGTTAACTGGAAGAAGATTCCAATTGTTAAGTACACCGGTGTGCTCTGCTCTTGACCCTAAAGATATTTAAGTTTTGCACTTGTGCTAGTCTGGCTCATGGCTACCTTCCAATGCCCTCAGGAGTCCGCATGATCTCCTTCTCAGAGGGTCAGAGAGCCGAGCGATACTGGATACCACGACCCTAAAAGCCGTCATGACAGCTGCAGGAGACATGCTAAAACCAACAGAGGTCTGGGTCAGGGTCCAGGCCCTAGAGAGGGCCAGCCACACCGGCCAGGACTTTCAGGCCTTCCATCAAGTTTAGCCTTGATATTCCCCAGAGATCAGAAGCAGCATCGACAGGATGGCCCTACAGCCCCACAAGGTTTTCTGACTGGAACATTCCAGGAAGAGACTTCAGGGCTTGGCTGGGCCACTTCTGGGTGGTCCATGAAGAAGCCACCGGATGTTTATGTTGTTCTGTGATGTCCTAAACATCCAGCAGAAAAGCAAAGGACAGAGGGAAGAAGCCTTCCATTCTGTCCACACAGCACTGGCCTTGCACAGAACATTTGGAAATACCTTGCTGCCTGTTTAACCCTCACCACAAAGAAAGACACTGCCTTCCTCAGAAGAGCAGTTTGAGAGGTTACAATCTTCATCAATTTTAATACCAGAAGGTCACTGAAAGTGGAAACTAATAAGCTGCTCTCACCAAGCATCTGAAAGGAGAAAAGGGCCTGAGATTCTAGAAGAAGAGATTTGACTTTGGATTCTAAGAAGAGCTTCTTGATAATCAAGTGAGCAGTATGTTAAAACATGCATTTCTGTTGCTCTTTAGATGGAAACTCCAAAAGACTACCCACAAAACAAAAGGGATAAACACTTGTTTTATCCAAAATGAGATGTCAACTGGCAAGGAAGTGTCCAAACTCCCGTACCAGCCCCCAAATTGAGGCTCTAGGAGGGTTGACTTTGAAAAGACAGAGATCTGCACAGTAGAGTAGTTCTTTGGGGCACGTTGCTGGTATGGTCTGGTCATCAGCCCTCTTTCCATGGGGGAGGGACAGGGGCTGCTTCCTCCCTTTCAAGCTTAGTGAATGGAACCTCAAAGTGAGCCTGTCCCGTGTCCCTTGGCATCAGTGGCACATGAGACCACTTCAGGACCCAGCTTAGAAAAGTCGAAAGGCTGGAGGCTGCAGGGATGGCAGGCCAAGGGGAGGAGCCATGTGGGAGAGTGGTTCCACTTCCAAAGATATTTGGAACAAATGAAAAGTTGTTTCTCAAGGTCCAGATGTGGGTCACTATGAAAGGGAGCCCCTGCAAATATCCACTGTAAAAGACTTGGCCCCAGAAGCCGCTGGAAGGGCAACCTCAATAGGAAGAGACTGGACGTTTACTACGGAATCCAGTATCGGAGGGGCTGGCAGTCAACAGAGAGAACATTCTAAAACCGTCGGGGACCAAACCCTGAAGATGCAAGACAGTCTGCAGAGAACCCCAGAAAGCACCCAGCCCAGGGGAAAACACCTGCTGTGGCCATACAGCCAGCCCTGACTTCTCCTAGATTTAACCCTACGTGGGTGGGGGAAAACTAACTCCACAAAATGGGTTTAAATAGGCAGAAAGAATAATGTTATTCATTGCCTCCACCTTGTAGAATTTTCTCTTTAAGTATAGAGGTGATCAAGAAATCTGCTCGTTGGTAAAGAGAGGGAAGCTCCTTGCTTGAAGAACATGCAGAATTACCACCCTTTAACAAGCAATGCAACCTGACCCTTTGGTTTTATCCACAAGGAGATGGAGGCCCAAGGAGGAGGGAGCCGGCACTCAGGAACGGTGGCGCCTGGGCAGCCATCTGGTCCCACCTCCACCAGAGGAAGGTGACGACCCATCACAGACTCAGCAAACGGGGCCCCGACTCTCCTTCTCCGTGTGTTAGTGACCCAGATGATCTCATTTCCTTTATCTCTAAAATGATGGTGGCCAAGCCCGCAATTCCTATGGGGCTGGCCACCACCCTGAAGTTGGGTGACCCCCCTGAGCAACATGCCAAAGGCCTGAGGTATTGGGGTGAGAAAATGCACTTAAGTTGGGCAGTTCTTAATACCTTCTCTCAGGAACACTTCTGGCACCTTGCAGCTCGTGAGAGGCCCACAGAAGGGCTGCACCCATCATCCGGGTTGCCCCGAGTGAGTCCGAAACTGCCAGCTCAGAGAGCGCCACATGGCAGGGAGCTGGGTGTCCAGCAGGCAGAAGAGGAGGTAAGCTCTCTCTGCAGTGCCCTGCTGTGTTTGGAATCCCCATCCAAGAGGCAGCGTATGGAACTGTGCACGGATCTGCTGTCTCATAATGAAATGGTAATGGGAGGCAGTCCGGAGTGCTTCTCCACGCAGCCACCAGCGGATGCCGTCCACAAGGGGGGCAGCTGCTCCTCCAATCTGCCTGCTTTTTCAAGTCCACACTTTCTTTGGAGACCAAGGACACCCTCAGCCACACCCAGGAGCTGTCATTGCCTCAGAGAACCATCTGCTCTTAGACTCTCCCCCTAACTCTTGGGGCGCTCCTTGCTCCCAGCCGGAGCCCCGGGGAGCCAAGACCCCATCCACGTGGAAGGAGAGGGCAGCTTCCAGCCCCGGCAGGGAGCCATCTTGGAGAGCAGTTGTACCAGTGCCCAGTACTCTGAACTGCACACTCTCCCTCCCTTTCTTAAGATAATAATACACACAAAACAACAACAACAGCAACAACAAAAGCCAAATAAATGATAAGCTCCGAAAAGAGCAGGATGGGACTGTCATCTTTTCCAGATACCTGTTCACCACGGATGGCCCGTGCCAACACTGAGCCGTGTCCAGTACACACCATATGCCTGTTTCTTTACTTAGTGCTGTTTGGGATGGGAATCCTTCAGAGAATGGAAGGTCCCCACGTGTTTGGCAAGTCAGACAAGGACACCAGCTGAATGTGCACAGGGATGCTGTGTCCCTGAATGCAGGCGCGCGCGCACACACACACACACACGCTCTGTTCTTCTTTTCCAGGCCGTTTATAACTTTGCCCATCAATTGCTTTTTCTGAGAACAGTAACTAAATTAAAATAAGTTCGGTGCTAAGAAAATGGAGCAAATGAAGATTGACTTAATCACACTTTTGCTCGAATCATCTAACCGAAATTTTGGCCAAGAGTGCTGTCAGATACACACACGCCAGGTACACAAACACTCACACTTAATCTACTCGCTTTTGAGATTGGCTCAGAAGGGGCTTTGGAGATATGGAGATGGTGAGTTGCATTCCCAGGATGAGAATCCTATCCCCTTTCTCGTCCGATTGTTTGAGTTTGTAATGCAGGCTAGACTCGGGTCCTGGCCTCATTCACACACACAGATGCACGTCCACCGGCATTAAGTGGAGGGAACCACAGAGGGGACAAACACAGACCAACAGGAAATCAATGGTGTTTCATCATTGCAGGACCCTGGGCTATTCCAGTTGTCGGCAGGGATCTGCTTGTCTGCCGCTGGCCCTGGTGCATGGGAGACACTCCTCGGCTAACGCCTTTGGGATGCGTGAGAGGAACTGCCGGGGGTATAGCGGAGCCTTGCTGATGCCCATGATGGTAAGTATGTGGCTGCCCCAGGAAACGGTCTCTCCTTTCCCCTAGGAAATGAGGAAACTGGAAACGTGGCAAGAACCTCTCAAGGGTAATCGTTTTTCCTGACTGGTATCTTAAGCTTGTCAAGTTCTTAGCCAGAGCTTTCCAAGGCGAGTTTGGAAGAAGCATATGGCACTCGCCCAGTCCATATGACTGGCTGAGCGTCGACCACTACTGTTGATACAATATATCACTTTTTTCTCAATATTATGACAGCATTTGTCAATGAAAATTAAATTACTGTCAAACTTATCCTGCTAACTTACGGCACAACCATCAGAGAAAGCCAGCACCGCGCCTTAAGCCAGTGGGACCTCGTCTCTATGCTCAACTGAGATGTGGGAGAAAAAGATGTGTAAGACTCTGATGCCAGTAGAGGTAGACTGCCAAGCTAGCACAAGGATGAAACAGAATTGACCTTCCTGCAGCCCCTGCTCCTGGGAAGGGGCTATGGTGGGGTAGGGGCAGGGGAACATCAGCAAGGGCACATGTACGCAGGATGGCAGTGTTACACGCATGTGCTGGCTAAAAGGGGGGAAAAGTTACATCTTTAAAATCAGAGATCCTTGGGGTGTGTTTACAATCTGCTATTGACATACTGAAGCCATAATATGGAAACGTTTAAAAGCTAGATTATGTCTGAAACTAGCATCAGCTTCTTCTCTACCTTTGAACAATGTCAGTTTTCAGTCCAGTATCTAAAATGGAAGATTTTCTTGTATTTTCCCACTATGGAAGTAAACTGATTGTGAAATTTTTAAAGTTTCTAAAAATTCACCCTTAAAATTGACCATTTTTCTCTTTGATCACCTTATTGGAAAGTGTTTGGAAGCAAAAGGGTGGCTGGCCGAATAGTGGCAGGTGGTAGTGGTGGGTCATCCAGGAATCACAGGGTCTGTGACATGATTGGCCTGGTCTTTCATTTCTGGTCCTCTTCCTGTCTCCCACCACATCCTAGCCCCACACCCATGCACTCAACTTCCCCATCTTTTAGCGAAAATACCTTGGGATTGAGACCGACCGATGGAGCCTGACTGAGATTTTGACTTCTTTCTTTTTTTTTTCTCTGTACCTTTCAAGAACAAAATCTCACACTAATTTCCGCAGGCAGGGGCTTCAGCAACTGATTGTTATGATTAGCATTGGCAAAGCTCCTTGGAAGGAGTGAACACACATAGATTGGGGCCTGGGCAGGGCTTCTTGTTTTCACAGAATCATGTCTTCCTGTAAGAACATTCCAGAGTAATGCGCATGGCTAATCTAGAAAGAGGAATAGAAAATGCATTCCCAACAAACATTAGGACATCACTATCGTCTTTACTATCACACCAAACAATTAAAAACCCATAAAAAGGAGACGGTTTCCAAAAGCTACAGTTTAATAATTTCAAACAGAGGCTCATTCTCTTCTGTGTGAGGTCTTCCAAGACCTTTCACCTTGGACCCTCTCCAGGAGGGGTGCCTGTAAATGCAGAGCCCGTGAGCTCTGACACCCCTGAGGAAGGCCCCCCTGTCGCCTTGGGAGGTGGCATTTGGGGCCATGTTTTACACGCCCAAAAAGCAAACAAGAGCTCCTCTTCTCACAGTGAGTCTCCAGCTATCAGCTGAGTCCTCAATGGCTCAGAAAGGGAAGTGTTCTCTCTTGAGGAGAATTGCCCCCCATTATTTCTTGAGTGCTCTGCTGGTGGAGCGCTAGCTGAGGTGAAGGATGTTTTCAACAATGCAGACACCTGCGTGGCCCTCAGGTTACCCGGGTTAGCACAGCAGAAGGAAGTGAGTTCAGGAGCGGGTCTGGAGCCTTCTCCCCTGCCCCCCTCACCTGTGGCCCCAGAGAATCACCCCCTAAGGAGTCACAGTTCACTCAAGACTAGCAGTGGCAATGGGAGCAACCCACTCTTTCTTTATTCAATAAAGGTGGGCCAGAGAAAGCTGATGGGCCTTTCTCCTCTACAGGAGGATCCAAATATTTGCAACTGGCTCTACCCAGCTGGGTAAAGGGAACATCAAAGAACAATCTTTGCTCCGCTGTCAAAAGTCTCAGCCTTTCGCTGAAGACATGTCCACAGACCCTGGCAGGAGGGGAGACTCAGGTCTGGAGGCTGGACCTGCCACGGGCTGCAGGATCTCAGTGCAGCCACGGCGAACTCCCGGCACCGCAGTCGGATTTCCAGCCCAAAACTGTTCTCCCCAACACAAAGAGGGGCAGCCTGGCGGTGTAACAAAAGCCGGTGTGGGTGGCAAGGTGACTGCACATTTCAGCTTGAATGCTCCAGTGTGGGGCTTGCACCTGATCACCAGATGCTTCAAGCAGATGGTCAGGGAGGGGAGAGCCGGCTCCTGGTTGCTTCCGAGGGGCTCCAGGAGAACTAATCCAGAGAGCCGGCCGGGAGTGCCCGGCTGCCTCGCCCAGCCTCCACTCCAGGAGCACTTGCAAGGCTGGAGCCTGTAGTCTCTGTTTCCAGGAAAGGCTTCCAAATATCCAGCAGCACACCTCGAGTGAGGAGCTCAAACTGGGAGTGAAGCTCGGCCAGGCCAGCGGGAGCCTTTTTGTCCACGGAAACTTTTCGTTTTTAGGATTTCTTCTCTGGATGGTCTTCTGGAACAGGCCAGGCTGCATCTGTTATCTGATCCAGAAGGTCTCAGTAAATGTGATTCATTTGCAAATTAATTTTTCAGCAAGTGGCTGGGTGAGCAATAAAAAGGAGCCTCCCTGTGGTGCCTAGGCCAGCCTAACCTGCAGCCCTGGGATGGGTTGTGATGACCTTGGCCCAGTGGCGAGTCCTGACAATGACCTAGGCTATGATGGAAGGTGGGAGGAGCCCTCCAATAGGAAGACCAGGCCTGTGCCAAGGAGCGCTTTCTGGAGAACAGAGCGTTTTTCAAAGCTTCCTCTCAGCAGAAGCTGCTGGCAGGGTCTGCAGGCCAGGGCTGAAAGGGAAGCTGAGCCCCACTCTTGTTCCCGCCTGGGGTCTCCTTTCTCTTCCAGGAAACCCATGTTCTTGTGTGCCCAGGCACACAGCCTTGCCAAGGCAGACATGTGCACACGAACTACACACACGCACACACGCACACACACGCACACACACGCACATGCACCTCATTGGGAGCATGGCTTTTGGCTGTTTTATTTACCGAGGTACCCCACATCTGGAAAGCGCTTGAGATATACAAGGTGCTCAATAAACATTGTTCAATGAATATGTCAATGAATGAATGACTAAGATCTTTACTAACCCTATTCCCTTGTTTGTTTTCTTCATACGCACAATACTATTCGAAATGACCTCTTTTGCACGTTCATTTACGAGTTCATGGTCCATCTCCCCTCATCTGAATATAAGTTTCATCAGAGCAGGGCCCTTGCCTGATCAGGTCACCTTGGAGTGTCCCCTGCCTGGCCCAGTGCTGGGCACCAGTAAGGATGCGGTGTTTGCTGAATGAATAAGTGAATGAATGTTGCAGTCTCTCCCACCTGCCCAGCCCAGCATGGGTAGCAGCTGCAGCCCCAGGTGCTCTCAGGCAGGCCCACGGTGCCTCTCACACTCTACCTCAACAGATGAACTTGTAAAGACAATGACCCCCCACCCCAAAGTGCATTTTCCAGGTCAGCACTTCCTCACAGTTCAGGCTGAGCCAGGCCCTACTCCTCGGCACAGTGCCCTGGTGTCTGCTCACTAACTGGCATTCTCTTCGGTTTTGGACTGGGGCCGGGTTGCTCAGATCTGTTGGGTCTGGGCCGAGCAGGGGCCACTGTGCTTGGGTCACTGTGAGCTCCTGCGCAGGGGGGTCTCTCATTCCCCTTGGCCTTGGCATACGCCTGCCCAGCCCTGGGCTGGATAAGAACATTGGTTTATGAGTGGTACAGGAGCGTCTGGTGGACACAGACTCCCAGCAGATTCTGGGCCACAAGCAGGGCCAAAGTCTAGGAGGGCTGCCTTGTTCGCCAGCTCTGTAACCTTGGGCAAGTTACTTGACCTCTCTGAGCTTCAGCCTTTCATTTATAAAATGCAGGTAATAAGGATGCCCACTTCATAGGGTTGTTGTAATGATCTGGGAGGAAAGTGCTCAGCCCGGTGCCTGGCACTGTGAGAACTGCTCACACTTACCTGGTGCCCTCCCTGTTCCAGGCACTAAGTGTCCACTCGGCAGCTGCAGAGGGTCCCAGCCTCCCCTCTTTCTCTGATGACAACCCCTCCCACAGGAATGGGCATTCAGTAGGTGCCCCAACGTGACTCCTGGATGGACAGGAGCTACGCGGTGTCACGTTTTCCACTTCCTCGGTGCAGGCGGAGGCAGCTGCGGTCTGTGTGAGGGTTCAGAAGTGCAGGGATTAGGAGAGGCAGCGCTGGGCGATCAGGAGGCCTCGGAGGCCCCTGGGGTGGTGGCAGGGCCCCTGGGCCAGCGCTGTAACAGGCGGCTGTGACTGGTGGCAGACCCCCCGGCCCCAGGCTCTCCCACAAAGGCAAGGATTAGCCCTGCCGCCCTGGCCAGCGGCCAGCTCAGATCATTTCATTTGGCCTACTTAGCTTTCCCCGGGGGTGCGGGGAGGAGATGATTCATCACTGTCTGGGGCACCCTTGTGCACAGAGGCTTCCACCCAAGAGGGGGCTGTGTCCCTGTCAGTCTGTGTGACATGACAGCCACAGTCCCCAGGGCCTCCCCACAGGAAGCCAAGGCGGCTAGGGATGACACTGGTTTGGGGTGGAGGTGTGACGGCCACACAGAAAAGCAGCAGCGAGGACAGGAATGTGTGCTTCCTGCAGCAGGGCTCAACCGCCTGATGGGGGAGCAGGGTCATGTCTGTGCAATAAGCCTCCCACACCATCCACTCTCCTCCTGTTTCTCCTGCCTGTCTCGGGCAGGGCTGTTGGGCGAAGAGCAAAGCAGAAGCCCTGGTCTCTGTCAGCTCAGGTCTTGGACAGCTCAGAGCTTCACAGAACCTGAGAGTCCAAAGGACTGTAGACACCCTCTTTAGGGTACACAGGGCCTGAGAGGCAGAATTTAAGTGGGGTGCTACAGCCCAGAGAGGTGAAGTAAACTGTCCAAGGTCACACAGCAAAATGGAGGCAGACTGGAACCCAGTTCTCTTGTCTTCCAGCCTAGAACCTTCCTACATATGTCCCTGTGTCACCTGGGATCTATCCCCAGAAGCATAGAATGGTCAGAGGGACCGACAGGGAGTTGGGGGGGGGGGGGCCGAGCTCCCAGGTCCCTCCCTCAGGAGGGGGCCTAGGTGGGCCCAGAGAGGGGCCCCACCGAGATGAAAGCACTAGCTGAGCCTCCACTACCTGGGGGCCCAACGCCTTGACGAATTACCACCAGCCTGATTATGTTGCCTCTCTTCCCACATTTCAAGAATTTGGCTGATTCGTTAAATATCCACGGCTGATTTCACAAAAGAACAATGGGAAGAGGGGAGGCCATGAAGATGAGGCTTCAGGCTGCAGAGCCGGCTGGGCACCCCGGGAGGCGGGCGCTGGCTGGGCTGCTGGGGATGGAGCGCGGGGTGCCGGCACATCCGCCCGGCGTTACCTTCCCTTCTGCACAAGTAATTAAGAAACACCTGTGTTTCTCTGTCAGGCTTCACGTTTGAGGAAAGCCCCCCTGCGCCAGGTAGGGGCCCCCCATCCCCCGCAAGCCCACGGGGCAGCCCGTGGCCTCCCTCCCGCGTCTCCGAGGGGGATGCGAGAGGCCTGGGAGCCCCAGCTCCACTGAACCGGCCTCAAAATGGCCGAAGCGCCCCCAGAACTTTGAAATCAGGATCGACTCCTCGACGGGTCTCCTTGCCAACGCTCACGCCCATGCCAGCTTTCTCACAAACGAACAGCTTGTATCCCCATGAAAATCAATGGATGGAACAAATTGTATTAAATTATGTAAAATGATACTAAAGAGCACATTCTACCAGTGAAAAGAAAAAAAGTAACCCCCCAGAAAATCTTACTTTAATAAATCTAGCAAAATTATAGAAGACAATTAGGAGGAAAAAATGCTGAATTTTTATGACACTTAAAGACACATCTCTTGGCCATAAGCAGAGACGCAGGATTTATCCCCTCATAGGTCAGACAGGCGTAATTCTTTTGTGTGTCTGACACCTGTGAATTATTTAGCGCCCCTGTGCACCAGCCAGAGACGTCTCCTGCCTGCTCCCTCAGCGGACACGGACCCGCGCTGGGCGGCACAAACAAGCATGCATCTTTCGGAACCAAATTTCCTTCTCTTTCACATGGATATTCTTTTCCTTGGTAAATAACTGTAATTAGCATTGAACTTGCAATATAACCTCTTGCCTATATGCGGAAAAAATCATTTAAAAATATTTTAGCCACTTCCATCCCTTCAATTCCCTAGCACAGCTGCCATTCTTTAAAAAAAAAAAAAAATCAAGAATGTCCTAAGACATGGTGTTTAATACGTCAGGACACCCTCCTCAGCCCCCACTCCCAGAGGTCATGCCATTCTCTAGCACACGGCCGTTGTGTGGCTGCAAGGGTGCAGAAATAATCAGAACACAGGAAGATCTCAGGTCCAGAGCACGTTTCTGTCTAGAAACGGTTTAAGCTGACTTGGGGGGGGGTCCCTAAATGCGGTACAGTGGGGAGAAGGCAATTTTGAATCTTGTTTCCCCACCTCTCAGCTGTATGACCTAGAACAAAAGTTTAAACCTGCCTGAGACTGTCTTCTCACCAGCAAGGTGGGTACACGCATGCCAACTACCCAGTTCTTATGAGAAGCGAGGTAATTCAGATAATATCAAACTTCCAACACAATTCCCTGCACAAAGAAAACATTTCCTAAACGGTTGCTTCTAATATTTGTGATAAGAATTGTTATAATAGTAATATAATGTATGCTATATAAGATAATAACACTGTTTGTAATGATAATCTTCTAATTGTTTATAATAATTATAATCATTTCTCCTGGCTGTGATGTATAATAGGTCCAGTGCAGGTTGACTGACTTTCCTCTTAAGCCCAGTTTGGAAAGATGTTATCACTTGGAAAATCCAAACACATGAGTTTTGAGATCAATCAGTTCTTGTGCATCCATTGGTCAAGAGAGTAATGACTCTGCCTGCAGGTCTAGGTCAGAGTGGTGCCCAGAGGGTCATACTCTGAGGGCCACGACAGTCCCTTATCACATCATGGGCAGAGCTCACCTGTGCCCAGTCACCTGCACTCACCTTGAACCCAACCTGAGCTCTGGCCCCATCCCAAGCACTCACTGGGGGGCTCGCTGGGTCAGGCTGCCTTCCAGATGGCGGGGCCATCAGTTCTGCTCCTTAACAAACCCATAATGCTGTGCTTCCTCGGTGCTAAGACTCACAGACATTCAAAACTGAACACGTCTGAAGTTAATAATGCAACTTACAGTAGATATTGGGCTTATTTATGGTTTCCCTCAGAAGATGGCCCACTGTATAGCTGATAGTATCTCAAAGTCAAGAATGATAAGAACGTGTGATAATAAGAATGCTACTGAGATGCAAAGTTACATATAGGAAGGATAAACAACAAGGTCCTACTGTAGAGCACAGGGAATTATATTCAATATCCTGTGATAAGCCATAATGGAAAAGTATATGAAAAAGAATGTATATATTTGTATAAGTTAATCACTTTGCTGTACAGCAGAAATTAACACAACATTATAAATCAGCTATACTTCAATAAAAAAAAAAAGAATGCTACCACCTAGGAAGCCATCACTCTATATACTAAGTGCTCTCCTAGCACTATAGGATCATTGGGGCTTTGGTTCAGATTCCCGGGCGAGGTGTGGGGAGGACCCTGAGGCTCAGAGGAAGGCCCTAGATTCCAGGGCCAGGGCCAGGACTCACAGCAGGAACAGAGATCAAAGGGGGAGCTTTCCTAGATGATCCAGCGTGGGAAGGCTGGGGGTGGGGCTGATGAAACAGGGAGGAGCCTCTTAGGTGTTGTCCTGTGGCCTGTGGGGAGGGAGAGGCAGAAGCATTTGGGGCCCTGAAATCACAGAGGGCTAATGTCCCATCCAGGCCAGCAGATGAGCGGAAGGCCCCTGAAGAATTTCTCAGAAAAGAAATGCAAAATGCCATCCTGGTTTGCTGACCCTCCAGCCCTAGGCATCCTGTAAAACAGGCGTCCTCCGCCTGCCTGGTGATCCCAACAGCCAGGCTTCCAACCCTGGCAGCGTAGCCAATGGAACAACAAATATAAAAATCTTCCCCAAACAGTCTGAAAATATAGAGGTGTAAAGCACTGCATCCCAAAAAAGCCTCCTGCTAGAGGGACTATTTTTAAAAAGATTTTTAAGAGGTGTGAAAGTGAAGCTGTCTATTATATTTCTCCAGCAAAGCACCATATCTTCGGTTTTCTAACAACCAACACGGAGGGGGCACTTCTGGTTCACCGGTGGGCAGGAGGTCCTGCCTGCTCTTGGCCCTAAGCCAAGCGTGGCCCCAAGGGGGAAATGATGGAGCTTTTCGAATTAGGCTGTCCAAGCAAACGAAGGGAAAATTGAACTCTTCTAAACACAGTTGGTTCATAGAGTCTGAATTAAGGTGAACTTTGCTGATGTCTCTGAGATTTTGCTCCTGCTAAACACCATTTAAATCTGCACTATTAGCCCCTTCTTTGGGAAAGTACAGCTGCCGCTGTACTTACAGCTTTTATATACAGCAAATTGCCAAAAACACCCAAATAAATAACAGGGAATCTATTCTTCCCGTCTGCCTAAGGGTCAGTTGAAAGCAAATGGCAATAACTGACTCCCTCGCTTGCATCTGCAGGAGAAATGGACGTCTCAAGCTGAGAAGTCCATGGTGAGCTAGTTTTGGTTACTAAAGGTTTCCATTTAAATGCAGAAGCCAGAAACTTATTTACAATCTTCCGTCTGAGGGGCGTGGATATGAATCAAAGGGCAGCGCCGCAGCACACCATCTAGGGGACCGCTTCAAACAAAGTGCTTTAGTTTAAAACACAAATCAGTCAAGGAGAAGCCCCTTGAAAGGAAGGCTAGGGACATAGGTGGTGTCAGATGGTGCTGTGAGGGTCCCGGCCCCAGCCCCCAACTGTCCACCCAGCCTGGGTACCCAGACTCCCACTCTCGGCCGCTCTCCACGCCGGCTTTATGTCTGTCATAACTTCACATGCTGTCAGGTTTAAAACAAAAACATAGTTACATTATCGCGCTGAATTACGGCTGACGGTTGTAAAGATATTGTTTTTAGGTCTGGCGTTTGGAGGCCACCCTGGATAGCTTTCAAAGAAAACGGAGCTCTCTTGAGCTCACATTTCATCTCATATGGACTGTTTGATGAGTCTGGTGAGGGAAAAGGATACTTGATTTTGGCCTCTGGGTGCCCCCACTGAGGAACGGGCCTCCACACGCCCTGCTCATAACAGCGAGAGGCCGAGCACTGTCCCCAGCAGCCCCTGCCTGAAACTTTGAGATGGGAGGCCTGGTCAATTCCCCCAGAAAGGCCTTCGAATCATCTGTGATGATCTGTAAAGGAAATAATCTAACCAAATCTAGCTGCTTCACTCTTGGTGAAAATTTTGCTTTTTAATCTAGTATCTTAAACCTCCTAAAATGATCCTCCTTCCCCTCTCCCTCCCCCACCCAACAAGTACATGAGATGCTGTTCTTCAAGCCTTAACTAAAAATACTTTCAAAAGACAAACGTGATATTCTAAATGTCACCGCAGAAGACTATAAGAGCAGTTATTTTCTATTTATCACAGATATTTTCTGATGCTCTGTATCTAAAGAATGCTCTTGATTAGAAAGGCCCTTCCTTTTGTTCAGTGCTTCTAAAAATATAAAGACTATTATAAAAAAAGTAAAATCCTAGTACAGGTGACACCAATCTTTCCCATCAGACTTTTTAATTTTTTTGTTGTTGCCAGAATTGGGGTAGCACATTATGATGAGGATTCAAAAAGAATAATTAAAGTTCTACATGGACACAGATCTGCCTCAGGGAGGACCTTTTATGTTGTTTTGCATTTCGTGTGTCATTCAAAAGGTTTGCAACTGGGAAATGATGTTGAACTAAAATAAGACAAGAACACACTGACTGAAATTATACCCTGTCCAATGAGTTGACACCCCTTCAGACAGCTCACCACGATGGTTCTGGAGCCACCACTGCTCTATGTGTGGATGACATTAGACTCTGCACAGTGGCACAGGGAAGAAGCAGTCTTGGAGTAGGCAGTGTGCACACAGATCCCAGGATGGCAGAGGAAAAGCAGAGGCTCACCTGGTACCTGCAAGTGTTCTGTCCACTGACTGAACAGGAGTTACAACCAAGCAGCTCCACTGGCCCTTCTGGGACCCAGTGTGCTTTGTTTGGTTTGGACCCATATAGTATTCTATTTTGGAGGGTTAACATTTAGCAATAATGAAATTTCACGAACGATCCAGATGTCTGGCCTCATTTTAAAAATGGGCAGCTGTGGCAACACTGCCACAACTTTCCCTTCTGGTGACACTGGAGCAGCAGAGTGGAGGCTGCCCCTTTAGGCTGGGCGTATGCTCTCCAGTTTTCCACAGTACCCACCAATCCGTGTTGTGACTTGTCATGGAAACTGAGTGTCAGCCAGCATTTATCCTTACATTTGGAGTGTTCTTTTTATTATAGTAAAGAAACATTTCTTTTTACCTATACTGTTACTTTAAAAAAAGGATTGAAAAGAAGAAGGAAAGGCAGAGGTGAAGCAGCATGCTTTAAGTAACATACAACAGAGGACTCTTCTTTGTGAAATTAAAGACAATCCCAATAGGTAGAGCTGTAAATATCAAGCCCAGGTCACTCATTTATGTCACTTGCCTGGCACCTCTGGGCATTTATTCATTCAACAAATATTTATTGAGCACCTACTATGTGCCAGGCACTGCTCTAGATACCAGGGATGTCAGCTAGCAAAACAAACAAAACTTTCTTCCTCAATGGAGCTTGCCTCACTGCAGGGAAGGGCGGGAAATTAAAAAGTACCTAGACATGAGAAGTAAAGGATTCATATGCATGCTAGAAAGTGAAAGATGCTGAAGAACAAAATTGGAGTAGAAAAAGAATACTGAGAGTGTGTGGAGTGGATAGCAACTTTGAACATGCGTTTGAGTTCGTGAGCTCTGGGCTTTTCTCTTTCTGCCTCTGTGACCCCTACCAAATCTCCTGCAGGAAGTCTTCCGTGACCACCTTCTCCCACACCTACCTCTAACTTCTCTGATAGACAATAGCACTGGCTAAAGGCCATGCACACTGGTCCTAATGAAGAATATACATTGAACTGCTTCAGGGACCTGGGTCCTCCACTTGGTACCATGGGGGAAGTGGAGTCCCTGCCATCCACGAGCTGAATCTAATCTGGGGATGAGGCAAGTATATAAACTACTCTCATAAAAATAAAAAGTACTGAGCATCATAAAAGAGGTTGAAAAAAAGTGGTACACGAAGTTCAAAGGGGAAGTCATTACCTGCAACCAGAATGTGAGGTGCACTGGTGGTCCCCCCGTTTCTTCACTGCTCCACTCAGCTCCTGTCCTTAACTCACACTCAGCAAGATGCAGTCAAGGCTTCTCATTCTTCATTCAAGGCCTCAGCCTCTTTCCAACCCAATATCCCCTATTCCACTTCCTCTAGTCAGTCACCTCAGGAAATGCCTCTGCTAATGCTGACCCCAGAAATAAAAAAGGCATCAGAACCATAACCATAGCCATAAAGAAAAAAAAGAGAGAGATAGAGAATATATATCAAGAGAGAAATTTCTCCAGGAAAGTATAAGAACATGTTGGAACATAACATGCAATAATGCTCAACTTGCATGTACAATAATTGAAATAGAAGGTCTTTGAAACAGAGTATAAAGAAGAGATACAAAGAATCAAAATGTAGATGATCAAACAAGAGAAGGACTTAGACAGGGATGGAAGAAAAACAAAAGCCACTTTTCCAAAATAAAGAATAAAATAAAATAACGCCATTCTTTGGAAATAAAAGTCTCATTAGAAGCAGGATAAGTTAAATCGACACTGCTGACACCACAGAGATATGGAAGGACTTGAGAAAATCAAGCAAAATAAAGTTCAAAAAATCAAGAACTAAAATTAATGATAGAAAAAAATGACAGGCAAGACAAAGGAAATTCAGCATGTGTATAACTGGTGTAAGTGAAGAAAAGAATATTTTTAAAGTAACACCCAAATCAGAGATATAATAAAAGAAAACTCTCCTCAAGTAAAGGAATGGAATCTTTGGCTGGAAATAGCACTCAAGTCTTAGGAAATCCTGATGCATTTTAGATCTCAAGAATTAAAAAAAAGAACCCTATATATTCCATCTTAAAACAATGACAAGTAAACAAACATATAAAACAAAAATAATAAATCAACAAAAAGGTTTGAGAATATTATTAAGATATATAAAATTATATAAAGGTAAAACCATTACAATATTTAAAATACTTTCCATACTACTGGTGAAAAAATATACAATCATGCACACAACAAAACAAAGAAAGCTCAGATAATACAGCAGAAAATAGGAAACAAAATAAAGACAGAAGAAAAGTTAAAGTAAAATCATAGTACTACAGCCAACTATACTGTTTGCATCAATAAGTATAAATGGGCTAATCTTACCTATTAAGAGAAAACAAACTTTCAGAAAAGGAAAACAAAATATCATGCTGCGTATTTGACTCATGTGAAGCAAAGTGACTCAGAAAGATTAAAATTATGATGATTGGTAAAGATATAATATGAACACATACTGTAAAAGAAAGTAGGATTTTGATAATTTTATCAGGTAAGTTTAAGTTTAAAGTAAAAGTATTTAACCAGACCAGTGAAGCACTTCATAATGATCAGTTGAAGAAGACACACAAAGATCTAGTTAGGTCATTGTGCTCCAAAATATTCACAAAGCAAAACCCAAAAAACAGAATAACAACAAAAGAATTTTTTAAAAAAGCAAAAATTACCAAAACAAAATAGTAATAGAAAACTTTAACTCATCCATCACACGTCAGGTAGATAAAAATTAGGAAGGACGTAAAAAATATAAGTGGCATAACTGACACAGTAAATCTAATAGACATCTATCAAACTCCATTCTCTTAAAATAGAAAACGTACACTCTTTCCAAATGCCTATAGAACATGAACGGAACAGTCGGTGACAGGGAAATTTGATGCGTCACCAAAACCTGAGATAGATCACAGTGTCTGAGCAGTATGTATATGAATCTAGATATTAATACCTAAAACAGAAAACATAGCAAAACAACAACAAAAGAAGTACATTGAAAGCCTTTTAAAGACGAAAGTTACTTGGGATAAAGTAAAAATTAAAAGGAAAATTGCAGAATCTCTGGTAAAAAAAAATTATTGCATGTCAAGGGAGTTATAATAGGGGGGAAATCATAACCTTTAAAACCTAGGTTATCCAGTAAGAAAGCAAGGAGATAAGTGAACCAAGCATTCAATTTACAATGAAGAAAAAGAGGAACTAAATATATCTTACTAAAGCAAAAAGAATTAGAGTGACAGAAGACATCAATGAAAAACATCTAATGAATATATATATCTTTGTAAGGGAAAACACAATAAAATAGATAAATCTCTAGCTATCTCAGTGGTTCTCAGCTAGGAAAGATCTGTTCCCCCAAGTGACATTTGGCAATGCCTGGAGATATTTTTTGGTTGTCACAGTTAGGGAGCTGCCTGGGCACCTCATGGGTAGAGGCCAGGGATGCTGCTAAACATCCTATAGTGCCCAGGACAGTCCAACTGCGAAGAATTACCTGCTAAAATGTCAATGATGCTGAGGTTGAAAAACTCTGAGCTATCTTAATAAAGACAAAGGAAGGAAAGCAAAAATTTGCAAAATTAGAAATAAAAATAGGTATATAAGCACAGGAAAAAAGAAGTACTAAACCATATATAAAATAATACATTATTTCATTTTGTGCAAATAATTTTAAGTAGATAAAATAAATATATTTTTATGAAAGTAGAAATTACCAAAGTTAACAACAGAAGAGAAAAAGAACTTAGGTCAATTTCCATGAGGAAAAACATTGAGAGAATTGTCAGAGCGCTATCTCAAAAATGCAAGAGGCCCAGATGTTTTCACATGTTAATTCTATCAAGCCCTCAAAAAACAAACGATACCAATGCTATTTTAACTGTTTAAGGGCTTAAAGAGAGAAGGAAAATCTCCTAATTCTTTTTCAAAAATGTCATAACATTGACATCAAAACCTGACAAAGGTATAAAAAACAAGAAAACCATAAATCAATCATACCTTTCAGTAGCAATGCAAGAAATCCTAAATAATGTTTTAAAAGTAGATTTCTGCAGTAGTACATTAAAAAGGACAATAGGCCTCAATCAAATAGAGTTGATTCCATAAATTAAAAGGTGTTTTACTATTATGGAATCGATTAATATGACCCACTATTTTAATATTTTAATATTCTATCAAACAGAGAAAAAGTGTTTTATCATCTCCACAAATCCATGAGAGGTATTTATGAATTTAAACACAAATCCCTGATTAAAATAAATAATCACCAAATAGTCATACAGGGTGTTTTTGGAACATACATATAACAAGTTGCTTGATGCTGAAATGCTCAAATCATGCACTCTGCAATAGGAACAGGCTGTCCACTGCACACCATTAATGAATATTTTTCTCAACCATGTTAGTCATTGCAATGGAGAAGGAAAAAGAAGTATAAGGTTCTAAATTTGTTTAAAAAAGGAAAGCTTATTATCATGTGTAGGTAATATGATGCCATATAAGAATATTTATGAGAAACTGCTAAAAAATATATCAGAAACAATAGGACAATTCAGCAAGGTGGCTGGTTGTAAAATGAATATTCAAATATCAGAATTTTCTATTAACTCAAACAATAATGAATTAGAAATACATAACTGAAGAAAAGATTTGATTTACAATGCAATGCAAAGTGAGGAAGAGAAAGAAAGAGAGAGGAGAGAAAATACCTAGAAATAAACCTAAATATAAATTTTAGGGCCTATATAAATAAATAAAAACAAACAATTGTTTCCAATGACTGAGCAACACAAATGGTGTTTTTCTCTTGGGTATAAGACTCTAAGTCCTAACAATGGTAATTCTCCCTATACATTTATATGTTTATTGTATTTCCTCATCCCCCCTTCCAAAAAAAATATTCTTCTGAGTATTTTAAGACTAAAACTCATGTAAAACAAACATAAAACTATATGGTGAAATTTTGAAAAAGAGAAAGCCTTACCAGATACTACATTAAATTATACATATAGTCATTAATACAATTTGGAACGGGTGCAGAAATAGTAGGCTGGTCAATTGAGTAAATGGAGAGTACAGAAATGGACGTAAATGCATCTGAGAATTTAGTAAATGATAAAGGTGCCTTTTTTAATCAGTGAAAGAAAGAAGAATTATTTAATAAATGGTATTTAGTCAACTGGCTGGCCACTGGATTAGGGGGAAGATAAAAAAGTAACACTGGAACTAATTCTCTTCCTACACCAAAATAAAATCAAGATGATTAAGGATTTAAAGGCAAAAAATAATAATGATTATCAAAGATAACATGGAGATTAATATAAAATCTAAGAGTAAGTCACAGAAGTTGTAATATGACAGATAAATCTAAGTATAAAAAATCTAAAATCTCACTAAGATAAAAAAAATTATAAACAAAATCAAAAGACACATGACAAAGTGGGAAAAATATTTATAACACAAGTGACAGAAAAGGGCTAATTCACTTAACATATAATAAGCTCTTGCACATCAGTGAGAAATATATCAATCATTCAATAGAAAAAAAATGGGAAAATGATATGAAAAACCAATTCACAGAGGAAGAAATATAAATGACTTATAAACATATGGAAAGATGTTCATTGTCACTAATAATTAAAGACATGCAAATAAAAAGAGCGGGAAACCTATCAGATAGACAAAGGTTTGCATCTTTGACTTGAGCAGTTCTACTTCTTAGAATTTGTCTTATAGGAATCTCTCATTCATTCTCTCTCTCTTTCTCATCTAAGGTGACCAGTTATAAAACAAAAATTAGATAGATAGATAGATATAGATTTTAGGTAGATATATATTATATATTAGACATATATATACACACATATGTATATAATTATTCATCAACAGGGGACTATTTATGTAAATTATGGTAAATCTCTATAAAAGAACTAGGAACTCTGTGCAATCATTAATAAAAATATGGAAGATGTGGAAAAATATGTGTGATATATTGATTAAGGAACAAAGCAAGGCATAAAATAGTGTACATAATATGTTTCCAGTTGTGTTTAAAAATTAATACATGTACTCATATATATTTGCATAGACAATATGTTGAAATATATACATTAACTATTTATGGTGGTTATCAATGGAGTTAGGCTAAGAGTTTGGGGTAAGGGGAAAATTCACTTCTCATTATACAGGTATATTCTTTGGTACAGTTTGAGTTTTATGTACATGTATTAAAACAAATAAAAAGCCCTTCCTGAGTGCTCAAAAAATGATGGAGTCATGTCAAAAGGACACAGGGGCCAATTTGAGGATGCTCCCAATGGCCAAAGCTCCAACAATTTGAACAAGAAAATAATAATAGTAATGTATTTATAACCCATAGAATAAAATAAGTATCATTGAGTCCATATGATAAAAAGCAATTCAATGGGAGAGAAGGAATAGCTTTACCTTATAAAATAATTCCAATTTAAGAAATGTAGGAGGGGCTTCCCTGGTGGCGCAGTGGTTGAGAGTCCGCCTGCCGATGCAGGGGACACGGGATCGTGCCCCGGTCCGGGAGGATCCCACATGCCGCGGAGCGCCTGGGCCCGTGAGCCATGGCCGCTGAGCCTGCGCGTCCGGAGCCTGTGCTCCACAACGGAAGAGGACACAACAGTGAGAGGCCCGCGCACCGCAAAAAAAAAAAAAGAAATGTAGGAGGAGTGAGGGAAATTTAAAAAATCATAATTAGAACATCATAGCAATAATTGTTATAGGCAAGATTCACTAATGGATATAAAAATTAGTGGGCAAAAGCATGAAAATAAAAATGATATTTGCTTTGTCTCAAAGTATTCCCACATGATGCTTTTTCATTACAAAGGAAAAAATAATAATTCTACAGCTTAGGAGATACCATCTTAACTAAGTGATCAGAAGTTAACATTACTAGTAAATAGGTATCTGGGGCTCACAGCCCTCCTGATATGATGCGCTGAGGGCACACGATATCGCCCCCATGACATTCTTGTCTAAAATGCATAAGGTCCATCTAATCATGACAAAATAGCAGACAAACCCAAACTGAGGGATGTTCTACACAATAGATGGCCAGCACTCTTTAGAAGTATTCAGGTCACCAAAGACAAACCATGACTGAGGAACCGTCCCAGATTGGAGGAGACACATGACAACTACATGCAATGTGGGGTCCTGGATTGGATCCTGGCCCAGAAAAAGGATATCAGTGGGACATCAGGGAGATTTGAATAAGGTCTGTAGATTAGTTAATAATACTGTATCGAAGTTAATTTCCTGGTTTTGATAATCAAACCAAGGAAATGTAAGATGTTAGCATTTAGAGAACTCTATACTATTTTTACAACTCTTTTTGTAAGTCTGAAATTATTTGAAGATAAAAAATTTAAAAAATAATTTAAACAAATTCTTTCTGGAAGTCCCACTGGGATGAGCAATGAAAGATACAAGATAGTTGACAGTCAATGTCATTAAATCACAATGGAAAATCCTGGGACTAGTTGGGCCTCACTGTCAGATGAGAAGGCCATACCCAGAGATCTCAGTGGGGTGAAAGGAGGGGCCCCTTTTCTCTGGTTGACAAAGAGACAATTGGTCCCTTGGGGGGAAAAAATATGTTAGTCAAGTCCCTTGGGAATAGAAATGTTGGGTGTGTAGCCTCAAGGGTCTGTTTGAGCCCTTCCCTTAAATCTACATACTCATAGGCATGGGCTTCAATATCCTGCTGGGTTTGGAGAACAGGGAAGATTCTAAAAACATCTCCTTCCCACTTCAGCAGTCTTGGAAAGTAACTCAGCCATTCACAGTTTCCCATTTCTCAATGTGTAAAATCTGGAAAATAAAAGCTTAAAGGAATCCTCCTGAAAGCACTGAATCCTTAAGATGGGATGCTCTTTTCATGATCTCAAATCCCTTTCGGAGGCTACAGCAATCACCGAGGACACGAGACCCATCCTCGATTCAGTGTGCAAAGCCAGGAATCTGAAATGAGCATTCCAAAATGCCCAGCACCAAAGAGCAAAAGAAGGTTGGTGCATTGGAGCCTTGACTCCTAGCTCCCAGGGCTGCCACCGGTTCACGCTTAAGAGATGAAAATTATTTTGAAAACCAAGGCCAAAGGCCACGGGCATATATTTGCAGCAGATTATTGACACGAGTGTGCCATAGACCTAGCCAATCAGAAAGTAATTTTATAAACACTGTTATTAAACAGAAGGGCAATTACTTTAAGTACTGGAAAAATGTCAGGGTCATACATGAATTTTGTGGGTATCACATTTTATTTGACACTCAGTGGATCAATGACTCCAAGGAAATTTATTCAGAAATAATACACACCACGCCACCAACCTTAAAGCTAAACCTCCCCTACACAGATTGCCCAAATTTAGACAGAGGAATGATTTCTGATTTATTCAGTTTACTAAGAATCCAGAAATGCGGTCAAAGCTCTTTATACATAAAAGTATGGAAGTAATTAAGGATTATGTGGTAAGTATACAAACATGGTTTATACGACTGCATTTTAGAATGGACCCTTCTTATTTCTGTCTGTCAACTAAACAGAGCAGAGGTTCTAATGAACTGTAATGAGAAGTGTAAGAGGGGCCCAAGGGCAGCTTCTCTGTGATGCCTGTTTGTAAACTGAATGGCCTTGAGGTCCTCCGAGTCCACGCTCCCCACACTTCAGATTTCTGCTGCGGTTGAATACGTTGCTACTACCTTAGTGGCAGTTGCATGAGTGTAAGGGGAGGGGAAGCAGAGGCGCCTCCAGGAGCTAATGCTGCTTCCCATCACCTTGGAGGATAGATTTCTTGCAGTGTCAAATGGCCAGGTAGCTTATTCCACCCAACAAGAGTTTGGAATGGCTCCCAGTGACTCCAGGGGTCCCCTGTCCTCCCCTTCTCCTAACCCTGTCCTGGCAATGATAGTTCTATTTTGCATGAGTGGCCTATGCCTTAAAAGGCAGAGCGGCAGAGCATGGGATGCATACAGTAGGCCCTCAATAAAGATACAGTAAATGGATGAATGATTGCCAGTCTCTTCCAGGTCGGCAAATACAGTGAGAATAAATAATAGAGACTTTTCAAGAAATGACGCTGCATTTCGTAGAGCCTAATTTTTGATAAATTTCAAGTACAACAACTTAGGCATGCTGTTCCTTCTCAGAGCTGGGCGCAGCTCCCTCTGGGTGTGGCCTTGCATGGGTGAGCCCTCTTCAGCCTCTCCACCCACTGCAACAATGACAGCGGGCAGACAGACCTTCCCTTGGTTCACGGAAAACATCCAGCCCTCAAAGAGGCAAACTAAACAGGTGGCCACTGGAGAAGGGGTGTCGTAAGGGAAGCAGGTCCAGAAACTGAGTTTGTCTTAAAAGCTTGAGATAACATGAAGCTCTGTTTCCTTTTGTTTCAACAACCAAGCTTCCACTCTGCTCCTCATTCAGAGAGAAACTACACAGAAATACTTCGTCCTCCAGATCAGCCGAGGGGTGACAGAGCAGCCATCTATAGTCACCCCTGCTTCCCCTGCCCCTGAAGTGGAGAGACTCACAGGGACGGGCGGCCCAGCAGGCCACTGAGGGGGTCTCTGTGAGGGAGGGGGCCAGCCCAGCCCCAGGGGTGAGGGAGGACCAGCCTCCCCAGCCTCTTGGAACTGCCCTGCCAGGTGGGAATAAATATGGTTGCCTGTCCCCCAAAATTATTTAGGTCCATTTTTTCAGATCTACATAAATTAGAAACATAGTTTTTTCTTTTTAGTTAAAAAAGGAGAAAATGTGTTGTAAATGTCCACTCTATTCGTTTGTCTCTGCACTAGAAAGACGACTCAGAGGGGCTGGGAGTGTGCTCTGTCTTTCATCTTTGTATCCACAACGCCTAGCACATAATAGGTGTTGAGTAAATATCTGTGGCATGAATAGGTGGATGAATGAATGAATGGGTGGATGAATGAATGAATGGATGAATGAATGAATATATGAATGAATGAGTGAATGAATGAATGAATACCTTGAGGCCTGAGTTACCTGGTAGTGTAGCAAAACCAGTTGTACAGTTATCATAGCTATTGGCCAACCTAAATGTACAAGCCTCATTGTAGGCCACAACTATGAACCTCTTAATCATTTTCAAAAGCTTTATAATTAAGAAAACACTTTCCGTGACTGCGTCTCTTTGGGTGCTCACAATAGCTCTGTCAGAGACGCTTGGCAAGAATTGTCATGCCCTTTGACGGCTGTGAAAACTGAGATTTAAATATGTTAAGGCCTAGTCACACAGATCTTAAGATGCAGTCGGGAATAGAACTTAGATACACAAAAATACACTTGAAGCTCCTTACATACGAACCCATAAAAAGTAATTAGGAATCGCATAGGAAGAGGACAAGATGTATTTTGTTGGGTCTTGGTGACTCATATAGTAGATAATATTTCCATTTTTACATTGACGGCTAGAAGGCTCAGTTCCTGATCGGTAGCCTACCTCTTGGAGGGCAAAAAATCTTGTTTTAATTTTGTAAGCTGCCTTAATTCTTTTCTTAGAGCTGGGATGAAGCAGGGGGTTATGATGTGTGAGGAGGGAAGCAATGGAAGAGAAAAGTAAAAATTCAATTACACTCTCATTGTCCAGAAGCGGTCTCTTTCCTGGTCGCCCTATCCATCAGACTC
Organism: Orcinus orca; assembly: GCF_937001465.1. Classification (NCBI taxonomy): domain Eukaryota; kingdom Metazoa; phylum Chordata; class Mammalia; order Artiodactyla; family Delphinidae; genus Orcinus; species Orcinus orca. The sequence continues at coordinate 39,417,677 of NC_064578.1, read as the reverse complement.
AGCGAGCCGCCACCATGCCGCAGCGAGCACACCAAGAGGAGGCCAGGTGTGGACATTATCACCTGGCCCTCTCCACCTCTGGGGCTGCCTCCTGGCTTTGGGATGGGCATCAACACATCTCCCACGGCCACACGCCAGTTTTACTCTCTGTTCACAGTTCCGAGGCCACATTCTGACTGGGATGCACATTCCTTGGGCATCAAGGAAACTGATCACGATGTCAGGGGATCGAAGGTCCCGCATCTTCTTTAGAGAGGATCACAGGGGCCTTTCCATAACAGAAGCTCAACCAAACCATCTGTTCAGGCCCCTCAGAAAGCCACAGAGAGAACTGTGGTGACCGAGATTCCTGGTCCCCAAGCTGCCAGGACCCAGTTCTTCAGAGCCAGAAACCACACCTGACTTGACTGTGTACTGCATCAGCGTCTTCTAAAGCCCCCTGGACCACTGTCCAGCATGGCTCACTCTAACACATTTTGCAGTCTCCTAGCCTACAGCTGGGTAAACAGTTCACATCTTGTAAATGCTCCAGCGGGACCAGAGTCCTGACTGACTCTTTTGAAGGTCCAGAGTTGATTTCTCTCCAGCAAACTCTCATTCTAATGCACATCAGATTGCCCCATGCAGCCCTCCTGGGTTTCCCGCACCTGCAGATGTCCAAGCCAAGCGTTCACTTCCTCATTCCTCCAGGAAATGTTTACCTGCAAAAAATGGCCCAGGTAACCACTTCCTAGAAATCCATTTTGTCTGCCCATGATTACCTTTGTCAGATTTCAAGTTTCCTTCTGGTCTAGCACTTGATGAAAAAGTCTATTTTCATGTGAGTCCTACCATTTAAGATTTTGTAAATATTATTCCAAACAAATCCATTTAAAAATCAATTGTAATTTCTCTTCTATGAATTTATTGTACAAATACAAAAGTACACAAAAGATACTTGGTGTGGTATTATTTGAAATAACAGATACGCACAAGCTAATATCTTCTGTGAATGGGCATCATCAATACAGGGCTGGTTGAATAAATTATTGCACACAATAGAATAGAATACTATGCAGCTAGTAACACTATAACTTGAGACTAAAGTCAATACTTCCACATCTACCTCATTCTTGTTAAGTGAAAAAAGCAAATTGTAGAAAATAACTATTTTATGATTATTGTAAGATCATATTTACAAAGAAAGAGTAAGACTATACAGTAATACAAAACAGATGTATTTCTACCGTATTATATACATATGCATAGGAAAAATTTTTTCTGATAGCATATGTTACTTTTTTTAAAAATATAATTATTTAAGTAAAGGGGGGATGGGAAAGAAAGTTTTGATGAACAAAGGAGAGCGTAACTAAAATTCACAATGAAAATAATCATAAAAATCTTCCTCACAAAATATCAATAAAAAAGCTTCATTTTGTACTTTCTAAAACAAAGCAAATGGCACATAACTTTTAAAAATCATTTGAGAGCAGGTTATAGCTGCACTCAGTCACACACACAAAAAAAGTATGGAAAAGGATCTAATGGTGTTTTGCAGTGTCTTCAACTCAGGAATCTTTGGTAAATAAATTTGAAAAAAATCATTCTATTGTGGACCTTCAAGGAAGCGAAAGCAACATTTGATATAAGTTACTCAGCTTGCAGATGAAGGAGAAACTTGGTCCAGGAGGTTAAGCGCTGTGCAGACAGTGGGGCGATGGCTTGGCCTGGGGCCGGTGTGCCCCATGCCCTGGCCAGCGTGCCCTGTGTCACCCTGGGGGACACCTGAGGCAGCCTAAGCACCCACTCTGACACCTATTTTCCTTTCACTTTTCTGTTCCAGCCAGTGGCTCCACTCTGGCACCTCCCCCAGTTGTTTCTGGGCCTTTCACCGACAGCTACCCCCAATGTGTGACGCACTGGCTAGACTGGCACAGCCAGCCAGCACTTTATACAGACCCTCCTCCCACCCAGACACTTCTTCCATGCAGGTAACCACACAACCCTCTTTTTACAGAAGAGGAAACTGAGGTGTGGAGAGGCTGACTTTCTCAAGATCACAGAGCTGGAGAGGGTTCTAGCTGGATGGGAATACACAACGTTGGCCTGCAGAGCCCAAGCTGCTTCCACACTCCCCATGTGCACGGGCTTCAATTCTGTTCACACTCGGGTCCATCCTCCATTCCTCCTGGTGTCTTCACTGAGTCTTGTCATTCCCTCAAGGATCTATGTGAAAAAGGAGACAACCACCTTGCCTTCAGATAGTCTTGACCGAAATTCTGCCAGGTGAGGTGTCCCCCATCCTAGACTAGGCATTGGGAGAGGCAGGAAGATGTGGTGGGGTAAACAATGCTGACTGCAGGGGCCTCAGCACCACCCATGTCCTCAGGGCAAAGCTTCCACTCCAGCCAGGCAGCCCTCGGCAGCCCAGGGCCCACACCGTGTGGCCATGAAGACCCAGCGGCCCCAGAAGAAGGCATTTGGCACTTGAAAAGAAGAGGGCACCTTTTAAAGGCCCCGAGAGAGATGTGCGTCCTTGTAGGCACATTTTCCTAGTAACGTATGCTCTTTCAGTTTGCTGGCAACCTGGACATGATCTCATCTCTGGATCCCAGAGAAGGCCTGTTACTCGGAGACTTCGTTCCTCTCCCCCAACTCATGGCTTTTCAAACAGCCAACTTCTTTTTCCTCTTGAATAGCAATTTGACTCCATTGAAACATGAAGCCACCAGGGTCTGTATGAAATCATTTTATACTTGCCCTCTTATGGGGAAAAAAAGACAATGGAGTCATGGGGTGGGGGTGTGTTCCAGCCATAGAAGTAGGAGAGGAATCTGTCAGGTGATAGAAGCAGTTTGTCCCACCAGTCGGCTAGGGACTCTGATGTCCAAAAGCATCCTCCAGGCATCCCACAGCATCAACAGCCAGGCTGTGTAACTACCGCCCAATGAAGAGTAAGTTTCCTCATCTGTAAAATGGGGATAATCAGAGTCCTTACCCAACAAAGCAACGGTGAAGATTAAATAAGATAATGAGTATAAAAGTGCTCCAGCAGCATGAGCTGCTTTGAATACGTGGACTCCTGCCTTGGGAGCCTGCTGTCTCTGGTTGTATTCCTTGTCCAGAAGCCCCACTGGGCAAATCCATTCTCACATGGAGGGCTGGGGACCAGGATTCCTAGCTCTGCCCCAGGCTTGCTGAGCAACCTCAGGCCAGTCACTCACTCTCTCTGAACCTCAGTTTCTGCATATGATAATGAAGTGTTGATTTAATTACCTTAGCAATTTGCTACTTTTTTTTTTTTTCTTTCAGGCTCAGTAGTTGTGTGGCATGTGGGATCTTCCCAGACCGGGGATCGAACCTGTGTCCCCTGAGTTGGCAGGCGGATTCTTAACCACTGCGCCACCAGGGAAGTCCCCAATTTGCTACTTTTAAATTAGCAACATTGCCTTTGATTCATTCCCCAAGCCCCACAAACTCAATTTGTTGATAGATTGTTATCTACCAAGAAAAAGTTAACCTATTGTGTAATAACTAGTTCATTTTCCCATGCTAACTCATCAAAGGCAGTTGTGGTGACCGATGAGGGCCTGTGATAAGAAAGAAGAAACCAGTGGAGCTGATAGAATTCTCACCAAAAACATTTGACATTTTAGTGAAGTTCAGCAGCCTTCTTTTTAAAGTTACATTGTTAGTTTATTTTATATTTTCCAAATTAAAAAAATATTCTTCTTCTTATAAATTTAATATATACTCATTATAAAAATATAAAATAATACTCAAGTATATAAGATAGATGTGTAATATAGACTTCAAAATGTTTCCATGCATATATAAATGTGATAAATGTACATATTTTTACAAAAGTGAACTTTATGATGTATATTTTCTGTAACTTTTAAAAAAAACTTAATAACATATTATTGGCAGACTTTCATATTTATCCACAGAAATGTATTTTATCATTTCAGTGCTTTACCAGTTATTCAACACGCTGCTATCCCTGGACGTCGGGGCTGTTTCCGTTCTTCTGCTCTTGCACCCAGCAGTGTGTTGAACATCCCTGTGGCTTACTCTGGGTGCGTATTTAATTATTTACTTAGTTTTCAGTTCTAGAAATGAAATTGATGCTTCCAATCACATGTACTTTTTTTAAAAAGAGATTTTACTATGTGCAGTACCATCTTATGAAATTGCCCTTTTTAAATAATATACCAAACTCTACTCCCATCATCAGCATACAAGATTAGTGGCAAGTGGCGTCTCCTTGTTTTTCTTTTTTCAATTAATTTTTAAATTATATATTTAATTTTGTATTTTGTATATATTTTGTATTTTGTATATATTTAATATATACAAAATAATATCCAAGGTGATCAATAAGGTTATGATAGCGGTAAAATGAATATCTAGATACTCTTCACCTGGCTCAAAAAACAGAATCCACAGTGTTTTTATAGGTAAGCACATGGTTTTTATTTGTTCATTTAAAATGACTTGATAAGTGCAAGCCATCTGTGCTACCTCTACAGGGCCTGTGGAGTTAGAGAAGACAGGCTGAGCGCCAGAAGGTCTGACAATCCCTATAGTCACAAAATTCTGCTGTTTGTCCATCCATCCTTCCATGCTTTCTTTCATCCATCCATCCATCCATCCATCCATCTATTGTTCTCAGCGAGTGTCTGTTGAATGCTTCTCCTCTATTTCAGGCACTGTGCTGGGCCCTGGGATTCAGGGATGAGCAAAGCGGGCACAGGCCATCCTCCTGCAGCCTCCAGTCTAGAGCACTTGGCAGACATCAAACGTGTCTGTACCACAAACACCTGTGTAATCACATTGATGCCTGAGGGTGTGAGTGAGAGCAGAATGCCAGGACGGCAGGAGAGCCGAGGGCAGGCGGGCTGGCCCAGGCACAGCTGGCAGGCCGCGCTGCCACTGCCACCTAACACCACATCTGACCACTGCTTCCAACTGCTCTTTGCTTGTCTGGGGTAAGGGACGGTTGCCTGGCTTGTTCCACGCAGTGTGAAGATTTATTTAGCAGTATTATTTTTAAGCTGCTTTTCAAAGGCAGGATTTAAATCTCACAAGAGCACCCAGCCAGCAGCTTGCTCCCTGGACCCGGGTCACAGCAGCCACAGTCCATGCAGAGGACACCTGGACACCTGGACAGAGGACACCTCCCCACGTTGCACAGAACTGTACATTGATTAGGGTGCTCCTACCTGGGCTCCTCTACCAACCCGCTCCTGGAACCCTGGGACTGTTCAGTCAGTAGCCTGGCTCCTTTGGCCCAAGTCCCTAAATTCAAGCAAGATGAAGGTATGTACACAGGCTTGGTGGTACCATGGGGCCCCTGAGCTTTCACCATCACTGACTGAACATCTTTGCACAAGCTAATTTTCACAGGGAGAACAATGAACCCCCACCCAGTCATGACTTCTGACATCCACGGGAATTTGGTTGCCAAGGGCTCTAAATGCAGCTCTGAGTATGAGGAAATGTATTTGCGCTGTATCAGCATGCCACACGGCACCCAGGAATGGCGCTGCGCAAGAGCAGGGACTTGCTCTGCCTCGCTCCTCATTGTGTCTCCACTGACTTGAACAGAGCCTGGCACATAGCAGACACTCCATATCTTTGAGGAAAGAATGAATATAAACACCAAACCCCTGAGCGTATGTTAATATCCGCCGGTCTTTCTGCGTCTCATCATCGCATGCGTGAGCACCCAGGGCCCCACCCTGCACCCCAATCCTGTAACCACTGCAGATAAAAGTTGTGGGTGGACTGAAGCTTTCCAACAGCACTTTGCACGCATAAAGCTTTAATCACGTGCTCCAAGGTGAGTTGGGGATGAATGGACTCCACTTCCTGAGGACCACAGAGGCATGATATTTTCAACACCCTCCATTTTCCTTCTTTGGGCCAAGGAAGTTCTCACCCTTGGCTAGAGAGCTCTAGAGTGGAGTTTCTGAGCTCTTCAGAGTCTTACCACCCTCTCTCCACTTCATTGCATCACCACCTCCTCTCAGCATCACACAACCAAACTGCAGAACTTGGGAGAACAAGTTCCTTCAGCAAACACTCCCTGCCCCAGACCCTTTCCCACCAAGGCAGCTTGACCACAGCCTTCTGGGTCTCCTGTACTTATACCCATGGCTGCCCACTCTCACTCAGAGAACAAGGTTCCCACATTGCTTTGTGTTTCTCAGGGATGGATGCCAGGAAGTAGTTTGAACTCCTTTTGAGAGTCACGGGTCCATCCGAGGACCTGATGGCATCTGTGGTTTCTTTCTCATTACAGAGATGTCCATATTCCAATATGGCTTCAATTCAGGGGTTCCTGCAGTCCCTGAAACTGGGCATGGGCCTTCCTCAGGTGGTTCAGATACCTTGACCCGGTCCTCTTCCCAGGGGTTGTGTCCAACAAGCTGAGGAAGAGGGTCCTATTGTACCATCGATCTTCTGCCCATATACCCTGGCATGTTACTTTGTAGACTGCAACCCCAATGGAATCTTGCAAAGAGCCATGGGTTCGTATGTTCACTGCCAGATTCCCAGCACCTAGAATGATGCCTGGCACTCGATAGAAACTCAGAAAATATTGCTGGAATGAGTGGAGAATATAGTCACAGGTAGATCACTTTATCTCTCATGCCTCAGTTTCCCTATATGACAAATAAAAGCTTAGGTTTAGATGAGCTCTCTGGTGAATTCCAGCTCCCAAAGTTTATATTTTGGGTTCCAGTGTCCTTACCCAAGGAACATGGAAAATCTGGGGAAGAGCCCTCTTCTGGTTCAACCATTCGCTCAGCCTGGTCTGACTTTTTAGCCAAAGACTTTCCCCAGAAAACAGGGTCTAAATACCATCTGCACCCAACTTCAAGAAAACTCCATAAATAAAAGTCAGAAAGTAGTCGCTCAATCAACAACAAAAACAACAAATAAAACAACATTTCACTTTACAAAAGAGCTCTTTTTCATAGGTCCACACTCAATGCGGTGGACAGACTTCAAGCTGAAGTGTCTGGTGTCCGTCTTTTTGGAGAAGGCCTCTACAAAGTCAATCCCATCCGAGTCTGTTACTAGCTATGGAGGGACAGTGGGGATACGGAACGGGACACACAACGGAAGTTTCGAGCACCCAGGACACCCGGCACCTCAGCCTGCTGGGACTGCTGGCCAGGCTGTGTCCTCATCCAGGGCTCTGCTTGCCGACTTGCAACGTGCTGGACCTTCTTCCCCCTCTTATGAGCTTCAGCAGTGTGTGTTCAGTATGTGGGGAAGGACAAATGGGGGCTGGATGAGGAATGCCTGGACCCAAAGAAACATCCTAGATGCCTTCAAGGAGTGATGGGACTCTGATTCTGTTTCCTCAGCTCTGGCCTCAGACAGCACCTCAGATCACATTTAAGTTTGCAGTTTGTAAAAACTAAGATCAGTAAACAGCTCGGAACATTTTGGAGTAGAATACAGGCCCAGGGTCACTTTTCTTCCAGTGACACTTGATGATGAAAATTGTTACATTTTAAACATGACACGCACAAGGCCAAGAATAAAATCCAGAGTGGGGATTTGTCACAATTTTTAAGGGAACCCAATGGCTTTTAGGGAAACCAAAAGATGAAAGTCCCATTAGTCCACAAAACAGCCCGTGAATAGGGCAAAATGCCTCAAGGTTGCCAGGGAAAAGGAACACAAATATGCTTTGTGAAACTTACAGAACCTCATCAGGTCCTCTTCTGTCCTGCCATTGTTGTCCAAATTCAATGCTTCACTTGTAACTCTCATTTTTCATACAATTAGAAAAGAATATACAATTTCTGCCTTGTCCTGTGAAGGGATGCAAATGGCCCAAGTGTGAAGAACTGGATCAGTGCATTTTCTAGGTTACGGTCTGCGGGCCAGGGTAAATCGGCAAAAGTTTACTGAGTGGATAAAGGAATGAATAAGCAAAGTCAGAAGGAAGGAAGGAAGGGAGGGAGGGAGGGAGGGGCCTTTTTTCCAAGAAAATTGACTAGTAAACTAAGAATACAAACCACTGCTATCCCTAAGTTTAAATAGAAAATATAGTATTTTTAAATTAGAACTTCAGATTAGAGTTTTGCTGGTATATCACAATGAGTCATCGAAAATAACGTTCCACTGGATAATCATCATGTTTACTCAGATCAAAACATGGTAGAGTGAACAATCTTTCTGTGGCTGGGAGTCGCCTGGCTAGATGGAGTGGATAATTACGCTTCATTCTCCCTCCGCCACACCTAGCCATTTGCTCTCCTTTCATTTTGCCTTCATTACCCAGAAAATTAAGAAGAAAGTGGAGTCCCTAGGTTTTGGCATAATCTAGACAAGGATATATATTTGGTGTGGCTTTGACAGGGGTTTGCAAAAGTCCTTATGGGGCTCTGAATGGAGGTGTTTGCATGGTCCCAGGGGTCTCTGTAGTGATTCTCCCAGGATGGGTACTTGGGAACCTATGTCTTCCTTCAGGTCTTCCTGACCTGAGTCATGTTACAGCTAAACTGCAGAAAACTAGTGGGAATTTCGCCAGCTCTATCGATGATGTGTGCCTACTGTGTATCCACACCAGTTCTGAGTATTGCATGCGCAAGTAAACCACGATAACAACAACTGCAGTAGCAACATTACTGAGCATTACTGTGTATTTTACACATGTGGTTTCATTCAACTCACGAAGGTAACTATTATCTCTAATTTAGAAACCAAGACAGCAGCGAGCAATGTCACCCTTGGGTGACGCAGAGGAGCCAGGTGTCAGGTGCGGGCGTCTGACCCCAGTACCTATGCTCTTAACCACTACCCTATGCTACCTTCCCTCGCATAACCAAAGACAAGGTAAATTCAGAGTCATTGAGCATCACCCAGGGACCAAGGCTTGCATTGTCGCCTTCACTCCCATCATCTCATAAAATCCCATGTACCCCTTGAAATAACCCTGCCAGGTTGGTGCTATTGGCCCCGTTTTCTAGAAGGAGAAACCCAAGCTGGTCAAGGCCGTGCACTCCATCTGTTTCCAAAGTGTGTGCTGCTCGTACCACGAGTGGACAAAAGCCCTGTGCGTCCTGTGGTGAACTTAAGGAGAAGAGACCGAAGAAAGAGCAGTAGCTCAGGACCAAGGGAGAAAACATTACAAAAGCCAGCCGAACTGTGAACTCCAAGCCCTGGGTTGGGGGATCCGGGGATTGCTCTCTGACCCTGGCGGGCTCCACCAGCTATGTGACTGGTCCAGGGACAGGGGTCTTCCAAGACCCAAAGGCCCAGACTGACTGGCCGAGGAAATTTAGGGGATCCAGCCGCAATGCAAATGTCCCCGCCTCTTTTACATAAGATCACAGAAAGCAGAAAGATTCTGCTCTTGAGGATTTGCTCTTTGCATTACAAGAGGAAACAGCCCCAAAATGTAATGGGCTCATCATAAAGGCCAAATCAGGTGGATGGAGAAACCAGTCCCATAATGGGAGAGTCTTCTTTTGCAGGGAGATTTTTTTTTTAAGCTTAAAAAAAAGAGAGAGAATATAGCATATGAAATCTGCCTCATTTCACAGCCTCATCAAACCTATGTGGTCATCAGACCAAAAAAAAAAAAGTTTCCTTAAATATTGCACGACCGACGACTTGCAGAGCCTCTTTCCCCCGTGGAACATTACTTTTTTTTTTTTCTTTTTGCAGCTTTAGAAAAATAGATAATTACTTCAGTTAATTTCAGCAAAACAGTTCAAACTCATCAGGGCTGAACAAGTATAATTTACTGCTCCTTCTGACTTATTGTTGTGACTAGATGTGGATTGATGATTAAAGTGGTAAACAGTAACATTTCTGTAAAATGGCTGACTCGGCTGCCAGCGTGTCAGGGGAGACACCTGCCCCAATGGCTGTGCCGGGATTGTGCCTCTGCTCTAGGCTGTCAACAGAGAATATAAGTATTTGACAAGGTGTTATCTAATTGTGTTTTTAAAAGCCACGATACATACATCTTTTAATGTGTCACTTTAAGCAGCCAGAGAATTTCTTTTATTAAAAAGTACAAAGGAAAAATGAATGCCTTGCATTTTCTTTTTTCTTCCCTCTCCCTCTCTCTGTTATTATTATTTTTTTTTCCTTTCCCTTTCCAAGCTCTGCCCTTTTGCCGTCATTCGGTGGAATATATTTTGCTCTTTAGTCAAATTGGCTTTTATTTAAATGGTTGCCCAAAATAGCTCAGCCACATTAGGACTATAAGAAGAAAGAACGGTATGTCCCACAGAGGGTCTTTGCTCTGGTCCTGGTGGGAATTAGCCCGTGGTAAAGAAGGCAAAGAACAAATCTTCCCCGAGGCTCTGCACCCTGAAAGTGAGGGGTCACTGGGACTTCCTTGAAAGTGTGACCCTCGGAGACACCCCCCCAGAGGTCCTCTCTCATCATCCCCCGGGACCCCGTGCTTCCTTTCCCCTCTCTCCTGTCTCCTTCCCCCCGACGTTTGTCCCAGGGAACACTGAACCCCAAAGAAGACAGGTCTCCTCCCGCCCAGTAGTGCATGCAGTTGCCTGGAAAGGACAGCAGCCAGTCGGGGTAGGTCCTAGGTAGGCACCTCCAGCAGGACCACAGAAGTCGATGATGCCCTGCAGATTTGGGAGTCTGAAAGAGCCAGAGAGAAGATTTGATTCACAAAAACCACCTGGAGAAGGCAATTGGAGGGACAAACACACACAGTCCATCAAGAATGGGGGTCCTGCCACCATCACCAGGTCCTGAGGGATGGCCGCTTAGAGGGCCGTGCCCATTGTCTCATCACATGTGGGGAAACCCAGCCCTCAGATAGCAGTCAGAAAGCAGAGGTCACGCCTGCAATTCAGACCAACCCAACTTCTCAGGCCGGGCCGGCCCAACTGCATTTTGCCTCTGTGGTTCCCTGGCCCTGCTTGGGGAACCGTTTCTCTGCTGTGTCCACCACACCGCCTGCACCCAGGGCCCTGGCGGGAAGCATGTGACACAGGAGACCAACCCTGGAGGAGCCGTGGGCAACCCTGAGCACACACTTGAGGCTCCTCGGCGTGGGCTTCAGGGCACCGGGGGAGAGAGGTGTCCTGGGGAAAATTGGGAGTGGTCCTGGGGTGCCTCAAATCCCACCACTCAAATCCATACCCAGGTCCATCTAGACCGCTCCTCTGGGCCGGGCTGACTCAGATATTGGCTTCAGTTTTTGCTAAATTGAATGTAAGTTTCTCTCCTGAGAAAGAAAGAGGAAGAAGAAACAGGGAGGTGAAGATGCAGTGCAGGCCAGCTCACTGCCACAGGGAGTGGAGCAGGACCCCAGCCAGGGACCGCCTGAGCAAACCTCTAGCAGGTTCCACTGGGCATCCTGGGGATAAGGGCCTGAAGATCTGATCAAAGCAGCTGTTTAAGCTGTCACAGTCAGTGTCACATAGTGAGTCAAGCAATTTGTTACCAGTTATGCAAAAGAGGCAGCAGCCAGTGATGGAGGAAGCTGAGGAGGAAGGTGGCAGGCAGGCCTCGGGGTTCATCCTGAGAGCTGGGCCAAGCCTGAGAAGGCAAGGAAAGGGTGGCGACCTAGCCCGGCTCACAGATGTCTGCCCAGGCCACGGCCCGGAAGGCAGCCTTGGAGACCAGGCTGGGATGGGCCCTGAGGCCTGACCCCTGCCTTTCTGCAGAGGCCCCCAGGGGTACCCATAGGTGCATTAAGGAGCACAGCCGCTAGCGTTGTGTGAACAGATCCTGGGTCAGGCTGGGAGGCTGGGTCAGACACGCTTATGTGCTGGGCATGGACAACCATGGGGAAAGATGAGGTCCACAGCAAGCAGTGCTCTGAACACTCCTCCAATATGGACTCCTCAATATTCATTGCCCGTCTGGAGGAACTAGAGAAAGGGCTCTGGATCACTGACTGGGCTTTGGTCTTGGACAATTTTAGTGCATGATAGCCCCGTGGAAGATGCTGCATTTGGTATAGACACAGCTTGTAAGGCTGAGAGGATGAGACTGAAAGATGGAGCCATGGGGCAGTTGATATCTTTAAGTCTAGCCTTTTTCTCTTTTTCTTCTCGGAAACTCCAGGGCTCTACTTTGAAGGGTTCACTCTATCCAGCTATCTCATGCCCTCCAAATGCTCTGCAGTCTTGCCAGGCCAGCAGACCCAGATCTCAAGCCCAAGTCTACCTGGGAGGTCACTGCAAGGTGGACAGATGATTGACCCTTGACTGACATCTAATCTTCCTTCTTAGAGTCTTGGAGTCTCAAGTGAGGGTGGGGGAGTGATGGGAGAGACAAAGGACAGCAAAACTCCATTGCCCGCAAGCCTGCCAGCTGGGGTCAGAGCCAAGACTGGCCTTGCCAAAGACCAGAAGCGTTTTGCTTTGCCAGAGAGTCACAACCATATTTGCTCTGCCTGCCTACCTTTTCAGGAAATGCTCCATTTCCGAAAGTGGAAACCATTCATGAGAGATGGTACATTTGGGATGGTACATTTGGCCAGGGCTGGGTTATCTGCAGCAGCATGGACAAGTGCTCACGGGGCCATCCATACAGAAGGCTTGGGGAACCTGTCCCAGGTCTCCCCCCATCTGGAATATTGGGTGACTCAGCTACAGGGCAGCAGATGGCCTTTTCGTCATGGCTCACAGGAGTTCTCTTCATACGATCCTTCCTGGCTGCCTAACAGGCCAGCAGGATCCTCCCTGGAGTTTTCAAGGAAGTGGCATTTACTCCAAGGGAGAGCCCAGTAAAACTGGGATTGACCTGGAACTGGATCCAACACCAAGAAACAGAAGCCCAGCAAGCACTGGGAAAGGAGAAGAGAGCAGGGAGGCCCCATGGATCCATTTGGACAACCCTCCGCTTGTTCCCACCCTCACACTGATACAGATGCAGGTATTCTGAGTGGTTTTATGCCACGTGGTTTTCACACAGCATCTTCTCTCTGATCCACCAGGCTGTAGTTATAAATACTTGATAACATTTGCACGAAAGGATCTTTTTACAACAGGTTTAATGAAGGGTTCTGCTCCAGAGATACGGGAGAAGATACTGAACCTCACGATAGCTTCTAAGTGGTATGAATGTGAAAAACCTCAGCAAATAATAAGCGCATTTCAAGCTTTATACCTGTTTATTTCACACTTTCTTTAATATACCAATTATTCATGTAACACCTAACTGAGAAACGTGTTATATCTAGCAATCACTTATAAGAATTTGCTAAACAGTAGCACAACGAATGTGTCCATCACCCAATCATTTATCATCCTTCTATAACCATGAACTTGCTGGCAAATGAGGGGTAAAGTTGATTTAATCTTTGGGTTTAGAAAAAAAAAAAAAAACAGAAGATATTTGTGATTATGAGACATTTGCTTTTCATTTCCACAGCCACTTAGGATTCACAAACATGAAAATCCATTATGGAATGGTGTGTAAAGTGTGACCGCGTCTTGTTCAGTCAATTAGTGAGCTGAGCCTGAGTGTGCTGTTTACCCGGTAATCTGCACCTTTAGTCAGACAAAAGTAAAGAAGATATTCAAAGAGACGGGGAATGGGTTGAGGGATGCCTTGATTCTGCCACACTTCGTATCCAGACACCCACTTGCCTGACCCACTTTCATTCCACAACCTAAAAATGGGCCCAAGAGAAGGAGGCAATCAAACAAGTTACCAGAAGGGGGGAATGGGAGAATCCCACCGCGTTCCCCAGGTTAACACCGTTGGCTTAAACCGTCTTTCCAAGTTCTTCTCCTTGAAATCGTTTGTGCCCCCTTGACACCCTGATGCAACACCAGTGATAATTTATCCCAAAATGGATGCTATTTTTGCTTTGCAAGAATTTGATACATAGTGACTTGTGCATGGAAATTACCCTGCACATCTGTATTCTGATTATGATATTTAGTGCAAGGGTCATGAATAATAATATTGCTAAATATGCTTATTGCCATCTATAAATAAAGGTTATCACACCAGAGAAGGTTTTGTTTTGGAGTGGCAGAACAAAGCAGGTTAGTTGCAAGACAATAGAGCTTTAATTTTAATATGAAAATAAATACTTAAATTTATAAATATGCAAATGATTTCCAAAGCACAGGAAAATGCACCGCACCGTACCTGTTCAGGAAGTACTAAGCTTTCCAAACCGCACTGGGAAAGTTTTCCAAGGCCACCTTGTGAATGTTGAAAACAAATTCTGAAGGGCAGGGCCCCTCTCCAAGGCATGTGTTTCTCTTATATTTTTAATAAAATTACAGTTTGTGATGGAAAGCTCAGGACAGCCTATCGTCCCTTCCCAAGTTGCTCCAGTGACCCATCAAAGCTGGCTGTGACTTGGAAGGGTGAGTCGGTATGGTTGAATGGGGTGGCTGAGGGAGTGCAGGAGGGAAGGAAGTGGCAATTCTGTAGAGTGTGAGCAATGAGAACACCCCAGACACCTGCCCTGACATCTCAAACCTGACCGCTGCTTCTGCAAGGGGAATGGCCATTTCTCCTCTGGTGTTATCTGCTTCTGCTCTGAACTCTCTGCCACCAGACAGGCAGGGGCATCTATCTTTGCCTTTCCTCCATGAATTATCAGTTGTCTGTCAGCACTGATCCCACTAACTGGGAAGCAGAACTAGTTGTGCCAGGCTCTCCCCTCTGTGCACAGCTGGGACCTGCACAGGGCAGTGTGGCTCAGGACACACCAGAAGCCTTGGGTCTTTTCCATCCTCTGCTGGCAGCTCCTTGCCACTTGCCAGTTTCCTGCTACCTGGGAAGGTTTTCAGTCATTCTTCCCTATGGCCAGCCTTCCCTCAAAGAGCTGGCCATCACAGAGGCTTTATTTGTAAGTGCTGGCTTAGTAAGAACTACAGAAAACAAACCCTAGACGTGGAAGGGTCCTCTGAGACATTCGCGTCCACACCACTCACTCTGCAGCTGGGGAAACTGGCCCTAGACGATAAAGGGGCTCTGGAGGTAGCTGATACAGTGACACTTAAGCCCAAGTCTTCTGGATCATGTTTCCACTCTTTCTGGGGTTGCAATATCCAGGAGAAAGAGTGGTGCCTATACCAGTTCTACAAGAGGATTGTAGACTGTAGTACAAGCTGACTGCATGGACAGGACAGGAAAGGTTTAAAATCCACTGTAGGACCATTTTCAGGGAGATGATAGGAAAAGAAAACATAAGGGCACTTCTCTGCCTGAAACCAGAGGCAAAGCAAAGGCTTTGAAGTCCAAAAGAGCCATACTGAAAGGCAATTGGCACCACAGAAAGACTTGCATGTCATCCATTCTCTGTGTCCCAAGACATCAGGGACCAAGAGTCCTGGAAAGAGGGCTCCAGAGGAACAAGCTTCACTATGAGGACACTGTCAAGCTCACCCCTACCACGAGTCACCAGGAAGAGAGGAAAACACTCCAGCATCCACTGAGGGTGTCACAGTCTGCAAGCAGCAGGTCAAAGGGCCCGTGAGGAAGGTCCAGGGCATGGGCATGCCCCAAGTCGGCACCGACCGGGTGAAGAGGAGAAGAGGCAGGGTTGACTCTCCCAGCCATCAAAAGTGGGTCACCTGGGTGGATCCAGAGGGCTGGCTCTAAGTATAGTCAACTTTTCACTATCTTAAAAGAAGATCCTTCGTGGCAGCTGCTGACAGCACCCTACCCAGACTCCACTCCACACACACCTCTGCCACCAAAGGCTGCTGGGAGGGACGCCCAGGAATTGCTGTCAGAAGGCATTTTTCAGGACATGGAAACATGTGTAGCCTACATTCAGGGCTGGCTGGAAGTGCCAGAGGGTTCATTCCCCTTGAAAAAATCCCCAACTAATGGGGAATGGAGAGTCAGGGGTTAAATGCCACAGCTTCCTGGCTTCTCAACTGGGAGAACTCTGAGGCACATTCTCATTGTCTTTTTCTGTCCCCCAGTGGAACTCCAGTTGGCCACCATAGTAACCGGCTTGAGAATATATCCTTTTTTATTCCCTTCCCTTCCTTGCCTCACTTCCCCACACCCCTACCTGTTCTTCCTGAGATCATCCCAAATAAACCACTGGTACCAAACTCTCAGACATCCACAACCTGGGGATGGTCCCTAGAAGGAGATATTTGATATCAGAACCAGTTCTTTCAAGAGCAACGACAGTCAAAGCAAAACAAGAGTTGTGGTTGGACCCCCTCAAGTTCACAAGAAAGTCACGGAAACGTCTCATTGCTCAAGCGACCTATTTAGTGGAGATGCCAATCTAATTGCCATCTCCCACGGGAAGAGTCAGCATCACGACCCCTCGTGGTCTGCAAGAGCAACAGAACAGAACTGCACAGAACTCCAGGCTCCGCAGGGTCCTGGGGTGGGTCTGAGCCCTCCCTCCAGGCAGTGCTGCCACTGCAAACAGCCCTCCACAGAGCAGCATCGAAGCGTCCTCCCGAGTGGGAAGCTGCTAAGCACCACGAGGTCCCTTCCTATTCTGAGCCTATATGTGGTGTCCTCCAACTTCCCCCCGGCCCGTTCTGAGGTCTCCTGGGGACTCCAGCACATCCAGAAACAACCCCGCGCCCTCCACCAAGCTAAGCACCTCAGCGGGTTCTTGAATAACCCTGTTCCTACAGCCGCACCTCCCATCACGGCTCCCAAACTGCGCCTGTTGTCACAATGTCTCTGTGACTCTAGCCATATTCTCCTATCGCGTGTACTAGCATTTCCTTACTTCTTTTTTTTTGAACAACAACAAAAAAAAAAACTGGCTCTTTTTACCCTTTACATTTATTCTAAAAGGAAGCTTTCTATCAGAACCATAAATGGAAACCCAGGAGTACTTGACGTAATTAGGAAATAGTCACATTAATGAAACAATGAAAACAGGAGCACGTTACTCAATTCCAGCTAGAATCAATTGCTCAAAAGGCTCTGGGACTAAGACACTCTCTTTCTGGGTTAAAAACTGTAATTAGTAAATGTAGGGGAGGCATTAAAGACAGAGCAGCACCAAACCCATATTTTCTTCTTGGTTTGAATCAGAAAGGTCAGAGAGAACTGAAAAGGGAATTCATCTCCCCTGACATTTCTGTGGGCTGTGGGTCATCGGAAACTATTACCGAGTCCTCGGTGAGTGGCATGTGCCCACACAGGACACACTGCATGTGGCTCCTCTCCTTTGCCTGACCTCCAGTTTGTCAATCTCCTCCCTAAATGGGGTATCTGGGCCCACACAGGTATCGCCCTGGACCTATCGCTGACCCACTGTGGTCAGGACACTCAGCATCTATTGATGCAGGCATGACCGCATCAGTGTCATGGGCTCAGGGTTGGGCCCGGCCTGCCACTGCTGCAGGGGTACCAAGGTCAGGCGCCAGAACACCCTGCTTGCTCTGCAAGGGTGCTGTCCGCCAGAATGGCCCCAGATGGCCGCCTGAGCTGGTAAAGATAGGCCTCAATTTGACCTCCAGCCTGGCAGGTGCATCTGCAATTCAAGGCACAGCTGCCACCCGAGGGAGCTCCCTGGGAAGCCACATGTTGCTACCGGATGAAGATTGAATGCACTTTGCAGCTGGGGCCTATGAGATCTAGTGGGATTCTCATAGGAGGAAGCAGAGTGCCACAAGTGGCAAGGCCATGCATGGACCAACTGCAGTAAGTTAGCAAACAGAAGTACCTTTTTAATGCACCAATTCCAGAAGCAACTTCAACTTGACCTTATGAACCGCAGAGTCAGCACTGCTGCTGGCTGCTGCAAATTGAATGGTGACTACGCAGGTCAGAAAGGGTTTGCAGCCGTTCAGGCTCTAGGCTTCTCCGCTCTCTCACCTAAAGGGAGTCTCCACCCCTGCAGCGGTGCAGACGCCACGCCCACAGCCATCCCTCTGGCAGGTGGGGTTCCCTTCCAGCATGCTGCCCCCTGAAACATGACCTGTTAATTCATTCAGGCAATGAATTCTCCAGGCTGTGAAGCTGAAGATCAATAGCTCGATTGACAATAAAGGACGTGAGTGACCACAGCCTGCGGAAGGCTGCCTGGACAGTCTTATCTAGAGCCTTGAGCCTGCCATGCCTGCTACTCCCAGAGGTAGATGCCAGGCGCCACTCGGGGGCCAGCACCTCAAGAACTTTCCGATGAGTAATGGAAAATGTGCTTGCCGTAGTTAAGAGACTTGGAGAATGGGAGAGTAATGCCAACTGGTCTTGATTTAGTTGGAAAAATGCATTCTATCATTTGTTGTTAACTATTAAAGTCATTTAAACCCTTCTGAGAATAGATCTAACATTGGGTTGCTTTGAAGGTTTGATATGTCTTGTAATCCATAGATTATTGAAGTTAATTTCTCTACTGAGATCCTGCTATCAGTGACATTGCATGCATACTCAAAAACTGAAGGAAAAAAAAAAAAGAAAAAAGAAAGATTTTTAATTGGATTCCTGCTTCGCCTCAGTCCAGAAAAGTAGCAATGGTGGAAATGGCTAGATGAGGATCTAGGAGGAAAGGGGCATCTTAACTCCTTTCAAATCTTTTCCCAAGATATGTGTGGCCAAAGTCATGTTATTTGCACACAATTTGCCCTTCACTCATTTAGGAATCTTTTTTGGTTGTTTTTAGAGTGTCCCTTATGGGATAAGATAAAATGGGCAATAACAGTGTGCTGATTTATATCATTGTGAATCGTTTTTTCTGTACTTGAAATTAATTTTAATTGAATCTCATCCTCTGGACTTTCATTTGCTTTTAAATGAGTTTCAGTCATAGAGTGAGAACGCAACTGACTCCCAGAGTTGACAAGTTTTTGTGTTTTGATCATAGATTATTATATAATGTTAACAAATGTTTGTTGGACTACAATACTGCATTTTAAATACTTTACAATCCTCGTGGTACTCTCAATCCACACAGTGTTTTCCAGGTAGGCCAAAAGCCGGTTAAATGTGTTACAAATGTAATTAATTTCCAGAAGGTACAAATGCCTCAAGAAGTGATTGCAAATAATTTACCAGTTTATGATCATCCTCAAGAAGCTGGCTAGCCGGGAAAGCCTTTTTAAAAATGATATTGGAATTGACACCCAGCACCAGAAGGAGAAAGAAAGGGAGAAAGAGAGGAAGGAAAGGAACTCCGTGGCTTTCTGGGCTGGTTTTCAAAGGTGCTCCCATGCCGGCCACTCCTCCAGCTCCACAAATTCCCCTCTCAGCTCCCTGTCATAGCTAATAAAACTCAGCCTTTGAACTGTCTTATAACTTGCCTAAAGACACATTGCTACTAAGTGGTAGAGCTGGGATGCAAACTGACTATGTGTAAGCTCCAGGATGGATCTGTGGGGCTGGGGGAGTCTGGGGGGTTATCTTGTTGACTGGTATAGCTCAAGTGGCTGGAACAGTGCCTGGCACAGAGTAGGACTCAATGCATATTTCTTGAAGAAATGAAGAAATTAGCTCCAGCACTTTCCGCTGCAGTGTGGCAAATGCTGAAGCTGATGTTTCAAATGTCAAGCTATGTGGTACAGACAATGAGAGAATGTTCTATGATCATCAAGTGGGAGAAGACATGTGTTGCCTAGGGTCAACAGGACAGGCTACTAGAGAATGTGAGACGTGATGCAGGCCTTGAATATTGGGTAGGTGGTGAGAGGGGAGGGCATTCCAAGTGGGATGCGTCTCAGGGGAGATAGGATATTGCAGAGGTGAAGATATAAAAGATGTGTGTGGTGGCAGGGATGAGACTGGGCTGCTTGCAATGGAGGGCTTGAGGATAACTTGGGCTGGCTGTTGATTCTAGATGCACAAAAACTGGGTGATACCAAGCAACAGCTCCCACCCTGACACTTACTGTGCCATTCATTATTCTGCAATGATTTTTGAGGGTCTACCCTCTACCAGGCACTGTGCTAGGAGCTAGGAATGCATTGACTACTGTTCTCATGGTGATTGCGGTCCCTCCAAGACGCTGGGAACAGCACTTTCTGTTCCTGCCAACACCAGGATTGCTCCAATGGATAATTTCAGCATCTTTCTTGGGCATTCTCAGTGTGCTTAAGACTCTGTATTTAAGGTAGATTTGACTGGAGAGAAAAGATAAATTTCTAGGCTGCAGTCGGTGAAAGGAAGACATACAAACAAAGGTGCAAGTTCTCCAAGGTGCAGATTTGAGACATTAGGAGTCAGGCAGGAGAGAGACAGACCTGTGTGGTTCTGAAAGGCTTCATTAAAGAACAGAAAAAGAGGGTTCATCCTGAAGGCTGGTCGTGGATTGGTAGGGAGGAGCTAGAAAGTGTTCCAGGTTGAGTCTCCAGTGTCTTCAAACACTGTCTGAGCTGTGCTTTGTAGAGATAAATATTCACATGTACAGATATTCACACTTGTATTGAATCAGGAGTGCTGCTACACCTCGGAGAAAGAGATCACATGGCAGGGCCACAGGGGAAGCCACATTTTCTACAACACCCAGACTAAACACGCTGCACCTTCACCAACGGCTTTCTTCCCACTGATCCCTTCCTCCTGCTGCTAGGGGGATTGAGAATGTAAATAACATGGAAACTAAGAAGTGTTATCTGCCTGAGTCCATACACACTCACACCCCAAACCATACCCCTTCCTTCAGGAAGCCCTTTGCAGAAGGAAAGTAAGGTGTGGCACCTGCCTGCCAGCCTGGCCTGATAATGGCCTCTCCTCATCTCAAAGACATCACTCCAGGCCCTGTGACCAGGCAGAAGGACCACTGCTGGGGCCCCTAGTGGCATCTCCCCACTAGCCCAGAGAAGGGCCAAAGATTCGTAGCCTCTTTTTCCCTGTAACATCACCCTGTACGGCCCTGGCTTGCCTGGAGACCCTACTCTTGTCACTCCTCCACTGGCCTTAGAAAAGCCACTCAGTGACTAGGGTTTCCTTCCAACAAGCCCCATGACTACTGGTGTTACTGGGGCCCTTGGGGATCCACCCTTCTTGGCACAGATGTGGTACCTGAGGCCTAAAGAGGGTTTGAGACTCACCCAAGGTCAATCAAGGAATGAGTACAAGTACTCAGATCATCGGACGTTGTGACTTTGGAAGCCCCAGAGTGTAAATAAATTGTTTTCAACTGTTTTGGCAGCAAAATCTCCCTTCCAACACACTCCCTCAGCAGTAGATGACCTAAACAGCTCAGGTTCCCTCCCTTTTGCTTGGTGTATACTCTACCCATTGTGATTCGCTGCCTCAGTTTCCCTGAGCTGCCAGATTGCATTGTTTTCCCGACCCTCAGGTTTTCCCAGTGCTGAGCCAGAGCTTCTGGAGTTTATAGTGAGTCTGCTGCTCTGGACAAGGCCGAAAGCTGCCTGATAGCTGGTGAAACCCTGCTGGGGGCTCTTAGCCTCTTCCCCATCCTCTCTCCCTCCCAGAAGTCCACTTCGAACCCTTTGGAAATCCAGTTACTTTGGGTTCTTTGGTACCTGTCTCTCAGACATTATTTTACATTATATTATTCATTATTTTACCATCCTGCTTCTAGTCTCAAGAGGCCCAGAAAATACTCCAAACAAGGAACACAGCCCTGTCAGCCAGTCTCCGCCTCTCTCTGTTCCCTGCAAGAACCATCTCTGGTCTTCAAAACAAGTCTTCAACCATGATGAGCAACCATAACTTTCTATTATAAGTTTAGAGGCAGAGGGAGTTAGCTGAACTTATCAGTTGGTTACGATTTCTTTTCTTAAAGAATCTGTATAGTGGCTTTTATAAGATCTGCTTGCAGATGGAATCTCAGATTTTGGAGGTTCTAAAGCAAACCGTCAATGCTCATAATTCCAGAAGCAGATACAAATTCTTCAGGGGAAACCATTTCTAGATTAAATGAGGACTGATGGACTCACACAGGTCTTAGAAAATGCTGAACCCACCTGCGACCACCGCTGCCCACTTCCTGTGGGCACAACTTCTGTCCCATCTCATCTGCAGAGACCTATTACCCAGGACTCCGGGGACGGCATCTATGGGGTCACACAGCAGGGAAGGCTTGCAAAGGGCACCTGGAAGCCGGGAGCTGGGATTGCCTGACCACCAAGGACGCCCAGGTGAGAAAGAGTCCCCAGGGGAGGAAGAAAAGTGCAGGAAGCCTCAAGTCATCTGAGGCCTGGGGATGAGCTGGGATTTCCTTGAGCCCCATTGTTTCAGGGCTCCCCACAGGTCCCAGGAATCAGAACACAGAAGACTTTGTGACGGCTACTTCCCAGCCAGAGAATCTTTTGGCTGAGAAACAGCAGCTGGTCTGGCTCCTGGGCCCCACCCAGCCCTTCTTTGGAGAAGCAGACGGTGGTCTAGTTGCTAGCTCCTCCCCATATGCCATAGACGCACACGTGTAGCCTTAGCTTGTGTAGCCACAGGTGGGCCGCGCTCATGACTGATTCTCAGGCGTCTGACGCCGCTGCCCTCAGCCCACCCAAACACATGGGGTCAGACTCCGGATGCTGGTGCCCTGGAGACACCATCTTCTAGCCATCAGGGGTAGGAGGTGCATTCTAGGGACTTGCTACAGAGATTTCAGCTCTCTTAAGAGCTGGCCCTTTACTGCAGTTCATACCCCAACAGTATAAGTAAAATCAGAGCTCAGATGGGGGTGTAGAAGGGAGAGGATTGAGTGGCCTGTGGGAATGTCGGCCACCAGGGAAGCTAGAATGCATCCTCCACTCCAGAACCACTGGGTGAATGTGGGTCTTCCTGAGGGCAAGACGGCAAGAGAGAGACGGAGGGGAAGGGAGGTAGCCAGCAAGGGGTGAGGGGAGAGGGAGAATGGGGCTTTCACACTAGCGATCACAGCTGCCCAATTCCAACCATGCGCCTGTAGAAGTCAAGAATCCAGAATATCTAACCAAGACTGTGTTCTCAAAAAGAGAGAGTCTACCAGCAGAAAGAAAAAAAAAAGCAGGTTTCCATTATGGAAAGGATGTATCTAGTGGTGGCAAAGCAGGCCATTGCAGATAGGACCTCAGAACACACTAGAACAATATAATGGAACATCTCACTGTTAGTGGTGTCCTGAGATCTGAAGATTTAAACTCTCTTCTAAGACATTTGATTCCATCCTGTTCACACAACTCGATGTGTCTGTTGGGGATTTAGGGGCAGAAAGAGATTGACTGGTCTCGCTCGTGGCTGCAAGCTTATGCCTCCTTGCATCCTGCCCTTTGCTGGCCTCCTCCTACACTGACTGTGGACTCAGCCAGGTGGCATGCTTTGGTCAATGGGACAACAGTAACTTGATGCAGGCAGAGTCAAGCAAAAGTGTTTGTTGCATTTCTGTTTGCTCTCTTGGACCCCTGCCTCTGACATGAGAACAAGTCCAGACCAGCCTGCTGGAGGAGGAGAGACACATGGGACAGAACCAAGTAACCCCAGCCAAGCCCACCCTAGACCAGCCAGCCTGCTAGCCAGGAACAGAGGCATGAGCAAGTCTGGCTAAGATCAGTTGAGACTGGCCTGGATCAGCAGAATCACTTAGCTGATCCAAACACCAGTGAGAAAAAACGTATTGTTGTCATTTTAACCACTAAGTATTGGGGTGGTTTATTACACAGCAGTAGCTAACTGCAACAACTGTAGCGGAAAACACCACATTTACGCTTGTAACCAGGGACAAAACATTTTGCCTCTCCTTGTTTTAGCTCTCTAAGCTCTCTTACACTCCAAGGATCTTAGCAGTGATTTTCTAGATATAATTAAAACAACTAATACTGCCACCCTCATAGCCAGTAGCTCATACCTAATGATCAATAACTTAGCCCCAAACGCAGAGCTATGTCCTTTGCATGCATGACATTATACAGTCATGTTGGGTAGACACTTGCATTATCCCCATGAGGAATCTGAAGCTCAGCAAAGCAAAGCAACCTGTCTAAGGTCACACAGCTACAAGGGACAAAACTGGGACACAAACTCAATTCTAGCTGATGTTAAAGCTTGTCCTTGTAAATAGGGCACTACGATAGAAAAGAGTCTGTCCAGAACCTGGATGACCCTCATTCGACTAAATGCCAAACCCTAATCAATGAGGAACCAAAGCCCCATTTTAGGAAAGATCTGGTAAGAAGAGTCCTTTGAGGGCCACACCTAAAGTGAGAAGTGTCGGCCTTGAGACATCATTACTGCACCAGGAAGTGGACAACTTTCCAACCGAGATGGTTCTGGAAGAGACCGGTATTTCAACAGCTGAAGGGTATATGCATTCGTGTTCTGTAAAACCGGGACTTTTGAATAGCGCAGCCCCATGTGAGGAGAGAGCTTTCCTTATGTCACACACGCCAACACCTTCACAGCAGTGGGATCCACCAGAAAAACCGAGGTGAGCCCAAGCTACATCCTCAGCGCTCTGACGTGGCCAGGAAACAGGCAGAAGACCGAGAGACTATGACCGAGAGAGAATCTGAGCAGAAAACCTTAACACGTTTTCTTTGCAAGCCAGGCTCAGAACCCCCGGGTCCTGTGCTGTGACACATCCCTGATACATGGCACAGCGGAGTCTTAAGTCAAACGGGCATCTCCATTTCTGGAAGCATCATGGCATTTTACTGGCCGACTCCCCGCTCACCTGTAGGAAACCTCATCCAGTGACTCAGTTTCCAAACTTTCAGGTCTCCGAGTCAGATGAACATTTTTTAAAAAATCTGAAATTGCAGGGCAGATGTTACAGCTTTCCTCCAAAATCCCTTCACATTCCACCTCGGAACTTTAAAACAACAATTTTATTTTGAGAGCTGATTTATCCCAAGTAAATAGGACACAGTGTGGGTGAAGGCAAAGGGACCAGGAGGCGGTTATTGGATCTATCAGCACAAAAGCTGCACTGTTGCTGGCAGCCAAGGCTCCGCCATCCCTGTACCTTTCAAAACTAATATGTAACCATATCTGTTTTAAAAGAGTGATTCATTTTCCTCCCATTGCCTGCGAAACTCTCTTCATCCCCACCACAGGAAACTTGAGTCTGATTTTAATGAGCTTCAATTGGAATGTGGCCTTTGAAAAGTAGTGCATTTGAAAAGATGGAACATTAAATTTTGTAATGATGTAAAACATCTTCAATTTTTGACAGGACAATGGTGCTTATTGTACTTTATGAGTCCACTGGCGATTCAAAGGTCACTTTGTATATGACTCCACAGACAGGGGCAGCACGGAATGAAAATTAGGTTATATGTGATCAGCTTTATTATTAATCAGACGAAAATGGATTTTTAACATTTTTCTAATGAGCAACAGAGAAGGAAGAAAATACCACGAATAAAACTACAGAAGAACAAGAACGACCAAGGCTAAAAATGCACCACGGCCATATCTAAAAATGTGCTTTAAATCTAAAATACTTAAATACTATCTCAAGGAATAAAATGCAGCTGCATATTTTGGTGTCATAAATACACAGAAAACTGCTGAAATACCTACTCTAATTTACTATCTCTGTCCTTTGTTTATAACTAACTAATGAACTGATTTCTCTGCACAGTATATTACCACAGTCCCCAAGAACACCAGACTGCGTGAGGTGGTGTCACTATTTCCATGATAAATCCTGTTTTTCAGGGGTTTATAACTCAGCTGTAAATATGTAATTCAGACTAAAACTTGGCATACAAGGCCTCAACCAGAAAGCACATTTACGCTACAATCACCACTCCACCCCCATCTGATTTTTTAAATCTTTCTATGTGTGATATTTTGGTATTGAAGAGCTGGGGTGTTGAAATGGAGAAAAAAAAAAAAACAATAAGTAAAAGTTGAAGAGTTGATTGTTTTTTCATTTCTTATTTGAATCAGAAGGCTATTTTTCAACATATACTCTGCAAAGCATATGAAATAAATAGACTTCACATCCCAAGGAAATCAAACCAGGCACAGAGGCATATTTAAAATTCAGCTCTGAGGAGCGTGCCTCAGGGAAACAGGCAGCGATGTGCAGGCTTGGGTGAGCTTTCCCAAAGAAGCACACCACTCCAGAAAGGGCCAGCTCCTCTCACCTGACCGCTCACCTAGGAGGATGGCTGAGTTGCTCAGAGCACTTCCTAGGGCGAGAAGCAGACCCAAGCCCCACGCACATCCGGAAGCTCAGCAAGAAGCAAAACCCGCAGTCCTCACAGGGGAGCCGAGCCCCGAAATGTACCCCGTGGGGCACAGGGGGAAGCAAGGAGGAGAGAGCTGATGGTGTGGTGCAGCAGGTCCCCACTCCTGTGACCAGAACCTGGCTCTCTAGCCCACAGTACCAGGTATGAAAATGGCCAGTGTCGACACTTCCTTCTGAGACAAGAGTAAGACCACCTGTGTCTACCAGACAGCTACCTAGACGTCCCCAGGGGATAAGGAAGAGGGAGGCATAAAGAGCACACGGGAAGGAAAGTGAAGTTCAACAGTGAGCCTGGCACTCCCGGGATGTGTGGGCCAGGGGGATGGGGGTGGGGAGAGGGAGGGCCCAGCTCGGGCCTAAGACTGCAGTGAGCATAGAGGAGGCAGAGGGAAGGTGCTGGAAGAGCACGAGGGTCACGCACCCGGGCTCAGGGAGTGAACCGTTTCAGCCTCTGGGCTCATGTCACCACTAAAACCCGAATCTGCGAAGCCGCTGTCACTCACTGCATCCCTGCCCAGCCTCCTGTCCTCCCAGCCCACACCGTGGGCCCCTCCCCAGTGCTGGCTGCTCACACCCAGCAGACGTAAAGCTGGGGTCGGGCCACCTCATGATTTGTGGGACCCACCACAAAATGAAAACGCAGGGCCCCGGTTCAAACATTATTAAGAATTTTAAGATGGTGACAGCAGAGCATTCTCCCAAGAGCAGGGCCCTTCTGCGCTCAGGGCCTGCAGGGCTCCCATGGCTGGAGGCATCACAATGGTCCACCAGGGTGTAGACTGTCCCCGTGGCCCTTGCCTGACCCTCTTCTACAAATTCCCTAGCGGTACAAGCAGCTCGTGGCCTCGGGCCTGTGGCCTCGCTGCCCCTGTCTACAGCCTGCTCCCCAGACCCTCCTGCGCTGGCCTCCTTCGTGTCTTTGCTGGAATGTCACCTCTCAGGCCGTGTCTCTATCCCCCCATGTAAAGTAGCAGCCCCGCCCAGGTGCTCACCAATTCTTCTTTACCTTATTTTTCTCTAGAACCTTAGAACCCCTTAACCAACTAGTTACTTCATTGGTTCACTGGGCACCACCCGACCCCAAGGACGTGAGCTCCCGGAAGGAGCTTTTCTTGACGGCTGGGTCTCCAGTGCCTAGAAAAAGACCAGAGTGGAAGGGAAACATGGCCCTGGGATCTATGACCGCGTTGTTCATCGCTGTGCCAGGATGCTTGGAGGAGTGACTAGCATGTGAGAGAAGGTCCATAAATACTGGTGAATGAAATAATGAATGAATGAATGAGAGAATGAGTGATGGCTGCATAGTACCTCCTGACTTTGTTTCCTGCAAACTCAGGAATCCCCTGCTCAGACTTAAGGGGTGAGGGGTAGGGGCTGCCCAGGTGGAGGCAAGCCAGTGTCAATCTGTGCCGACGTAGATGTGTCTGCGCAATGCCAAGCCCAGGTGTCAAACCTCAGCCCTCGTCCTTCCAGCTGTCACTCTTCCATGAAGGGCTGCACTTGACTAAATTCAAACCATGCTATGACTTCACGTCCCACCTATGAAATAACTCCAACAGGATGAAGCAGAGGCCGGGAGGGGAAATTCATTGACTAAAAATATATGAGTATTATTTTTATATTTATTTATTCCATTGTATATATGTGTATGTGTGTGTGTGTATAGATATGCTTACATATACTTGATCCTGGTGGAGTGCCTACACTCACTTTTGTTAACACACTAAGCTCTGGCCTGTCATGAGTTCTCCCCAACATGGCACCAGAATCACCTGCTTCCATGTAAGCAAACTTGTAAGAAGAGCTCTGTATCTACTAGAAACCAGGAAGGCCTGGCGTCCACACCTGTCCAACCTGAACACTCCTGTTGCTATGCAAGCCCGTTGTCTGTGCCTGACCTTTGGCAGCAGTGAAAGGAGCAGGCCCCTGCTATTAGGACCAGCCGTCTGCATTAGTCATGTACTTCCTGGGGGCACCTGCAAGCCAGCTTCCCCAAGGAAACACTGGGAGGATGTATCACCAGGCTGTCCTCTGAAGAGGTACCCACCTAGGGGCCTTGCACGTCTCCTCAGAGTCTCCTCCCCCAACCTTAGTTCGTGCATATCCCTGTCCTCTGGCCCCACTGCAAATCCTCCCTTATGTGCATAGAACATCACAAATAGTGCTGAGGGAAAAAAACAGTCTTTCCACTTAACTGTCTCACTTTGAGAGCAGATAGGGTGTTTTAAGGTTGTTCCTTATTTCACCTTTTAGTATTGGGAAACAAATAGTGTCGCAGCTAATACAAAAGGTGGGCTACCTCTTGTCTCCCACAGAGGCCAGAATGGCATGAGATGCAAATAATATAGCAACCAGATGGGAGAAGAAACACTAAAAAAAATTATCCAGAAATAGCTATTCATTTGAAAGCAGTTTTCCCAGACAAGAACAGGGATCCTGAAAAGAGAACGGAGCAGTCAGTCTTGACAACGGGTCCCCCTGCACCTCAGAGTAGCAGCATCTATCATCAGGCCGCCGTCAGAAGACATCAAGGAGAGGCTGAACCTAGTGCCGGTCAAGGTCAGTGTGGGGTGGAACTTCACAGCCACAGGCTGGTCTGAGCAGCCATCCTTGGTAGAAAGTCGTCTGCCTTTCTCCAAGGAAACTTGACTCAGATTTCCAAGGCTTTGGTCCACGTTTTCCAGGTGACTTGTTGGGTGTGGCCATTAAGGGTCCCGACTAGCTCCAGCTCTCTACCCATGGGATCCCTAAGAGGAAAACTGTAGGCTATCGTCAAAAGAATTGACTCTGCCAGGGGCAGTCTTGGTCTGTGGAGATGAGTGACCCTCAGCTTGGGGGACCTGGGGGAATGGCTGTGTTTCTCATGGGGGGATGCCATGTTCCCAAGGTCATGTGACCAATTCTCTTAGTTTCAGGTGTTGTTTTTAAGAGTTGGGTTACTGTGCAAAGAGTCAGTCATGGTGCCTCCCCGAGACCCAGCAGTCCTCCAGTATGGTAGGTCAGGCCTACAGGAAGACCCTGAGTCCCACGAAGGCACAGAGGTTTTCAGGGCAGCAGAAGGAGCCCAATGTTGGGAGTCAGGAGGCCTGGGCACCTACCCTGACTTTCACTGCCATTAACTAACAGGGCAAGTCATTGTTTTCTTCTGGACCTTCATCTTCCCCCTTCTGCAAAAATGGGGAAGAGTCCCAGTCCCAGCTCTGTTGACCACACAGGGCCATAGAGAAGCTCAATGAAATCTCATTGTCTGGAAAAGCCTGTGGAAACGCTGGTCACACACACAGGGTGCACAGGCCTGAGAGCTAAGAGCCCCGGATGCCTGTTCCTTTCCCATGCCAGAGTCTTTCTCTTCACTCTCCCCACTCTTGGAACATGCATCCCCTAATTTTTGCCCAGCTCCCTCCAATGTCACCTCCTCAGAGAGTTCTCCCTAACCTTCACGATATGTGATTCTGACCTTCCCATGTTACTCTCTAAGCCTTTGCCACTTCATCATCTTCGCATCATTTATCATAAGCTGAACTTATATTTGTCTTTTTTTATGATCAGTGTTCCCCCATGGAATGTAAGCCCCATGAAGGCTGGAATCTCAACTGCTTTGTTGGTGACCATCTCCCAACTCTCTGCAACAATTTGATGTGTACTAAATAAATGAATGGCCAGATTCATTTCCTGTCACAGATTCTTTTCCTTTGTAAAAGATTTGGAGAAAATGCTGTTTCTTCCTTCTCCAGCACAAAGCCAGTGGAGTGGAGGGTGGGGTCTAGGGGTGGAGGCCACAGGAACCCCCAGCATGCTCTCCACACGGCATAAGATCTTCCTTCTCCCACCTCCTTCCCCACACCCCACATCTGTTCCCCTTTTGTGCTTCTTTGTCCCACTTCACAGCCTGCTCTTAGCACTGGAGCCTGGCACCCTCATGTGACCATTAGTCCATGAGTCCCCGCTCCCAGGGTTACACCAGGAACCAGCCTTCCCAATGCAGGCTGCATACCTGGGTCCCTGCAGAGAAGAGCAGCCTCGGAAGGAGAGATTTCTCTTTTCAGATCAGGGCTCTTCTCAGCGTTTTTGCAAGTGACAGCTTGTTCTAGCCAGAGATGACTTTACAACTGCGAACTCATTGCCATTAGATCCAGGGCTACATTAACCCAAGAAGCCCACCTCTTACCCTTGCTTCCCAAGTGGCCTGGCCCTCTGCAGAGGGAGGGGTGTAGTAAAACTTGCCCCAACATTGCAGGGACAAGTCACAGGAACACCTCCCTTGTTTAGGTACTGATCCCCAAGAGGCAGAGGCTGCCTACGGCTGCCCCAGATGGCAGAATGAGGGCCAGTTACAGGGACCTGCCTAGACACCTGGAAGCAGCAACTGTTGTTTCTGGTTCAACAACCAAGGCAAGTCCTCTCCCTAATCTGCATCTGGAAAATGACCTCTAAGGTGACTTCTAGCTCTGATAGTCTAAGAATCTTCCATTTCATTATGGAGGGACTAATTTTGGCTTCAATGAGCTCTAAAAACAAAGCAGGCTGCCTGAGGGGCATCAGAGATGCTGTGGGGGAGGTTCATGCCTCTGAGACCCTGGGATAGAGCTGGATGCCGTGGGCACACAGGTCGAAGAGCCTGGAGAGGCAGCAGGAGAAGGAGGCATATGGAGAAAGGAGTAAGGCGGTGTGGACTGGAGAGAGTCTGTATTCCTGTTGAAAACAGTGGGCACCGTCATTTGTTCTCCTCACTGAAGAGTCTCTGCCTGTGGGTCTGATGCAGCTTCCCTGGGTTTCCTCTTTGGGAGGTCCCTAACTTTGGACCTCAGCAAAGCCGGGAGCAGACCCACAGAGGTATGCTGCCCTCAGCCTGTCAGTGACTCCCGAGCTCCCGAGGACACCCCTGCCGTGGAAGTGTACACAGCTCTGCCAGGGACACAGTCTGCTGGCTGCTGGTTCTGAGCGACCCGCCCCTGGCCCACTCCTGCCCTCCCCTCTCCAGGAAGCAAGTCTTTTCTTAGAAGAGTACCTACGGGGCCTCTTAAAGCGGGAAACGTGCTAAGATGTGAAAAAGCCAGAACCCAAAACACGGGAAGGGCGACTGTAAAAAGGGGCTGAGTGCAAACAAGCTGCTGGTGTCTGGGGAAGGGGGGGGGCAGTTAGGAGCGCCGCGGGCCCAGCGTGAGGCCCACTTGTCTCCTTTTGAGGAGCAGGGGACAGCTGACCGCTTGTCCACGGGATGTGCTTTGATAACTCCCAGAAATGAGAGGGTGTTTTATGGGAGGGTAATTGGGCATAATTCCCTTCATGACTTCGAGTCTACAGGCAGCTCTACAGCTGGCCCTTATTTGGGACCCATCAGCAGCAAATGTTTTTTTTCATGGCCAATTTATTAAAGAGTCCATGTTTTTGAGGAGACGTCATGGACACAAAAAGGGGTATATTTATTGATATGTTTAAAATATAGATTTTTAACTTCATTCCTCAGCCCTTAAAAACAAAGTAAAGAGATAGACGGATACAATTATGTTCTGACTAGTTTCTGCCAGCCTGCCCAATGGGAACGTTTGTATATATAGTTCTCAGTGGCGCTGAAATCTGCTTAGGAAAGCAACAAGTCCTTTGTTCCGTTGACAACAGTTATTACAATTAATTCATTTTGTGATTGGTACTTGCGCTGAGTGACAAGATGTTATTTTACCTCAGTAAAAGTTAAAGCGGTAATACCTACATGTGCAGTGCTTGCAGACTTGCTCTCCCTCACGGGGGAGAAGAAGAGACCGACTCCGGCTGTCTGCTCAGCTGCCCCCTCCCCACACCAGCACACCCAGTTTGAGCTGGGAGGAACGTGCTGGAAGTTTCTGTTTCCCACCCCCCGCCCCGCCCCGGGTCTCTTGCAAAGTTTTCACAAAGGCATAAGGTCCAAAGTTGACATGATTTGGAGGGAGAGTGCCTGGGGAGTGAGCTGAATGCCACAACGTGAGTTGGGTGGTAAATCTTGTCACTTGACTTGTCACCGTTTATCCAGCTTGGAATTTCACTTGAAGGCTGGGTACTCCCAGCTGTACCCCAGGATTTCTCAAATCCTGTACTATTGACATTCTGGGCCCGATAATTCTTTGCAGGCCTGTCCTCTGCATTGCAGGATACTGCTAACCACCCTGGCGCTTACCCACTAGGTTACCAGGAGCACCCCCCAACGTCTCCAGTATCTCCAGATATTGCCAAATGTCCCCTAGGGGGAAAAACATGCTTGGTTGAAAAGCACTGCTGTACCTCACTCTCCAGACTGTTTTTGTACAGTAGATAGAAGGTTCAAGAGCCCTCCTCTGACTTATCCTGTCTCAAGCTCTCTGAGCCCATCTGACCCAGAGGCAGGTTCAGGTCACAGCTCCCCAGAGAAAAGGCCACAGGAGCACAGTTGGCCTTTTGTACCGTTGAGAGGGAGTGGGCAAAGGAGAGCAGTGGGATAGAGGGACTCAACACCTAAGCAGCAATTTCAAAGGACATTTCTCCTAAGGAGCCCAGACTTCCCTTCTGCCAGGGTGACTAAAAAAAGGCACTTTCTGGTAATAGGGCCTTCCACCCTCATCAGGGTCTTCAGAAATGTATAATATAATAAATGCCTCAACACAAAAATATGTTGAACATAGCTTGTCTCCACTCATCATTATGAATTTCAGTAATTACACACCAGGATTCGAAAAATTCTGGTTATCTGAATGTTCCGGCAGCTGGGCAGATAAGTAGAACCTCCTCTCTGCTCATTTATTTGTGTTGATTAGACATTTGGCTTTTTACTCAACTTTCCTAGGTAGATGCTACCACATCACATGGAGGAAGGGGTGCAGGTGGGGGATGAGGACATCCTGGTTCTGGATGCGATTGTCTCAGGAAGGACATATTTTGGGGGGCAGGAGGTCCTGAGGAGCAGAGCTGGCAGGGGCCATGTTCCTCTGATCTGTTCACCCATCACCTCCTTCTTTACAGCAGTCCAGTTGGGTTTATGTAGCAGAGACATACTGTGACAAAGTGCTAAATTCTTGGCCATTGAGCCCAGGTCCCAATGCATCAGGACCCGGGCCCAGTGCATCCTCTTTGCCACCCCAGAGCATGGCTGGATGTTGCCAGGGTCCCCAGCCAGTCCAACATCCTTTCAATACGAACAACTCAGCAGAACCTGACTTGTACTGTACATCTGCATTGGAAAGCCATTGACAGGGAGCCACAAAAACCCTTCCACTGTTTTTGTTTTTGTTTTTAGCAGTATTTATCACCTTCTCAAAATCAGTTGCATATTTTAAATGAAAACAAATGACTATTTCTAGATTAATCAATACTTGCATCTTTGCCTTTTAAGAAGTAAAAAGTTGAATGTAAAGAAATCCTTATCTTTGCTCCCATCAATCTAATTTTAATATAATTCAGTATTTAATACATATAATCCTCTTTGTCTGTGCGGAACAACATCATAAAAAATGTGAATGATTCCATGGTATCCAGGACCTTGTGAGGTGGAGATGTGGCCTCTTCCCCGTACACTCCGGGCCTCAGTGCTTTGCTCCTCTCCTTCCCGGATGACGAGTCGTTTATTCCTATTCAGTCTAAAGAAAAGGGTTTATGTATTTAATGATTCTAAAACCAAAATGCTACCTACTATCTGCACAATTGCCATTTTATCTCTTTAAACTTCTCCAGTTGACGTTTTTAAAAGGGCAGAAGCAGAAAACCCGTATATAATACCTAATTTGTACATCTGCGGTTTCCCTCTGACGGGCACAGGCACCATATGTTTTTAATTATCATAATAGCCCTAAAGAACCTGTTCGGTGGGAAACACATATGATCCTTTTATTACTGGTTTGTAATTTAAACAGTTTTAACAGAAAAGGTCTGGCTGGAGGGGAGTGACAGGCTCAAAGGCCTAAGATCCCGGTCGTTGACCTCTGGAAGCTCAAGTTCAGATCCCACCCACCAGGCGGGACTGCCTTCTCCTGCTTGACAGAGGTAATTGGTCGCATGTGAAGCGGCTCTGTGGGACCTTAAAAGACAGGATCTGTGATCTCCAGTGATGCTGGGGTTTGGTCAGAGCCTGACACGGTGAGCAGAGGGTTGATAAATATTATCCTAGTCTGACCTCTGCTGCTTTCACAGCTGGGTGCTGGGCCCATGGCAGCCCCCATCTGGAGGGTCTACTGGTGCCTTGGGCCACCCACTCTCCACTCTCCCCCACCTGGACCTCAGGGAACAATTGCAAGGTGAGGGGTCAGCTTTCCTTGAGGCCCTCTCGCTTTGGGGAGGGCGAGGGAGACACAGTTTTTTCCCTGAGGCTGAGAAGTATAATAAATACAGTCCTAAGAATAATTCATTCACCGACTGGGAGATGGAAGGAATCTTGGGATGATCCAGTGGATGAAGAGGTGAGGACCCCGAGGGGATGGGAAGAGACCTGCTCAGGGTCACAGGCAAGTTCTAGGCCAGCTCGGTCACATGGAGCACACCTGACCGCACCCGGTGCCCCACCCTGCTTACTCCTGGATGACAAGCCCCAGGTTCTGTCTGTGAATGGCATCTCTGCTTGAAATTGCCGCATCTTCTCCTGGGACCCAGAGCTACAGGATGGCAAGATCAGGCGATTTTTATTTATTGGTTGGTTGGTTTATTCATTTTTGACGCATCCCATCAAGGGTTAAAGGCTCAGGGAAGCACCACAAGGTGAGGCAGCAAAATGTCCCCCTCAGGGGTCTCCCCTGCCTGCCTGAATCTCAGCCTCTTCACCTACTTGCTGAGTCCCCTTGGGTAAGGTAAGTGGCTTCTCTGTGCCTCCATCTCCCATATGTAAAACTGGAACAATAAAAGTTACATCTACCTCACTGGATTTTTATAAGGATTAAATGAAAGAATAACATTTGCATTGTCTATGTAAGGTATTTAGAATGGGAGTTGGCCCTGGCACATAGTTAAGTATTTATTATTTAAAACCAAACTTGGTAGATGGAAGGATAGATAGCTCAGAAGTCCCGATCCTACAGGTGAAGGTAAGGGGATAATTCCTTGGGCATGGGGAGATCAAGGGGGAAACTGTCACTGTCCTTAAACACCAGAGCCAAGATGCTAGGTTTGGAATGGGACAAAACCTTCGGGTTATAACTGCTTTCTGGTAACTTTTCAAGACATCCGGGGGCGGGGGCAGCGTTAGGAGTGATGGCCATCGGACATCCTCGGCCTCTCCAAATGGCAGGCCTGATTCCACTCAGCTGCCATGAAAGTGGCTTTCTCGTCTCCACTACTGGTTGGTTTTAGCATCCAAATGTGACTCTATGATATTGTATTACTTTGACTCTTTTTTTTTTTTTTTTGTCAGAGCCTGATATTGGAAACGCAATACAGCTGACCTTTGAACAACGTGGATTTGAGCGGCTCGGGTCCACTTACACGCACGTATTTTTCAATAAATACGCATATGTACTGTAAATGTATTTTCTCTTCCTTATGATTTTCTTAATGACATTTCCTTTTCTTTAGCTCACTTTATTGTACGAATACAGTATATAATACAATGTACAAAATATGGGTTAAATATTTATGTTACGGGTAAGGCTTCCAGCCATCCGTAGGCTATTAGTAGTTAAGTTTCATAGGGAGTGAAAAGTTATACACAGATTGTCAGCTGTGTGGGGGTCAGCACCCCAAACCCCTGCATTGGTCAAGGGTCAACTACATATTATAGAAGAGGTATAATATAGCTGATAATACCAGTCACTATCATCTAGCACGTGCTCTTTGCCAGGCTCAGAGCACAGCCCCAGACACATGTGTCTCCGTCACTTGCTGTCCCTGATGCTGCAGGGCAGTCACCTGGTGCCCGTGTGCACTGACTAAGCTGGGGCTCAGAGAGGCTCTTTAACAGAATGCTCACGACTTAAGAAGTTGGAAGGCTTTTCCATTGAGTAGAAAAATAACATTGGGCAAGTCACCTGACATGTCGTGGCCTCAGTTTCCTCATTCATAAGATGGGTTCTGCTGACCAGGTGAGTTTGGTTATGCAGAAGTGACTGGGAACCAGAAAGGCTGAAGAAGGACCAGCTGGTGCGAGGGCCTTCCCGTGAAGATGGGCCTACACTGGGGTGGCCCACCTACCTGGAGGGCGAGGCTAGGACCGAGTCCATAAGTAACAGGGATATCTTTCCACACTGTCCCATCTTTCCTCCTGCAGGACAGGCTCTCTCTGGGTCAGTAGGTGGACAGGCATTCATCTGGTCAACCCCACCCTTGGGGGAGGAAGGAGGGAGTCACATGTTCAGAGCTGGCCCTCCAAGTAACCCCAGAAGACGAGAGGAAGGCTTCTCGTAAGTTTAAATAAAGGGGGGCTACAAAGCCCCCACCCCAGAGGGACTGCTCTTTCCTTTCGGCAAGAAGAGGGCCAGATGGCCACCTTCCTTTTGAGACGTAAATGGTGACCTCCTGACTCAACAAACAGCAAGTGCATCTTAATCAGAGAGCGCCCTTCCTGTCCACCAGAAAAGGCGATTGCACCGACCCGCCCCTCAAGGGAACAGGCTGCCTCAAGGGGCTTGAAGGCGGACCACAGGCCCCGGGGGCTGACCCCTCCACCAGCAGCGACTGTTCCCCCCACACACACTGCCTGCCTGACTGGTGCCAGCCCAGCTCGGCTGCCCAGCCAAGCCTAGGCTGGGGTGAAGGCACCTCTGAATTTCCAGTTCTGGGAATAATAACTCACATTACTTCGATCCCATCTGCACCCAGTGAAAGGCAGAGCAGGGAAAGGAGCATAAAACACAAAGTTCCCACAGTCAACATCTGTCTTAGTGCAAACAATGGACCATTATCTTGTAAATAATTCTGATTGAGCTGCAGCAGGTTTCCTCCTGAAGCTGGAGGTCAGGGAGCATGCGGAGGGTGCTGCTGGGAAGCCGGCCTGGGCCACCGGGTGCTGCTCTAAAGCCTCTCCCCCCCGCCCTAGTCACTCAACCTCTTCACCCAGGCGGTGAGCACCCTAGCGCTGCCCACACAAGCAGGCCTTCCGACCAGCACCTCCAAACCACGGGCGGCTTCCGGAAAGTTCCTCCCTGCCTCCATCCTCTCCTTTCTGCTGGCTTTTCTCTTCTTCCTCTTTCTCTGTTCATACTGATTTTCTCTCCTTTTACTGTCTCCTTTCCTGCCCTTTTATCTTCCCAGGTCTCCAGTTTCCCTTTTTCCTGCCTTTTCCCTTCTCTCCTCTTCGACCTCACCTCCTACTCTCTCCTTTCTCTCTCCATCTGCATCTCTGTCTCTCTGCTCTTCAGCCCTCTCTCATTGTCTGGTCTTTTCTGCTCTTGGTCCCGCTGGGGCGCTCTCTCTCTTCCCTTCCTTCCATCCCAGGCCCCTGGGGCTTGCCCACCCCTCCAGACTGTCCGTGGGACAGATGGCTGGAGTATGTCCAGTCTGGGGATTCCAAGGCCTACAGGTCCCACCTGCTCCCTGGCTCTGTCAGGCTGTCAGGGCTGCGCAAGCCCGACTGGACACACTGTGCCCACAGGAACGTCTCTTCCCACCACTGGGAGAGAACGTCTCTTCCCACCAAATCCAAAGACCCTTTCCCTCCCATGTGTTCCAGGATGCCGTGGTCAGCCTGCCTCTGCACTCATGCATCTCCTGTAGAAAAACCCAGTGTCATGAAACAGAGCTGGGGCTTCACAAAACCACCCAACCTTAGGGAAATCCAGGTGTTCGCCTGTTCAAAGGAGAGAGGATAACTCACTTTGTGAGGGCATGTATCCCAAAGCCCTCAAGAAAATTCCCCTGTGATTTAAAATTAATTGCCTGAGTGTGGTTTTGAGACAACACTCCCAAAGTTTCCATGTAAAGCAAAAAGCCATGGTACAAGAATCTTATTCCTACTAGTTGACCACTAGAAAAATTTAAAAATCTCCTAATTGTCAATCCTTTGCAGCATTAGAAAACAGGGCAAGGAGCTCAGTTGAAGCGAACAGGGGTGATGTCTGCACATCCCAGGAATGGGATCACTGAGACAGAGCACAGCTTCCTCTGTGGAGGTGTTCACGCTGAGGATGGAAAAGAATCCCAGTGAGGCTGTCTAGACAAAGGCCTTCATGTGGTGAGTACAGGTTGGCAAGGATGAGGGGCTCCCTGCTTTGCAATACTGCACCCAGATTCTCCACCCACTTGGCAAGGTCTTAGGGGGTATGAGTCCTCATGGGAGCCCTGCCTGAGACCTGCACGGCAGCAGAAATCCTAAAATAACTAAAATGTGGGTGACTTGCCAGCCTCCAACTTATTCATATTCATTTTATTGTCTTGAGGATGTACAAGGGTACACAAGTGTATCCTTTGATGGATGAAAAACTAGAGGCAATCAAGTTACATTCAATCAAAAGCAAAAAGCCAAGGACTTGAGGGGCTCAAAGTTGGAGATAGTATACACTGTCCCAAACTAGGGGGGCTTGCTAGCCAACAGCTTGCCACTTGGAGTGGCCAAAGGAACTCTGAGGTTGGAACAGTGGAAAGGTCACAGGTATGGAGGAGGATGTGACCTGTTCCTTGTGCCCCATGCATGGAGTACGGCATGACCCCTCATCTCTCCATACCTCGTTCCTCTCCCTCTGTTACTGGGTTGGAGTGTTGTGTGGGAGAGGGGGGCTCCCAAGAGGGACTACATACTTTCCAAAGAGGAACAGAATAGATTATAAAATTGATATCTGTAAAGCACTTGAAGAAACCTTAATCATCATGAAAAATGCTATCTTCTCAAGCTCGGTTGTGAATACAAGAGGTTGGAAAGTGGCAAAGAAGAAAAGTCAAATAATCAGGTTTTTCTTGCACTACTATGAACCCAAAGATTCAGTTTTATTGACTCCCTCTTTAAAATAAAATAGTTTGATTGACTTTCAGAATTAAAAGAGAAATGCCTTGATGCTCTTCTTATGAGTTAATAAAAATGTCTTGATGATGAAGAAAGTATTCACATGCCCCATGCCCAAACTGAAACCCCACATGTTCATGTGCTTGTGGAAAGACCAGCTGGGTGCCCACATCCGGGGCCCTGCAGGAGTCAGTGCTCATGAGGACTCTAGGACTGACCAGGTCCTAGAGGGTCACCTGAAAAGTAAAAGCTACAAGGGCTCCTGAAAGCCATAGAATTTGAGACACAGGAGGGTACTGAGGGGATTTGTCCAAGCTCCTTGGAGCTCAACTGCTGTAGACACTGCCCTCCATCCAGCCTCCAGGAAGCCTGGTCCTAAGCTGAGTGCATGTCTCAATATTTAAAATCTGCAGTTCACTTCCCACAAGGCATCTTGGAGTGTGTATCTGCCCTCATCCTGGGCTCTAGAAGATTGGTGGCCCTCTGCAGTGCACCGGGGTGTGAAAACCTTCAGGCCAAGGGGTTCCCACTTGTGGTGGATTCTGTCAGTGCCCCACCCCTTCCCCTCTGGTTCTCTGGGACGCAATGGCCTCTTGTTTCTCTCTGACCATGAGAAGACTGCTTGGCTGTTGGATGAGCTGCAGTGACCCTCAACTACTGACTGAGAGCTGCAGAGCTTCTTCAGCCCTCAGGGGTGATTCTGAGGTGAACTTCACATAGTGTCCTAGAGGACCCCCAGGGCACAAAGCCCAGTCCCTGAGTAGTGGCAACCCTGTTGTTAGGCCCCTCACCCCATGCCTCCCTGGATCGCCTCCCACATAAATGACCTGCACCCAGGTCCTTATCTCAGGTCTGCTCTTGGGAGACGCCAACTAGGTGAGCAGTGGGCTCCTAGAAGACTGAGAAGATAGATGGACTCTCCTGGACAAGAAAGATTCCCACATTCTGTGAACCCCTGATTCAACACCAAGGCCTCTGCACCCCAGAAGACACCAGACTCCATCCCGGCCCCAGGTGCAGGGACACCTTGGATGGCTCGTCCTTGTTGTGTTTGCCCTAGCACTCCCCCCAGAACATACAA
The DNA here is from genome assembly GCF_937001465.1 of Orcinus orca. Taxonomy (NCBI): domain Eukaryota; kingdom Metazoa; phylum Chordata; class Mammalia; order Artiodactyla; family Delphinidae; genus Orcinus; species Orcinus orca. The sequence goes on along the minus strand of NC_064578.1, from coordinate 39,377,699 downwards.
AATACTTGAGTCAAAAGAGAAAAGCGACTTGTCCATCATATAAAAAGAGCAATAATTTGGTAAATTAATTGCAAATTTTCTTTCCCCGCTTGGTTGCCTTTCTCCTTTTATGTGGATAATTGAGAGCATATTATATTAATTTGACAACAACAGAAGTTCAAAAAGAAAACTTAACCTTGTGAGCAGTGGGTTACCATTAGATGGGTGTGTCTGAACAACTCCACAAAGAGCATGAAAGACAAACTCCTCATAAGCCAGCCAATTTCCGGGTGCACAAATGGAGATTTTTGCTAATGAAATAGCTGTGCAGAGTTCCCCAACTTTTACCTTGAAAATGCACACTGTTTGCTCAAGAAGCAGAATCTGCTCATGCAGAGACAACACTGCCCACGTGCGGCTGCATATTTAGGGATGTAGTTTAATCATCGTGATGTGTCTTTGAGAAAAAGTGACTATAGGTGAGCAGTAATCGTCTCCCAAAGTTTAAATTCTTTTTCCCTGCACCAGAGCATTTGAATTTCATCAAAGCAAACACATTTCACAGCACGAGTAATTGAAGACGTGGACTTGAAGACTGGGTTCCACCATGAGCTGCACAGCGCCTTCTCCTCCCTCGGCCTATCCCATCTCACGGCAGTTACCTCCTTGAAACTCCACTCCCCTCTACAAAGGGGGCCTCTTTCCACCTCAGACCAGTGGGCCACCGCGGCTTAGAAGGGTTTAGGCTGTAGGGCCAAGGGCAGAGTAAATAGGAGATGCTTGGGGCTGCCCCAAATCTGAGCCCAAACGGGTCGGGCTTGTTATAATGCCAAGTGGGGATTGGCGGGGGTGGGGTGGCAGGCTTCCAGAAACAGGACAGCCGGCCCCCATGTTGAGCCGTGAATGAAGTCAGCCCATCCCAGAGTCCTGGATGCACCCAGCTCCCTCACAGCCACAGACAGGATGTTCCCAAGAACACGCAACTGATGAGAAGGGAGTTCTTCCCCAGAGGCAGCAGGAATGAGGGGAATGAGGGGGAGGTGGGTGGGAATGGGGAGAGCAGGGGGAGGGAGGGTCATGAAATGAAAGCGGGGAAGAGGCTCATAAAAAACAGGAGAAGAGAATCCACAAAGGTCTCCTCTAAGCTTGAGAAGTCCCCCGGGGGAGCAACCCAGGAAATACCCCCTGCTTTTGAAGTAGAAATGCATGGAGACCCCCTTAGGGGGATTGGGCCCTCGTGGAGGGAACAGGGAGCACAGATGCCTGGATAAGGGGCTCGAGGGAGCCTTCCTGCCATCAGGGTGAGAAGCCAGGATGATCTGTTCCCTGCAGCGGCTCTGCCTCTGTTGCCAAGGCCCGGCCACTCACGCTGCACTGGACCCCCAGCCCCACCCCTGCCGGACTGGCAAGGCCAGTGCTGTGGTGTCAGCAAGGTCTCGCAGAGTGCACAGCGAGGCTGTAAATGAAGAGCACAGCCGGGGGCGATGTGTTCAACCCTGAGCCCTTCAACAGAGCCCTCTGGTCCTGGCCACATCTCCAGGCTGGAGGCATTGGTCTGGGGGGTGCAGAGGGTGCCCCTTGCCTTCACAGGGTTAGACGGTGGTGGCCTCTCCTTGGGAGCTGCAAGTGTGGCATCTAAAACCCAACGTGGCTCCAGGCCCTGAAGGAGGGAGCACACAGCACCCCTCACAGGGGCTTGGTGTGCGTGGGGAAGCGATGCAGGCCTCGGGGGGCCAGCAGGAGGCGGGGACCCAGGAAAGGGCAGAGATGAATTCTCGTCCCTAGGGCAGTCCCCAGACTCAGGGGTCATTGGAAACAAAGACGAAATTCCACCGGAGTCTTTCTTTTGGTTCAGGCTGTGCCTACACACTGCTGGTGAAAGCTCAGGTCGATGTGGCCATGGACCAGGACCTGGTGGCTGGGGTCACTTCGCTTTACCATGGCTGGGCATTTGGGGGTCCATCACGTTTTCCATAAGAACCCACAGTCCGTTTTCTCAGCTTCACGTAAACAGAATCATATTCTCAGCCTCAGAACCTCTCACTTCTCACCTCTTCCCCCCAAATAAGAGACAATCTAATCCTGTACTATATGGTTTTTGGGGTTGGGATCACATGAACAGTTTTCATGAGAAATACTGGAGGGAATGTTTCCAGCAGTCAAGGTGATACAGTTGTCCTGCTGCTAAGGCCAGGCTTGTTCAAATGGACAGTTCTGGGCTTCCAGCCCCTTGTACACAGGACACTTTGTTTATCTGGAATGTGGGGACCAAGCTTGGGGCTTGGGATTCTGTCAAACGATGATAATACCTTTCCCCCCACCAGGAGCTGTTAGCCAGGGAGCAGGGTGAGCATGGAATTTAGAAGTTTACAAAACAGACCCAATCAGAGAAGCTTGGAAACACCGTTGAAGTGGCAGAGGGGCCTGAAGTCCAGCCCATGGACAAAAAAACTAAGCAAAATACAAAAGCAAAGTGAAATCCTTCCTTCCTGCACCCTTCCCGCCATGATGGGGTGGAGGGCGGGGCAGGCAGAAGCCTGTACGACAGACCAGGGCACAACCAAAAAATCTCAGTGGACAAAAATACTCCACGCTCCAACAATTCCAACTACCTTTCCGTGTAAAACTACTCTTCACAGGATGAAAAGAAAATGTTAAGGTTTGCTGCAGGAAGGCCGGGCAGATGTAGTCCTCCACACCGGGGATGAGGGACAGCAGCCTGCACAGACCCCCACAGGGCCTGTGAGCCATCATGCGGTCTAGACACACACCCGAGAGACACTGGTACAGAGAGATGCACTCCCTGGACCCGCCACGGTCACCCCACCCAAATCAGGAGGTGCCTTGACATTTGTATGTTTAGGAACTGTAACTCCTGGGTCCACCTGAAGATGGGTGGAAAATGCAGTAGGTGGCCCAGAAAACAAACCGTGGGACAGCATCACTAGTTTCCCTGAATGTCCTGTTGAGGCTCCCGACAGAGGGATGTCAAAGGGTGGAGGGTGTTGTGGAGTGAATTAACATAATGACTCAAAACTGCACTAATGTTTCACAGCTTTTTTTTATTAGCAATACCAAGATAAGTTATTGAAGCATTTTTAGTATTGTTTTACATTCCATTCATAAATGACCTAACTTGTAACTCAGCATACAGCACACTTAAAGATATAGTTTGACACTTATTCAGAAAGCTACAATTATTATAACTTACATGCCTTCATTACCAGGAACACCTTCATATATCTTCTAATTACTTCAACAATACTCTATTCCAAAGCACACGATAACCTGGTACAAGTTTACACATTTTGCTTCAATCACCATTTTTAAGGAGTGGATATCAAGGTGCTATTCACTGGAATTTTACGTCATCTGTTCCTGGTTAACATGACGACCTGACACAATATTAAACTAGCAATATTACTGCTTAAATACTATGGAGAAAGATAATTACTGCACTTTTCTGTATTCTCTAAAGTGTTACAAAATACAGGACAATCAGACACAAGCAGTAATGCCAACGAGACCATCGCAGGGCCCGCCTCTAGAAGCTGTGCTGAGCAGGCCCCCCATCAGGGTTTCCACAGGTGAAGGGACCTCGAATCCACCAGCGTGTGTCATGCAGAATTCATGACTCGGAGGGAATTGTCTCTCCCGTTCAAGTTACTAAGCCTTCACCATCCTTCGCTAATAGTGGAACATATGGGGCAGTATTTTTAGCCTCCCTGATTCTTTGCTATGTATACCGTAGGTTGGTGTGCCATGTGTATACACATACCTATGCCAATAGTAATTATTTATTCAACACACATATGTGTATACATTCTTCTCTTGACTTTACACGATTAACAAGCTGCAGATAGCCACCGAGGAGCACGAACAGACAAGGGCAAGTCCAGCTAGACCGACTAGAACAGGGGGTGTCACTTACCTGCAAGAAAATGTGCAGATTCATTAAACAGTCCAGAAACCACGTGGGCCAGAGGGATTTGAAAGCAAGGGCAGGGCCACATTCCCTAATTGTTTAATGGGATAATGACAGTAAAGCAATATTTATAAAATTCGGTCCTTCTGCCTCTGGCTAAAGCAAGAAGAGCCCATGTGATTAGAGCAGGTTGGCAATTAGATGCAGAGGTGCTGTTGATCAGCGCTAAGTAATAGGAGAAAATTACTACTTATTTGAAACCTGGGCTTGGCACATAGCATCTGAAGATAAAAAACAAAGAACCTGGTTCCTTCAGCAGTTAAGATGTAGCCCGTGGGACACGTTGCAGCTAGACGGCTGCCCGCGCCAACCACCACTTTGATTCAGTAGCCTAAGAAGGTAGACCCCGGAACTTAAGCCCGGAGTACCCACACACAGCTCAAGACAGCCACGGGGTCACAGAGCTCCTATTGCATGTGGCGGTGGCTGGGCCTGCCTGGACAGTTTGCATTTCCCCAGGGATGTGGGTGTCTGTTCTGACAACACTCTCTTCTCTCAGCATTCTCTTCCTCCCTCCCAATTTGAAGTCATCATTAGGGAGGAAAACATCGTATATACGTTTTGAACCAAAGAGCTTGGTCGGTCTCTTCTCCCACCTCAGGCTTGATCCTGGGCAGTAGGTATCACGCGATCCAAAGAGAACATGGACACGGCAACTAAAATGAAAGCTACCAGACTTTTCTCCTGCTTTGGAGGCACTGTTGATTCAGACGGTAGCTTTTGGAGCCAAAAATATGCAGCAAAAGGAAAGGAACATAAACAAGGCTAAATGTCACCAGTGTTTGCCGACTTACAGACACCATCCATTTGTTTGTTCTGAAATGACGAGTGGACCATTTGGCAAATACAATGGTATTCACACAACAGTTCTGTCATCCTGCAGTGCAAACGACATCATGTCAGTGGCATTCCCATTTAACTTAAAAAGAGGGAAGGGGAGGAATAGAATGCCGAAAGAGTTTGGAGTGGGCTGCCATGCGAAGAGGATGCCTCTTCGACAACATGGTGCACACAGAGAGCCTCTGGATGAGGGCAAGGGAGAGCCTGCCCGGGGTGCTGGTTTTTGTGGGAGACACAGCACCTGTGCTTTGTCCCACCACAGTTCAAGGGAAAGGCCCTGCAGCCAGTTGTGCAGCAGCCAGCCTGGGCAGAGCAGACAGGAGGGGTGGTGATTTGCATTAGTTGAAAGGATCTGCCCTTGGACTTCAGGACAAGCCAAGTGGTCCTCTCTACTGAGGCCTGACATCAGGCTCTGGACACACATTATTACTGGGCGCGGGCTGGACTACGGAAATCAAAGACCAACCTGTAAATGATAAAATCGGGCAAAGAAAGAGAGTGCAAAAGTGCTTTATCAACAGTCTCTGCCAGCCAACACACAACAGAGTCATCTCGTGAAGAAGAGGAAGAGAAGAATGATTGCTCACTTGGCTTTAAATAAAGCATGGCAGCTCTAGAGACAGGACCTTACAGCAGAGGTTCCCCGGGCCTCCTAGGCTCACTGCCTTCACATGTGTTGGCTGAGCCCGGGCACCTGTCTGCTTGGCAAATTTGGATTCTGTGGTTCTCGTCCTCTGCCATTTAACTAATTTAACCGCCTTTCTCCATTAGAACCTGATGGCTTCAGGGTCACACCTTAGAACTTAAGATCATCCGCAAAAATGTACCAACTGTCATAGGCTGTGCACCAGTAGCCCGTGCTCCGGTGTCTTCATACACACATATGCAGTGTTTTCACATACTCCACCACAGCTCCCTTGAAAATCCCTAACTGACCACAGACCTTAGCCATTTATTGGCCAAAGACTGAGGAGGCAGGACTTATTTCCTACTCCAAAGCACTTGCCTTCTAACAGGAGAAGAACCGGGTAGAAACTGAAACGGTGAGACCATGGCAATGAGATGTCAACACAAAATTGTCAGAACTGTCTTCTAAGCTAGTGTTCCCACATACCAAGAAATGGCTATCAATGGCTTGGCAAGGCAGACCCAAGGAAATAAGAGGTGTCTCCATAACATTGATGGGAAGTAAGATTTGTGCCTGCTCAGTGCTAAAGGGATGACTGCAACCAAAAGACATTTGGGCAGTGACGTCATCTCCTTGTGATACCCTCGTGCGGATGTTCACCCCTTCCAGAAAATACCAGCTCCACTGAGAACCATTTATCCAAGCTCTTATACATCCATTGCCTCTTTTTATCCTCACACTTCTGTCCATCAAGCTCACCTCGGAGCCAAGAAAGAGCTCCTGTGTCTTCCTCCTCTGCCCACATTGGCCATGATGGGGGGCAGCCTTTCAGAGCCCTGGAAGTCTCTGATGCATAGGTAGAGATGTGACCTTCCAGAAATAGCTACTCCAGTCCCCCTGGGTCTACAAGTCCTCTCTCTCTCTCTGTCTCTGCAAAATCTCTCAGATCTCTGGCATTAAATGGTAATAGATGGAACGTTGTAGCTGCTGGCCTGGGTCCCGCCTGCGTCATCTCACTGGCCAGTGGGGTAGCAGAGGACGGCTTTCACATGTCTTCTCTAGGATGACCACAGCAACACAACCTTCTTTATACTAGCACAGGGGCCAGCAAACTTGGATCTGTGGGCCAATTCTAGCCCACTGTCTGTGTTAGTAAATGAAGTTTATTGGAACACAGCCATGCCCATTCGCTTCCTTATTGCTTACTGCCTGCTTCGTGCTGCCCAGCAGAGACCACAGGGCCTGCAAGCCTAAGGGCTCTCTGGCCTTCTAAGAAAACAGTTGCCCACCCCTGAATATTTTCAGACTGCCTATGCTGAGAAATCAACAAGGTTTCTGGAGGACAGAGTCACCTTTTAAAAGAGTTCAGCTTCCTTATCCTGGTTCATTTCATCACACATTTCAGAATGCATGAGGTACAGAGGTTTAAGTTGACCCCATCTTTTTTTTCCAGGAAGGGAGTCCTAATTTTCTCATTGCTATGAGAGAATCCAGGGTCGCAGGCATAACTTGGGTCAGGGAAGCCAGGTTCCCCCCAACTGGGAATCCTGGGGCTATTGCTGGTAATGACCCTGCCTTCTCACTGGCTTCCTCCCCACTCTGGTGGGTCACTTAGTCTGGCAGCCACAACACAAGGGCCTCATGCCCACAATAGACAAGCTGATAGATTCTCCTCACTCAGCCGGGCTTCCCTGAGTGGCGGCAACTCCAGAGCAGAGCTTCGAAGAGTAAGGGGGTTGCACTCTTCTCACTCATGTTCCCTTAATTTGATTTTAGTTCTTCCCCATCAACCCTACCCCTGGGCTCACCAAAGAACACACAGAGCAAACTCTGCTTGCAAGACTCAGTACACGATGGCTCCCAGACATCTGTCTCAGGTTCAAAAGCAAAAGTAAGGGTTTCTTTCTAAATTCACAAACTCTGGAGTGAAGCAAGCTCTGTACCTGGGCCAAGCAGCCAGCCCCCCAGGTGCTGTGCAGCCCAGCCTCTGTGCTGACTAGGGCCCACCAGAGCACTCTCAGATCTCCGAGCTACTGGCTGTCCCAATAGTTTGTCAGATTTCTCAGGCTGGACAAAGGGGCTGTCTGCCTTGTCTTGTCAGTGGATGTGACGCTGCCCTGGTCTGCCCTTACCCCCCTTATTAAATACTCACATGGATCTTGTCCCATTACAAAACCAAGGTCAAATCCATTCCCCAAACACCGAGGGCACATCTGAGTTCTCCAACAGCCGGGAGTGCCCTTGTACGTTATGCTCTTCAACAGAATAAAGAAAGGTAGGCCATGCCTGGAGTCTGGAAACCACCTCACGAAATGGGCACTTTGATTGGAGCACGATTTCTTGTAATGAGGCCCAGAGTGGGAACTGACTCACTCTAGAAGCAACAGTACGTGTCCTTCAGCTTAACCCAAGAGGGCTCAATCTCCTCCTCGGGATCATCTGTAGCGTGCCTCTGATCTTTTGAAAATTCATGCTCAAGCTCTCAACGTTGGCACACGCTACATACTTCCCCTATCCGGCTGGCTGGGTTGCCTAGCAGTGGACAGCACACATTGTCCAGGACCCCAGGTCCATGACACCAAGGAATGAAAGACCAGAGGTTTAAAAGTCAGAAAGCAGGCATGCAGAATTAAGGAAGCATCCAGAAGTAGGGCCTATAGCGTGAAGATCACCCACAGACTTAGGGTTAGAAGCCACCTTCTCCACTTACCAGCATGTGTCAGCAGAGCCACTGAGCTCTAGTTGGGGGGTGGGGTGGGCGGGGGCGGTCTATGTGATTTGAACAACGTCTTTACTGATGCTTCTTCTAATATTTCTACACTCATGAGAATAGAAACAGACAGACATTAGCTCCTCCCACAAGCCTGTTTCTAAGGGTGTCAAAGTGGGGATTTGGGTTTACTAACCAGATAAAATCAGACCCCAAACCCTCTTAAGTTTAGAACTGTCAGAATAATTCTTTGGTTAGGCAAAGCCCAGCTTCTTGAGGAAACCAGCTATTAAGCTGCTGGGCCAGTTTGGAAATCCATATCTACTCTGAGTGGAGCAGAGAGGAGGGAATAAACATTAGGAATATTTGATTCCTTGTGCCAATATCATTTCCACCCTGGCAAAGTCAAGCCAATGGGAGTTTGAAGTTTTCAACTATCGCTTGTGCTTTTTGCAATGCTAGAAAGGCAGTAAACTAGGCAGTAAGAAAAAATGTCCTCAAATGCCCCTTTTGTAGCTCAGTGGGTTTAAGTTTTCCTCACAGATATCAATTCTTAGGAAGGATGAATATGCCTGGCCCTCCTGGGTCACAGCAGCCAGTAAGAAAACAAGAAGAGGATTTTGATTAGGGTGGGCCAGGTATGGGAAGGGGGAATGAGAACTGGACAGAGTCAGGCCATCCTGGAGGCTAAAGGACAGGGCTTCCACCCCAACCAAGCAAACACAAAGGCCGGAGAAGGGCCTTCCTTGCCTGCTCCCAAGTTAAAGCAAGAGGGAGGATGCAGAAGAAATTAGGATAAATGAAATGCAGGACTTGTGCGCTCTAAAAATAGACATTTTTTGGCAGGAGTTAGTTTTGGCATCTCACCATGAGTTCAAGGTGGATCCGTAGGACCTGGACCGTCCGCTGGGAAGCGACCAGGTGCCTTGGGGCCTGGCTGGCCTGAGGGTCTTCACTCTCCTTTTGGGAGAGAGGCCATGACTTACATCTCAGGCTCTTTTGCCCAATGGCTGAAAGGTTGACTAAGCAAGTTTTTTTTGCACGTACCCTGGAAATGTCAGGGAAGTGTGGTGAGCTGCTATTCTGGGAGGGGGTAAAAGGGCCTAAGAGCTGCAGCTCGGAGGAAAGGGCTTCCTCGTGCTGCCTTCCCCTCCACCCTCGCCTGGTGCAAAAGGACACAAGTGGGCACGCTTCCTCAAAGGCGGGCAGCCTTCCTTCGGCATTGATAGGACGATGGGAAAATTAATAGGGGTAATATGAGCTCATTTCAATAATAATGAGCTTATAAACATGCCAGGTTTTGATCTTTTCTGATTCATGGATTCCTGGCAGGAACTATGGGTCCTACGTAGGTATTTGAAAGAACTGAAAATAGACTTAAAAAAAAAACCCCAAACAACAATAAAAAAGAAAGCACTCCAATCACAAACTTAAAAACAACAATAAAAAAAAAAGAGCAAAAAAAAAATTGGACTGACATAAAACTCTTTTCTCTTTCTTTTAAATATTGTTTTTAACAGCTTCAAAAGTAATGAATTGTATGTGGCTAAAAATAGATCTGGGGTGCTGGTTAATGGGGCCTTATGAATCATTCAGCATAAGGAACTGTCAATATTTTTTTGAGCTCTCAGAAATCCATTTAGTGATTTTTGACAATTCAAAAAATATTTCTGACTGCTTGATCCAGTTCTTAGTGAATTAGGGAAGGAGAGGGAAAAAGAAATACATCAATTTAAATTATGAACTGAGTCCAGCTTGCTGAATCCCACTCTGTGCTAAAAGGAATGTCAGGATTCAGAAGTTAAATACTACTCCCTTCCACCCATTTTCCTTCCTTCTTCTCTCCTTTCCTTCCTCCCTTCCTTCTTTCCTTCTTTCTTTCCTTTTTTCAACAAGTGAAGTAAAGTCACAGAAATTCATTCACAGATTACAGATGGAAAGGGACCGTGGTCATCTGTCTCTAGTGAGGATATTTGGGGCTGGGAATAACATACTGAGCTTCGATCCCGAGAAAGGCTTTCGAATAAGAATATCTGGGTGACAAGAGAATGACTTTGATCCTCCCTGCCCACGCCGACATTGATTTGATGCAGGTCTAGGCTTCAAATCTAGCATTACTTGTTAAGATCTGGAATTACTTTGGAGTAACCATATTCTTGAAGGAGGTAAAGAAGCGCCAGTTTGCTAACAAGATCAGGCAGAGGCATAAATCCAAGACACACAGGATCACAACCCTGCTCACCAGGGACTTCATAATGTACATTCTTGTTCGAACAACAGGTGAAGAAACAGACAGACAGAAGGCAATAATAGAAGGCCAAAGTCACAGTAACTGCCATTTGGTATGTCTGAAGATGAATCACAAATACCCCAAACCATCTCCCTGTTCGGAGAGAGGGCCATTTCATTTCTACATTGTGGTTAGTGTGATATGATTTTAGTATCCTCAAGTCATTATCAAGAAAAGTTTCAGAAAGCAGGTTTGGCTTAGCAAAGCAGTAAGGGATTGTCTTTAGGCATCTTATGCATAAGTTGAAAAGACTGAAAAGTTTGCAAGTTACCATGTCTCTTTCTCTTTTTGTTTTTTGAAATTTTTCCTTTCCCCCTCAAGTTATGGGTTAAAAACAGGAGTAGTGCACACTGTGAGACCCCGCCCCCTTTTCCATGCCTTCCGTACAGGCATTTCAGATCACAATGATGCAAACTGAAACACGAAAGTACGAGGTCCGACACTTCTAAATGAAGTTGACTCTCATGATTGTCTATATTGCATATACAGCATAGTCGGGGTAGTTCTTATGTGTAGTTCAAAATCTGCTCATGGATAAGTCTACCCCATTTTTTAAAAATGCACAAATCAGCACTGATGTTTTGGGAAATGAACTAAAGGAAGAGGATTCTAAAACTTACCACACAAGTCTGGCCTCTTGATACATCCAGAATTTGCTGTGCTACTTGCAAGTCCGTTAAAGGCTGCTAAGCCATCGGCGCTGTAGGCCCTGAGGACCGACAGCACATTCATCGGCTTCTCCAGGCCCTGGGGCCCCCGCTCTGGCTTGGGCAGGCTCGCCACGGGGTCCTGGGCTGGAAGAAGGCCCGGGCTGTGCCACTGCTTCTCCGATGCCTGGGGTAGAGGGGAGACCAGTCCCTGGATGGGCTGTGGGGCGCCTGCGGGCAGCAGGCCATCCCCACCGTCGCTGCCCCCGTCCTTGCTCAGGGCAGGCGGCTTGCTCATCACCTCCGGCTCCGTGTCGATATCCTCTTCCTCGTTGTTTTCTCCTTTGGAGGAGTCCATGTCCTCTGAGGAGGCGATGTCCGAGAGGTCATCAGTAGTGTTCTTATTTGTGGTTTCAGGGATCAGGATCGGGGCATCATCTTCCAAGTGGGCCTTCCCGTCGGGCTCCCTGTTGGGGCAGGAACTGGAGGCCCCTGAGCCCAGCAGACCTGGGTAAACACCGAACTGCTTGTAGAAGTCTGACGGGAAGTTACAGAACGTGGGGTCCACGTGGCCGGGCCATGGGCTACCCTTCTGCTCCCCCAGAGTCTCTTTGACCTGTCCTTGGGCCATCTTTTCAGAAGCCGAGTCTAGAGGCCCCATCATGTTGGCAAGCGCCATCTCTTTGCTTGATTGTACCGAGGGCAACAAGGCCACTTTACTGGCCTCCCGGGCTTGGTCTTTGCAATTGACCGTCACCCCGACGGCACTATCTTTGCGTTTCGATTTGCCCAGGTGGTTGGCCTGGAGATGAAGGGCCATCAGCTCCATAGAGGACGTTGTGAAAGCACAAAACAAGCAGCCATGCCACGCGATGCTGTCTTGTACAGTCACCGAGGAGCCTGGGAGGGAGGCGGCGTCCGGCCGCACGGACAAGTCCAGGGGCTCGTACTGAGACTTCTCAGACTTCCTGGGGGCTGCCTTGCCGCCCGCCTTCTCCTCGCCACCGTCTGCCCCGTGGACCTTCACGGAAGGAGGGTCAGATAGGGCTTTGTCCTTCATGTCCTTCTCCTTCTTCAAGGAGCTTAGGACAAAGCTGTCCATGAACGCTTGCAAGGACCCTTGGAAATTCACACCGTTGTTCACGATACTTTGATAAGCTCTCCCGATTTCGGAGAAGTGGGTGCTTTTGGAAGGAAGGTCGGTACCTTTCAGAGTGTCTGAAGGAGCCTCAGAAGACAAGCCAGTGGCCTGCCCTGAGTGATCTCCAGATGAGAACACCCCTGATGTCCACTGCTGAGACGCAGGGCCACCTCTGAAGTCGATTCCGGGGAGACCCTTAAAGGCGCCCCTCAGGATGTCAGGCCTGATAAACAAAGCAGCTTTGTTGGACAGCTCGTCCCTGTGGTCTTGGTTCAGGGGCTGCCCAGACAGTGGCCCGGCTCCGTTCTGCCGCTCCCGGTGGTGCCGCTCTAGGTGATATTTTAAGGAGGCTGATTGGGTGCCGGCATAATCACAGTGGGGACATTTGTAGGGCTTCTCACCTGCAAGATTTTGGTATAAGGAGAAAAAAAAAAAGTGTTAATCTCATTTTGGTGTGCTGAACAAGGCTAGAAGGATCAACATTTGTTCTTGGAAACAAAGCAGCTCAAACTAATAATTAGTTAGAGAACAACTGTTTTTTAATAGAAGAATAATTCGTACTCTTAAGCTTTTTTAATGATTTTGTACCATTTGGGACTATTCAGGAATGACATACTATCTACACACAATTAGCTATCTTTTTCTTTATCTAACATGTGAAAACGGCTGTAGATTTAAAAGCTATGATTATGAAAATTAAGCATAATAATTTCAACCACAGTGATCATTAAAAGTAGAAGTTTAAAAAGACAAAGTATGTAACAAATGGGTGGTTGCAATATTTTGTGTATACAATAGCTCTAAAATTTGTTTAAATTATACACATGGAAACCATTTTTAAACCTAAAAATTTTATGGCACTGTTACGCAAGACTGAAATGAATGATTTAAGTCTTGCTCTGCAGTAAATCATGGATATAATTAGCAAATGGCATACTGCACAAGTAATTTATCATTATTTGGAGGGCACCATTCCAGACGGGCTCAGATATCCGCAGACCTACTGCATTGTTTCTAAATAAAGAACTATAAATACCGATTCTATAAAATATTAATACCATTACAGTGCATTATGATTGCAGCATGTAAAGACATATAGTTAAGATAAAAAGCAGTCAATAAAACTTAAAAGAAAATGAGTAATAAAAAGTTTAGTTTCTGTATTTGGAATTAACATTATCTACTGGTCTTTGTAGTGCCTTAAATTTGTACTAATGGCAAACCTAACGCTCTGGTAGTAAAATGTGTAATTTACCTATAACAAGCACTTTCTAGAGAATAAAAATAGGTTTAAAGACTTTTAAAACATATAAGATCATTTTCATGAATTAAATATTTATTTAAATCCAACACACAACTTCTATTGTTCTTTCTACTATGGGAAAGATACCATAACATACAACTTAGACCTGCCTACGTTGTAGGAGAGAGGAAAAGGGGAGGGGAAACAAATGCGGATGTAAATATATTCCAAGAATGTGTTTGCAATCCAGGGTCTTCTCTGGACTTTGGAATCGAAAAGCTCTCTGGAAGGAATGGGACTGTTAGAGTTCCCACGAGCTTGTTCACAACAACTCCCTGTCAATATCCACAATTAATTCTCCGAGGAAATTCAAGCATCCCCCACGGCTTCCTCTATTCTATCGTAAAACACACTGATCTAAAAGCAACAGCAAGTCATGGGTGAATGGTGTATTCTGGAGACATTTTACTGTGTCTAGTCTCAGCTGACGCTGTGACTCCCGGCTCTCCAGGCATAGGCCATTTGGGGGTAAGGCACTTGTTGGGGGTGGGGTGGGGGGGATGCATGCATTTTGTAAATAAGAGGACCACCAGCCCAGGTTCTGAGCAGAGGACTCCAGGTCACCTCCAGACTGTGCGCTCCAGCCCGGGAGAAGCTATGCCTGCCTCATCAAATGGTGGCTATGTGCTCCTCTTTCCCTCCTACGAGCAGCTGAAGGTTTCCTCTGGACACATCAGATTCCCATCTGGGGATCTCTTTCTCTCAATGAAAAGGTCACGTTGTCTCTAGACCAATGACATGGATCTAGAGGAAGACTCACTCCCCTTTGATGTAAAGGTACAAACGGCTTCAGGCACCATTTCCCACTTCTTGAAGTCAATCCCCGTGTTAGGCTTGGATTCACTTCAGCCACTGCTATTTGGACATCTCACCGGAGACTAGGGGACCCTCAGGGGGATGGGCACTGTGGACGGGGTACTTCCGGGCTGACCTAGAAGTGCAGTGCCAGTTGGAGAAGAGGCAGCCCCTGAAGCTGAGGGGGTGTCTGTGGGGCTTGTGGTAGGAGAGCCTGATGAGGAACTCAAGATCCTGGCCCACGGGTTGATGTAAACCCGGGGGGAGGATCCTGCAGGGAGAGTTGGCAGAGGTGCCTACAGGTACTGGATGAGACTCGGGTTGCATTTCAAAAGTGTACCTGGAAACGATTAAGTGCATCTGGCAAAGGGTTTGTAGAGCATGCATGGGCATCCGTCAGCAGATGCAGAGAGAAAGTGTAGACCTTCCCTCCAGGCCTGGGTGGAGAGGGGACTGCCCTTCTTGGCTGACTGCAGGGATGCTCGGAAGATGTGCGTAGATTTCCAAGGGACACACACTTGAAATGCTCACTGCAGCAGTGGTTGTCAGACTGTACTGAGCCTTGAATCCCCAGGAGAGTATAAAACACCAGTTCTGGGACCTAAGGCAGAGCAGTTCTGATTCCCTGGGTCTGGGGTGGGTCCAGAAGTGGGTGCTTCTAGTAAGTGCCCCTGATGATTCTGACGCTAAAACTCTAAACATTACATTTTGAAAAACCAAAGTGGAACAGCTTGGGGAGCTTTCAAAAGTGCTGATACCTGGTCCCACTTCCACCTCCAGAAATTCTGAGTTCCCGGGACAGACTGGGCTCTGGGGTCTTTCAAAGGCCCCCACGTGACCCTCTGTGGCGCCTGGGTGGGAAACCACTACACAGAGCCTCCCTGGGAAGTACTCTTTGAGGTCGGTACTGTGGAACAGTGTAGCAGGGAAGCTAGTCTGGACCTCTGGACCCCAGGAGGCATTTGGAGAGTCTGGACTGGGGACAGAGAACCTGTGTTATTTTTGCTCCACTGGGCATTCCTATCTTGGGACCTTTGCTTCCCCGACCTATAATGTGGCAAGTCGGAGCACATGTTCTCTATGGCATCATGTCAACTCTAAAAGTCATGTCAAGGGCTAGACAAAGTCTCCTGAATGATGCCAGAGGCATACGTGTCCATACAGGTATGTACCCGCACACCCGGAAACACATGGATTCGTTCACACAGTCTCTATTGAATGAGCACCCCCTACCCCCCAAGTACTGCTCTTGGTGCTGGGAATTGAGTGAAGAACCAAAGAGACAAGGCCCCTACTCTCACGGCTTTGAGAGGACACATATCATAGGATCATTAAAGAAAGAGGCACACATACCACACACACATACACTCACACACACCACACATCATACATACACACAACATACATTACAAACACACACACCAAACATCACACACATACACCACACGTCACATACTCACCACAACCACACACCACACATCACACACATACACATGCACAATCACACACACCACACACACACCACACATCACACACACTACACATCACATACACACCACACATACACACCACACACCACATACACACAAACACCACACATCACACACACCACACATCACACCACACATCACATACTCACCACACACACACACCACACATCACACACACTACACATCACATACACACCACACACACACCACACATCACACACACACACACCACATCACACACCACACATCACACACACATCACACACCACACACACACCACACATCACACACCACACATCACACACAACACACACAACACACATCACACACCACACATCACACACCACACACACACCACACATCACACACCACACATCACACACCACACATCACACCACACATCACACACCACACATACACCACACACCACACATCACACACACACATCATACACACACCACACATCACATACTTACCACACACACACCACACATCACACACATACACACACACTACACATCACAGACACCACATACATACCACACACACACCACACACACCCCCCACACACATCACACACACTACACATCACATACACCACACACACACACCACACCACATACACACACACCACACACACACACCACACATCACACACACACCACACATCAGATACACACACACACATACACAGCACACATCACACACACACATACACACCACACACACACATCACACATCACACACACACATCACACACTACACATCATACACACACATCACACACACACCCCACACATCACACACACACACACACATACACACCACACACACACATCACAAACAAACACACACCACACACACCACACACACACATCACAAACAAACACCACACATCACAAACACACACCACACATCACACACACATCCCACACATCACATACGCATCACACAGTGCAGGAGAGGATCTCTTCACTTGACCCACTGTTCTTTTAAAGTTAAAAACAGGCCTTGACCACCACTGTTCCAGGGAAAAGAGGCCACATCTGAGAAACAAGAATGGTTAATTCTTAGCATCTAAGCCTCCAAGGATCCAGGCCCTGGTAAATTCGGGGCCACTTAACGGGAGTCCTCAAGGATTATCTTGACTGCACAGGCTCTAGAAAGCCTTCCATGCACCGCCCGTGCACACACCCTGGAACAGCCCTCGCAGTGGTTTCTCCACGTGGTTCCACCTCCAAGTTCCTGAGAGGCTCTATTTGGGTGACTGCCCCCTACCACCCAATTCCCCAGATAAATGCTCGAGAGTGAGCTGCGTGGGATAAACCCACCCGCTTTGGACGTTTCGTTTTAAAAATGAACAAAAACCTGATTTTGTTTTCTTTATAACCCCTAAATGATTTGGATAACCACTATCGTCCTCTGCCTTAAAGCCTTTCCTGGGCTTCATCACTACGAAGGGTGCAAGGAAATGCTTTTGAGACCACCACTAGCCCCGGCTGGGGTGCGTTTCTGGTGGGCAGACCCAGGGGTGAGCACATCCCCCTGGGGAAGCCTGGCCACCCAAAGGTCTCGTTTCACTGGAAACAGTCCAGCTGTTTCCCAAGCAACCTCCCTGGAGGGCACATTTCAGAGCACTCAGGAGGCAAATGTCTCACAACAGTGGCCTGGACTGGGTGGGAAAAACCTGTCAGCACATTCAGCGGGCTCTGAGGTATGGGCAAGGTCTGCTCTTCGGTTTCGTCGACTGACAAACGCCGAGTCCTGTGCTAAGAGCTGCTTCTTAGTCAGCGTCATCCCACCCAGCCCGCTCCCGCCCGGGCAGGGCTCTGCCTGAGACTCGGAAAGACGTTCTGTGCAGCCCCGTGGCCCAGACAACCTCAGACCCTGCAGCTCTGTCCTCAGACCCATAAGTGAGTCCAAATCTACTGGGGGGAATCGGACAGACTTCCCAAGGCTTTGCAGGGTGACATGAGCCCTCTGGTCACCTCCACGATGTTCGCATTCAATGTCTTTGCATCTGCCTGTTGCAGGAGCCATACACTCAGATGCTTTCAGAGCTGAGCAGACGATGAGTGTGCGAAACAGCGGGGTGGGGGCCACCCACCTCTCCTGGAGGGCCACTGCCACCCAATGCCACCAGCAGTGGACACAAGGACCTCTATCTAAGGAAAGCCTTGCTTCCAGATTTCTACATGCAATATCCCAGTTTTAAAATATTGGCACGTACTTAAAAACTTTTTCAAACACAGAGAGGCCCAAAGACCCTGTTCTGCAGACCAGGTCTGGTCTATGAAACTTGTGTCTGGGAAAAGGATGACCAGTGTTGAGCCATTCACCTACCAAAGGAAGCAGGGAACCACAACAGTAGGTTTCTGTGGGGAAACTTCTCACAATATTTTAAAGGAATAAGAAGTGGGCCCAAACAATGCATTTCTAGAAAAGGGAGTTTTGCTAGAAAAGGCAGAATAAATTTAAAAAATCATCAGTTCATCACTCCATGGTCTAATGAAATTATTGGAACCATCTTACATTAAACCAGCTACCCACTGACACATGGCATAAGATGTATATTCAATTCTGGAATATCATTGATAACTTCTCCAAGTCGTTGTATCATAAATTTTAAGAAATATATGACCAAGTGGTTTAATTAGTTCATTGTACCTATTTTTACATGGTCATGTCTTTCATCATTCTGAGCCTCACTTTGCACTTGATATTCAAGGAAACCTCACTGTTCTGGGGAGTTATTCTGGAACTATTCAGAGCAAGTTCCCTATAGTGCTTCTCCAAAAATAACAGGGGGATTCATTTTATTCTCGTTGGAAATCCCTTTATCAAGCTTTTAAGAAGGGCTTCATGTTTCTAACTTTCTCGTGTGTGTGTGTGTGTGTTAAAACCCCAAAAGTGTTTTCACTTTTAAGTTGGGTAACCTAATATTTTCCCGTATTTGCATCCTCTATTTGATATTTATTTAGTCTTTCTACATGTCTTTACTTAGTTAATACCAGGAGAGATAAATACGGTCGTGCCTTTGCAGAGAAGCTTCAGTACATTAATATAAATTGTACACTAATTCCCCCAAAGCATATATATGTTGTAAACCTGAAGACTTTTCACACAGCTGCTTATTGCTAAACAGTGCCTTGTCCAGAAGGGGACAATCTGTGTCTCTAATTGCTGTCACTGAAGCCGAGATTCATTATGTGACTTTCCCATTAAAATGTGAGCATTAATTTGTATAATGAAATATCACCCACTGCAGTGTTCATTAGACATGCCCTACTGTATACGGTACATTGTTAGCTACCTAGAAACTGTAGTTAATTTCACTAATGGATATTTCCCTACTTAGTGTTTGGTAGGAAATTTATACTGTAACGTTACCTCTTAAACTTTTAAGGAAATTTAAATTCAATCAATTATTTTCAACAAAAGTTTGGGATGTCATTAAGGCAGGAAAAGCAAGGATGGGGGACTGTGGAAGAAGGAAATGGGCTTTTAGTTCATCTTAGAAAAACGACAGAATTTTAATTCAAAACAAAAAGAAAAAAGGAATCGTCTCCTTTCGGGCAAATGGGTCTTTTTGTTTTCTCATCATTACGCAGGTATCTGTCCCCCACTAAGAATAACTCAATGCTCTCCTTTTAGAAGAGGAAATGGGAAGAGCGCCCATTTTAACCAATCCTTTTCTGAACATTTATTCAATGTGCTTTTATAAATGTTGAAACAGCCTGGTAACCTCACCAGAAGAGGAGACGCAAAAGCATCAAAGGTAAGCTGTGTGTGTATCAGGCTGAAGGCACCTAGCTTAGGCGGGCTGAACTTTCATTTCCACCCACATCCACAGACCAGTCGCTGCTTGGTTGAAAGGCAGTTTCCAAAAAGGCATCAGGAGTTTATCATCTCCACTATGCCAGCGTCTAATTCCACCCCACTTTCCATGCCAGGGGTCAGGGGGCCTCCACCAGCCACAGTAGCCGTTTCCTTGCCCCACTGCCTCCCTAAGCTCATTGGGCTGGTGGGAACTGGAGGCAAGCGGGTCAAGGAGGCCTCAGGCCAGTCTGAGTTAGGGAGCAAGGAGGAGCCAGGGTGCACAGTACTTCCCTTTTAAATCGCTGGGAGGCTGCGTCAACACACCTTGTGGGTACAAGTCACTTCCTTTCCTCCAGCTGGTTATGGTGTGGACACACACTGTCAAAGAAATGTTGCATTAATTCCCTAAAACAAGCCAAAAATTCACCCAGAAAAGTAAAAATAGCAATACAGTGCAGTGGTTAATAGAATGGGATTCTAAATAGGCAGATCTGGAGTATGACCTGTAATCAATGCTGGGCAACTCTGGGCGGATAGCTTCACATCTCTGAGGCTCAGTTCCCTCCCCTTGCAAAGGGGACGGGGCAGGATAAGGGGGGATTTGGAACCTGGTCTCCAAAGTGCTGTGAGGATTAAGGGGCGAATAATAATAATCCACGAGCAGCAAGCGGTG
This sequence comes from Orcinus orca, assembly GCF_937001465.1. Lineage (NCBI taxonomy): Eukaryota > Metazoa > Chordata > Mammalia > Artiodactyla > Delphinidae > Orcinus > Orcinus orca. Next base: position 39,357,399 of record NC_064578.1, on the reverse strand, counting down.
CTTGCACACGTGAGTGCACAGAGAGTGGTGACTACAGTTACTGTCATTGTTGTTGTTATACTATCCTCGTTGGCTGAATTTTTCTGTGGGCAGCCAGTTGCTGTCATGCTGTGTAGACAGCTTCAGTCATGAGGCAAGAAAACTCCCAGGCTGTGCCTTCCCCACAGGGAGGGCACACAACCCTTTGAAGGGGCTGCAGGAGAGAAGCCTTCTCACCTCCACAGTCCCCTTTGGCTCCATCAGGACAGAGGAGCCTCGGGTCTGGTGCCAAGAATGCAGGTGAGAGCCAAGGAGGGCACTCCGTGCATCCCACCCGGGCAGCGCTCAGCCGCTCTATCACTGAGGCAGCACCCAGAAGGGTGGGCAGTGCTGGGCATGCCCCTCAGCCCACCCTGAGACCCCTGGAGAACCACGGCTGGCTTCCCTGTACAAATCTAGTCCATAAAGAGATGCCCAACTCAGGGCCAGACCAACACATGCAGCAAATCAAAACCAGATTAATAAACCACTAGCATAGTTTGAGAGGGGAAAAAACTAATGAGATTTATTTTTAATTAGTCTCTGAACTTTAGTGCCTCCAAGTTTTCATGAGTGAGGTTGCTTATTATATTTCTCTAAAATGGTCTTCCTGAGACAACAGGCACCCCCTGGGTGACACACAGGTGGGTCATCACATGGGGTGTTACACCCTCCTGGGGCTTGTGGGGAAGGCACACCCCTCCAGCCTTTCAGGAACTGATCAGCGCCTGCCTACCTCCTGCACAAAACAGACACACTGGACCCTTCAGAGTATCCCCAATGTAGTACCTGGAGGAGCGGGTAGTGAGGGAACGGATGGAGTACGTTTGCAGGCAGCCAGTAAAGAAATGACTGCTGGCCTCGGCCAGGGGCAACCTGGGGGCATCCCTGCCTCCTGTTGCATGGGATAACTAAGCGCTTGCTGACGCATCTTTGAGATGGTTAATTTTATGCAACAGCTTTACAGGGCCAAGGGTTGCCCAGATATTTGGTCAAACACTATTCTGGATGTGTCTGTGAGGGTGTTTATGGATGAGAGTAACATTTGAATAGTAGACTGAGAAAGCAGATTGCCCTCCCCAGTGTGGGTGGGCCTCATCCAATCCGTGGAAGGCTTGACTAGAACAAATCTGAGTAAGGGAGCTCTCTGTTTGAGCTGGGACTCCATCTCAGACTGGGACTTATACCATCAGCCTTCCTGCTTCCCAGGCCTTTGGACTCAGACTGGAACTTATGCCATCCACTCTCTGGGGCCTCCAGCTGACCAGCTGCAGATCAGGGGACTTCTCAGCCTCCATCATCAAGTGAGCCAATTCCTTATAATAAAGACCTCTCTCTTTCTCTCTGTCTCTCTCTCTCTATATATATATATTGATGTGTATATATGTATATGTACACAGATATGTGTATATATGGATAAATATATATTTGCATATATATGTATATTTATAGATGTATATATGTATATTGATGTATCTATATATGTATATAGATATGTATATATGTATATAGATGTGTATATATTTGTATATAGATGTGTGTATATTTGTATATAGATGTGTGTATATGTATATAGATATGTATGTATATGTATATAGTTATGTATATATGTACATGTACACAGATGTTTATACACACACACACGCACACTGTTTCCCTGGAGGACCCTAACTGACAAAGTCTCCTTACTGACTGGCTCTGAATTCCGATCACCGGCAGCGTACTCTAGAAGACAAATCGCACACGTCCAGTGATTGGGTCCTAATCAGCCCAACTTTCAAATAGGAGAGAAGTTCAGCCTTCCCTGTGTGGGCAGCAATCAACGTCTGCCCTGCAGGAGCCGGAGAGGGGCAGCCCCTAGGATGTGAGGGTACTCTGGGTGCCTCCCCTCCATCACGCATGGACCTGGCTGGAGCTTGGGGGACAACAGAAACGTTCTTGCTACCTGCAGGCTCTGCCCAGCCCACAGGTGTTCAAAGCAACCTGACTGGTGCCTCTGCTCAGAACCTCTCTAATAAACAGGTGTTGGGAGAAGAAGAGCAGTAACTGAGTTAATGTAGTGGAGTTAATAATGGAAAGTGTTTTTATCACAGTTGATGGTATACGATCAAAACTTCCCATAGAGATGGAGTAGGACAGAAAGACACAGAGAATGTTCCACCTCATATCCTGACCAATTAAAATATATTTATTACACATTGGATTTTTAATGTGCTCGTATGGGTCCATTATAGAAAAACTTCAAAAGATGGCATCTTGGAAAACGACTCTTCTATTTTGGAGACTGCTGTCCTTTGGCCATGTCACTGGGAAATACAAAACCGCAAAGAGAAAGGGGAAGGCAGTACAGGACATCTCCACAACTGGGGCTCCTATTAACTCATTCATTAACAAGCCACTTGATTTTGATTTTTAATTACACGTAATCTACACTTTTATATTGTCATAATGGATGTTTTACTTTGGTGATTTATAACGTGTAACACTTTCTGTTCTGTTCAGAAGCGCAAGTGTAAGCATTTTCCAACTTCTTTGTTCTTTGATAAAAGGAAATTGATCTTTATCTGGTTACCATTCTGCCTTTTAAACACTGCAAATTCTGTTTCCGAGGAGGGCTGGTGGTGTGATGTTTCCATGGCTTCTTTCATTTTCACCCTTATTCTGGGAAGTTTCTGGAATGCCTCTGTCCGTGGCCCTGTCTTGCTTCTCTCTGTGTCTCCAAAGACTATTGATCACAAACTTCGGAAGTTTGTGACGCAAAAGAAGCAGAAGTTTGGAAAAACATAATCTTTCTCAAGCTTTAAAACTTCTAAAAACAGTATCCATTTGTTTCTACCCAGGTTCAGCAAGACTTCTTTCTGCCAACTTCAGTTCTAATTTACCAAGAATATTCTGTGGCGTTTCCACTTGAACCACAGGCAAGCTGATGGGGGTGGGGGCCCCCAGGGGCAGCAGAGCTCCTGGTTGGGAGGCACTGCCCCTTTCCTTCCAGACCCACACTCCCCGGCAGGGCCGGCCTCACCTGTTGTGAGCCATCCTGCACCTGGGAAACCTGGCCCAGGAGCCTGTATCCACATCACATGAAAGGGAAGTATCACAGCACCCGCCTGGCCAGGTCTCCACACTCCTGTAGGCAGTGAGACCGTGGGTGCCCTGGTGGACTGTCTCCCATGTCCTGACGGTCTGTGGGTCCCTCCCAACCACCACAACACTAGGGGACCCGGCTCCAACCTGGGGAGGAAAGTGGAAATTACCATGACCTGAGAAAGCTGAGCTGCCTCTCCTTGAGCCCCATCACTGAGAAGAGCTTACTGAGAAGGGGACATTGGTGCCAAACTCTGAAGGTGAGGGTGCAAGCTGGTGACCTATCTTACAGAGAAGTGCAAAGGCCCTGAGGCAGGAACTAAGGGACTCCTCATGAAGCTCCTGCGGAAAGGTCTTCCATCCATAACCAGAAATCCAGCACCTGCAGCCTGGCTGCCATGCTGTGGCTTCTGACCAGCTCACGTGTACAGGGTGCCTTTCCCAAAGGACCACAGGTTCCCTAGGGAAGGGTCCACGTTCCCCACTGCACTTGTCCCCTCTGTGCTACCCGTCACAGGGCAGGCATTGCAGGAGTAGGGTCACTCACTTATTTGTTCTGTCATTCAACCTCTCAAATAAATGTACCATGCCCCCCTGTAAGCTGCAGTTTACTGCAAGGTGCTCTTGTAGGCCCCGGAGTTCTACAGCAATTAAATAGATGGATAATATTACACCTTCACATTCTACTTGGTGGAAGACAGACAATACAGAAGGAAATGAACAACTGAACTGAACAAGATAATTTCAGAAGGTGTTAAGTCTATGGAGAAAATAAAGGAGGGGCATGAGGGATATTTCAGGCAGGGTAGTCACGCAATCTCTCTGAAGAGATCACATGACGCTAAGCCCCCAGTGACCACCTGGAGGAAGAACATTCCAGGTGGAGGGGGCAGTAGGTGCAGAGGTCCTGTGGCAGGAGCAAGCACTCTGCATTGGAGGAACAGGAAGAAGGCAATGGGGTCGCAGGGTGGTGATAAGGGTGAAGATGGGCAAGGTGGGTTGGGTCCCATGGACCCTGGAGAGTGAGCAAGCTTGGCACGTAATTTTAGGAGACCCCTCTTTGCCCTGGGGTGACCCCATGAGAGAAGTGCTCCGGGACAGGGAGGGACAGTGGTGATGCCCAACTGCACCCAGGCTGAGAATAAAGACAGCAGCCCATCCCACTGCCACCTGTCCTCAGGGCTCCTCTGGGTGTCAGGGAGATTTGCAGGCACAGGTGAGGGTCCAGGTGAGGGCGCCTTGTCTTTAACCACATGCTGCACATGAGGCCCGTACACGCTAAATATCCTTCACAACCCTAAGCTTTATTGATTCCTTGGGAAACAGACCACAATTATTTTTGAAAATAGATGGCATATTTGTCTATCCTCTGAAGCAGCTCACACTCCAATAGATAAAGTGTCAGGAGAAAAATCAAAGAAAATGGAGGTGTCCATATGTCAGAGAGATTTTTTTTGTATTGGCAATGTGCAACCAACTAGCAGAAAAGCTCACAAGAACCATGACCGAGAGACGAGACAGAGAGACCAAGAGAAGCCCTCACCTTGAGGGGCTCGGACAACGCCGTAACCGGGGAAATGACCACAGTGGTCCAGTGGCTTGGTTAAGAGCGTCTCGAGTTTTCTTTTGAGGAGACCCAGTGGAGAGCCACCAACCCTCCTCTCCATCTATCCAGTCCCAGGTGTGGGCACGTAACCCCAGCTGGGCTAGAAGCCAGCCTGCCTTCAAAGACCTCCTACGTGCCCTTGTATATTTAGAGTTTGAGCTGGGTTCTCATCATCTGCACCTGAAAGACCCCTGGTCCATGTGAGGATGTGGGAGGTGCTACTTCAATGCAGCAGAAGGATGCCATCAGCAAAATGTCACAGGGCCTCGGACAAAGCATCATCATCCCAGGCCTGGACCATGGGAGATCCATGTCCACATGCCCATGTGTCATTCAGGGGGGTGAGTATGGAGTAAAGAACTGGGTCGTTAGGGTCGGTTCAGACCCACACAATGGTGCACGGATAGGCCCACAGAGGGTGGACCTAGGACAGGGGCATGGCAGCCCTGGGCCTCCTCCTTCGAGCTGTGCACCTGGATCCCTCACCTGTGTGTATCCTCAGGTGGACCTTTAGGTGATGGGATGTCCGGAAGGTTTTCCCACAGTACGGGCAGTCCTTCATGGCCGAGCCCAGGCTCCTGTCTCGAAGCAGTGCGGGCTGCTGGACGCCGGCAGATCTCCCAGCCTCCTCTCCAATGTCTGCAATGGAGGAGAAACATTCTCACATCACTTCAGCACATGTCAGAAGTTGTTCGCACCAAAACTGCCAACACCACACAAGGCTAAACGTGTCAATAGTACACCTGTCTATTTCATTCTCTCAATCTGACAGAATGCTGACAATTCACGTATTTTCTTGTTATTCTCTTAAATTATTTCATCTTTCCTATCATCATTTTAAGCAGCATATGGTACCTTTATATTGAACTGAATTAAACAGGAAAAGAAACAGCTGTGTCAGCAGCTGGTTTGATTTCTTCTTTTGCTTAGCTCCTATTAAACATTTTTTTTCAAAAGTTTAAAAATGTTGGTGGTTGTTGAGTCTGATTAATTTATAATATGGACTAGCTGGAGAGTTTGCTATAGGATCGAAATCACATTTGCATTATATCAGGCAACAAATGAAAAAAAATGTGTCTCGGCTGAGTCCCCAAGATATGCAGACGTACAGCTATTTTGGGACAGGAAAGAAAATTATCCCAAACTGATCATTTCTTCCTTGTAGAGTCTTGCCTCCATCGCTGGCTGGTGTAATCTCATGAAAGGGAGAAGAAAAAGTATGGAAATGCGGTTCCACAATTAGCCCATGATAAACATATAGTGACATATTCAAAGTCATGTGCAGAAACTCAGCTGCAAAACTCCCATAAACTTAGAGCACTGCAGTTAAATCTTTGTGCAGTCACCTGAGAACTTCCTCTGTAAAGTATCAATACAAATTTTCCTTCCTGCTGTTATTTGTTATGTAACCCAAACCATTAGAAAATGGAATAAAATTTACATACGGCTGCCTTCTGCACAGAAATGATGGGACATAATAGTAAATAAAACTGTGAAAATATCTAGTGGTTGGAGGATATGTTATTGCAACACCCGAGGCCTGACATCATGTTGTCAAAGAGGCGACATCAGGGGAGCAGGGCAGGAGCTGGGACTCTGCATCTCGAGAAGGGGAGGCAGGAAAGCCTTCTCCTCTGGCCTCCCCGCAGGGCTGGAGGCTGCCGCCTGGCACATAACCCAAGCTCCCGAGGCTGGCAGGGTCCTGGCCGCAGCTTCCGGCCCATCCTCTAGGTCTCCTGGTAGATTTCACCATGAGAACAAGGGGACCTTCTGGGATAATAAGCAGACCTGTGAGTTCTGCAGAGAGCAAAAAAAAAAAACAAGATTTGTACCTTCCAAACAATGGAAAATGCAAATTGCTTTTATTCTTCAACATCCGTTCCTGGTGTTCTCTGCTCACAGCCAAAAGGGACAGGCTTACAGGCCATGAACAAGATGAAGGCAGTCGCACTTAATTCTTATTTGGATGTTTGCTCGGTGCAACCGTGGAAACCCTTTGGCTTCGAGCATCCTCTCTGAATTTGGACTGTGCACGATGGCATCATCACCCTAGAAATTTTCCTTGAACGCTCACTTTTAATCCTATTCTCCACAACTCTTCTAACCATCCTTGGAAGAGCTGTTCAAAAGGTCTGACTGCCCAGCTTTTTTTTTTTCCTCGTAATTTTACACAGGGAGGGGGACACAGTTCATCCACATCTAGAACTCACTCGACCTAGCACTAGCTTTGTGGTTGTCCACATGACTGTGGAGAGACTACCAAAGATGGCTATTGGGCTGCTGATAAGGGATAACAGGCACAAGAGAGTGTTGCCAGGTCACGGCAAACAAATGTCCCACATGCAGTCCTAGCAGGAAGTCCCTGTCCGCAGGTCAAGTCCACCAGGGCTGCCACCACCTCTGTCTTAAACAGCCAGTTTGTTGAGAGCCCAGGAGAACAATGGCCAGATGCCAGATGCCAATTCCAAGTCAACCGCATCCTAGTTATAAACAGCTGAGAGGTCATCTCTTACCCATCTCCCTCCACCACCCCCAAGCCACACCAACCCCAAACCTGTTGCATTTGCCCTCCCAGCATTACTCATTCCTTTTGTGGGATCATGAGGTCAGCTTAAAATAACAACGAGCCTGATTAAAATTCTGCCCAAGTGCTCCCTGCAACAGGGTTAAGACACCCTATTTAAGGTAGGAGGCCGTGAGCTGTCCATTTGAATGATGAGCAGAACTAAGTGTTGACTTCAGGACAGGAGTAGGCAGGTGTGGGTTTTTGATGTTGCATCCCTGCCTGTCCTCATGTCCCACGGTCTGCAGCTGAGCACCTTCCCCAGATCCTCCTCTGTCGGAGCCCCTGGGGAGCAGTCCAAGGCAGGGCTGTCCAACAGAAGAGAATAGAGAGTGTGGGGAACATATTTCCACTGCAGCTTTTGGTGAGCCCCGGCCCAGGGCACAATATAGATAAATAGACAGATAAGGCCGCTGCCCTGCGCTCCCGCCGGCTTTACAGAAGGTGAGGATGAGCTGTATCTCACTATATGTCACTCTAAGCAATGGCCTGTATCTGTTTTCCTTTTATCTTTCTATCTTGGATATGTGTGGCCCAATAAAAAGAATGAATTTGTAAGATAAACAGCTTTCTTTGCAGATTTAAGAGTCTAATTTTCACTTTACACAGAATGTTTTTTCTGTTTTTGTTTTGTTTTGTTTTGTTTTTTTGGAGGGCCAGAAGGCCTATGGCGTTTACTCTTAGACTAATCCAACTAGAAAAACAAACTTGAGCAACGATGAAGGGGAATTGTGGGTGGTCCCAGGAAGTGCCCGGAGAGGCTGAAAGCCAAGTACAGTCGGTCAGTGATGGCAGAGGAAGGCCCGCTGAGCCGCACACTCACAGGGCCTGTGTGTGGGTCCCTGCCTACACCTGGACGGGTATCGAGGAACAAGGTGCGCTAAACCGAGCCCAGCCCCGCTGAGAACTCAAGGGGCTCACGCAGAGGGGAAGACGAGGCTGCTCTCCGATTCCTTCTCTACCCGCCCAGAGTGTAAAAGCACTAGCAGCTGTCCTTCTGCAAGGCTCCCCAGATGGAGTCCCGAGGCTCTGCCTGTGGCCACACACAGCTGGCCGGGGAAGAACCACGGGTCCTGCTTACGGACAGACCAGCCCTTCCCCAGCCCTTCCAGGAAACACACGACAGAAAGGAAGAAGCATTATAAAAATGACACCTGTGGTCCTTTGTCAGGCCGCTTTTGGATTGGTATGAGCTTTTAAAGAAATTTTCCTTTTCCTAAAATCTGCAGTATCTCTTCCCTCTGATCAGACACTTTCTCTAAATGTGTTGAGGACGCTGAAGGTGGGCATGTGAAAAGAGGTCGGCCTCAGCCCCACTGGCTGTTCCTCCTGCTTCTCTGTGAAAGGAGCGCTGCCAGCTCCTAGAGGCTGGGGTGTCCCTGAGAGTTGGGGCATCTGGCTACAGGCAACACAGCCTCAGCCTGGGTGTGCTCTGACTCTCATAGGAAGGGGAAAGGGATGAGAAATAACTCCTGGGACCCCTGTTTCTTTTCTTGACCCCACTAAATAATATGGGATCTATGCTTCAGGAATGGATGTCTTATATATGGTGGCAGCAAATAATATTCCAGGGGAACATAGACTATGCATGCAACCCTTCCCAAGTTTCAGCCTAGAACAGGTGAATTGTAGTAGGTATCAAAAACTCTGCAAGCTTTCTCCTGTTCCTACAAGCTGAGAGTGGTCAGATAAAAAAGAGGACATGGATCCAATCATTTCAAGTTTTGTTTCAAGAATTTAGGAGGTTTCTCAAAAAACTAAAAATAGAACTACTGTATGACCCAGCAATTGCATTCCTGGGTATATATCCAAAAGAAACAAAAACACTAATTGGAAAAGATACATGCACCCCAATGTTCACAGCAGCATTGTTTACAATTGCCAAGATATGGAAGCAACCTAAGCGTCCATCAACAGATGAATGGATAAAGAAGATGTGACACACACACACACATATATATAATGGAATACTACTCAGCCATAAAAAAGAATGAAATCTTGCCATTTGCAACAATGGATGGACCTGGAGGGTATTGTGCTAAGTGAAATAAGTCAGACAGAGAAAGACAAACACCGTGTGATCACTTACATGAGGAATCTAAAAAATACAACAAACTAGTGAATATAACAAAAAAGAAACAGACTCACAGTTATAAAGAACAAATCAGTGGTTACCAGTGGGGAGGGGAAGAGGGAAGGGCAATATAGGGGTAGGGAACTAAGAGGTAAAAACTATTAGGTATAAAATAAGCTACAAGGATATATTGTACAATACGGGGAATATAGCCAATGTTTTATGATCGCTATAAATGGAGCATAACATTTAAAAATTGTGAATCACTATACTGTACACCTTATATATAATATATATAACTTACATAATATTGTACTTCAACTATACTTCAATTAAAAAAAGATATATTATTTGGGGGTGGGGGACATCAGACAATTGACCTTCCTAATTTTGTCATCTCAAGGTCAGAAACCATGCCTCCTACATTTCCATTTGCTGCTTCTAAGCCTCTGAGTGTATAGCAAGGTTGGCCTAGGCCAAGGTGACATTAAGGTTCATTACCTTCCCTGAGAATTCACAGAGGGAGGGTAGGAGGGAGGTTCCATAGCTGTGGGCTGAAGGAGGGGCCGGGGGACTAAAAATGGTCAAGGAGGGCTTCCCTGGTGGTGCAGTGGTTGAGAGTCCGCCTGCTGATGCACGGGACATGGGTTCGTGCCCCAGTCAGGGAAGATCCCACATGCCGTGGAGCGGCTGGGCCCATGAACCATGGCCGCTGAACCTGCCCGTCTGGAGCCTGTGCTCCGCAACGGGAGAGGCCACAACAGTGAGAGGCCCGCGTATCACAAAAAAAAAAAAAAAAAAAAAAAAAAGGTCATGGATCATCATATTGGAATCCTCATCAGTAACCGCCACAAACTGGCAGCCCTGGATAGACAAAGAATCAGATGCTTAGAAAGAAAGACAAATGACTTCTCAAAAGTTAAAGCCTAGACACACACACAGTACCATCAGCAGCTGTCTGAATCCAACCCCGAGACTGGCTATCTTGTACACAAATATGATTTGAATCTATGGGTGCCTCATTGTATACTTAACCTCACTCACATATTGGTTTGGAATTTAAATACTTGGTTTATGCAATAATTTTGTATTTTAAGGGTAGACTTCCCCCCAGTTTATCTTTAAACACTGAGCTTCCTCGGTACCTCTTTAAAATAGTCTTGTTTGCAAAGAAGGCTGCCTCAGGAGTCAGGAGGCAGAATCTTTTGCTTCTGGGTCCCCGGGGCCTGGCTGTCCTCAGGCAAATCCTTTCACCCCACCCCAGCTGGACTTACTGGCCCTTCCCCTCGGCTCCCTGGAATCCTGCAATGCTGGAAGAGCCCCAAGCCCACTGCAGGCTGTCTTCTCCCTCTTTGTGGCCTTTCCTTCACCCACCGTAGCCCAATCTAAGCCAAATAAGCAACAGGGATGGCTCTTAGAGATATGGGAGGAAACGACCATGAAAGGGATAGTACGTGCTCCTATGTATTCCACGAGAGCCTACTTTTCCCAACTGCCTTTACGCTAAGTTGGGACCACTGACTAGTCCAGCCAATGGCTAGAAGCGATTCAGAGGAGAGACAGTGTGCCCCTTACTGTCTCCCTCTCCTCCCTGGCCACCCTACCCTTGCAACACAAAGGTCGAGGGGGCAGAATCGCAAAACAGAGGATGCCTCGATGGCTGCGTCCCCAGATGGAGGGGGGCTGACCCGAGCCAGACTGCGCATGAATGAGAAAAAAATCTTAGTTCTGTTAAGTCATGGCGATCGGAGAGCTGTCACAGTGGGAGGACTCAGGAACTAAGAAGTGTGAACCTTCTACTGGTGAGGTCTTCTGGGTTTATACCCAATCCTCTAGGTAGTCTTATTAATTCACAGAATGAGACAGAGAACAAGGTTCAGAGAGACCAAAAGAGGCAGAGTGGGACCAAAGAGAAAAAGCAAAGAGAGGTTTCTTTTTAAATTGTGCACGTACTCTCAGTGCTCACCTCATCCTGCCGAGCAGCTTTACCCTTCACGTGCCCAAAAGCACATTTTGGAAAGATTTTTATTAAAAGAAAATTGTAATGATGACATTGATGATGATGATGATAAGCCCATGCGGGGAATGGAGAGTATCCCAGCAACCTCAGATGGGTAAGGGAGCTGTCTGTATACCTGAGCATTTACTACTTTATGACATAAAAGCCCACGGTATTTTAATTTCTATGGAACTCCTACTATAACAGTAAACACATTTTCCCAGATGAGTCGTGCAGTTCATTCTAAAAGTCTGTCTTGTGCAAAGAGCATCTCAAAAGCACAGATCTCCCTTCATTAATGAAGGAAAAAACAATTTGTGGAGTCTAAAGTGTGACCATGACACCAAAAAATCACATCTTTATTAATATCTTTGCCCACATATACTGGTGTTTTAAGATCTTTTCAGGGGAGGAAAAGTAATACCTTGGAGGAAAAACCCAGAGGAATGTATAGTTCCTCTTAAAAGCTTAACACTTTCCTTATTTTAAAAACTGTAAAATAAAGACTCAAAACAATGATTACTGTGGTGGAGGTTCCTGATGAAGAGTTCCCTTTATTTTTAAAAGTGATTTTAAATTAATGGTATGCATAAAAATTATAACATTACTGTAAACAATTGTACTTAACTCTTGGAACACATCAGTCATGCCTTGGGTCAGTATTAATTTGGTGTCTCTGTTGTTTCATCAAAGTTCTCTGGTTTATGATGGCCATATATAGTAATGTTAAACAGTTAAGCATTAATATGGATTGGCAAAAGTATTTGTTTAAATAGAGAGCTATTTTAGAAAAGGATGACCACTTGTGAAAAGGCAACAGCCAGCTTCCCTGTGGGTTCTTAGGACCGGGGACCAGGCTGGGCTCACTGGCAAGGCCCGAGCTCGTGACAGATCTCAGGGAGCAGAGGTGAATGTCCTCCGTCATCACCTTCCTCACCTCTGACCCAAACTCAAAACTGTGTAGAGCTCCATTTGCTGTTAGCAAGATAGGATTTCTGGAATTGGGGAAATAGGTCACTAAAAGGCTAAAATTTAGAGAAAAAAATATAAGATACTGGGATCTCAAATAGCTTCTCTAAAGCAACATTTTGATGAGTTAAGTGAAAATGAATCAGAAACATATGGATTAAATTTCCCTTAAAATACACAAGGGCTTCAAAATCAAGCACTGTGGGCCAAATGTGTTTCTGGTTTTACCAAACCCAGAGAGCCCTTTCTTAACTGTCAGGGGAGTGTTCCGAACAACCGTCCCCCCAACCCCATCCGCTGGTGACTGGGCCACCCATGGGGTCTCTTCCCTTTGGCATTGTGTGATGTTGCCCTTGACAACATCCTCTGTAATCCTTGGGTTGCCAGCTCTCCCAAGGCCCTCAGGGCCAGCTGTGGGTAGGCACTTTTAGTCCACAGCCTGGGAACTGTGACCATGGACGCAGCAGGCAGGATTTGGGACTCACAGAATCAACCTTTGACAAGACATCTGGTGTGATGGGTCTCTTTGGGTTCTGCACACCCCTCTCTTCCCTCTGGCCTGGTGGGCAGGGATCCATCCCAGAAACTGTTCAGGTGAACCAGGGCAGAGCAGCATCACCTATGAACTGGCCTGGGTGACAAGAACCAGGCAGGAGGATGAGTCTGGAGAGGGACGGCCCAGGGGGCTGCCATCTCCTGGGAAAAGCCCGGTTATGTGCAGGGGAGGGCAGGCCACTGGCTCCATTGCTCTTTAGAATAACCCCCAGCACCTGTGGTCTCCAACCCCCACCTAAGTGGCCCTCGCTGCTGCTCTGACCTCATCCCAACTCCTGACTCTACTCCAGTCCTCCATCTTTCTGTTTTCCTCAAGCCTTCCTGGCTGGTACCCAACTTAGGACTTTGTTCCTGATGCCTCATCCACCTGGAATTCTCTTCCCCCAGAATTCACACGGAGACTCTCACTCAGGCTTTAGTCCACAGGCCCTTTCTGGGAGAGGCGTCTCTGACCATACTGTCTGAAGGAATTGTCCCTGACTCCAGGTTCCAGGGGCACTCTTTCTCTGGTTGGTCCTTCAAGCAACCCGTCTATCACCTACTGCAAATGCTAACTGACCTATGTATTTGTCTGCTTACCACCTGTCTCCCCCCAGACACAAGCTCCACGCAAACAGGGACTATTAATTACTGTTTGCTGTTATACCCCCAGCACGTGGTAGGCACTCAGCTCATAGCAGGTGCTCCATACCGTACATACTTTAAAAAACTGTACATACTTTTTTCAAAATAAATAAAAGAATCAGAGGAGGCAAGCAAACTGAAATTCAGAGGCTAAGATCAGCTCCTGACTACAAGAGGGAAGCTGTTTTGAGTAGCCTGGGAGGAACTGGCCCCGGGTACCAGCAAAATACCAGAAATGCCCCAAAGTGCTCAGCACAGACCATCAGGGGCTGGAGTGTGATAACAGCAGGGGGGAAGGAGGTCAGGGGTGCCTGGGGAGGCTTCCTGAAGGAGGTGGTCTCGGGGTGTCTCCCGGGTCTCTCTCCATCCAGGTGGAAGGAACCACACACGCACTCTAATCAGCAAGGTCACAAGTGAGCTTTTGAGAAGATGGGGGCGTGTTGTTGAGGAAACCTTCCACTATTTCATCTGCCCACTCCCTGGCTTAAAAGGAAGATGTCATTGCGTTGGAAGAAGTAGCCTCCCATATGCATAAAGAAACATTAATCAATAGAAAAGTATAATAAGACAGATACTTTAAAAGTAACCCATGCCCCAATTACTACTGTAATTATTGCAAAATATTTGTTTTGCTTTCCCTTCTTCGTAATTTAAATTACATGTTCCTTTCTTTAAAAAACAAAAAAAAACCTATAGACTACAGAAGCCTCTACTTTCAGTAAAGCATAAATTCCCAAAAGATTTCTACATAATTTATTTTCTTAAAAGAACTATAGCTTTTAAGATCCTCTTAAGGTAATTTACAGCCCCCTCATTTATGGGTGGGGAGGGGGCTGGGGGGAAGATTGGAGGAGATCTCTTTGACTGTCGGGTATGTTTCAGGAATTCTTACTTAAATGACACTGAGAACAAGCTGGACCAATCATTTTAAAATGCATTTAGTCGGTCGCCATAACTTGTGGGGCTGAGTTTTCTTTGGGGAATGGTGCACACTGAAAGGAGAAGGGATGATTTGGAGATAACGCTTCCCCCTGGAGACATGTTTTGCCATATTCTTTTTTAAACAAAGAAGACATCTTAAGCACCTTGCAATATCTTTCATTTAATCGTTGGCAGAAGGCAAGTCCCTGATGAACACCGGCCTGTGTCTTTCTCTTTAACCAGCTGAGTGATCCAAGCTTTTAATATAGCCGTTCCAATTATTGTAAAAGTCATCTAGTACCTTATAACCACAAATATTGACAGTTTATTGCACAACACATTCCTGACATTTGAAGGTCACACCATACATAATACATACTCTTTTATAAAAGTGTCTGGAACAAAAAGATACATGATAAGCAATTACCTCTCCCGGCTTGTATGTATGTACAGTTCGGGGCCGACTAGAGGTTGCATGGGAGGCGCAGGCACCATTTTAAATAATCTATTAAGGCAGCATGGAGGCATTCATGATGGATAATTATGAAATGGCTCGTGGACACACTGCAGTCAGATTGGCTGGCCGGGCCGTGGGGTCTGGGCAATTCTCCTTGTCCGAGTTCGGGTCACAGTGCCACTCCGCCATGGAGAGCCCTGCCTCACTTCACAATCGGATTTTCCCCCAAAGCCACTAAGCATAACAGAGTCACAATATGTTCTTGTTTTTCAGATTGGTCTGTATGTGGCTGAAAGGAATTTAAAAAATCCACCAGGCCTGGTTCAGACGCGCCCCACCCCCAGCCTGCTGAGGTGCCCCAGAGGGGCACTGACCACAGCTCTCATCACACACACAGCCACCCAGCCGTCCCAGGGCTGTAGCATCCACGGAGACCACAGGAGTATGTGGCTGTCAGGCACAGGTGCAAACCAGAATGGGAAGAGTGGACCAAAAAACTCTCCTGATACTGAGGCCATGCGACATCTCCCAAGAACACTCTGAGAAGGGAGGCACCGCTCACTGCCCCTTATTCCATTCCCACTTGTCCTTCCAGCTTACGTCTGACAGAAAGGTTCCAATCACAGATTAAGTGGAACAGATTTGCGATCAAAGGCTTCAGGTTAAAACCAAGTTCCAACAATTCTTAGGAGTGTAATCCTGGGCAAATTACATAACCTCTCTGAGGTTCATTCAGCTTCCTTATCTGCAAAACGGGGATAGTCATAACAATTCATTTAGCACGGTGCCTGGTGCAGGATATGCTCCAATTAATAGTAGCTTTTAACATGAATATTGCCAAAGGGACCCCTGCAAGCAAGGATGGCTTGGGGAGGGAGGGCAGAGGCTTGTGGCTTTAGTGCTCTCCCCACTCCACGAGCCCCAAGCGATGGGGCCTGACACCTGCACAAGGTCTAGAATGAGAAGGCATGCTCCCTTCCTGAAAAGTCCGGGTTGGAGCAGTTTCTCCGAAGCTCTGAAAACCCAGGCAATTCTCCCAAGTTAACAGTGAAAAACAATTCAGGCTGCAATTGAGCTTCATGTAGATGACAATCTTTAATCACAGATGAAGCGGCAGGTCATTAGAATCTACACCAAAAAAACCCTCTCAAACGATACTAATGGCTGCAGTTTGGAAAAAATTATATATATATATATGTATAACCACAAATATATATATATATTAGAACTGTATTAAAATAAATAATCAGCAAACTCTCAAGATAATCAAAAGCCCTTCCAAGAGTAATTCTATTTTGATTTCCAGAGTGAACACCCTAAAATTTAAGACATGGGACCAAAATGATTTCTATAAAGATGACGTGTTTATTAGCATTAAATCCCAGGAAAGAGGGCTTCCTTATAAAGAACACATTTTTGCATCTGAAAGCATGCATATTAGGATGTGTGTGTTTCTTTAAGAAGCTATTCTGTTGTAGAGGGTAGCGGGTAAGACAGGGCACCACGTGAGCTGGAGGTTGCTATGGTAAATATGCATTTTTTATTGAAGAGTAAACAGTGGCAGAAAACAAGTGTCAGTTGCCAGCTCTGAAGTTACTGCCATTTTTGAGCCGCACTGACTTATCCAGCCCTTTTAATTTGAGAAACTTTATCAGATGGATACTATCAATGGATCAAGATTTAAATGTTTTTGAATAAATGCTGAAACTTTCAATACCTTGTAGTAATAAATATTCTAGTTGACATATAAAAATTAGCAAAAAAAAAAAAAAAAAATTCTATCCAGCTCTGCTCATCACAGCACAAAGATTTTTCTGGAGCTCTTTTGCCTGTTGGTAGATCTCCAAAGGACAAAACCTTCGGACTTGGCTCAGGCCACAAAGCAGAGAAAGGAGCCAAGGAGACAGCCGAGGTTACCCCACTGACCATTGTCTTGGTACCTGTTGGCAAAACAAAGCTAGAGCCGATGCCCTGGGGAATGGCCCTCCCCATCCAGCAGTCCAGTGTCTGTGTCCTGGCAAGGCTGACACCACCCCAGGCTGCTGGTAGGGCAGTGGACTTTAGCCAATACAACTGTGACGCGTTCAGCGAAGATTTTGCTGTTTCCCCCCCACCGGTAGAGATTGGTTTGATGGCAACTTTGCTTTCTTTTTTCTTTTCTTTTTTTTTTTTTTTTTAACATCTTTATGGGAGTATAATTGCTTTACAATAGTGTGTTAGTTTCTGCTGTATAACAAAGTGAACCAGCCATACATATACATATATCCCCATATCTCCTCCCTCTTGCGTCTCCTGCCCACCCTCCCTATCCCACCCCTCTAGGTGGTCACAAAGCACCTAGATGATCTCCCTGTGCTACGTGGCTGCTTCCCACTAGCTCTCTATTTTACATTTGGTAGTGTATATATGTCCATGCCACTCTCTCACTTTGTCCCAGCTTACCCTTCCCCCTCCCTGTGTCCTCAAGTCCCATAAAAAGAAACAAAATTGAGTTATTTGTAGTGAGGTGGATGGACCTAGAGACTGTCATACAGCGTGAAGTAAGTCAAAAAGAGAAAAACAAATTTTGCTTTCTGATAACCACAGGAGTGACCTTTCTCAACTACAGATGAGGCTGTGTTATAAACCTCAGATAACTCCCGGTCATGTTCACATCCTGAGTGGGCCCTCAACTAGCTCCTCGGGCCAGGTGAAGAGTCTGGATTTTGTTCTTCTCCTTCTAGCCAGCAACTGGCAGAGGACCAGCCTGCGAGTCCTCCTCCACACGTGGCACCTAGTAGGCATCCAACCATCACTCAACCAACACATGCAGGAATGAATGATGCGTGAATGAATGAACTGACCCCTGGGGACTAGCCTCCTGGGTAGCAGCTTCTAACAGGAAGGTCAAGTCTGCTCATTCTTCCTTTGATCACAGATAAAAGTATCTAAAAGGTAACTTTCCAGGTGCTAGAAATCCCATAGACTAGTCCAAAGGAATCTTGACCAGGGACAAGCAAAATGAGTGTGTTTTCCAAGGAGCCCCCAGGGAAGGAGGGAGCACGAATAAACTGCCCTGTTTGTGGAGGGACGGGTGGTGGTAGCAGAGCAAATTGTCCCCACGGCCCCCAGCCATGCGCAAAGACTGCTGAGCAGAAGGGGTCACCTCAAAACACCAAGATGTGTTTGATGCCAAGATCTGAGTTAAAATTTAAACTCTGTGATCCTGAGCAAACCACTAAAGCTTCATGAACTTTAGCACCATTATTTGTATAACTGGATAATAATTGGATAATAGTACAGAGGAATCTGAGTGTTTCCTAAGATAGGCTGTTTGCAAGGCCTTAATATACCTTAAATCCTGCACTGGTACCACAGCAGAGTGGGAAAGTCACTGGCTTCGAGATGGCCAGCTCTGGGTTCCAACCTGGCCCTGCGACTTCTGAGCTATGTCTTTGTAAATGCTTCTCCTAACCTTGTCCAGACTCCAAACACTGTCAGTAAAGTGGAAATAACGGTGCTACTTTGCAATCCCTTGTGAAAACCAAATGAGATAATATGAGGAAAGGGCATCTGATAGATTTCCAACTGACAGTTCCCCTGACCTACCCAGGTCCGTAATACTCACCACACAGATGACCAGGATAAACCAGAGGTGATGACTCATATAATGGCATCATCATAGGAGCCCTGCCTACAGTCAGACCCCTCCCCCAGTACATTCCAAGTAGGAGTCACATTGCCATGCTGGGAAGATCAATTCCAGTGTGCAAAGTGACACCAGCCTCTGTGGTGGGAAACCCACGAACAAGGCTCCACTCACACCCACGTGTTCTAACCCCGACGTTACAGTTTATTTGGCACCTGCCCCCAAGGCGCCTCCTAGACAAGACACATTTACTCCAAACATCTCTTTGAGGTGAGTAACTAGGGGGCAACGAGGAAGACCTGGGGGAAGGTGTTAGACCAGGATGACAGGGAGAGAGACGAGCATTCACCATTTTGGGCAGCTCGGGCCTCTCCATCCTGTGCTCCGTCCACGAGATGGCTGGCGTTAAAGGGCGACAGGCTGGCTGCCTCTAATCATCTCTGCAGAGCACCCCATCTGCCCAGACATACAGTCACTGGGCCCCTCAGTCCTGCACCCCAGAGGCCCTCTGACCAGAAAATGCCCTGACCCAAATACTGAGAAAGAATTTTAGAGCCATCCTTCAGGCACTGGGCAGTGACTGGGAACTGTGATGTGATGTGAGCTGGGAGCTTTCCTCGACAATGCTTCAGGGGGCCACGCGCTCCCACCCCTGCCTGCTCTGCATCTGTCCAGGGCATTCCTCGAACATCTAAAAGTCCCAAGGAAGCCCTTCTGGCCCTCCAGAAAGAGAGAGGTTGGAACTTTCTCCCTGATGGACATCGGAATCTCAGTACATTCTGGTCCCTCTTCCTGAAACACGAACCCCAAACACCACCTCCAACTTGCCTGGTTGATCCCACCATTCTTGAGGGTTCAGCTCCAATGCTGTTTCCTTGGGAGACATTCTTGGACTTCCAGACTGTCAGGTCAGCCCCGATTACCCCAGAACGTAACCTTCATGACACGTATCAGAGGTTGTACTTACCATATGTGTGTGTGATACCTGCTTAATTTCTATCTCTCCCAGTAGCTTGTCTACTCTGTAAAAGCTGGGATGGATGGGGTCTATTTTTCTCAATCTTATGTCCCTAAAACATCCTGGCACAGAGTAGGTGCTCAGTAAACACTGGTGACTGACTGACTGATGGATACATGAATGAATGAATGAATGAATGGTGCTGGGGAGGCTGGGCGGTCATTCCATGTAGTGTAACCAAAGGAGGCCACCTTCTTCTTTTAAGACCTTCATTCTCCTCCACTGACCTTCCCTGGTAACACTGAGTCCAGGGCTTGTGCTGTGAGGGGAGAGGCTGCAGCCAGCTCTCCTGGGAGGTAAGGGGAGTCTGAGTGTTGCTCTGCAGAACTGACGGCTCTCAAGAGCCCCAGCCCAGATTCTGGGGTGGGGGCAGCAGGTGGGCATGATCTGGACAGACAGAACCTCGGGGTGCGAGGGAGAGGCTGAGTGGGTGCTGGCCGAGGACCGGTGCTGGTGGACAGAGCAGAGCCCAGGCCCCAGGGCAGCACATCAGGATGTTGTTCTGTTTGGTTCTTCTACTGAATGTCTGGTCCTGAGGAAGAGTCTGCCCAGACATATGTTCTTGGGGGCATCTCGCCACACGGGTGCTCTGCGTGCACCGCCAGAATGAGGACTACTCTGGCTTCCCATCTGTGTGAGGCTTATTGCATGCTCCTTTCCCTCAGCCTGCAGCCCCCGAGCCTCTGGCCATTCTCACCGCCCCCCATCGCTCCACCTCTGCCCCCTCCCCAGCTCACCTCTAGCTGTGCGCCACCCAGTGTTTACTGCTTGTGCCCACTACCCCAGCAAGTCTTCGGTCCGCCTGGTTTACCGTGGCCTCCCCAGCCTCTAGCAGGGTGCCTGGCACTTCATATTTTTAAGTAACTACAACAATTTAACGAGGTGACACCACTTTGCTAGATTAGATCGTGGTGACTTTTTCTAATAAGGAAAATCGCTTTCTCCGTTCCCTTTGGAAGCTCTTCCACACTAATACTCAAAGCAGTGCTGCATTCACAACACATATAGTCTTACAATGCTAATTTCTATCCCATAACCGAGAGAGACAACTAAATGTTGCAAAGTTATTCAAAACTCCTGCCCCTTATCCTCTGACTTCTCCTTAGGGGAAAATTGCACAGGAATACATTTCCTCATCTGTATGTTAAAGCACGGTTATAATCCACCTATCATGATTGCAATTTTGGGAATCAAAACGGAGATCCAAAACAGCAGTGTGATCTACATTTTAGCCACATATTTTATAATAAATTAAGCCAAAGAAAGAGTTCTGCATTAACTCTCACTCTATTCCTTTAATACCCTATAAGAACATTGAAGCCACCCTCCATAAGAGCCCTGGCCTTCCCTGCATGCTGCCCAGGGCTGCCACGTTGCCACTGCCTCACCACCTGGAAGGCACAGTCACAGAGCCAGTTCAGAGCATTGACTAAAGCAGGCTTTGCAACACAGGTTCAAGGCCACAGAGAGGCTGCCAGCCATCCCTGGCCAAGGGCAAGCAGAAGCCTCTGGAAAGGAGCAGGTAGTGCGGGCAGCATACTGATGGAAAGTTCCTAGCCCGATGTTTGTGGACACTATGGCTCGGGACTTGGACCAAGGAGGCAGAGGGGACACAAGTTTCCATTACCTTAATGACCTAGCCCATGTCCTTTTCCAGGCCTGGGCCTCTGTTTCCACTTCTGTAGCATGTCGGGATAGCCATCTAATGGAGATCTCAAACGTTCATTACACAGGGTTTTCATTGCTAAATTTGTTTTTAACATTTACAAATTCGGGGCATTTCACACATCATCTCACTTTCCAGCTTCTCCTGAGAAACTGCGCTTTCACAACGCTGGGTCCAGGGTCCCAGGGAGCAGCGGCTGTTGGGTTGGGCAGAGGGGGCTTCTTCCTCCCCAGGCCCCTCCCTCAGCCTCGCCACCTGGCTGCCCCCACCCGGCAGGCATAGCTCTCTCTGAATTTGCCATCTCTGCCGAGATGGTCCCGGACACCCTTTCCACCTCTAAAGACAGCCTCAATAACCTCAGTTGAGCAGATAAGGCAGAAGCCTCCAGACTAATTCTCATAATTATGACGGGTCTATTATTTCAAAGCCAGCGATGATTGTGGGGTCAGGTGCTCAGAGGAAGAGGGAGAGAAACATACTTTAAGTGATAGAAAATATCCCTTGATTCTTTGCTATGATACCAAATTGCATCCAGAAATGCTGAAACATGCACTCACAACCTTAGTCAAATTTCAGAGAGGCCTTGGCGGGAAGGACAGCGATCAGAGAGGAGCGGCCGGAGAGCCACGTGATTGAAAGACCCCGTCCAGGACTCACTGCTGGTCTGAGCAAAGGGACATGGACACACACACACACACACACACACACACACTGCTGCGGAGCTGGCCTGGAGAGCTCCCAGTGGCACTCTGACCTCCACACCTGCAGCACGCAGCCTTCTCCTTTCTGCCTCTTCAGGTGTTCCCACCCAGCCCCACTGCCGGGGCCTCCCCCACACAGCCCCATCCTCTGAACCTTTTCTGGACGTTTCTGCACAATGACATGCTGCTCCGGGCTGCTCTCTCATTTTTCTTATGCGTTTTGATTCCAGCCTGCTTGCCCAGAGTACCCCGTGGTTTGCCTGTCTCGTAGTCTCCTACAAAGCCGAGCAAAGGGCTGGCCCACTGAGTCACTCAATAAACACAGGTCGGTTGACCTTTCCATTGTGAAAGACACCGTTATTATCTCCTCCAGGGCTTTCTTCCTGGGGCTTCTTCAAGGAGAAAGGCAGATCTGACCAAGTGACTGAAAACACCTTGGACTTTCCAGCCTCATTCCTCGCTTGGTTTGTGTCCCCAGTATTTGCTTGGATGTGAATTAATTCATCCAGCCCACAAATATGAATGCTGCCTGCTCTGTGCTGGGCACGGAGTAGGGAGCTGGGGCAGCGGTCCATACAGCAGCCCGGGCAGCCCACGGGGCAACTGCCTGGGAGCACAGCAGCGGATGGCAGAGGAGGAAGCCGGGACGTCTGCATCATGCAGCGAGGGGCCCGGTTCTCTCCTTAGTCCTCATTTGTCTGCAGGAGATTAGATCACAGCACACACATCGATGGAACCTGCTTTTCCTCTCCACCCTTGATCCTCTGGCTTGTGCGGGATTCTCCACTGGGTCCCTTTCTGAATGTTCTTCTTTTACTTCTGGGACTTTCTTTAAGCAGCAGAAGGGCAGGAAGCACTTCGGCACCCACTCCCACATCATCCACCACGGATTTGTGGCTATGGGGCTGAGCCCAAGGAAGGTACTCTGTTTATCACTGGAGCCCCTGAGGTGTCCCTCCCGCTCCTGCAGTGAAGCACAGGGCACTCGTTTGTGCCAACAGCAACAGACACGTCCATTGAGGAAGATCAAAGGCTGGGAGTTTTACCCTGAAGGAGCTTAACACGCACGTGGGTGGACAAAATAAATGTATAGAAAATAAGAATAATGATGATGACATATGAACCAGCTAATGGTAAAATGAATGCTAAAGACTGTGATTACTACCAGGATAGCAGCTAACATTGATCAGGTGGGACATATTATGCTTATTCCCAGTGTACAAAGGAGAAAACCGAGGCTCACAGAGGTTGAATACCTCAAGTAGCCCCGCCCAGCTACCCAGGGCAAAGCAGACTGCAGTCAAGGTCCCCTGACCCCTGAGCCTCTGTGCGCCACCCGGGGGCTGATGTTCACAGTGAGGGTTCATGACGCTGCGTGTACAAATGGAGATGAAGGGACATCAAGGGCCGCTGCGGTGGGAGACCAGGAGGGAGCTTCATGAATGGAGCATGGGAGCCCAGCTTGGAGGACTGCGGGGGGCGCGCGGAAAGGTGGTCTCTGAAATCCAACA